>NC_052049.1:95510387-96172887 GCF_903992535.2 Arvicola amphibius | reverse complement strand
TCAACTAAAGATGCACCAGTTGGGCTGTTAACCCCAAGACTCCTGCATCCAACTATTGAACTGAAATCTCAGAAACAAAGTAAGTATTTGCTTTTTCTCCAGAACTTAATTCCTCTTTCTTGAGTTTTGTTTTAAATTTGGGGGCATGCTAGGTGCCCGCAAGAATGAACTGGTCTCCCCAAGAACACAGATACTGATGCAAAAAAGAGAAAGAATAGTTCAAGTAGGTTGCCTGCACTTTGTGCTGACAGAGCTTGGAGCAGCTTTAAGTGGACTATTTTTTAAAAAAATTTCTTTAAGTCTTCAACATGAAATCTGAGGATCTCCTTATTTCTACTACCAACAAAGGCTTCAGATTGGCCAAGAATGTTCATCCTGAGGCCCTGGCAACTGTAGAGCAAGAAAGATTATTAAGCCAATCAGTTTATTGACCCTCATATCCTTTCCAGATGAAGCTCTTGTTGCCTGGCATTATTAATTGCATATATTCTACTGAGTTGTGTGGGTGGAGAAAGCAGCATGGTTAATAATGTGGCACAATACCAAAATAGGCCAATAAGCAGTCAGGGGAAGCTTGTAACTAAACACACACACACACACACACACACACACTCTCTCTCTCACACACACACACACACACACACACACACACACATGCACTTAAACACATGCACAAATGGTCTCTGCAAGCATCTTTTGCCACCAGCATACCCAGGATGCCTCAAGATGTCACTGCTGCATGTCCCTAGATAATTATTTGCTGTCACAGTTCAGTCTGAATCCTCTAATAACACCAGTCCTGAATTAGGACTCGTGTGGCCTGCTTCCTCCCTACCCCCCTTTTCCAGCACCAATATGGCAGCATGTTACAATGGATCTCAGGTAATGAAGTATTTTGTCAGGACCCATGGTGTCAGCAATAGGGAATTGAGGAATACAGAGACAGACAGAATAAAGCAGAGGATGTAGCAATGCCTCAGGCTCCCCCATGCCCCTCCATCACCCTGGCTGCAACTTTTGACCCATAATGTGGAGTTGCCAAATGGGACCTACACTCTGAGGTCTCACAGCAGGAGTGACATGTACTTTTGTAGTCACTGGGGCCTCCACAGGCATCCTGAGCAACGTCTTCAGTCACCCTCCTTTTAGGAGGCCTCAGTCAAGGTCTACAGCTTCCGAATCTGCCTTTCTATAGTGTGTACACCAGGGGCTGCCAATAGGTCGCCTGAGTGATGGATTTGCCCTGTGCCTTGTGGTTTTTGTCCACAAGCATTTTGTAGATGGCGTATCCTGCCGGTATTTAAACATCTGCTCATCCAGATTTTTAGTTTCTCTTTAAAAAAAGAAAAAAAGCAGAAGATAGAAGAGCTCTTTCAGTTGGTTCTTCATTCTCTGTGAATAAAAACCATATTGATCTCTACTTGCAGCCCCATCAGGTCCACTTCATCCACATCCATCCATTCATACACATCGCTGTCCTTCCCTGGGCCTCTTGACTCAAGAAAATGCTACTGGAGTATTTGTATTTGTTTTTGGTTGCTATACCAAAATACCTGAGACTAGGGACCTTGTAAACCAAAGAGGTTTAGTTCGTTGACAGTTTGGTGGGGACAGGGCTGAAAATCCAAATCAGGTGGCCCCATATGTTGTGCCACTAGAAAGAACTGCATCTATTTACTGGGTTGCAATATGGTATATGGCATTGTGGAAGGAGGATGTGGGAGATTGAGGGGTCATTTGGTGAGTCAGGAAGCTGAATTGATTTGGGAGCCAGGCTTTAGTTTTTTGTTTTGGGGCTGTTTAGGTTTCAATATTTTATTCAAGTTTTATTTTGAAATATGCTAATTATAGCACTTAAAGCGGAGATCTAATCCCACACAAAATGTACCCATTGAATTGCTATAAAACTGTGGCAAGAAAATAACAGAAGTCCAATTGTGATCCCTAATTTTGCCACCACATGGATACAATCACACAAGGCTAGCCCGGGTTGGAGCCATAGATCCTGGGAGCTGTCTTATACTCCATTGCAATGCCAGGAAGGAAAGACCCATTGCATCATGAAGAGGAGCTAAGTCCTAAACTGTTGGCATTGTCACCCCACCCCCTCTACCACAGAATGGTGCAAAAGAAACAGCTACACCACACCCTCTAGACTATTTTTGGTGTAAGACAAGCGCTAATGAGGTGGGAGAGAAATACAGAATGGCAAGCTCTCTAAAACCTCCCTTTCAGATGGGTGGTCCAAGCGACAAAGCTCGGTGCTTCTCAGCAAGTAGGGTTAGGACACCAATGCTTGATGCACACACACAGTTTCATTTCTGGACGCAGTACTGATTTACAGAGAGTCTACATACACATCATCAGATTTCTCTTGCAGCCATTTGTAGATTTAAAAAACAACCACAATGAAAAGAACATCTCTTGAAGCACTCCCCTCCCCCACCAACTGTACATAGGAGAAGACCATTTTGGGAATTGAGTTTCTTCTGTACCTTTGAGAATGCAATGCCTTGAAACTAAGTCATCCCTAACCTGGATGCCCACCACTGTTTAGCCATTCCTCCATCCCTGAAATACAACATTAAAAGGTACACTAAATTCTGAAAGTAGGTGTGAGGCAAAATAGCCTAAAATTAACCACTGTACTATGTTCATTTATGCTTGAAACTCTAGTTTAGAGCACGCTTGTGGTCCTCTGGAGTGCTGCTTTTGCTGTCTAGCAGAGCTGACGGTGTGACTTTGATATTTGCTTTAGGGTCTGGGTGTGACCTTAGTCACTCAGGCTGGAGCCATTAATTTGAGCTGAAAGGCAGACACAAGGTCAGTTGGCTGCTCTTCCAAAGGAGTGTCATTTTTTCTCCTTTTCATCCAGGTGAGGCTGACAGCAGTGTATAGCTTCTATTTTACTTCTGGTAAATGGAGCCACCAAACTCTGTCCTGCCATTCATCTGTCCTGTACTTAACCATGATGTTGCTCTGGGTTAACTCTGTTTTCAAAATCCACCTGGTAGCCAGCCAACTAGCTATTGTAGTCCAGCACCAGACGGAAAGCTCAGAGATGCTGAAGTCCATGTTGCAACCAGATATGTTCTCTCTTCTACTCTGTCTTGATTTTAACATCATTCCCACACCCCCATCTCCACTGCTAGGTATTTGAGGAGATGAATCAAAGATCAGACTCAGTCTTTGCACAAGCGGGTCTTCCATATTGATCGTGGTGCCTGGGGACTTGTAGGCTTACTTCTCCCTAGATTATAGCTGGCAGGCTATATTCAGTCAACCTGCATTTGGTTTTCAGGCTGCCATTCACTTTGGTAGTCTTTGTGGTGGCTGAACCTGAGCTGGTAAGTTCCAATTTATTCTCAGACTTTGTTTTTACAACAAGTATGGTTAAGCCAAATCTACATCCCCTGGTGATAATGATATCCAAGATGGATTTGCCTAGATCAGCACACACGGGAAGCACCTACCTACTGGGGATTGCTTGGAGGAGAAAGTAAGTGGATTGGGATTTTATGTTATCTATCCTCAAGTGAGCTAACTGGGGTCCCATAAGAATCATATTATTCTTTCCCCAGTGCATCCATCAGTTGGGCTCATGTCATAAGGATTCTATGATATTGGCTATACTAACAGGGCACCAAGCTTACCATCTTCCTAGTAAGCTTGTTTTGCAAGAACTTGAGGTTACCAATCTGATTATCAAAGTACACTGATGACAAAGCTTTCATTGAAATTTTATACACATTTTTCGATAATACTGCCCCCTCACCCCAGAGGCTAATTCATGTTCTCCATAATTTGTAAAAAGACACATGGAAAGGTCAAAAATCCCCTGCGATCTATAAAGGCATCTGCCCATAGAGATTCCAGCTGAAAGGCTGTGCCTTCTTCAGGGCAAGCCAGTGGGTTTCAGGAGTAGCCAGGACAAGGAAACAGTATGGTCTGTGTGTAGACACCAACAGAATGCTCTAGAATGCAGAAGAAAAAAAGAATAAAATTCTCCAATGGCATGCCAGGCAGAGAGAACCCCTTTTACAAAGAGCTGAGCTGGTAAACTCTACAGAACCCCTTCTGCATATTCTCCATGCCGATACATCAGCTGTCTCTTAAGTACAGATTTTGTGGGAGAGGATCTAAAATCTAAACGAGGGTTTGAAGGAAAGCCCCTGCTGCCCACAAGGACACAGAGAAATGAGAGAGGTTGAAAAGGCAGGGTAGTGAAACAGTTGATGCCACAGAAAGAAAGCCAAAAGGCCAGGGTAGAGACTTTAGCTTCAGAAGAACAAGGCACTGGAAAACAGACAGAAACGCTGCAAGTGCAGTCCTCTGCATTGTTCAGCAGGAGCCATCTGTGTGAAGGATCCTTGATGCTCTATGGGATGCAGATAGAGAAACGTCATCTCATAGTTATGTACCAGGTGTCTGTGTTCTGAGCATCATGGCATTGAAGGGCAACACGGGCGTATCCAACTCTCTGCATCCCCAGCCTCGTAAAGATCCCTTACCATGGCCTACAGTGCCTTTACCCCATGTAGGGACCCTCCCCATGCATGGCCTTTGCTCTGTGAAGGTCCCCAGCTTCAGGCTTCTCACCTTGTGTAGATCCCTCATCTTGTCAGGCCTCCTGCCTTTTGCAGACCCTTCACCTTGAGTTCATTTACTCCACACATCTTTGTGGAAAAGGGCCACAACTTATGATGTGATGATGTTTCTACCCACTGGGAATATTAGGAACCAGAAATCTGTGTTAGCTCCATGGTCACTGATTGCATTTCTGTGTTCTGTGGTTAGGGTCCTTCCTAGTTCTGGCTGTCTCTATGCCTCAGTTTCCAGGAATATTTAGCCAGCCACAGAAGAGATGTGAATACAGAACAGATGTGTACACAGAATAGAAATGTGCACACAGACAAAATATGCACACAGAATAGATGTGCACCACAGACTAAAAATGTGCACACAGAACAGATGTGCACCAGACTAAATGTACACACAGAATAGATGTGCACACAGACTAAATGTGCACACAGAATAGATGTGCACCATGAATAAATGAACTAAAGAACCCAGTCTTCTGACAATCTGTGGTCACAAAAGATCCTCACAGTGGACAAGTTCAGGTGATAAGGTGACTTTCTAACCAGAAAAGCCAGAACGTAATATGCTATTATGGTCTTAGGTAGGCACCGTCTCCTCTCCAGGTTTCTGTTTTCCTTCCTGGTAAATTATGTGGAGTATTCATTCCACTAAGCAGCCACAGTGAGTGAAAATGTAGAAATCATTTAACCAAGAGCTTGAGGGTGTCCAAAGACTTGCCCTGTGACAGCCTGGTTCATTGCTTTCTAATGAGTCACAGTCTTGAGCTGACCCTACAAGTATCCACCATAGAACTTACAGATCCACATTTCAGATGGAAACAATACCTCTATGCAACCACGGGAACCTCAAGACTGCTTCTCTGGGTTTCACCTTTAACAACTATCACTTTCTTTCTTCCACCTGTGATGTCCATGAGAAGCATCCCATCTACCTCGTGGGCTTGGAGGAAGGAACACTACCTTTGCCCTTCCATTTTTAACTTCAAAGTTTTTTTTTCTGAGTGCTAGATTCCTCCTTGCCTCCATTCTGCATCTTGGTCCTTACTGTTCAAACAGGGCTTTGGATTGCTGACTCCAATGTTATCTGGATCATCTCTTTGTCCCTCTCCCATGCATGAAAACAAAACCAACAAAAACAGTGTGTAAATATGCATCTATTGTAGTCAAAGGTAACTTTTATCTTAATAAGTGAGAATTGCACTCAAAAATGCTACCATGAAAGTTAGACCATTTTGGACAAATGGGCCAGCGACTGGTTTTGCCGCAGAAGTGGTAGAGTCTAAATCAAGCTCTGATATCCAGCATCTCCCTGGCATGCTTCTTGAGTCTCTTCAGCTGCCTCACTGTGTGGTTTGGGATAAGCAAGGTAATGTATCCTCACAGTGGTTGTTTAGAATGCAAAGACAATTTGTGTTTACTACTGAACGGTGTCTGCTACCTAGAAAGGACCCAACTGGTGTGAGCCTCTACTATCACTGAAATAGTATCCGGGCCTGACAAGATGGCTCATTCAGTGGGTAAAGGTGTGTTCCACCAAACCCGATGACCTGAACTCAAGCTGTAAGGACTCACGAGGTGGGAGGAGAAAACCAAGGCAAGCTGTCCCAAACCTCTGCCCTCATCCCATGACATGGGTTCACACACACACACACACACACACACACACACACACACACACACGAGAGGGGGGGAATTGGGGGGAATTGGGAGGAAGGGAGGGATGTCCAATTAGTATCTACTGAACAAATCTAGAATTAAACATGGCCCTTGAGCTAAAACAGAGATTAGTACCAGATAAGGCCTCTGAATTCCTGCATTTATGGTTTAGGAGAGGTAAACAATTATTAAGTAACCTCTCATACAAAAAAATCAAAAAGGTAACAGTTGCCTGGATATAAAGATGCATTGTGGTAAGAGAGGAGAAATTGGAGGCTTGACCTGGTTCGATGGGATAAAGAAGGCTTCCCTGGAAAGGAATGACTCCATCTGATACTTGAAGAATGAGCCAGTGCTGAAGGGCCCCAGAAGAAGACATGGCACTGGTAGAAAATGATCATGACCCACTTCAGGAAGTGAAATGAGATGGCCAGGTCCAGAGACAAAACAGGCCAGCCCATCAGACACAGTAGAGGAGTCGAAGGCTACCTTATCCTCAGAAACTGAAGGTTCTGCTGAGTAGCTCATCTCTCTCCAGGATGCTCTGTGGGTACACATGACCACTAGATATTGGATGCAATATAGCATTGTAGGTAGCTGACCTGGATCTGGAAGAACACTGTAATAGTTCAGGTTAAAGAAACAAGCTCAGTCTATAGATTTCGGTGATGGCAATGGTCTTGGAGAGGTTCAGTTAATACCATCTTCGGGATTCAGTGGCAACGAGGGATTTGAAGAATTGATACCTTGAGTGCTTGTTGTATTCCTGGATGCTAATGATGACAGTGACTGAGGAAGAATCCTCTCAGTTCCAAGCAAGCTGGAGGGAGCAGCTGTGGTCTAGGTTGAGAAGCCAGTACAGCACAGCAGCTAACGGTGGTGGAGTCAGGCTGTTGGCTAGCCACATGGCCTCACTTTACAACTTGATTCCACACATGACCCTCATCATCTATTTCAAAGAGCCACCAGGAAGGCCTGATGTTATACCTAACTTGGGGCTGCACAGTCACTGGCATCTAGTACAATCTCATTGCTAGGCTATGCCTTCAGGACAAGATGACTTGTGATTACATTTGAGACTCCACTCAAGAAGTCGAATCTAGAAAACTCTGGCTCAGTGAAGGGTTTTACCTAAGGATACCTTTTTCAGTCTAGGTAGTAACTGGGGGAGTTGTCTTCACGTCTCTCCAGATTTCTCTAGCTTTGTGTAATAACATCTGTCCTGAGAAAGAAAATGTTTTGAAATAAAAACTTTGTATTGCTTGTCTCACTACCCTAAACACCACTGAAACACACAGATAAAAAGGGAATGGAGGAGAGAGAGAGAATATAGTAGATGCTATACAAAGGCAGGGTTGTACCTATTCTCACCAGAGAGAGAAATAAGACAGTTTTGCTTGTCTGGAAAATTGACAAAAGCCTAGAATGCTTAAGCCCTTGTTTCTCTATTAGGCAGGATTCACGCAGTATTTTGTTATCTGTGGTCATGTGTATTTATTCATTTTCTCCTCCCTCCTTTGTTCCTTCTTCTCTTCCCTCTCCCTCTTCTTCCCTGTCATGTTATCTTATAAAGAACTGCCAATGGTCCATGTGCAGTCACTTTCCTGGAAGGCCCGTGGCTGGGTGAATATGTCCATTTGAGAGAAAGAAAGACATTAAATGAAACACTCTTGATGGACACATTGAACACAAATCAGTGTCCCCCTTCATAAACTTCATAGTTTTATATCCACTTGACTTGGCTTTTCTCAACTGGTTCAGGACTTGGTAGAGAGAGAAACCCATGGAATCAAATAGACATGGAGGCTATCACTAATGGCAGTGAAACGAGTTCCTGAAAAGCAAACACAGAAATAAGAGAATGGAGAAGTGAGCCTGAAAGACCTCCTTGGGGGCCTCGCTGAAGAAACCAAGGATGGAGGGAGGGTGGGGTGGTGATAAAGAGACTGCTTTGTCACCAAAGTCACTTGAAAAGGGTCCCAGAGAAGAGGTGTAACAAGGACAGCTACCAAAGCCTGAGTTAAATGTGTATTCTTCCATGAGATGACTATCAGTGGGAGATCATAACAGGCTATAGTAAGAATCAAGGAGCCAAAGCCAGATTCCTGTGAGTTGGGACATAAATGTAAAGTGAAGAAGGAGAGAATACAAAAAGATGATGTTTTCAGAGACTCGCCTATGAAAATACAGACTGGTGCCTATTATTTCCAGACACCAAGCCATTTCTTCATCTTTGGGATCCTCTGTGCCTGCATTGCAGCTGGCTTGGGAAAACTGGGTCCTGAGAATGCCATTCCCCTACCCCATGCACTGTCTTCTAACCACTGATTCCTAGGAATGGTATTCACAGGCATCTTCCCCCTAGAGCTGTTGAAAGACAACCTCTTACACAAATGAACATCCCAAGTCAATGGATGCATTTGACCATGGGGCCCATTTCAATGAATTTCTACCATACCGTGTGAATTGGGCTGCTGTGTTTTGCTGGCAGGAGTCATCTGCTTCTTTTCTGGGATGTTCCTTTGCTTGTTGTATTTCCTGTTAGAGCACATAGCGCAAAAAGAAAAAATAATGTCTTTTTGTTGTTGTTGTTGTTGTTGTTGTTTTGTTTTGTTTTATCTGTCTGTACCCACCCCAGCTAGTAAACTTCTCCAGAGCAGGAATTCAGTCATTTGAACTTATCTCATGGTAGGAACTCGGTAAGTGACTGGCAATAGCAACAAACAGGATGGCATCTCCACTCAGGTTCATGATGATGCTTGTTTACAGAACTGTATTTCTGCTTGAGTCACAGTCCAGGGGACACTAAGGAAGTGTGGCGATGAAATCCACATGATGCCCCTGGTGGGAGCCTGGAACAGGAGAGACTCACGGAGAAAAGTGATGAATGCATTCAGGTGACCAAAGCTAAAGTGCTGAATCCTACTTGTGTATGTCTGAGCTCCTATGTTTTAGGGAGAGTCAAGATAGATAATCCTCTCTCTCCTTCAAGGCACTCCAAAACAGCGGCATAAAAAAATGGCAGCTAAAGGCTACTGTCTCCCCGTGAAAGAAGCCAACCACTTGAAAACTAACACTTTGGAGGAGTCCCCCTCATCTCTAAGTTTCCTAACTGGTTTTTCTTCATAGAAGATTGTTTAAATGTGAGAAGGCTTGAGTTTGGTCTCCTGTTTAGAATTTTCTTCTCATCTCTCAGCATTGCCATGAAGAATTTATTCATCAGTACAACGGGGAGGATTCAGTGAAATCATCTTTCTTATAAGCACGTGTACCTACCATGCCTGGGTACCAATGAGAGTCACCCAGGAAACTATCTGCACGTATAAAAGGAGGGTGGTGAATCCTGCAGCAAGAGCACACACACACACACACACACACACACACACACACACACACACACACACGGCAAGGAGGAGATCTGCAGCAGAAGGAAGCCTTAGGTAATGCTGGGAAGTAATAAAAGATCCTGTGAAATTCTGATATGAAATATGTGCTGATGTCCAAAGGCAGGTTTCAGTCGCTTACAGAGCTTGCCATAGGAACACAACGGAGCTCGTCATTTGATATGCACTAGATACTGAGCAAATCATACTGTGTTCTATTGCTGCAATCTAGCTATGGTCCTGTGGGTTGTTGCTGGTGTTATCGTCATTTTTCAAGGTGAAGACAAAGAGGAATTAAAGAGATTGAGTAATTTGCTCAAGAATATTACTTGGCTAAGAAGAAACATGTTTGGATTTGAATACCAATCTGGCTCGAGTATACAACCTTGAGACACCTAAGCCTGTAAAGCCAGCCGGGTGCATAACCCAAGTTCTAGAGTCCACAAGGAGCAGCAATGCTTCAGGAGTCACCCTTTGTGGTGCTTTGAATTAAAATGACCCCATAGGTTTATATATGTGAATACTTGGTCCCTAGTTGATTGAATTGTCTGGGAAGGATTAGGAGATGTGGTCTTTTCAGAGTAGGTTTATTACGGGAAGTGGGCTTGGCGGTTTCAGAAGTTCATGCCGTTCCCTGGTGGCTTCTCTGCCTTCCACTCATAGATCAAGATGTAAGCTCTCAACTGCAGCACCATTCCTGCCTGCCTGCTGCCACCCTACGCTCCCAGCCATAACGGTCATCGCACTCACCCTCTGAAACCCCCCAGTAAACTTTCTTCTGTAAATTGCCTTGGTCAGAGATCTAATAGAAACAATAGAACAGGAGCTAAGACCTCCCCATATGGCCCCCTTAGCTCAGCGTGTGCATGTGGTGGAAGAGGTGGCAGCCTATAGCGGTGTTAATACTCAGTTTTCCATCATACTCCACCTCCGTTAGACCAGACCCATGGACCACCAGAGTCCTCAAAAATTCTTCTGGGTGGATTCTGTCCACCCATCTGTTTCTTGAATTATCCTGAGTCTGAGGCATTCTACCTCCATAAGAACTTATTTGACGAGGCAATGTCACCCCAAATCCTTATTTGCATATTATATATTATACTAATATTTGTCAGACAACATGCTAAATAGTAGGGGATACAAAGATGATAAGCCCTGCTCTCTTATAGTAAATTGATGCACTAATTAACATTAATAGCTTAATTGCTAATAATGGCTTAAAGCTTTATCCCATTTAGTTAAGATGTTATCATTTTCATGGTGTCGTTCAATGGTAGAGTTCAAAAATAATGATTTACAGTGTGGATCTCAGCACCCTTCCTAGATTACGGGAGAGTGGACAGCAGTGGGACAGGAAGGCAAACGCACTCCAATCCTGTTGCTATGAACACATCTAAGCAGAAAAGTCTGAGGGGCTCCTCTGACCCTACTTGCGTGCAGTTTCTCTACTCAAGAGTTGAGAGAGCTGAGGGCCACCAGCCATCATGAGCTCTTGGTAACCTCAAACCACTCAGACAGACACACCCATTAAAGGGAGTTCTGGAGAACAAAGATTCCCATATTGTAAAGTGTATGCGCTATTTAGGGACCTTGCCAAAATTCATACTGATTCCTTAGATCTCAGTGGAGCCTGGGATCACATTTCCAAAGCCTCCAGGTCCTTCTTCTGCAGCTGGTTGACTGCACTTGGCAAAGCAAGCCACTAGTGTCCCTTCTACTGCCTTCACACTGCCCACTTGGATATAGCTGCATGGGATTTCTCCAGTGTTGGGCATCTACTACTTCTTGAGGGAGCTTTATAGTCTTTAAACTATTGCTATTACTAGAATATTCTCGTTGTATCAAGCAAAATATTATCTCCTCCCATTAAAATTGATCTACCCATAGACCAATGGTTTCCTTATAGTCAAATTCTCAAGTACCTATGATGGGCAGGAGTTACAGAAATCATTTCCCATCAGAAGGTTAAGTATAGATAGTCTCTTGTTATTTCCACCAACTGGGACTACTTCTTCGGGCATTTGACCCAGAAAAGGCTGAATTGTGAAAGATTTCACCTTCAGGCAAAGAGATTCTCCAACAGGCATGTGTAGCTCCTTCTGCCTAGTTTGTTCTACAGAGGGGTCTGAAAATGTATTGCTTAATTTTATAGTTTCTTCAGTAATATGGAAAAGGCAATTGGGGTGAGAAAAATACAGCCACTTGTAGAATGTGGGTTATGTAAGCACTTCACACAAATGTTGGGCTGTCCAAATTTGTGAATCCTTTTGCTCAGCGTGGGAGGGTTTGAACACCGGAGTAGCACGTGTGTCACCTGGTCTGATTTCACATTAAATTCTAGCTCCCAAGGAACTGCTGACGACCAGCAATACCACAAATTGTACTGGCTTTGGTTGAAGGAAAGAAAATAGTGGTCAAAACATAACCCCCACCTGTCTAGAAATATCTACCATAACCGTTGTGCTCTATCTAAAGGTTTAAAAACTTAGCTGAGATTTCGGCGGATAGATGATCATGTGGATATAAATGCACCTGCAAGCAGGATTGATGGTGGACAGGCAAGCAGTGTCTAAGCCATAACTTGGGTCCACAGGTCACACCTCTGTTATGCAACTAATGTAGACACTGGGAAGCACAGGGTCAGTGAATCAGCAAGGCTGGACTCGAGGCTACTAGGCATGGACACGGCTCCATTTTCCCTAAAATATGTTTCAGAGGATAAAGAAACAGAGACTCCAGCCCTATCCCTTATCACTCTCATCAGCACCCTCACCAAATGGGAAGATTTTCAGGCCCCAGTTATGATTTAAACGAAGCGCACCGCACCAATATTGTGTGGTGCCATCTGTTATTTTATATTTCACGAAATTTGGCCAGTTTTGAAATATTATAATTATATCTCCTCTATTACGTATGCAACGCAGACATTTTCTGAAACATAAATACAGTATGTGGGAAATGTGACTGTATTTATAGCCATTGGCTGGTGGGAAGCAAAGGGCAGCTGGCACCATGAAGATTCTGAAGAACACAGCCTGCCAAAGGAGCAGGGCTGGGCCTGGGAAGTTCACCTCTCTAGACCACCTTCTCTAGGGACTCTCTGATGCTCACATGGCACAGGCCTATATGCATTTTCCAAGCAGAGTCAAATATGCCATACTTCAAATGCTGTAAGGTCAAATGTGTTTTCCTCCCTTAGGCTAAGGGCACTGGACAGAGCCATAGTCAGTGACGCCAAGAGTCCAGGAACTGGCACGGAAGGCAGGCACACCTGCAGTGCTGTGGAAAAGAAACACAGTAGAATGATGGCAGGAACTTCATACATAAGGACTAGCAGGCTGGATGGATGCAATCCCTGTCCAAGAAACCATCATGCCCAAGTCCTTGGGCTGTCTCCTTGTTTCTTTGAAGACAAATTTACAGCATAATGGCTCATTTAGTGTGTGTGTCAAGGGGTGTGGAGAAAATGGTCAGATGTACTCAGAGCCTCAAAGGGTGTGTTCTGGGATTGATTTCATCTTCAAAGAAAATAGTGTTGTTTACTTGAGTGTTGTTTTCTTCAAAATGCTGCAAAGTGCTTTGCAATAGCAAAGAGAAGAAAGCAAATGATAAGTATTTGAGATTCCCTCTCTGTCTCTGGAAAACAAAGGCATTATTCAGTGATGGGAGCCGCTGGGTACTCCAGGCACTTCCGCTCCTGCCTTTGCACTGCTCCTTAGGACCCACAAACCTGCCCCTTCGAGCATCCTTCTCCTGCCCCAGACAATCTGACCACGGCAAACCTGCCCCTTCGAGCATCCTTCTCCTGCCCCAGACAATCTAACCACGGCAAACCTGCCCCTTCGAGCATCCTTCTCCTGCCCCAGACAATCTGACCACGGGGAGTTTCGCTGGCACTGCATCTTTCTTCTTTTTAATTATTTAAGATAGTTGTAAGAATTTTTTTTAAAAAATCAGAGATTTCACATAAAACCCAGTTTCTCTTGAAAAGCCATAAGAGCTGGCATCGCTGGCTGTGTATTTATGCCCAGGAGCAATCTGCCTGCTCTGAGTAGCAGCTGCCCCCTTTGGAACACAGCGTTCCTCCGTTTACCCACTCTCCACCCCTCCCACATGCCCCCCACTCGTTCATGTCATCCACCCAGCCCATGGGCTCTTGCACTGATGATTTTCTAAAACAAGCAATTAGCTCTCATGGAGGAACACAGGAAAAGAAATGAAGACAACTTTTTCTTAATGTAGGTTTGGTGAATGTTCCTCAAAAAGGTCTAGCAGGAAATTAAAGTGAATTACATGCATTTATTTTACCATCCTTTACTCATCTGTTTACTTATCACTCTTTACCAACAAGCTGTTGGCATTTTGTAGCAGGAGACACACTCATTTCTCTCTGCACACCAGTGTAGATGGCAACGCTGGCATCCAGTAGACCACGCTCCATGGAAGAAGGGAAAGATGAGTTATCAAAGCCAGTGATTCTAAGGGACGCATGTCATCTGAAGCTTCCATCCCCACAGGCTGGAGTTCTCCTGATTCTCTAAGCTCTCCAGCATAGGGCAGTATATACTCTGTTGCTACACAATGGAGACAAGACTCTCTCTCCCACCAATAAACTTGGTTGATCACTAATGTCAACCAAGGAAGGCAAATAAATATGTACCTGGAACCAAACCCAGCTTATGGTTTGACGTGTAGACAGCAGCTTCTCTGCTAACCGCCACCTGTCAGATTCCAACTTGGTCTCAGTGAGAAGGAAACAGTGCTGAGTGAAATAACCCTGAATGTATAAACACTGAGGATCTCATGGGTCGAGTCGGGTGACTGAATACTCTCTGCTGCCACCCTGAAGGAGCCCCAGGAGGCAATAATAAAAATGTTCTAGGAAAGTCCCTGGACTCCCACTGATCTCCCATGAGATTCTAGCAAGTAGTAAGAGAGTAAACAGAGAGTCCTCACATCCTTGATCCTTATAGACGGGGGAAACACTACATGCAACCTATTAATATGTATTTTAAAACATCCTGTCACTTGATGTACTGATATATTTGAGGCTTCACAAATGACATCAAGAACAGCAATGAGGACAGACAGGAGACATGGCTTGCTGGCAAAAAGCACCCGTTGCCCTTGTAGAGGACCTAGATTCAGTTCCCACGCAGTGACTCAAAACCACCGGTAACTCCAGTTCCAGGGGATTCCGTGTCTTCTTGTGACTTCCAAAGACTCTATGCTTGCACGTGTGGTGCTCATACATATGTGGAGGAAGGCAAACCACTACTCACGCACATAAAATAGACAAACAAATGTTTTTTAAAGAATAAAAAGATTCTCCTGTAGAAGTTTTGATAAGTAGTGTATACTTGGCCAATACCCTCGACATAATATTTTTGTACACAGCCAAGAGCAACACCAAGGAGAGAAGAGATTACCCGCACCGTGCATCCTAACTGCTCCAGCTCTATGTTCACGGTTGGATTTCTGGAGCCTGCAGCCTCACTTCTCTTGTTTCTAATACTGTTCCCCTGCAAACAAGGTCTTTATCCTAACATTTGATAAAATTTCTTTCGACATCAGCTTGATGGTATGGCCAATCTCCCTCTTAAAGTTATTCCCTGTTGGCTAGAGCCTGACATTTGCATAGCCACCAAACATTTTTACTTAGTGCATGCCCGACATTAAGGGCAAATGCCCACATTCTTTAGTTTTGGATATTTGGCCCTTGCCTGTCTCTTCTATGCGACCTCCCCATTCTTACCCACATCACTTTATTAATCCCCGTCAAGCCAAACTACTTACAGTCCCACAAATCATTTGCTGCCCTTGAGCCTCCGCACACACCGTTACTTCACCTGAAATATGCCTGCCTGGCATCTTTCTCTACCACATTCCCACGTCTTAATCTTAGAGACTGGGTTTAAATATTTCATGTACACATAGAGTCACATGGTCAAAAAAAAGATAAGTATGTCTCTTTTCTTAGGTTCTTCCAAACGCCTAGTACTTTGTACTCATCCTGAATTGGGGACAAGAAAATTACACAGGTCTTCAACCCAAATACCTTTTTTTTCTTCATCCTGACTATTATCTTTTGGTCTCATATGTGATAAATGGTTTCAACCAATCTTGGGCTTTTATTTTTCACCTGTTCTCAAGTCAGTACCTAACTCTCCTGTTGTGTTTGCTTAGCATGGGGATCACAGTTGCTTCCAAGACTTGGAGCAACCACTGTGTGGTATTTTTCTTTTAAAAAGACTCTGTACTTTTATTTTTATGTGTATGGGTGTTTTGCCTGCATGTATGCCTGAGGACCATATGCATGCAGTGTCTGCTGGGTCCAGAAGAGGGCATAAGATCCCCTGCAGCTCAAGTTACAGACAGTTGTGAGCCACCATGAAGGTGCTACAAAGCGAACTCAAGAGCACTGCCAAAAATAGCAGATGCTTCTAAGCACAGAGCCATTTCTCCAGCCCCTATAATGTTTCCTTTTAGAGACAGCTTTCCACTTTCTCAGAAACCTTGACCTAATCCCATCCATAGAACTGTTATTCCTGTCTGCACAGCCATCCAAGGACCAGACCCTTCCTCCTGGCTCAGCGGAATTGTACCTTCTGAGCTTGGATGTTTTGGTCCTGGCCATGGTATTTAAAACAGTAGGCATTACAGTTTTATTACTCTCCAGCCCTTCATTTGGCTTTACTTTTCTTCATGGAGTTTATTAGCTTTTTACATAATGCTTTCCTTTTTACTGTGTAGCTTCCCCACTATGACAATTTCCCTTCTGCATGGAGTATCCTTCATCCATAGAAGATACCCAAGAACGGTTGCTGAGTTAATCATCTGACATGAGCGCAAGGTGAGGCACTGACAAGTTGATTTAGCACTCTACAGAAATCATCTCTCCCAGCGTGTATAGTGTTCTTACTATAAATGACTCCTTTTCATTAAAAGTAATAAATCTTTCATTTAACTAATTTAAAAGATATATGGTTGGGACGGTTGTTTGTACTTTCTGTAAATATTTAGGAGGAAAGTGTTGGCAAAGGGGCTGCTTGTTGGTTCCCGGCTGCTCGGCAGCTCAGACCCGAAATAACCACACAGAAATTATATTATTTAAAACATTGCTTGGCCAATTACTTAAGCATTATTGCTAGCTAGCTCTTACATCTAGAATTAAACCATCTCCATTATTTTATATTTTACCACAAGGCTCATGGCCTACCAGCAAGGTTCTGGCATCTGTCTCCATCAGGGCTCTATGGCTTCTCTCTGACTCCTCCTCCTTTCTCCTAGCATTCAGTTTAGTTCCCCTATATCTCTGCTATAGGCCCAAAGCAGTTTCTTTATTAACCAATGATATTCAAAGCATACAGAAAGGAACCCCACATCAGGAAAGAGAAATTACATGATCTGCAGAGGAGAGAGTCAGTCCACCAAACAAGACATAACGGTTTACACTCCTGATGTTTGAGAGGCTGAAGCAAGAGGATTGCATGAGTTTGAAGACAACATGAACGACTCAGTGAGTTTCAGGCCAACCTGGGTTGCAGAGTGGAGCCCTGTCTCATGAAAAAAAAATCAAAATGACAACAAAAAGCTAAACTTTGATCCTCAGCCAATACACAAATAGTATACACCCCCATTCAGAAGTCTCCCCTGAGTCCTGTTGGCCTGGAATTACAAAATCCTCCTGGAAGCTTGCACAGCCCCAGGGAAATAGCTCTATAGAACATGGTATTTTCTCTCTGCTCTTCTTTTACCATTCCCATACTGGCCAGAGGCACCAGGGTAGAGGATACAGCTCTTTCCTTTTCATTGCTAGCCAGGTGCTTGGTGAATAGGAAATGCATTGAACTGGAAAACTCTGAAGCTTGAGTTCAAGTTGATGCAACAGAAAGAATATCCGGCTTAGCAGAATTATGCTCATATCTTCCAGCTCGCTTCACTTGCTTCAGGGAATGCTGGGAGGTCTTCCCTCTGTGATAAGGTAAATCAGAGTGCATTTCCTATCCCTGTACCTTTACTTCCAGGCATGGTGGCATGACTTCAGGTGGCCAAACTTTGGCCTAGGGAATAAGCTAGTGGGTAAGAATGCTTGCTATACAAGCATGAGAGCCTAAGTTTGGGTCCCTGGCATCGGTTTAAAAAGCTGTGTATAGCCAAGGACCTATTATCCCAAAACTGGATGAAGGATGTTGGAGCAGGGAGACAGAAGGGCAACAGGATTTTGATGGCTACAACCATAGTTTAAAAACAGCAAACTCCAGGTTCAGCCGAGATTTTCCCAAAAGAATAAGGGAGAGAGCAATAGAGGACACTCAATGTCTTTCTCTAGTCTCTGTGCATGCCATGTGTACACACCACACACACACGACTGGATAATTGGATGCATATGCTTAGAACATTAGTCATTAAAAGAGAGAAACAGGGCTGAGGTTGTAACTCAGTAGGGAATGCTTGCCTAGTTCGTGCAGAAAAAGTACAAAGCCCTGGGTTTGAACCTCATACCTTACAAAGTGAAGTAATATACAGAGACAGAGATTAGCAACACAGGAACCGAAAAACTAGTCCAGCTAAGACGAGACCCCAATGCACACAGTTGCCGTATGGGAGGAGTGGGGATTCCCAGTACTAGAGTCGAAAGTGGTCACAGTGCCCTTATTCATTCTCTTAGTTTCTACCCTGTGTGTTCACCTTCCTATTGACACTGTGTGCTGCATGTGTCCCCAATGGGAGGTCCCAGAGCTGGTTTCTGTGACATACAGTCTTTCTGGATCTCAACGTCTCAGCACAGTCATAATCAACAATTCTAACTTCCCGAGTTGGTGGGGAGTTAAGTGACATGAAGTATTCAGATGAGGCTTCAGCAATGGGGGAGACACATGGCAAACTGCTCTATGTTTGAATTTCTGAACTGTTACACAAAAAAAAATGTTCGGGAGCCAACCAGCCAGAGGAAATGGGTTGAATCAGTTGCAGTTTAAAAAGATTGCTTGAATGTTTGTGAACGGTAAAACAATGTTTACCCCTCTGCTGGCAGCACAGGCTTAATTAGTGTTTGCAAACTACTTGACATCCTTGAAAGAAAGGTGCTACCCAAGCACAGGCCATTATCATAATCAGCTGGTGCCACACAGACCTGCAACAAGGCAGACAGACAGAGACACTCAAGATGGAATGGATTGTGAAGAGGCCCAAGGGACAGATTTATTGAGACAGAATTCAATGACCATCAATATACTCATTTAAAATGTACAAGTCCAATGAGGCTTAGTATATACACAAGTGTGTGTGACCATTGCTACAGTCAATGTAAGAGCATTTTCATCACCTTGAAAAGAAAGCAATGCCTTTCCACCATCGCCCTTTCTGTCCCCTGCCTTCCCCAGCTTAAACAACCATTTTTTATTCCCCATATTTGTAGATTAGGAGCAATTCTAAGATGTTCATATAAATGAAATTGTATATTTGCTGGTTATTCTTGATTTTTTTGTCAATTTGATATAAACTGGGGTTATTTGTAATAGAGAACCTCAATTGAAGAAGAACCTCAATTGCACTGACCCATGGGCAAGTCTGTAGGGCATTTTCATGATTGATTGATGTACGAGGGCCCAGCATACTGTTCATGGTTTCAGCCCTGGAGTGGTGACCCTTAGAGATTTAAGAAAGGTAGCTGAACACAAGCCTAAAGCAGAAAGCAGTCAGCCTCTCTCTGTTGATCCCTATCTCTCTCCTGCTTGAGTTCCTTACCCTGACTTCCACCAACGATGGACTAATTAGTGATGTAAGCCAAATAAACCCTGTCCTCCCCAAGTTGATTTTGACTACAGTGTTACTGCAGGAATAGGAAACAATAGGACAGTAGCTGTCTTGCCTTCTGTGCTCTGTTTACTTAACCAACATTTGCCAGGTTGAGCCTTGATGCAGAGAACACATGGGCATGCGTAGCCCTTTCCTATCTTTTTGTTATTAATATTTTGAGACAGGGTCTTACTATATAAGGGAGGCCGGCTTGGACTCGTGAACCACCTGATGCAGTATTACAGGCATATGCCAACATATGGCTGGTGCTTTGTATCTTTATGTGTGGGGGGATTATGTCCCTTTCCATGATGCCCACCATATGAGTACACATGTGATGGACATACCGGTCTCTACCATTTTGATATTATAAACAACGCTGTTATGAACGTTTGTGTACAAGTTTCTGTTTGAACACATTCTTCACTTCTTTTAAGGGCAAACCTAAGAATGGAATTTCCAGGTTTCCTGGGCACTCTACATATGTCTTTTGGGCAACCACTAGACTGTTTTCCATAGTGATGGCACAGGTTACAATTCCACAAAGCTAATATCTCTTTGATCCTGTAAAAATGTGAGCATTTCCTTCCACTTGTAAGTATTGAGTCTCTCTTAAGGTTTTTTTTTTCCATTTTCTAGGAAACTGCATGCATTACTACACTAATGCACCTCGTCTTGTGTGAATATTTTGCTGTTCATGCAGCTGGCAGCTAGACACTTAGACAATTACTCTGACTCTGGTTGTATGTAGACTGGGAGCTACTTTGGCCAACTGTACTCTTTCCGCTCTGAACTCTGCTGTAGACTTCATCGATATGCACCCTGCTGTAATGCGCCTCTTTAAGCTGGCCAATACCAGACTGGGATGCTCACAGCCCATTTCTAGCCTACCTAAGTAATGTCAATGTGTGGGGCTACAATAAAAGGAGAAATAGTTCTCAACTGGTTCACCCCCATCTAAGACTCTGGTTTGTAGTTTAACTTTTATCATGTATGCTGGATAAGACGCATATGGCAATTTATATATTCATCGCTGGGAAAGCTAGGGTGTTTAGTAGTAGGAGAAAACCTCTGACAGACATTTCAAAGGACCATGAAGTGGCATTAGAGGCATTGATTCTGCGGTGTTTAGCAGGACAGGTTGCTCCAGTTCTTCTAGGCCTACAGCCTTCCATTGTTGTTCCCTCTGCTCAGTTCAGACCCTTAAGGTTCTTGTTTTTCATTACTGTGATGAAGACCATGACCTAAAGCAGATTGGGGGGGGGGAAGGGTCTGTTTGTCTTTATGTCATGACCACTACACATCATTGAGCAAAGTCAATGCAAAAACTCAGGCAGGGCAGGAACTGAAACAGATCATAGAAGAATGCTGAATACTATCTTGCTTCCTGTGACTCACCAAGTTTGCCTTCTTAGACATCACTTGCCCAGAGATGGGCCACTGCCAGTGCACTGGGCCCTCCTACATGCATGATTAATCAAGGAACGGGTCCACAGATCGCCCCAAAGACCAATCTGATGGAAGCAATTCCTCAACTGAGGCTCCCTCTTCCCAGGTGACTCCAGTTGGAAAAACAAAACAAAACCCAAAAAACTTTCTCAGTGCAGGATACTGTGGAATCGGAATCTGCAATCCCTCATATAAGGGGTCACCTAGACAGTGTTCCACTTCTTAGAAAAATGTAGCACATCCACGCCTCACCAGGCCCTTTAGAAGCATTAGGTTCAGAGCATTTTACATGTTAATTACAAATTCTTCCTTAGGGATACGATCAATGAACAGGCGGCCACATTCATCCAGTCAGATATTCATTTTAAATCTTCTTTTCATCCCCATAGCAGCATGAGCTCAAAAACTTACTTAGCATCTTTGAGAATTCGTTCCTTCATGGGGGATATTGGGAAATAATACTAGGAACTGCAGTGGGGGGGGGGGCAGATGATTAACTAAAACAGAAGATATTTAAATTAGAGTATTTTAGTATGTTTGGTCTCCTAAAGATTCTTACAAGTAGAGATGTAGCCATACATCCATGAGAACAACTGAAATAGAGAAAAGGAAAAGAGACACTTGTGTGGATTTCTGGCTGAACGATGAAACACTGAGAGCCTCTATTAGGATATTCCAACCCTTCATATGTCTATTTCCCTTTTATTATAACATCTAACACAACTTCACATCACATACCGCATCAGTTACTAGATAAATGAAACTGTTGAGGGAGAAGGAAAGTGAGACGGCCCCAGCGGTCTACCTGACATTGCTCAATGACAATGTGTCACAGGGCAGTTAGTCCGCCCACTGGAATGGCCATAGCTGGCCCTGCCAAAGGCAGTGATGAAAATTAGAAATGCTGCTTGCTTGGTAATGGCAGTCAGTATTCCCCTTCCCCAATATTGCTTCAAATTTCAAATGCCATTTCTGATTTTTTTTTTAGTTTATTATTTTATGTGTATAGATATTTTCCAAGCATGTATGCATGTGCCTCATCCCTATAGGTCAGAAGAGAGCAATGGGTTCCAGGAACTGGACGATAGATGGTTGTTAGTCAAGATATAGGTCTGAGAATAAAACCCAGGTCTTCTGTAAGAGCAACAAGTATTCTTAACCATTGAGCCATCTCTCCAGCTCTGACATTTCTTTTTTATGTACTATAGACTTTACGTGCTCCATTAATTCACACTGGAATTCAGAATGGTCTTTACCAGAGTTGCCAGATATTCTATTATAGGGAATTATTATAGGGAATTCTATTATTTATTTAGAAGCACATGGAAAATAGAAACAAACTGTAAAATTGAATATGTGCGCTAGTAGTAATAGGTGCTTTTTTTAAAAAAAAGAATGATACTATACTTTTTGCATAAAATCTATGACAGGCTTTTGTTAGAGAACTCACATTGTCTGTGTTGAAGGCTGAAAACAGGCAGCAACTGTCCTCAATTCCAAGGGGGTCTCTTCATTGGAGAGCACAGGATCCTGCCCCCTGGTGAGAGGTGGGCCTTAATGTGGCCACTGAGGATGGACATCCCAAAGACTTATCTCCTGCCAGGGAAAATACCAAACCTCCATTTCCCGAAGCAAGAGATATTCATGAAGTGGACATACTGGACGTCGGCGGAAAATGGCTCTTGGGACATGCAAGCCAAAGGCGCATCTAGTGGACTACAATTCTAGAAATCGCAGAACATCGGATTCCAGGAAAAACTGGGAGAAACTGAGGCCCTACAATGCCTCTGCTCCATTAAACATCTTGTAAGCAACAGCCTTCCAAGACAGTCAATAAAATCAAATGGCAAATGGGTATAGCATGATGTGAGCTTTCTGTTTAGGGGTCTGCCTTCTGATACCTTTCTTTGCAGTGTTCTGTCATCTGGATTAAATTTCCTGCAACCCAATATATGTCCTTGTCCTTGCTCACACCCCTTCAGTGGCCCATAGAGTTTTCAGCCTTACTATAAAAACACCCAGCATTGGACCCAACAGATGTCCCTGGCTTACGTATGGCCCCACAAGAATCTTCAACCCCTAGGTCTTATCACCTCCAACCTTTATTTATAGCTCTATAAATAAAGGTATAGGTACCTGCTTCAGCTACCTATCTTTGTCATTTCCTAGGAGCCTTAATACATTGCCTCTTATCACCCAGTGATCTCTTGAGGATTAAGTGATCTAATCTCTGGTGTCTGAATAAGACAATAAGAACCATAAAGACAAAAATATGCCTTTTTTAAAGTTTTATTTCAACTAGGAAATAAATACATATAGTATGGCTAACTGCCCCCAGTGGAAGGAATAGCAGGAGTGTTTGTTGAGAAGAAAGGGCAGGAAATTCTCTTACACAGCCCTAGCATCTTTCCCTTGTAACAGTCAAATAATTCTTCCCCTGTCCCTTACGCTCTTCTCAGTGACCATCGCCAAGAGACTCTGGCCTTCTCTGCCTTCCTCACAGAACATCTGTGGGTAGGAGATGAGTGTCACACAAAGGTACTAGGAGCTGTCATGTAGATGATTCTCCCAGGAGGTGGGACCTTGCCAAATCCACTCTTCCCTTTCAATACATCTGGCTGGAGCCACAAATCTGGTGGTCAAAGCAGATCTGAGAAGCAACCATTCCAAGCAAAGGTCCAGATCTCTGAGAGGGGAGTTTGGCAAACCCTAGTTGTCACGGCAACAAGGCTCTCGGCTTCAACATTTCCTGCTTATGTTTTTTAGTGTGGGGTTTATGTTTTTGGAAAGATTTTTTTCCCTTTCTTTTTAACCTCCAAATTTGTGAGAAAATGTCTGCCATGGGAATTAAGAGAACACACTGCTTATAACTGAGTAGGAACCATGGGGATTTAAAGGTCTCTCTGACTGAAAAATATCACACACAGGACTTGGAATCTAAGCAACAGAATATTAAGACTGGGTTGCAGTCAGTCTCCCAGGCCTCCTGTGTGGCCTCCTTCTTTATTCAAGCAATCCTTCTTATACCACAAAGATCACATAGCATTTTCAACAGAGCATCAAGCATCTTCCATTTGGGGTGTGTGGCAGCACATTTAAGAGAAATGAGCTTAAGTCACATTCAGTATGGTTATTTACCACATATTTAGTCCCCAGTCCCTTCAGCCCTTACACACCAACCTGAAGATGCTGCCAGTCATCCACCAGATCCCTGAACACAGTTATGGCTGTAATTCTTGAGGACAAAGAAGAGGTGATGCCCAGGGGACATGAGGACCCAGGAGTGGCTGTGGGAAAAGTGAGGCCTCCTGCCAGACCTTTAGCTTTCCAGCTGAGAGTTCCTTCCCTGACTCTGAATGGCTAGTCAGGATTCCCTCCCAAAGAGATAAAAACAATGCCAACGACTCAGATAAAACCTTACCAGATAAAGCTTTGTCCTGCATTTCTGAGCCAGCAGGGCAGTTTGGGCAGATTTAAACTAGTAATAAAAACGGAGTGCCCAACTTTGCCAATTACATGGGGAATACCGCTTATCTCTCCAGTTAGCTGCTAAGATGCCTTAAGGGTTTAGATCAGAAGACACAGACAGAAGGAGACAGGAGTTATTAAATCTTGAAGTTGACACAGAAAAAAATTAGAGATAAACAGATGAGAAATAGAACATCTTGAATCACAGCTAAGAGATCAAGTTGATGAAATCATCGGCAACTATAGGCGTCATAAAATAGCAAACTCAAGTGTATATATATACATATATATAAGCACATGTTACAAATATATATATGACAAGCTCAATCTAAATATATGTGTTACAAATAATAATACATATATGTATGACCACTACATGTAATGTGAACACATGCTATCATGTATTGAAGTAGCTACAGACCATTGAAGACTTCAAACAACGTTCTTCCCACAGCCGAAGGCTGCAGACATATAAGCATGCATCGTTTCCGGAGGATATGGTAGTAACCTATCCATTCTAGGCGATGCACTGAGCTCACAGAGATAGTCATCTCAGGCATACAACAATAAACATGTCGCGAAAGAATACGAGAAACACTTCTTCCCTTCAAGAAGAATAGCAATGTGATAGGAATTGCTCTTCTGGGGTGGATGAACCTTACACCCATGATCAATCTTCCATAATAAATTGTTTCTTAATTTGAGTTCAGGCACATTGGCCCAGGAGATAGACTCATGAATTTGTAAGTGGAATTCTAAATTTTAATATAAGTGTTTGGTTCTTCAGGCCTCAAGGGACCATAGGTGAGATCTTGGAGTCTTAGTAAAGATGT
Source organism: Arvicola amphibius (assembly GCF_903992535.2). NCBI lineage: Eukaryota > Metazoa > Chordata > Mammalia > Rodentia > Cricetidae > Arvicola > Arvicola amphibius. The sequence goes on along the minus strand of NC_052049.1, from coordinate 96,147,696 downwards.
CCCTTACCCGACCACCACGTGTTGGCATCATCTTTATCATCATCTTTCCTCCTACACTTGATGAGGTTTAGGAAAAAAATCACCTCAGGCTTTAAATAGAGATGAATTTTAGCATTTCAGAGTGAGTTTGACATGAAGCTATTTCTCCTGATGGTTTCCTTTATGCCATTACTACCACCAAAGGTTAAAAAATTCAACTTCCCATTGTTTTACCTTCTGTGAATAAATGGAGCAATTTATAATGGCATTACCGAGGAAACTATTTGAAAATAGAAGAAAAGGAAATGGTGCCACAGACCTATACTCTCAGTACTCTAAAGCTGAAGCAGTAGAATTGCAAGATTGAGGCTAGCTTGAGATATATACCAAAGGGGTGTGTGTGTGTGTGTGTGTGTGTGTGTGTGTGTGTGTGTGTGTGTGTGTGTGAGAGAGAGAGAGAGAGAGAGAGAGAGAGAGGAAAGTTACTAGATGCTTGCAATATTCTTGATGATAAATCCTATTGGATTTAAAACAAGTTATCAATACTATATTGAGTTTATATTACATCAAGTTTTTATAAAGACAGATGAAAAGTTAAGCTGGAGTTTGGACACGTTTGCATCTCATGCCTCTTAAAATGGGAAGATGGTAGCAGGAGCCTGAGACTAAGTAGATTAATTTGGAGGCTCTAGAGACATGAAGACCTGAACACATATTTCGAAATGCTAGCTTTACTCCTGAATTTATGATCTTATCATCAGGTAACTCCTGGACTAAGTCAGATTAGCCCAAGAAAAAGGGAGCTTATTGAGGAAGGCTGGGAACACCTTTTCCACCCTCTCCTGCGGTTAGTTGTAACTCTCGGCTTGACATGATTCCTAGGAAGAGAGTCTAAATGAGAGATAACCTATACTGGATTAGCCAGCAGGAATACCCCTTGGAGGCTGTCGTGATTCTGTTAGTAGATGTGGCAAGACCCAGCCCCGGAATGGGCAGCACCATTTCCTGACTTTGGATTCTGAGATTCTGAGCTTTAGAAAGGTAGAGGAGGTGAGCTGAGCAGTAAGAATGGTGCATCCACTCTCTCTCTCTCTCTCTCTCTCTCTCTCTCTCTCTCTCTCTCTCTCTCTCTCTCTCTGTCTGTCTTCAACTGTGATGTGGCTAACTGCATCAGATCCCAGGCTTGCCTTTTTCACAACGATAGACCACAACCTGGAACTGTAAGCTGAATAGACTCTTTTTCTCCCTTGCTTTTGCTAGGGTATTTAATCACAGCAATTTTGCTGGGGTATTTAATCACAGCAACAGAAAACAAAACTAGGACACTGATCATGGAATCAAGAAAATATGGCTTTATTTTTGCTTACTTCAACGTCTTGTCAAACTAATAGTGTCATGAAAGCATTTGTGCCATGATCATATAGCCTGCTATAGCTATTCTAATTCTTTATAAAGTATACTTCAAGACAAAATTAGTCCAAAGAGAAAGGAAGCACTACAGTAAAGGAAACAATCACCTAGAAAATAAAATGATGGTAAATATACAAGTAATAAAGTTGAGGTCCCAATTTTATAAAAATACAACATTAATTGAACACAAATATCATAGAGGTGTTTAGATAGGTCATACAAACTAAAAGTCAACAAAGAAACTTCAGACTTAAAATATAAGCTACATCCAAAGCAGAATTTTATTTAAAAAAATGCTTTCAGATGAAAAGTTGCATAAGCCCAAGCAAAACAAATACAACAAAGACTTCAGTGAGCAGTTGCACAGAAACTGCTGAAAACTGAAGACAAAGACAACATCCTGACACAGTTCTGGGCAGTGGAGGAGGGAAGGGACACATTGCATACAAAGCAAGGAGGATTACTGAGTTTATTTCTGATTTGTCAGGAATAAGGGAGGCCAGAAAACAATGCAGCATCTTTAAAGATACTAGAAGAAAATGGTTCTCAGTCTAGAGTGTTGTTTCCAGTAGATAGATAGATAGTTAGATAAATATAGATAGATAGATAGATAGATAGATAGATAGACGATAGATAGATAGATGATAGATAGATAGATATAGAGATATAGATAGATGATAGATGATAGATAGATAGATATAGAGATATAGATAGATAGATATAGATATAGATGATATAGATATAGATACATATCCTTCAGAAACAAGGCTGGGACGCAGGCACATTTGAATGGACTAAGCTGTAATGAATTTTTCACCAGTAGACATTCAGTCGATGGTGCTGAGGACTGACAGCACACTGTACAGTGGCAAACTGTAGAGGAACATTCTCTTCTCCTGTGATATAACACCATGACCAAGGGAGTCGAGGCCATCACCAACATGTTGGGGAGCAAGGCAGCAGACACTAGGCATGGCAGCAGGAACAACTGAATGCACACATCTGGAACTGAGAACAGGAACCAGAGAAAATGAATGGGAAATGACATGAAACCCTCCCCCCCCCCCAGTGACATATTTCCTCTTGATAGGCCATACCTCCCAAGCATAACCAAATAGCCTTCAACTGAGGTCCAAGTATTCAAATATGAGAGAGTGCAGGGGACATAGCTCAGTCAAACAATCACAGAAATATATGGGTTTTCTGCCCCCTCTAATTATCTATTAAAAAACAAATCTTTCAGACTATTAATAGTCCTCACTGCAACAGGAATGTGAGATCAGGAAACTTGATCAACGAAGCCACAGAGGGAATTGAATATTCAGTGTCAAAAGATAGTAGTTTTATTCTCTAATATAGTTTCTCAAAATGTTGACTCTTCCTATTGATTACATGAATATATAAGAAAACAAATGGTAAAATTAGCATTTATTTGATTTACTTCAATTGAAAGTGTTAGAAACATTGAGAATGCAAGTTCCTCTGTTATGAAAGTCAATCTATTGGGAGTAACTTTACAGGTGTTTGCCTTCCTTTCATGGCTTTTGACATACATTATAAGGCATATTATCTATCCTTAAAAAATGTGTTTTCTCTTTCCCAAGCACCGGCTGGTTTTGTTATTTTGAACCTCTGTGTATTCAATGTCAAGAACTAGTTGAGAGTTCGTTTGTCATGTGGGATGGTATCTAAAATGTTAGTGTCAACATTCCCATGTTCCAGGCTTTCGTATGGGTCACCACCCAGCTCCCAAATCATGATGAGGAGACTTACTAGTTACAAATGCTTGATCTTATCTTATGTTTGTCCGACTAACTCTTATAACTTAATTTACCCCGTTTCTCTTTATTTACATTTTGCCTTGGGGTCTTTTACTTTTCTTACTGTCTGTATGTCCTACTTTCCTGTTTCTTGTGGCTAGCTGGCTGGATGCTGGCCCCTGAAAAACTCCCCCTTTTTCTTCCCATTCTCTCTCTCTCTCTCTCTCTCTCTCTCTCTCTCTCTCTCTCTCTCTCTCTGTCTGTCTGTCTGTCTTCTTTAGCCTATATTTTTCCTCCTACTTATTCTCTGGGCCCATCTGCCCCCACCTATCCCTCTCCTGCCTAGCTATTGGACATTCAGACAAATCAGGTACCTTAGGCAGGCAAGGTGCAACTTCTCTTTACATAATTAAACAAGTGCAGCAGAAGTAAATGTAACGCATCCTTATGCCATTAACAAAAGCAGCAGAAACAAATGTTAAGAGCACACCTCGCACAGTTCAAGTAATGTTCCGCAGCATGAACAAATGTAACACATCTTTGTCTAGTTAAAATAACATGCCCCACTATTTCCGTAGTCCAGTGATCCTTCTGTAACTCCACTGAAGTTCGCTCAAGTCTTACCTCTATCGTGACGTCTTTTCCTCTTTTCCTTCCTTATGTGATGAACTATTTTTGTAAAGTGTGAAATGTGAATTTGTCAATGGGAAACAAGGTGACAACAAGCTTTGCTGTCTAGTGCATTTACTGGATGAGACTTGCAAAGCCTAGGACTCTGAACCTTGAAGGAAGGTGGCATGATTGGCACACGTCGTGATGTGCTGCGTGTGCCATTGATGTTGTGATCTGTGGACAAACTATCAGAAGGTCTGCATCTTGTACAGTTACTCACCACAGATAAATACTCTGTGGTAATGAGTCAGATGAGCAGGCCCAGTTCTCCCTGGAGCCCTGGACATGTGCTAAACACCGTTAAAAACACTCTTCAAATCTGTTTAGTAATCACTAGTGTTAGTGATGAGTTATTTCAGTTTGTATTGTAAGCACTCCTGCTGTTAATTTTACTGTGGATGAGAACAGATATTGGGGGTGGGGCAGTTTGGCTCCCTAAACAGCAGCTATTTCGAGTGCCTTTGCTGCCCTGACTGTCTTGAGCAAAAGGACTATTTGTCTAATGTCAGCCAGGAAGCCCTTCTGAAACACTCCACAGATGTGAGAAGAAAGCTAGGCCAAGCCTGGCCTGAATTGCCTGGGATCCTGAAGTACAGCCTCAGGCAGGGCTGTTTGAACCAGTTTGTAGTAGTCTTTTCGCTTTTGCAAGCTTTAATGAACTCTAAATGACCCTGCAACTCTTTCCACCTTGGCCAGAAGGACAGCTCTGGCCCTGGCAGGGAGACCACTGATACTGTCTCTATGAGACAGGGCCATCATCTTCCAAACCACGTCTCAGCGACAGTGATTGGTGATCAGGGTCAATCTGTGGTTGATCCAGACAAATGGCTGTGATGGGTCTAAACTTCCCTTCTCGGGCTACACAATCAGGCTGCAGCCCCTAGGAGGCACCCTCCTGTGCCGCCTCCCCAGAACCACAGCAGTAAGTGTAACAAAATGTTTTCCTGGAGTGGGTTCTTTTCTTGCTTCCTGTCAGTAATGAGAGGTGAGCTGGCACTAGGAAGAGAGAGGCCTCCCAGAGACAGCAGTAATGGGGAAGTAGCAAAAAGGTGCCGGCTCCTGTCCATGTTCTCTGCCATGTTCTCCTTGCACCTTTCACTCAGCTACCAAGCTGAAGGCCCTGAGAGGGCCCTGGCAGTGTTGGCAACAGCCATGGCTGTTTACTGCGGAAGCAAGGCTAAGGCTAATCCTCTAGCAATCCCACCTGCTCTCTGCTCACACGTGAGTGACCCCAGCTGTACCTGCTGCCCAGTTCCCGAGTGACCCACTATGTCACCCACGATGTTCTCTGGCTCCAGAGCAGCAGTGGGTGCTTAGGTTCACTGCGCTGGGTCCCAGATGCTGTCCCGGCTGAAGCAGGAATTTCGGAGTCAGTCTGGCTGCAGTCACAGGGTCGAGAGAGCCAGCTGTTGTTCCTTGGCTCAAGAAGCAGCCCATGATCGGCCAGGGCAGGAAAAACAAATTCATGAGTAGCTGAGACGCTTGTGGAAGTGGAGACGAGAAAGTGAAGAGCAGATCAAGGCTGTAAGGAGCAGAGACAAGAGCCTGCGGGTCCCAGGCACTAGATGAATTCCAGAGACCCTTCTTCGCATCTTCAAGCCAAGGTTCCTCATAATAGAAACCGGCGCAGAATTGCAACACTAGGAGGCGCCACTTGTCATTGTTTCCACTCCTGCCGCCCCTGGCGCTGCCCAACACTAAGGGACATGAAAGCTGTTAGAGATCAGCCTCTGAAGAGCTTCTTGGCTACCCAGATGTCTTCCCAGGTAGAGGAAGAGAGTGGTCCTCCAGCTGCTTGCCGACAGTAACAGACATACTGAATCACACTGCTGAAGGACGGGTGCTGACGTTTAGATCCAAATATCCTCCCAGAGTCCAGGGCCCCAAAGGCTTGGTAATAACTCAATGGTCTTGGGAGGTGACAGAAACTTGAGAAGGCAGTGCTGGCTGGGACGTCTTAGGTTCACTGCCAGCGTGTCCTTAAAGGGGATTATGGGAAAGTGGCCTCTTTCCTCTTTCTCTCAACACCCAGCCACGAGGTGTTTTTCCTACCTCAGCTTGCAAATGTCCACACAAGCCTTTATGCAACAGGGTGATCAAGCACAGACCAGAACATCTTGAAACCTTGAGCTAGAACGTGGCTCTACAAAACGTGAGGAACGATAGAGAGAGGTCTCATAGACCCCCTTACTCATTAGTTTCCCAAGTAACGGATTATAAAACTTTAGTAAAATATCAGAAGCAGGATACTGACATTCTTTTTTGTTGTTGATTTGGTTTTGGTTTTGGTTTTTTGAGACCAGATTTCTCTGTAGCTTTGGAGCCTGCCCTGGAACTAGCGCTTGTAGAGCAGGCTGGCTTTGAACTCGCAGAGGTCTGCCTGCTTCTGCTTCCCGAATGCTGGGATTAAAGTCATGTGCCACCACAGCCTGTTTAGAATATTAACATTCTTATAATCGGTATTGTCACTGAGATTCCTTTCCTTGTGTGTGTAGTTCTATATAATGTATCACAGATGTACGTGTGTGTGTCTATCACCACCGTCAAGATATAGAACCACTATACAACCCCTGGGATGGTGTGTGCTGCCTGTTTAAAGTCACACCCACCTCTCTCTTCCTGTTCTCTAATCTTCAGCAATGATCTGTTAGGTCTCTGCTTCTAAAATGCCTCCATTAAATGTTTATGTAAATACAAATAGATAGTATGCAACCTCTTGAGGTTGGCTTTTCTGCTCATAATATCCACTGAAGAATCACCTAATTGCATATGTCATATGTCAATTACCTACTCCCTTTTCAATGCTGGGTAGTATTCCATGGTGTGGATTAAACCACAATTTAAGAACTTATCCATTGAAATATACTGGCTGCTTTCAGTTTGAGAATATAACAAGCAAACCCACCATGAAAGTTTGTGCCCAGATTTTTATGTGAACATACACAGTAATATTTTGTTTGTGATGTAACAAATAAATCTTGTCTGAAGATCAGAGTGCAGAACTAAGCCACTAGTTAGCCATAGAGGTCAGGCAGTGGTAGCATACACCTTTAATCCCAGCACTCAGGAGGTAGAGGAAGATGGATTTCTGTGAGTTCAAGGTCACCCTGGGCTGCATGAGATTGATCCAGTCTAAGAGAGAAACAAAGCCAAGCAGTGGTGGCTCACACCTTTAACCCCAGTACGTGGGAGTCACACACTTTTAATTTCAACACTAGGAAAGTGGAAACAGAACTATGGCTGGGTGGAGGGGAATATGAGATGGGAGGAGACAGGAGGTCATGGCATTCAGTCTGAGAACTCGTAAGGAGAGGATACCTAATTCAGTTTGAGGATTAAAAAGAATTTTAAAAATACTATTTTTAATGAATTTGTTAAGAAAATAAATTAGGATAACACTCAATATTTGAGTTACCCAAAGGAAGATAGAACAGCAGGATCAAAAAATAGAATGGACAAATAAAAACAGAAGCAGAGAAACAACCTCTTTAAACAAAATCATATAAATTATTACATTAGATGTAAACTAAATTTGAGATAGTACCAAAAGATATACTGTATAATACAAGCAATGTGTGGTGATTAATAGGGTTTTTAGTGGCATCTCGGGCCCTTTCTTCCACATAAAGATGTCTGTGTCGTCAGGCTTTTGTGTGGATGCATTCAGGGTGATGCAGGGCACACCAGGCATCTGTTGCACAAGGGGAGGCCTTCCAATCAGGAGTTCTCTCCATTCTACGTTCCAGTTTCACCTAGGAGTTTCCTAGGTACACAGACACTCTCTAGCGGAAACACAGATGACACCAGAGCTGCTTATCAGGAACCATCCCAGAGAGCCAAGGCAGGTCTATACATCCCCCCCCCAGTCTACTGCACAGACATGGCAGGTCTATACACCCCCCCCCCAGTCTACTGCACACACATGGCAGGTCTATACACCCCTCTCCCCCAGTCTACTGCACAGACATGGCAGGTCTATACACCCCCCCCCCCAGTCTACTGCACAGACATGGCAGGTCTATCCCCACCCCACCCCCAGTCTTCTGCACAGACAAGGCAGGTCTATCCCCACCCCACCCCCAGTCTTCTGCACAGACAAGGCAGGTCTATACACCCCCCCCCCCCCAGTCTACTGCACAGACATGGCAGGTCTATCCCCACCCCATCCCCAGTCTTCTGCACAGACAAGGCAGGTCTATCCCCTCCCCCCAGTCTTCTGCACAGACAAGGCAGGTCTATACACCCCCCCCCCCAGTCTTCTGCACAGACAAGGCAGGTCTATCCCCTCCCCCCAGTCTTCTGCACAGACAAGGCCTCATACAGAAGCAGGAACTGTCAGGAGCCCCAGTTACAATGTTTACATTACACATGATTTGAGCTGCATGTTCCTCCCTCAGGCATTCTAACTGAGCCACACCATTTGTTTTGAAACCTACCCTCTCCCCCGACAAATGACAGTGAGGACTTCATTAGGTGACTCTACCATACGTGCGTAGATCTACTGGGGGGGGCTTTCCTTTTTTTTCCTTTAGTCTCTAAATTTTATGACCACTTGTAAATCACCTAACCTTTCCCAGCCCCAGAGCCCTAATCCCTAAAATCGCCATAACAATATGTTATTAATTAGCTTACTGTGATAATGAAATGTGGGGTACCTGGTACACTAAAGCAATGTTTAATTCCTGAAGCAATGTTATTAGGGTGAGCATATTATCTGTATTCAAATTAAGCTGTGTGGACTGACAAAAGACTGTTCTTTTCCTCTAATTAACATTATAAACATGTAATGTCATAGAAAAATATAATAAAAATCACTTTACTTAGTCACTTTATAAGAACACAATTTCAAAAATGAGATTACCCGCACTACCACAATGAGTTTTGAAAATATCATGGCTATAAAAGTGCAGCATCTGAAACACATATGTATATGGACACACTTAAGAAATAACATGTATGCTGAAGGTAAATCGTGTGTTCCAAAGCTGTGTAACATGTCCCCCACCAAACCAATCTTCAACCTTTGGTAGACAAGCCTCTACTCATCCTCCAAGGCCCATAAGCTTCTGGCTTCAGCTGCCTCACCTGTCTAAGTTCCCCATGGAAGCTTTCCACCTTATAAATATCTGCACCACTTTGCTCGCTAGACACTGTGACCCTGGAGAGTAAAAAAGAGCTGTGATCTTCTTTATTAACTCTGTCCATGTGCTCTCCAAACACATATAACTAACTCAGTGCTCTGCACGAAGTAGGTATTTTTGATAAGGCTTAATAGCCTAAGCTAGCCTCCTCTGTGTGACTTCTTGTCCTTAAGAAGATGTATCTATAAGTGGCTCTGTGTGGGGGCTACATTATTCAAGTGTAAACATTTCAATCCCATCCAGATGTCGCCATGCGGCTGATTCCTCTGATTCAGTTCCTCCTGGGAATATGGCGTTGAGACGGCGAAGCATGTCCTATTAATGAGGCGTGGAGGAAGCACCTGGAACCCATTAGCAATGGAGAAGCTGCCATGACTGTAATCTGACTGGCGACGTCTGTCCTGCGTAACTCATGATTGGATGGGAGATGAAGTGTGCGCTTGCTACGACTTTACCGTCTCATCTTTCTCCGTCACTGTAGGTGGTTTCTTGTCATTATTCAGGGATCCAGGACAGATCCAAGTTTCACTGCCAAAGAACTGACTTCTGCTGGGTAATCACCGTGGCTGGTCCAATTTGGATCCAGGCAAAGTCCACATTTAGGGCCTTCACAGTCAACTCAACTAAGTACCCGATTGGGGTAGGATCCCAAGATATCATTGAAAACAATATAGACTAACAAACGAAGGGAAAGAAATGGCTTAAGTCACAATGAGCTAAGTTCAGGAGAACCCTGAGTCTGGTTTACAAGCAGAGCTCAGTTACCCAAGATATTAGCGTCAGGTCACCAACTAAGGTCATACGAAATCAAAGTAGATGAGAGTCCCATGAGAATAAAGCCCACAACAATCCATCATTCTCTTCCTTCAACTCTCAACACTTTCTCTGTAGGAAGGGAAAAACAAAGAAACAAAACCCTTCTGAGTAATCAACTTTGAAAGTTTCAATAATTGAGCCATTAGCCCTGAAGCGCTCAGAGAGCAATTTCATTTAATTTGCCCTGCAGTAGCAGGGAGAGACCTCTCCCCATAGTGCGGCACCGTTATACCCCAGATCCATGCTAATAGCAACAGTTTCCCACTGCAAGCCCAAGTCTCACACAGTTTTGCTCACCCACTCGAAGCAGCAAGTGCATGATGATCCAGGTCAAGAAGATTGTTCCTGAAGTGCTCGGGCAGGGGCCCACGTTCTCATTGGCATGGCTTCCTCCCGTCCGTGACTCCTACATCACCATCCTCATCTGGCTCAAGACAGAGAACAAATGCACGGGCCTTGAAGTGGAGATTTATGAATGAAGCTGACCTGAAAGTAGCAGAAACTCTCCACACTCTATTCCTTGGAATAGAGCAACCCATCTGGCCCCAGCTGACAGGAAAGGAACAAATGGCCTGATCTGGAAAGATACAAACAGCCCCAGAGTCCATCCGCACATCTGCCTTCCCTTATTTCTCAGATGGCTAAGGAGGTAGGGAGGACGCTTCTACCTCGAAATGATGAAATCTGAATTGGATTCAGCTCTTTCAGCTTGTCATCTAAAAATGTTACACTACCTTGGAATAACCCTCTAGGGGTTTAATAATTTCCCAGTTGAGCAAACTGGGGAGGCAGAATGAACATTGCTCCCAGTACCTATCTTTGATATGCCAACAACAAAGGTTCCCCTATGGTTTTATTCATTTGCGCATTCATCAAAACATTAAATATTCATTCAACCACTGTGGGGGAGACAGCCGTGTTCTGGGGAGAAAGAAAGAGACAAACGTTTCCTTTTCCTGGGAAAGGGGACAATCTGTCAAGTGGACTGTGTTCAAGTTACACCTTGTCATAGCTGACGTGCCAAGTCTGACTCACCTCTGGTTGAGAGTGAGGGCTCAACCAAGGGAAAAGGGCACCCTAAGCAGCGGTGCCCACTCCCAACCTCAGAGTCCTTACTGCTGAGGCCCCTGGTTTTCCCCCACCTGTATAGTACTTTCTGTGGTAAAGGAATCAACTCATATACATTTTGTTATCTATGGTAAAATTCTAGTCAATGTGAGTAAACTTGACTATAAGGCACTGAAAAACAAAACCCTGCGCATGTCACACACATACCAGAGGATAATGGAGAGTTTGAGAACAAGAACCTGTGTGGCTAAGGGTTTCTCTTCTAAGAAAGGACAACAGAGCAGGACAGAGACCCTTCTCCTGATCCAGAGCCCGCCTCTGCTCCACAGTTCTAGGGTGGGCCTGGCTTCAGGAATCCTCATTTGCATCCCGTGTAGAACCTTCCCATCAACGGCTCTGTCACCAGCCACTCCTCGGCTGCTGATCCTTTCTCCTTCCCCTCCAGAATGGCTGCTTTTCCATCTCTGGGCTCAGAAAGTCCTAGTGACCATCTGTAGAACATCCAGATGGAAGAGGAGAGATCTTGAAGGAACAGACCATCACCCTTGCAGTCAGTACACACTGTATTTCCTTGAGGTCTGGGGAGCGGGTGGGTTTCATGGAAACCAAAGAATAGACAGAGGCATAAAATAGAGGCAATTCCTTCAGTATCTCCTCTGTTAGATACCAAAGGAGCCCCATTTCTGCATTTGAAAGGCTGCAAAACTACGTACCTATTTGGATGGAGTGCAAAAAGTGAAGTAATAAATGCTATCCTTGTTTGAATTTACACCCTAGACATTCTGGGCTTAGATTCTAGAATAATGCTGGTCCATGAGGAATAAATGACAGAAATAATCTTGAAGGGATAGCAGCATGTGTATAAGACATCCATATGATGGTGGGGCCCTGCATAATACTGGAATAAAGGCCCAAGACTTCATGAAGGCAGAGACAGGTGGATCTCTGCGAGTTCAAGGCCAGCCTCATCTACAAGACAAGTTTCATAGTCAAAGGGTTGCATGATGAGAAAGCTAGAAAACAATGACTTTACTCAGCAGGTCTTTCCTGTGTCCCTTGAAACCTCAAGAGGTCCAGTTGAGTGGCTGACACCCAGACCATGTGTGTGTATAGCTCTGTGACATTCACACAAGAGAAACTCATCTAACAATTAAGTTCTCGGAACTCGCCATCATCAGAACAAGTCACAGATGAGCATATTCAAAAAAGATCTCAACATTTGGCTGTGTAGAAAACACATTAAAAAAAAGCTGAACCCAGGAGGTGGACAGAAGAACATTCAGGAAGGAAACTGTAGCACTGGAATGTGGCATACAGTCTACACCTAGCAGAATGAAATGTTCCTGTCAATTCTACACAAACCCTTTAGCCACTTGATGGGAAAGGTGGAAGCATTGCAAACCATTTAGAAAGGCTGGATTTCAAAACTTTCAGGTACGTGGGTTATAGTTTGGTGGTAGGATAATTATCATATGCTATTCCCCTGGGTTCAAAATACTAGAATAAAAACAAAACAAAACAAAGTAAAAGCCATCTATAAGATTTACTTTTGGAGTCAAAAAAGGGACAGAGATTTAGATGTTTGTTTGTTCTCTTTTTCCTGTATGGAGAAAGTGAAGAGGCATGGTCCTTGCTGGAGCCACGCTCGTTCGCCTCACCTGCTTACTCTACAGGTGTTAATAAAGGCCTGCTAGCTACTGAAATACACTACACTTTCTTTCTGTAGTATAAGATGGCTCTTACCTCATCAAGCTTCTCAGCTTCTCTTCCACTCTTATCTCTTGGTATCTCAGACATGGCTTCATTCAATAACTGGAGGAAGATCTGGTTTGTAGAGAGTGAGCCTCAGAACAATCCTATTAATGCAGATGGAAATGCAGCCTTTCATTTCCCGTATCAAAGTAGCTTAAGAACACAATGCTAAACCATATACTTTAAAAAGGAGGAGTAGATATGTCCACCCACACATGGAAACCACCCCCACCAAAATAGAGTTGAGAGCAGAGAACAAGTTTGTTGGAGAGGAGGTGGACCACTTTCTCTCTGAGCAAAAAGTGCCTGGGTGCTTGCCTTCTCTCACACAGAAGCCACTAACATTGTGTGTGTGTGTGTGTGTGTGTGTGTGTGTGTGTGTCGTACTCTTCAAGGGGCTCTGGATGGTAACCAGAAAATGCAAACTGTGGCCCCTTTCCTACAGGACCTGACAATAGAGCTTAATGAAACCACTGGGTAACATTCAAGGCAGCATCTGATTAAGTGCAGTAGGAGTGGTCCCCACAATACATGCAGGAGAATAGCACAGTTGTAGAAAATGGCACAAAACTCCTCAGAGGGGGAATGGTGAGGTAGGTGGAAGCTAAAGCCGAAGAAGAGACAAAGAAAGCTAAGCAGAGGCTGCAGCACCCTGAGATCAATCTTGGAGGAAACTGCAAACAGCTCCCTCTGTTAGGAAGAAGCTGATCTGACTGTCAGGAGCAAAGGTCAATTTTGTTTTGGAACACATTTAAAAAGGCAAGTTGGTGGTAGAACCCCATAAGAGTGAGGGAGATTAAATAAATAAATAAATAAATAAATAAATAAATAAATAAATAAATAATTATACCAGGAGAAAATGGGAACTGACTTTTATCGGAGGCAGTTTGGAATTTATCACAAGGAACAGACCTGAGCAATCAAGGTTCTGGTAGTAGATGTAGGAACAGTGACTATCTACTGAAGGCCCTTGTACAGTTTGATTCATAGTAGAATATAGGGAAGAAAATCAGAGAAGGCCTGCCTGACTTAGAAATGTGCTGGAGGAGATCTTTGAGAAGGATGAGGAGGTCCTGAGCTTTGTAAGTTGTCCAAGGCTTAAGAGCCCAGCAAAATATAGATGGGAAGATACCTTCAAAACAGTTTCTGATGCAGGTTTTGAACTGTCACAAGAAGTTGATAGATGATTTTATACCAATACCAAGATGGTTTTATTACTAAAGCTCTGTAGCAAAGCTTAAAGTCAGAGGTGGTGATACCTCCAGAAGTTTCTTTATTGTACAGGATTGTTTATCTATCCTGGCTTTTCTGTGTTTCCATATGAAGTTGAGTATTGTTCTTTTGAGGTCTATGAAGAATCCTATTGGGATTTTGATGGGGATTGTATGGAATCTATAGATTGCATTTGGTAAGATTGTCGTTTTTACTGTTAATTCTACCTATCCATGAACATGGAAGATCTTTCCATTTTCTGATATCTTCTTCAATTTCTTTCTTCAAAGACTTGAAGTTCTTGTCTTACAGGTCTTTCACTTGGTTGGTTAGGGTTACCCCAAGATACTTTATATTATCTGTGGCTATTGTAAAGGGTATTGTTTCTCTTATTTCTTTTTCAATCTGTTTATCATTTGTTTATAGAAGGAGTACTGCTTTTGGGGGGTTAATTCTGTATCCTGTCACATTACAGAAAGTGTTTATCAGCTGTAGGAGTTCCCTGGTAGCATCTTTGGGGCCACTTTGGGGCCATAGCATCTGCAAATAGGGCAAGTTTGACTTCTTCCTTTCCAATTTGTATCCCCTTGATCTCATTTTGTTGTCTTATTGCTCTAGCTAGAAGTTGCAGTGCTATATTGAATAGATATGAAGAGAGCGAGCAACCTTGTCTTGTTCCTGATTTTAATGGAATTGCTTTGCATTTCGCCCCATTAAATTTGATGTAATCTGTCAGCTTGTTGTATATCGCTTTTATTATGTTTAGGTATATTCCTTATATTCCTAATCTCTCTAAGACTTTTATCATAAAGGGATGTTGGATTTTGTCAAAGACTTTTTCAACATCTAATGAGATAACCGTGTGTTTTTTTTTCTTTCAGTTTGTTTATACGGTAGATTACATTGACAGATTTTTGTATGTTGGACAATCCCTGCATCTCTGGGTTGAAGCTGATTTGATCATGGTGGGTCAATTTTTTTTTATGTGTTCTTGGATTCATTTTGCCAGTATTTTATTGAGTACTTTTACATCAGTGTTGATGACAGGGATTGGTCTGTAATTCTCTTTCTTTGTTCCATCATTGTGTGGTTTGGGTGTCAGGGTAACTATCACCTCATAAAAAAGAATTTGGCAGTATTCCTTCTGTTTCTATTATGTGGAGTATTGATACTAGCTCTTCTTTATCAATAGAATCAAGTCAAAGACACTGATATAAGTCCACACACTTATGAATACCTGATTTTTGACAAAAAGTCATAATTATAAAATGGAAAAAAGAAAGCATCTAAAAAATGGTGCTGATATAACTCAATGTTGACATGTAGAAGAATGAAAATAGACCTATAGCTACCGTCCTGCACAAAACTGAAGTCCAAGCAGATCAAAGACCTCAACATAAATCCAGTTACACTGAACCTGATAGAAAAGAAACTAGGAAGTAGCCTTGAATGAATTGGCACAGGAGATTGCTTCCTGAATATAACACCATTAACATAGACCCTAGATTGAAAATTAATAAATGGGACCTCCTGAAACAAAGAAGCTTCTGTAAGACAAAGGATATTGTCAATATGACAAAATGAAAGCCTACAGAATGGAAAAATAATTTCACCAACCCCACATCTGGCAGAGGACTGATCTCTAAAATTTATCTTAAAAAAAAACCTCAAGAAACTAGACATCAAAATACCAAATATTCTAGTTGAAACTGGGGTAGAGATCTAAACAGAAAATTCTCAAAAGAAGAATCTTAAATGATTGAAATACGCTTAAAGAATTGTTTAACATCATTAGTCATCATGGAAATGCAAATAAAAATGATATAATGACTAATATAAAAATACTGATGACAACTTATGCTGGAGAGGTTGTGAAGTAAGGAGAATACTCCTCCACTTGTACAGTCACTTGGGAAATCAATATGACAGTTCCCCCCCCCAAAAAAATTCAGAATCAATATACCCACAACCCAGCTTTACCAACCTTGAACCACAAGATGCTCAACCACAAGGACACTTTCTCAACTATGTTCTTATAGCATTATTCCTAATACCCAGAACCTGGAAACAACCTAGATTCCCCTCAAATGAAGAATGGATAAGAAAAATGTGGTACTTTTACACAGTGGAGTATTACTAGGCTATACAAAACAACAACTTCATGAAATCTGCAGGTAAATAGATAGAACTAGGAAAAATCATTTTGAGTGAGGTAACCAAGACCCAGAAAGACAAATATGGTGTGTAATCACCCATGCATGAGTGAAGTACAGGATATTAGGAGTAAAGTACAGGATAACCAGACTAGATAGTGAAGGGGGCCCAAAGAGGGATGCATGGATTTCCCTGGAAAGGGAAAATAGAAAATATCTATTTCCTGGGTCAACAAGGGCATGGGGGAGCACGTTGGGAAGGCTGGACGCGGGAGACAGGTTTGGTACAGGATACAGCAAAAGAGATGTCTTGATGGTGGGGTCATTTCAGGGTTGGGGAGAAGCCTTGTGACAGGGACACTCCCAGGAATCTACAAGGATGATCACAGACTCCTTAACTACTAGACCACCAAGATGCCTAGCAATAGTAGAGAGGGTGTCTGAACTGGTCATCTACTGTAATTAGATTGGTGACCACCCTAATTGACATCAGAGAGCCTTTATCCAGTAACTGATGGAAGCAGATGCAGAGATCCACAGCCAAGCACTGGATCGAGCTTCAGGAGTCCTGAAGAAAGGGAGGAGGGATTGTATGAGCTGGGGGTAGGGTCAAGATCATGATGGGGGAACCCACATAAACAGCTGACATGAGTTCTTGGGAACACAAGGACTCTGGACCAATAGTTAGGGAGCCCGCATGGTATTAACCTAGGCCTTCTGCTTAAGAATAACAATTGTGTGGCTTTGTCTGTTTGTAAAGTTTTTAGAAGTGAGATCGGGGCCTGTCCTCGGCACTGAGTTGGCTTTTGGGAACCTGTTCTCTATGCTGGATTACCTCACCTAGCCTTGATACGGGGGCGGGGGATCTCAGTCTTGTCTCAGTGATGCTTCATGCATTGCTCGAGTCCATTGAGGGCTTGTCCCTTTCTGAATGGACATGGAAGAGGAGAGTGAATGAGGAAGGGTGTAGACAAGTAGGGGGAGGAACAGGAGAAGAGGAAGAAGGAGAAACTGGTTGGTATGTAAAAAATAAATGAAACAACACTAATTAAATAAAAGTAAATTTAAAAGCAAAGAAGTTGATGGATGGACATCATCTAGAAGAAGTTGCTAGGACAAGGGCACAATGAAATGTGACAGAATCCAGGAATGGGAAAGAATTAAAATAAAGATTCAGCAAAAATATAAAACAAACTACAGTCCAAATGGCTCAGGAGACTGAGACAGGGGAATTTCTTGACCCACAGGAATTCAAAGCCAACCTAGGCAGCATAGGTAGACCCTTTCTAAAAAAGATAGATAGATAGATAGATAGATAGATAGATAGATAGATAGATAGATAGATAGATAGATAAACACCCAGTAAAGCAAGAAAGAAAACCCATTAAGTAAGGATGGGTGACCAGTGATGTATCGGTAAAATCATTGCAACAGAAATGATGCCAATGCTATAGATTTTTTAAATGGAAAAAGATAAACTATCAACTCAAAAACTATCTAAGATTATAAATAGAAGAGAATATGCATGATTCATAAACACATGCTGGAATACTGGGCCTCTCCTCCACTGGGATCCAGGATACTGCCATGGTGCATATTTCGGGGCCACTCCTGGCAAGGTCCTCTGAGACCTGGTTACAGATCCTTTAATCTCAGTTCCACGAAATGTAAATGGGAATAACAGCAACAGCCATGCTGGGAAAGGACTGTGGAGGGGAGAGGGAGTCCATCTATGTAAACCACTCAGCGTGTGGATGGCACCCACGAAGTGCTGCATAATCTTGGGCTATGATTAATAACAGGAAAACAAATGGAAGCAACAATGAGACATAATTTCTCACTCATAGACTGTCAGAAAATTTAAAGCATGACACTATCACGTGTTGACAAGAATTTTGGTGGAATGGTAATCTTATAAAAACTACCATTGATATGTAAATCAGCACATCCACTTTTGGGAAAGAGTGGTGTATTTAATAAAGTTGAAAGTAGCATATTTTATAGTCCAGCAGCTTTACCTCTGAGTACCTGGGGGAAAAGTCCTTCATATGTGTGCAAGAAAACTCATGTAATAATATTAAAAACAATTATCTATAAAAATATATGTACTATATAGGCATATCTATATCTCTGTCTCTCGATAGATAGATATAAATTGAATGCTAGATAGAATATGTATGCCACACATATACAAGTATGAGAAAAGACTACTAGATCTGCAGTTGGAGTTACAAGTAGTTGTGAGTCACTAGACAGGGTTGGTCACAACTGAATTCAACTCTGGTCCTCGAAAAGAGCAGCAAGTGTTCTTAACCACTGAGCTATCTCTGGCTACATTCCATTGTTGTTAATAGTAACACATTGATAAAAAATGAAAATATGTATAAGTAGACGAACATATTACAAAGAAAATTTAACATTTTTAATAATGCATTAACAATACACTAATGTTTAAGAATTAAGGAAAGCTAAGTGTGTCCATAGATGGTATAAGGTCTGTGTGTAATATCACTTGTAGACACAAACACACTTAAAACCACAGAGACAGACTGTAATTTCTGTCTTGGGGCCACAAAGAAGCAACAAAAAAAGAGGATGTGGGTTGAAGGGAACTTGAATTTTCTCTGTAACTTTTACCTTCAAAAAGAAAAATGAATACTATGAAGATGGCAAGGTGCTAGTAATGGCTGATTTCATGGGGTGAGGATATATATGCATTCGAGTCGTGTTGTTCTTGGCAACTTTCTGTATTTTTAAAGTGCTCCATGAGCAGGTGTCCTGGGTATCATCTAACATGTGTAATGAAGGAGGGGGAAAGGGAAGAAATGCACTGAGAAGACAAAGAGCTGGGATTTCCCTCAGGAAACTTAGGGGAAGTCATCAGGCACCCAGAGAACTCAGCATTGGGGCTCTCTTAGCCTCAGTTGCCATTCTGTTCATCCCTTCTTGTCCTACCAGAGCCCAGTGTCTCTTAGAAGAGCAAGGTAGGGGATTGGTTCAGGATCTCCAAACCCCTAGTGGCCAGAACCCAGGAATCACAGTTAGCTTCAGCTGTCAACCTGACAGAATCCTAGAGTCGCCTGAAAAGAGGAAATCCCAACTGAAGAATTGCCTAGATCCGACTGGCCTGCGTTCATGTCCAGGAGGCATGTTTAAATTGCTGATTTATGTAGGAGTTTCCAGTGCACTGTGGTGGGTGTCATCTCTAGGCAGGTGGTCCAGAGCTGTATAAGACAGGTAGTGGAGTGAATCCGAGGGAGCAAGGCAGGAAGCAGCTTTCCTTCATGTCTTCTGCTTCAGTTCCTGTCTTCAGGGTCCTTCATTAAGCTCCCGCCCTGGCTTCCCTCTTCCCTGTAAGCTAAATACACCATTTCCTCCCAAATTTGGTCTGGCTTGGTGATTTGTCTCAGTCACAAGAAGAAAACTGGTACACATAGGGGAAAGATGTAATGAACAAGGCATTCTCAGTCTTTGAAAGAAAGGGATCCAGGGGAACAGATCTTTTTAGAACCCGCAGGATTCAAATGGGATCATTCCCTGGCCCGTGGAGTATCGTATTGAGAAGCATCCCTCATGCCTATGGACGTACTTCTGGCCCCAGAAACCACTTGCAGAGCCTCTGATAGTTTGGATAGCTGGAGGAGTTTGTGTGCTGGCCAGGCCACCCACAAGGAGAGCTGGCAGCCTTCCCCAGGGTGGGGGCTGTATAGCAGATGCAGCTTTCTCATTAAGTGACTTGCATATGGAATGAAGACACCTTCCCCCTCGCTCAGCCCGGCTTCCAGCCCTCACGTGCTCCTGGAGCTGCCAGCTTCCCCAGCTCCCGCTCACACAGAGCCCGTGCAGCCAAGGCAGGGGAGGACACCATGAGCGCTAGAAGCAAGAGCAGGAGCCAGAGCCAAGCAGGGGGAGATGCTCACTCTGAGCCAGAGCATGCAGGGTCGCTGTCGGATGTGAAGGGAACAGTCACAGACAAGGGGCCTCATTATTTCGCTTTCACTGCTCAGTGGTCTCTGCTTCCACCTAGAATCCTCCAGGGACACAGCCCCTAGCCAGCGCGCGGGGGAAGAAGGTCTCGGCACTGAAAGATTTTCACTGGGCTCAGGGCGGCTACAGTTGTAGGGCTGTTTCTTTTCTTTCTTGGACTTAATGGCTGTGTGAAAGCTGACTTTGCTCACCGGGAAACACAGAGGCCAGCATCCTTCTCTCTCCTCTTAGGATGGGACTGAGAACTGTAAAGAGTTGGAGTACTAAATTATTAATAATTAACTAAATAAGATGGTCCCATTATCAACTAAGATTGAGCAAAAACATAACATTTAGCCCCCAAAGAAAAATATTAATGCCCATAAAAATTGAAATAGCTTTCTAGCTTTTGTAAGTTGCAAGTTTTAGAGGTTATCAAACCTGAGTCTTCCTTCCATTTTGGTGTCCCTGTTTAGCACATGGCCTCCACACGTTCTGGATCTGCATTAACTACATCACCTGGCACTGACAGGCACACTTGCACATGCGTACCCACAGGAAGTTCTCACCTACGCTTAGATACACACACACACACACACACACACACACACACACACACACACGCACACTTAAGGCTTCAGTCTCTACTCTATTCTGCTTCCCCTCTAGTCTCTTCCTAATATACCTCCCCAGACACTCTTCTCTGATAACTCCATGGCTGTAAGAGTTTTCTGATGTCAAAATGCCAATCCTGTTTTCACCCCCTAAAAATTGGAGTATGGAGAAATCTCTGGACATCATTTAAGTAGATATGGGTCTGGTTAGTTTTGTTGTGTGGTATTTTCATTTATTTGCAAGGGTTTTTATAATAAAGACTATAACGCTTTTTAAAAGATGGGCTTTAAAATCTAAATATAAAAAGAAATCATTGAACAAGTTCAGTGAGGTAGCAGAAATCTGTACAATTTAATCTAAGTCCCCGAAGCAGAGTGGTGGAAAGATGCCAGGGTGGAATTAGATATGAAAGAGATTATTGAAGGAAACACCCATGAGGAAAACCAAGGATCCTGCGGAGACCCTGTAGCAAGGGAAGGAATGAAGCAAGGCATAGATAACAGAGAAGCAGCCCAGGGCTATCAGGAGCCAGTGAGACTCCAAAGAGTCTGGTAATGCCAATTCACTGTTCTGGGGTACCTGCTCAGGACAAGAAGGAAATGAAACATGTATCTGAGAGATGCTGCTCAGAAGCACCTAAAACAGAAGCCTGCCCTGTACACTGGGAATGCCCAACCAGTTCTCAGTACACTGGGAACGCCCAACCAGTTCTCAGTACACTGTTCTTTACTGGTTCTCAGCACACTGTCCTCTACACTGGAAACACCCAACTGGTTCTCACACACTGTTCTCTACCCCTGGAACACCCAACCAGTTCTCAGCACACTGTTGTCTACACTGGAAACACCCAACAGGTTCTCAGTACACTGCTCTCTACACTGGAAACACCCAACAGGTTCTCAGCACACTGCTCTCTACACTGGAAACACCCAACAGGTTCTCAGCACACTGCTCTCTCTTCACGGGAAGTGCACAACTTATTTCTCAGCATATTACTCTCTCTACAAGGAAAACATCCAACTTGATACTAGAAGTTTATAAAAGAGGAAATAAAGAAGCTTAAAGAAGTGGGCCTGCTAGATTTCTTGGGGGACACACGTTCCTAAGGTCATTAGGAAGACACTGGATTCACATCACTGAGAAGTTCAGCGATGCCTTCCTCTCTCTACAGGTCAAAGCCAAGGGAAGGGGGCCTGATGAGAGACCTGAGCTGAATAGTTTCCACTGCACGGTGGAGCTTAGGCTAGAGGCCAGGTGGTCCTGCTTAATTGCCACAATTCATTAAGACTTCAAAGGTCAGATAGCCAGCCAAGGAAGCTGGACTCACAGGGGATCCTGAGGATAGTTGAGAGATTATAGCAGGCCCAGGGGCAGAACTGATGAACCACAACAGGATGCTACTTAACATGCAGGGAATTGCAACCAGGCAAGAAGGGGGGAGCAGATGCAGAGTATGAGCATACCAAGCTACAGGGCCTTGGCTTAGCTGTCCATCCTGGTCCAATTTCAGTCCCAACCCCACTGAGTGATGAATTGGCTGCAGTACCGTGGAGACAGAATGATCTCCAAGACCTTTCCCAAAGGATCTATGTGCTCGTGAAAGAGAACTGCTCACATATTTTGAAGATCGATGGTCTCATGGTCCAAGCCAACTCCAAAATTCAGAGACTCGAAACATGAGCGTGCTTGTCAGGGTGGAAACATGCAGAGCCAGCTAACTGTTGGAGTCATAGATAAAACCTTGCTTGGTGGGGGTCCATGCTAGGCCCACAGATTCAGCCAAAAGCCATTCCACAATCTCCCCAAAAATGTTCAGCATAAAAAGCTTGACATTTGCGTGAAACCAATGCTTTTTCTTCGAGACAGGGTTTCTCTTTGTAGCTTTGGAGCCTGTCCTGAAACTTGCTCTGTAGACCATGCTGGCCTCGAACTCACAGAGATCCACCTGTCTCTGCCTCCCAAGTGTTGAGATTAAAGGCATGTGCCACCACCTAGCAAAACCTATTCTTAATATCACTTATTTTAAGTTGGGTTCCGCAAGAGGAAGTCATAACATTCACAGGCAAAGGTTGTGAAGGCAGAGAAGGAGGGAAGGGAACTGCTGGAGGGATATCATACCTGGATGCAGATCTGATCCTTGAGAAGACAGGTAACAGAGGAGGGGAAGGGAAGGTACAGATTCTTTTACAGTATTATGATAATTCAACAAGGCAAACAAGATGACCTTGAACCAAAGTCAGACGTCTGACAAGTAAGGCATCCTCCAGGGACAACCCTGCCTTGATTTATATGCTACAGTCACTCTAGGCTGGGACCAGCCATTACCAGGATTACCTGGAACAAGAGCAGTCAAGGGCCTCGAAGTCCAGTAGCTGAGACTGTCAATCCTTATCATCCGTACACAACACCGAGACCTGTGAGGGCTGTCACCATGCCGCCACTAGTTTCCACACATTGCTAATTGTAGGAACCTGCCTCTCCTCTCTAGCTGAAGTTTCAATAGCCAACATTTGCATTTGTGTGTCAGAGGTTTACTATCTGAAACTCAAGAATTCTGACAGCATTTGTTAAATGCCAAGTAATGTCCTGGGCACCCAAAATGGAGGGAGGGGAGAACTTAAGTACTTTATCATGGGGTGTTGGTAATCTAGCCAAAGGAAACAAATGAGGGCAGAAAGTATTCGATTTCTTTATCAGTGTTATTCCAAAGGCAGTGGATGCACTGGAGAAAGTGCCTGTCATAAGTGTTTAGTAAGGAGGTGATGTCCAGAGAAATAAAGAGAGTCCACAGTGACAGGTTAGCACAGGTGTCTGAGGATCAGGGCACAACATGAAAGGCCTGAAAACCATAAAGAGCATGCTGGAGCTCCCAGTGCCAGAAGGGACATGACTGACCTCAGGCTAAATAACATCAGCCTCACTATAGGGCCAGAACCTTCTCCCGTGGTCTATGAGACACGACTAGTACCTGTAAAGTCACTCCACTACCAGACTTGCATTCTTAGGACGAAAACATTGACACTTCAGCAGAGGATGAATACCCAGGAAGAAGATATGTTTAGACAGGCATGCTGGTGGTCCAAGATGCAAGCTTGAGAGACTGCTGACTGTGGCTTACCTGGAAACAAAGATGCACAGGCAGATAAAATATGGATGTGGGTTGCTCCTGAATGCATTTTAGCTGAGATACCTCTA
This sequence comes from Arvicola amphibius, assembly GCF_903992535.2. NCBI lineage: Eukaryota > Metazoa > Chordata > Mammalia > Rodentia > Cricetidae > Arvicola > Arvicola amphibius. The sequence goes on along the minus strand of NC_052049.1, from coordinate 96,123,957 downwards.
GATGCTAGCAAACAGAAGTAGAGAGCGGGCAGTGATGATACCAGTTTGCAACATGCTGCATTTGGAGGGCTTTTGTCTCATCAAATTGGAGTCAATTAGCTCTGCAACCAGAAATTTAAAAAAACGGGAAGCATTCCAATTGCTTAACAAATATTTGAATGTTTATTATACTGCAAGTGTGGCATGAAGTGTTCAAGAGAAGGAGGTGAGAGGGACCAAGAGGTGTCCTTACCGGAGAGAAGAAGTGTGGGGATCAGAGAAATTTTCTAATGGATGCTGTATTCCAGTCAAGAGAAAAGCAATCGGACAGAGCAGTGGGCAAGAGATAGCACGCTATAAACTGAAATAAAAACAGTAGTCCAGTAGTCATAAGAACGGACAGAAGACATGTGAGTCCTTGGAGCACCCTAATCACCTTCTATCATTTGGAGAGTAAGGGACTCTAGAGTAGACATAGAGGAGGACCAGGGAGATCAGACATCCTTCTGTTCAGATTCTTGGATTCCTAGATGAAAGAATTTGTGGAGAAGCACAACAAACCAGCAAGTTAAAGTTTGATTTAAGAGAGGAAGCTACATAGGTAACCTAAACCACATGGGTGGGAGAGAGGGCTGGACATATTAAAACTATTTGCATTTGGGTGGTGATCTTTCAGCTATGCAATTCTGCTCCTGGTAGGAAAGAGGTCATGTGCACTACACAGATCTTCCAGGTCATGGGCATACTCACTTTAAACTATCATTACTGTGTGCTGAGTGTCCTAGTGGAAATAATACAGTGGATATCTGGTGGCCCTTTAAGGCTCTGCCCATGTTCTCTGTTTTATGGTTAGTTGTGATTTGGGAACAGGATAGTCCTCCCTTCTGACTAGAAGAGAGGAATGGGAAGTTGGTCTCATTTAGAGACAAATAAGGGGACTGGAGAAATGCCTCAGCCATTAAAGGCTAGGCTCACAACCAAAAAGAAACAATTAAGGAAAGAGAATGGACCTTGTCAGTAGAAGAGGGAAGAGCCTGGAAGGGTGAATGAGGATGGGAAGAGGAGGGAGCAGGTAAAGGGAGGATGAAAGTAGAGAGTACTAGGAGAGATAACTGGAATGGGGGAGGAATCTCTTGGATAAACTAGAAACCTAGAGCAATGGACACTCCCTGCAATATGTGAGGGTGATCCTAAAAACCTCTAGCAATAGGGGATACAGAGACTAAACTGACCATTTCTTATAATAAGGTAAGACTTCAAGAGGAAGGTTTGGGACATCAACCTAGCCCCAAAGCCTTCAACCTACAATTTGTCCTGCCTACAAGATACGCTGGGGTGAAAATGGTACAGAAATTGTAGGTGTGACCAACTAATGACTGGCATAGCTGAAAACTCATACCCTGAGAGGGAGCTCACCCCTGGGGCCCAAGACCCAGAGGCAGAATACCTAGGGACCTAGGATAGAACCAAACACAAATGTTTAAAAACAAAAGGCAATGAAATGACTTGTAATGATATTCTGTTATACTCATAGATTGGTGTCTGGCCCAACTGTCATCAGAGAGGCTTTACCTAGCAATTGATGGAAATAGATGCAAAGACCTAAGGCCAAACATTAGGCAGGTGAAGTTCAAGGAATCTTGTTCAAGAAGGAGAAAGAATCGTAGGAGCCAGCAGGGTCAAGGGCACCACAAGAAAATCTACAGAATCAATTAACTTGTGCTCATATGAACTCATAGATATTGAACCTACAACCAGGAACCTGTATGGGACTGACCTAGGCCCTCTGTATATATGTTCCAGTTATGTAACTTGGTCTTCTGGTGGGACTCCTAACAGTGAGAACAGGGCCAGGCTTGACTCTGTTGCCTGCATTTGGGACCCTTTCTTCCTACTGAATTGCCTCATTCAGCCTTAATAGAAGAGGAGGTACCTAGTCCCATTGTAACTTGATATACCATGGCTGGCTAGTATCCATGGGAAGCCTGCCTGTATCTAAAGAGAAACAGTGGAGAAGGAGTGGATGGAGTGGAGGGTGAGAGGGGAAAAGGGAATTGGGAAGGGGGTTGGGAGGGAAAACTTTTAAATGTAAAAAATAAACAATATATACACATATATGTATATATATATAAGACATTTAAGACAAATAATAGGGTGGAGAAGTGACTCAGTCTTTAAAAGCTAGGCTCACAACTAAAAGAGACAAATAGGAATACTTTAAAGAGAGGGTTAATCATTGTACCTGATTCTGACTCCCTGCATAGTGACCATTTCTTAATGTGGAAGCCAGGGAGGCATCACCCTGTCCCCAAGAGCCTCTTCTTTTCTCAATTTTTTTCTGCCACTCAGTCCTCATCTCTGTGGCCATGCCTACTCAGATTCCACCTGGTGTTTCCCTCATGGGGAAACTTGAGCTCTGCAGAGTTGTTTCCCCAGTGGGATAAAGGATTGTTGTCTGCAACACCCATATCAGAACCCCAGCGAACAAACACTTTGGCTGGAGTCTCCCTGGGAGAATTTGTAATTGTCAATCAAACCAGAGAATAATTGTAAGCAGAGACTGCTCGTTCATTTCCCAGCTGCCCAGACTTGAATAATCACACAGAAACTATATTAATTACAGCACTGTTTGGCCAGTGACTCTAGTGTATTCCTAACTAGCTAGCTCTTAAATCTTAAATTAACCCATTTCTATCAATCTGTGTATTGCCACGAGGTTGTGGCCTAACAGTAAGATTCCTAAGGTTTTGTCATGTCCTTCTTCAGCAGCTACATACTGTCTCCCTGACTCTGCCTACTCTTTCTGTATATGTCTGTTTAGATTTCTCTCTTGGCTGTACTCTGCTAAGTCATTGGTTGAAACAGCTTTATTTAGCATCCAATAGAAGCAATACACATACAGAAGGCCATCCCACATCATCTCCACTTTTCTGTCTAATTAAAATGAAGGTTTTAACTTTAACATAGTAAAATTATATATACAAAATAGTTATCAAGCAAGAATTAGAGTTACAATATTTAGTTCATTTACATTTGGCAAATTAAGAAAAATATTCTATCATGTATCCTACCTTTGTGAGACTAAAGTTTTATATCTAATTTATCTTTTATCATAACTAAGGAGAACTATAACTACTTATCTTCAACTCTTCAAAGACCCCAGAAGGAAATAATATTACCTAAGGAAACAGGGAGTACACTGTAAGCAACTTCCAAAGTCCTAGAATTGACAGAGATATCTTGCTTCCTGGACAGTCACCCAAAATTCTTCTGTAATATTGGGTCATCCATCTTCAGCCTACAGGCCCATAGTATCCAGCAGACTTTTTCATGAAGCAGGAAATTGGAAGATTTGTTTTGCCTTGTAATGGCAAAGTTTATCAGTTGCTTTCTTCTGTGTCCTGTAGAATGTCTGACAGTTTCCTTTGTGGAGCAGGAACCCTGAAGGACCACTCTGCCTTTTGGAAAGTTCAGCACTCACTTTTCTGTGGGGCCTGCATATCTAGTTCATACAGCATACCATAAAGCGGTCCAGGCAAGAGCAGTTTCTTATCCAAATAGCTAACCTTGTCATGTTTAAGGCAAATTCCATAACAGGTTTCTTCAATGCCCATCATGGTGTTGCCAGTAGCAGACATATCTCACTGTTGAGAAAAGTCTAAGTTCTTAAAACATTATAATGTCATATTCTGTAGGTCTTTGGAGTATTGAAGATGATCTATCTAACTGAAATACATCTATTTCTAGATAACCTAACTAACTTAATTAAAAGTTTGATTATTACAGAAGGCTATCTATTAATCTGTAATTCTTAACTATACATTACATTTTTAAATAAGCTGCACAAACATAATACCTTAAACAAGAGTAGATATATACATGTACACAGTGTAAAAAAATCAACCTTAAATATATATCAATAGACCATAGACCAAGACCCATACCAATGCAAAGTATTCATCTCTATTTTATATCCCTCTTATTATTTTTTTTAGAAATTGACTGTGACCATTAATCACTTATAATCAACCCCCTTTAAATGAAAACAAACATTTATAAGCAATCATTTTGGGAATTTGGGTGTTTCTCCAACTGCTTCCTGTTGTTTATTGGGCGAAGTATTTTAGGGTTTGCAGAGACCTTTCAGGGGGGTTTGTTCTATCAAATCACATTAGCCTGGTTCTCATCCTCTGCAGAAACAAAAGCAGAACTGCTTTTCCAAAGCAACATATCCTTAAACTCAAATTTTGAAGTCAAGATACCTTTAAAATATATGTTGGTTTAGCTAAGCAGCCTCCATAATCAAATGTCTCTCTGTAGTTAGCTCACTAATAGTCAAAAATTTAAAGAAAACATAGTAATATGCATAATCCAGACTCTCTGTGCATTTTCCCTCTTTACATGACTTATTTTCTTTACTCCTTTAACCTATGACTGTCTGTACTCTGTCTCTTTAAAGACTTTGTTTTACTTTTTAAAAAAAATTATTTCTTTTTATAACTGACTATACTCTTTTCCTTCTCTCTTCAAAGCCTATGTATATTTTTTAAAAACACACTGTGTCTCGTTTAACAGTCTTTTTATGCCTGAGTCTGTCCTATTGTGTACCTGAAATCCTTTTCTGACAAGGAGCACTTTTTAAAATGCTAAGCTGGACTAAGGCTGCTTTGTCTTTTGACCCTACCCAGTCCAACATGGCAGAGGTACATTCACAGCCAGCTCTGCAAGCCATGCTCACCAACCCAACACCAGGAATGCAGTGGGGTCTATGTTGCCATTAAGCAACTTGTAGCATGCTGCTCAGAAACCCCATTTAAGTGCTCCTTAACAGAATCAGCTTGAAACAGAAAGCTGGCTCTTAAAGGAGTCACACAGTTATTGCTGCTAATGCTGAGTCAGGAAGCCTTCCCTTAAAGGAACTGTGCATCTGTTTGCCTCTACCAAACAGAACCCACCAGAGAAAATGCTGCTACCAGGAAGCTGTGCTTAACTCTGTTCTTTTGTGTCTAGAATTCCTTCCCAAGTTCTCTCAGGTTTTACTTGGATGCAATTTCCTCTCCGTTGGTACATCATTTGTGGGCAGAGACTGCTCATTAGTTTTCTTGCCATTCAGACCCGAATAATCACACAGAAACTATAATAATTATAATATTGTTTGTCCAGTGACCCTAGTATATTCCTAGCTAGTTCTCAAACCTTAAATTAACCCATTTCTATCCATCTGTATAACATCATATAGTTGTGGCTTATGGGTAAGGTTCCTAAGGTTCCGGTATGCCCTTCTCCTTCAGCAACTACGTGGCATCTCTCTGACTATGCCTACTGTTTCTCTTTATCTCTGTTCAGATTTCCTGCTTGGCTATATTCTTCTAAGCCATGGATGAAACAGTGCCATTTGTCAATCAATAAAATCAACACATATACAGAAGGACATCTCACATCAAATAATCACAACTGCAGATAAGCATACCATCAGCAATCTTCTGAACTTCAGAAGCATTGCTCACAACCATTTCCATTTCAGAGGGACAGTGAGCCTCAAGATGATGCGGGAAAGATGCTAACCATAAGCAAATTGGATGCTTCTGCTTTTAAATCTTGGGCTTTTTCGTGGCTTTAAAGGAAGTAAAGAGAGAGGCCTCTTAAGACAAAGAGTGTATAAGACTTAGGTAAATGTCTCCTAAGTTCTCTTCCCATCTCAGTAAATCTGAATTAATAATAATAGTGCCAGGAATGCAAGGTGAATGTGATGTGGTGGTTTTTTTTTTTTACCTGTTTGATTTGTTTTGTTTTTGAGAAGAGGGTCACACAATGTGTTCCAAGTTGGTATCAAGCTCACCCATCTTCTGCCTCTGCTTCCTGAATGCTGGAATCACAGTTGTCCACAACCACACACAGTTCTGATTATAAATGTTTTAAAGGTTGATGGGGGGAAAAAAGGTCCACACAGAGGAGCCTGGCACCAATCAAGTAATCAATAAAGAAGCTATAGTAACCTGGAATGTGATCAGAATCTACAGAGCCCACATAACAGGACTTGGTAGAGCAAGCCTCTAATTCTTTCGAGTTCAAAGCTGGCCTGGTAAACTTAGTGAGATGTTGTCTCAAAGAAAGCAATAAAACAAAGATTGGAGATGAGACTTACTTAGCATGTTTAAGCCCTCAAAACAACAGATTCTCAGGACTCACCCCAGCAATACTTATGAAATCGAATGAACAAGGCTTGGGGGTCTACATTGTCTCAGAGCTCTCTGAGGCATAAAATGACATGTCTCAGGTGGATAAATATTGTACAGCTTCAAAGACAGAAATGCAGGAGAATGAGTTTAAACAAGTTACTTCCACTGGAGATACACATTCATCTTACCAGGACTTACACGAGGTGGAAACATCTCTGTTCCCAATTCCTTTTTCTTTAATGCCAATAACTTTTAAAGGCAGAACGAGGCAGACCAAAAGGCAATGTGACCCAACTGTGTTGCCCACCCTCTTCCCTCTCTTATTCATTCCCCACTGTCCCTCTACTCTGAACGAGTTTGGGCGGCAGTTCTGTGCACAGCTCAGACAGAGTCCCAGCCATGATGGGAGCCTTTTATGCTGGGCTGAAAGCTCTCTCAGCTTTCATCTCCATGTGTCAAGAGTGAGAATGTGGAAGAGAAGGGAGGAAACCCTGCTGGACAGAATTTTGCAAGGGCTCTCACACCTACTTTTAGCCTAAAAGAACGCAGGCTGGCTTGCAGCAAAGAAAACAAAAGATAATTTGAGGGCAATGCCTTGCCAGTAGCAGGCACAGGCTAGGCACTCTCTGCAGAGAGCATCTGAGCCCGGGCAAGAAAATGAAGGAAGAACTCGTTCATTTACAGATCCAGTGTTTCTGAATGCAGACTATGTGAAGAGCTGAACAATATGAACAATAAGGAGCTTTCTCCCTCAGAAAGCTTCTAGTAGAGGGGAAGGGAATGTGGGCATTCATGCTGTTCCAACATGAACTGAGTTTGTTGTTCTGAAGAAAATGCATGAAATGTCTGCCAGCTGCTATAACAAAAGACCCTCCAGCCCCCACTATAACAACCAAGAACCCAACCTAAGTGGTAAGTTCAAGATTTAGAGAGAGAGAGAATCACCCCTTGGCTTGGATATGTTTGAAGCTTGTTCCCCAGTGTGGTATTTTTTTTGGGGGGGGGTGAAGTCTTAAAAGATGGCATCAGATGGAAGACCAGTAAGTAAGTCATTGGAGGGGTGGGGGTTACAAGTTCCAAAGGAAAAAAAAAAAAAACTGATGTCATACATCTTTTAAAAGGCAGGTTTTTATGAAGCAAAGCTGTTCCATGAGGTTGGTTCCTTCTACACACAGCCCACCCCCTCCCCATTCTCCTTTGTGTGTGATACAGTCAATTACTCAGGCACCAAACAGATGGGCCTATTTTATATTGGACTTTCAGCCTCCAAAGCAGAGCTAATCAGACTTCATTTCTTTTTAATGTATCATGTTCCTGGATTTGTGTTGCCACATCATGTAAACTAATACAAAGAACACTAGGGTGAAAAACTAGTATGTTCATGTCCCTCTACATCTCATCAGCCCTGCACAAAATTAGAAAGGGGACTGAGAAATGAAGAGACTCTCATCAAAACATAAGCACCAACAGTTTCTGTCCTAAACAGGAAAATGTTTAAAAAAATATGTAGATGTCATTTAAGATGCTTCTAAATGGCCAGTCAAAAGTGGGGGGGGGATGAAAATTATTCTCTCTCTAATTATTCCAAATCCTCGGAAGTACTGATTTTTAAAAGTTATTAAAACTTATTATAAAAACAACCTCACCTGAAAACCAACCAGATTCAGAGTCTGTACATTTCAATGAAGTTACATGCAATTAGAATAGGCATTTTGAAGCTGTGAAGCTTCACACTGGATTTTACACTTTCACTAGTAAATATATTTTGATGTACTTATCCAGCACCACAAATTGAAAAATCCATGAAAGCGTTAGAATTAGAAAAACGTCTAGTTTCATATCCTCGTTCATGACACATGTGCCCATTCCCTGCATTCAGCCCTTCCTCATCACCTAATGCTTACCAACTTTCTTGCTCTCCTTTCTACATATTATACTGCATCCATGTGTACATGCCTTCTTTACTGGTCTTGGTTGTTGTCTTCCTCAGTACTAGTCTAACTTATTATTATTGAGGAGGAAGAGGTGGTAGGGGATGGATATGTTTGGTGGGTGGCTGGGGTGTGTGAAGGTGGTTGAGGGGATGGAGGTGATTGGGGGAGGTGGGGGCAGAGTTTGGGGGAGATGGTGGTGGGGGATGGAAGTTGGATGGGGGTGGTAGTGGGGAATGAAGGTAGTTAAGGGGGCAGTGGTGGTGAAGGATAGAGGTGATGGGGGCGATGGGAGTGGATGGTTTTATAGTACAGCTAGGATCTTCACATGAGCAGCAATGTTGGAGGGTTTCTTTTTCTTTTCTGAGATCATAATGCCTTGCTTAATATTATACATTCTAAGACCATCCATTTTCCTGCAAATTTTGCAATTTTATTTTCCCTTAGAGCAAAATGGTATTCACATATGTATGTAAGCATGTACCAGATTTTCATTATCCATTCATCTGTTGATGGGAAACTAGTTTGGTTCTGTTTCCTTTCTATAGTAAATAAAGCAGCAATAATCCACTATTGCTTTCTTATTATTTTGGTTGAAAAATGATCCATCTCTCTAGCACAGACATCATTGTCATTCCTAGGATGGAGGATCATCAGGTCTCCGTTAATATGCAGACCTCGAAAGAAATGGCAACATCTAAGATTGGTGGGTTGTGATCTAAGTTGCATATGAGTGGCGGCAGCAAATGCAGCGCTCCTCTTCCGAGCATGGGTGGCATTCCACTAAGACTTAAGGATTTCTATCGTATGAGTTGAAATCCCAGAAACAATAATCAGAAATATCCAACTCTCTCTTGGTCATATAAAGTATCATTCAAGGGAAGGGTAAAGGATTACAGAGGAAGGACTCAAAGAAAAGAGAAAAACGTCTTAAGAACGAAAACACTCCACCTGGCCCCAGCTCTAAAAAGAAGTAGGATCAAGAGGAAGTTAGTTAATTCGGTAAGTTACACAGCTAATGATGCCGCGGGCGGTTTCTATTCTAGCTGAAGATGTTGGATGCTGGCATCCAGCCGTTTTGGAGGAACTCCACTGATATCTTGTGCCTTGTTACCACTCCAAAAACAATGCCAAATGCTGGAGCTAGATATCGTTCTGCTAAACTATAGAGGTAGGAGAAGCCTTTCTCCGACTGGGACCTTTGGAGCACAGCCCACCTTGAGGAGGGGTGTGTAAGGAGGGTTCATGCTGTGATAGGTTTCTTCATGTCCTCCTTCCTGACCAGCCTGCTGTTTATATCCTGGGCTTTTAGTCCACCTTCTTAAGCTATTGTAGGGGAGAGGAGGGAGAAGATATTATGACAATGTCACCTTGACGGTTTGTTAATAGTAGGTCAGAAACTGTGCTATACACATATTTCATTTCATTCTCCAAAGAGCGCAGAATCATTATGATCTCCACTTCAGAAGCAGGTTGCAAAAGCCAAGGGTTAGATTAACAAATAATGCGTCTAACGTATACTTAATGTGTGCAGTCTGTATGAAAGCATCCCAGTCTCTCTGGCTGCAAAATCACTATGTAGATCAGCCTCTGGAGGTTCATTCCAGCATCCTGGCCTCCCAGACTCATTCCCTGGGGCCATGGGGACCCAACATTCATTACCATGCCACTTTGGTATCAGGTTCTAAGCTCTTGCAACCACCAAGGAAGGAGAGGGATGGAAACAGACTCCCTTGAATCTCAATTGCTCAGACAAAGGAGCAGCCCCAGCAGACAGGAGGCTTGACAGCCTATCTGCATGGGGACACAATTGTTCCTGACAGGTTTATCAGCAGCTGGGTGCCTGCAATGAGATGTAAAACACGGAGTTTTGTTTCTAGGGGAAAAGCAGCTGCAAAAAGGATGTTAGATACTTTATCTGAAAGCCCTGGAGGGGTATTTCTGGGAGACATCCCTCTAGACCAATCGCATTCTCATGCTCTCCTTTCCTTACCTACACTTTTAACCTGCCATTGCTGTCAGCACTCTTCAGAGACCTGTTACTTCCAGGCTGCTAGGAAATACATAGATAGTCCTTTGTCATGAGCCTTCACAATGGGTAGACAGGAGATTCAGGCAGGAGATGTACATGTCGGAAAACACAAGCTGCTCTGATTGCTGAGATGCAGCTTACAGATCTGAAAGGTAGGGTACAGGACTGGGGAGGATTCATAGTCCATGCAGATGCTGAACTCAGAGGAAAGAACAAGTTTTTTTTTTTTTCCAGATCAAATGCAGAATTAAAGGGCACTAGACCTAAGAAAGCCCCCAGAGGTGAAGGCAACCCACCACTTTACATTGGGTTTTACAGCTTGGGTGACTCTGACTCAGAATGAGTGACTCCCCCAGGCTCATATAGGTTTCAAGCTTTATTTAAGCAGTCCTGTTACCTGACATTTCCTTCTACTTATTCTTCAAGCCAATTTGAAAAGTCTCTCTAGCTCCATGGCTCCTCCTACTGTGGATCCAGCTGTCATCCTCCTGTACCCTCTTACAGAATGCCCAGCCACTGCTTAATTGCCAGTTTCCGTCATGAACTTAGCCTTCTTTTGACCAGAAATCAGAGATATTTTCTCTCTGGTTATTTATTTATCTGAGTCCAGGACAAATATGAAGTGAGAATTTAATAATAAAGATGCCAACAAACTTCTAAACTAGGTCCCTTTTCCTTATATCCCCATTATTCTGAGTGACATATTTTCCATAGAGGTGGAAATGCCAAAGGGTGAAAGATGGAGTTGAGGGTGTGGTATACTTCACTGGGTAATAGTGAACAATGAGCCTCCAAAGGCTGGACACGCTAGTGTAAATGGACACTTTTATTGGTGTCTGTATTCTCCCCATCCTCTGGGGTTTGGAGAGTTTCAGATAGGGACAAGATGATGTCCCCTTAAGGTACCATGGAAAGGGAGGGTTAGGGCATCCCACCACCTCTGCCCCACACTAAAGTATGTACAACTCACTTCATCTCGTAGAAAGAGGTCAAATGGATGAGGATTCTGAACTGCTGGATAAGGGCTGAGGAGGAAGCCCAATAGATATCACCAGAGTCGCTGAGCAGAAAAAAAATCATGGGAAGATGAGGACAAGAGGAAGGCTGGTACCTGCAATGCACTGACTGTTGTCCAAGTGTTCGCACAAATTGCCTGATTGGATGCTATCAACCTGACTGAGAATAGACAATATGTCCACTAGGTGGATAAGGAGACCGAAGTAAGTAGTCTGCCTACCACCCCACAGCTGCTGTGTACTTATGTCTCAATTAGGCTTGGGCAATCTCGTACCATTGCCTCAGCATCTCCCACCAATCTGTCCTGGAAACTGAAAGCCACTGGCCACACTTGTAGTTTTCATGGCTTCCCCAAATCAACTTTCCACTCCCACTGGCTTTATTTGTTCCTTTTTCGCCTTATCAAGCCTGTCATCTACAAAGGGGATTGCAGAGGTGTATACCTTCTAGCATCTTTGTTACATCAATCAGCAACACATTATCTAAAACTTCTCAAAAGAAGGTTTTGCCTGCTTGAGTACACAGAGAAGACATTAGCATGATCACTGGCTGCCATATACTAGGTTGATGAACGAGCCCATTTTTCATGACTGTAGTGAAACCCCTGGAGCAGACTCCTTCTAAAGAAACAAGGCTTATTTGGCCTTGCAGTTTTGGAGATGCAAGGTTGCATGGCCACATCTGGTGACAGCCTCCTTGACTGCAGAGTCTCAGAGGGACACAAGGCATGAAACGAGGAACCATTGTGTCTGTAAATGCTGTGACTCATTTGTGGGAGCTCCATTCTAATAACCTTTCTCTTTCTCCCCCAAGCCCTTTCTCCAACTATTATAGCTGGATTAAGTTTCTGCCTTTTAATGCCATTAACACAAGACATTGGGTGCCTAAACATGTGCAGGAATTTAGCACCAGCCAATTTCCACCCCTACTATCGTCATTGCTTTGGTTTCCCATGAAATGTCACAGGACACTGCAGGGATCAGCAACATGGAAACTGCTCCTTCAGGGCACGGTAGTGGAGGGGGGGAAACAAAAAACAAATAAGCAAACAGACAAACCACACACCATGATGTTTTTATTCAGAACCATCTTGTGAGTTCAACGTTTAGTCTTTGCACAACATGGTCATTCTACGAGTTTGGCTCTGTAAAATCACTTGGAGGCAGCTCTTGCCAAGGCACACAGGGGCAGAAACAACCTCATTCTGTAGTGTATGGGGGTGGCGCTGAATCTCCTGCAGGAAGAAGGCAGACACAGTCTGTTGGTGGTGTAACTATTCTGGTAGCATAGGCATCAAAGGTTGGGATCTACAGAGTGAGTGGGTATCCTCACATGCCATGGGAAACCGATGGCCTGGGGAAGAATGATTCTTTGGAAACAAGCATAGGAAAAGCCATGAGCCAATGGTGGTTTCAGTGATGGCAGGCGTGAGGCTCCCAGCCCCTTGCTTGGGTGGACTCTAGTTTAACCACTCTCTAGGAAGCAGGTATGGTGGGTCTCTGATAAAGTGAGAACAGCTTCACTTGAATAACTTCTACCATTATCCTTGGGTCTCTCTCTAACTTATGGAAGATTCTTACCATTGCACCAAGTAGCAGCCAGGGTGACCACGGAACTAACTGGACTGAATCCCACAAGCCATCTTGTAAGAGGCAGCACCAGTAACTTACATTCTTGCAGCACTCGGATTACCCCAGTGCAATGCACTACAGCATTTGAAAAAAAAAATGGCATGCTGTATTTACTCTTCAAAAAATTTTACTAATAAGCCTCACAAAATGAATTCCTATATGGGTCATTGTGGAAGTGCCACTTGGCTTGGGTGTGTTTCCTTCCTGAATAAAGTATTTTGAATGCCCTTCAGTCTTGGAAAACCCCGTACTGAGCCAATCCCCACCCCTATGCAAAAGCCTGACTTTTTCCAATCTGAATTATTGTCCTTCAGAAGCCAAGAGCCTCTTTTGAGTTTACAGTTGCTATTTTCTCAATTTCTTAAATGCATATATGTGGATTTTCTTTTCATGCTTTTTCAGTGTGAAATAATTTCACTGAAAAAGTGGATTTTGCTGAGGGGATATGGCTTCTGTGGTTTAGTAAGCTCTTGTTAGCTTAAATTGTCTGGGAAGATCAACTATTATTTGTAATTAACCCATAGGCACCAAAGAACAATAAATCAGTTTGCGCAGGTGTGAATTTCCTGGTCCCTCCTTTGACTGTTTTTACTCCTTCAAGGGAGACACACAATACCCAGAGAAGTAGCCGCAAAGGGATGCTAAAAGAGCAGAAACTAAAGCTAAACTTTTTATTTGTGTTTTCTTAAAATATGGTAGATTTGTTATAGTGTAAGATATAAACTTCACATACTTAATATGCATAATTTGATACATTTTAACATAGCTATAAAGCCATTAAAAACATCAACACAATGAAAGTAGTGGACATCCATCTAACCCTGTTTCTTGGGTCCCTGTGTGAGCACTCCTTTGCCCCCTTCTTCACATCCCGGGCAAACTGTATTCCTATTATACTTTGCCTTGATCGTGTATTTAATTTAAATGGAATTACATGGCTCATAGTTTTGTCTGCTGATTCCCTGGCACAATTCTTTGGAGATCCCCATGTAGCCCAGTATCAAGAGCTCATTCTATTTGTTATACTCTGCTGTGTGAATCTGTTTGTTCATTTGTTTATCAGCAGACAGACATTGATGCTGCTTTCAGTTCTTGACTACTACAAGGAAAAGTGTATATGAATGTTAATGCATAATCTTTACATAAATACATGCTTTCATTTCTCTTGAATAAAAGCCTAGGGATGGAATGGCTAGATCATAGGGTATGCATGATTTTCTTAAGAAACCTGTAAGCTTCATTGTACTACTTTACATTCCGGGTCAGCACCAAGAGTTCTATTCACTCTTTAGCCTTGCCAATGCTCAAGATCATAAACCTTTGTTCTTAATAGCAATTATAGCAAATGAAGTGTTATATCATAGTGGCATTAATTTATATTTTCCTGTTTACTGATGATGTGGGACATATTTTTAATGTGTTAACGTAGCTATTCTCAGGAGAAGTATCCATTCAAATCATGTGTTCATTTTCCAATTTATTTTCTTTTTATTTGAGAGTTCTTAAATCATCTGTAGACAAATCCTGAACTGAGACCAGAGGAATCATTGTCTGAAAGTGGTCGGGTAGGGGGTTGGGGAATGCGGAATCCTAAGCTGGAAGGGCATAATCGGAATGACATTTTTTTAAAAAAATGCCACCATGAAAAGAATCTGTGGAATTAACACATGGAAAAAGAAGAAGACTACAAAATGGAGATATGATTTTAGAAATATGGTATTGACCTGCAGCACACTGAAATGACTATCCCTTGATAAAGAAAGAGGACCTCTACCAAGATACTATAGAAACTACAACCAATAGAGGGAAGACCTACATGTAGTTACCGATAGAGAGTTACCCACATGTAGGGCAACACGGTTGGATATCTAGTCAGCAGAATATATGGCTTATAAGATCATTTCCTTATTTAGAGTTATGTTCATATTGATCGATCACAATTAGATTAAATTGTAAGAGAGGACAGAGTTCTCCAGAGAAACAGAAATAAGAAGGAGGGTGATGGGTGGGTACAAAGACAGATGAACAAATGGATACATAAATGAGCCAATAGTAGATAGACAGATTCAAAGATAATATATTAGAGTGTTGTACAATTAATAAAAACTTGGGTTCAGAAATTGGGGTTCAACCTGAAGATTCAAAAAGCAAAATAGCCAGATACTGGATCTTACCTCAACATCAGTCCGAAAATAGTGATCCTGCCTCCAGGAACCTCAGAAGGAGATGATGTTTTGAGAGTTATCTCCTCCTGTTTTATGAAATCCTTAATCCCTAAGGCTGGGATTAAAGGAATGCACCTCACATTTCTATGGCAACTAGTGTGGCTACTGGGATCAAAGGTGTGTGTCCTTATGGCTACTGGAATTAAAGATACCTGTTACCATAATCTGGTCTGTAAGGCTAATCAGTGGGACTGTTTTACTCTCAGATCTCCAGGCAGGCTTTATTTATTAAACTACAATTGAAATGCCACTCCATTAGAGGACTGGCTCAAACAGCTGTGAAAGGTAGAAATCACACAATGTGTTCTCCGCAAGCCAGATAACAAGGAAACCTGCTGTGATTTCGCCTGAGTGCAAGAGTCTAAGGAGGCCTGAGTGGGATATTATAGACTAGGAAGGAGTGCTGGCATAAGTCTGGGAAACAGAACATGGAGCTTCCAAGTTCCAAGTCAGGAGAAGATGGATGTCCCAGTTCTAAAAGAGGTAGAAAAATCACCCTTCCTATTCTTCGGGGTACTGTCTGGGGCCTTAATAGACTGGAGACGGCTGGACCCAACTGGCAAGGGCAGAGCGTCACTGAGTCTACTGTTTCCAGTGCTAATCTGTTCTGGAAACACCCATGAAGACACATCCAGCTATCTGGACACTGTTTAGCCCAGTATGGCTATAAAATACCCCGCCACACTGCTTAACCGAAGAGCTGTTTCTCAGGCTCGGTTCTAAACCTTTATATACATGTTACTTTCTTTAATCTCCAGGACAATCCACAGAGAAAAGGGTTGGTCTTAAGATGTTGATTTTATAAATGAGCAAAGTGGGAGTCGGAAAAATGAAGTGGCTCTCCCAGAGTTCCGACACTGGAAGTTGCAGGGCTGAGATTCTTGACCTAAGTGCACACTTCTTTATGGAAATCTTCCCTATCTGCCTGAAATTGGCTAGGGTAAGATGACCTGCAGCATAGGGGGAAGGCCAACTGATCTTTTCCATGACAAACTGCAAGCTCTTGACCTCGTTAACATCTGTCCCCAAAGGCACCATCAGGAGGATAGTGACCATCTGCTCCCTATACTTACCTGAAGCACAACGAGAAAAATTGGCTTATAGTAGAGCCATAAGGAAGCAAACTCATGCATTATTAATAAGACAAGTCTCTGCAAAAGGGGTAGTGGGGCACTGGGACAAATTTCTAATAAAATATCTAATATTTATGGAATTTTCCTTCTGAGTACATAGAATATTTCATTGTATTCTTACGATAACCTTATAGGGTAGGTATTATTCTTGTGACCAATTTGCAAATGAGTTTCCAAGTCCTGGAAGATAATAAAACTCTCCCAAGGTCACACAGCCTGTGAGTGACAGCAGTAGAATTTAATGTGTGTCTATCTGCAGCTGTGTGGCACTTCCTGCCTCTGGGCAGCCCTGATTTTCCTAAGGCAGGGCAGATACATGTCCATGCCATCGAGAGTGAAAAGGTAATCTAGAAAAATATTCTTCTTAGACTCTAACTCCCTTACCACAGCAAAGATGGCTCTGAAACCAACCCACCATTCTGAGAAGGTCAGCCTCTATCACCAGTGACAGCCCCAGCACAGAATCTGAAGGCGGTACAGATGGTACTTTCCACAGAAGAGAATGGCGGCCAAGGGCATCTTCTCCCTAGAGCTGATGATGGCATCCTCCTGATCTCACAGTTCAGAAGGCATGCTACCACTGACAAGGCCATCCCATTCCTGGGCCCTGCCTGTCTCTTGACTCCTTCACAGTATTTTCTCTCCCTGTGCCCTGCTATGCTACACCAGACACTTCAGACTCTGGCAACTCCTCCGGCACCTTCCAGAGTCAATACTTTCCAACTCCTCTCCGTCTTCCCTGGCTGGCTCGGTTCATCTTGGTCACCCTTGGTTCAGAGGAGTCCCTCCCTCAGCAGAGGAGATGCTCAGCACACTCAACATCCTGCCATGCTTTGACCCTCACCCTTCTTTCTGGCCTTCGTCTCTTTGGCTAGCACTTCTGTCGTGCCTTCTGTTCCTAGCAGAGACTGAGCATGAACTATTTCTGCCTGGGTCAGGCACAGGACACATTTGGGAATCATCCCAATACAGCCCCGCTTTCCCGGAAGCTTATCGTTCAGTTATGGGGGCAGGCACTTAATGAATAATTAATTACAAATGGAACAGTGTTCCAAAGCTATACGGGGGGTGTTCTGGGAGGGAGAAGACTATATGATGAGATGCTGACGGGGATCACAGAGGCTTTGCTCAGCAAAAAAATACCTGCAAGTTGAAGCCTGAACAAGTTAAGTTCAATAGCAGAAGGAGAGGGAGGGAGAGAACATGGTAGGACTTTTTTTTTTCCACAAAGCCTGCGAGGAACCCTGTACATAGGTAAATTCATGGTCTAGAGATCAGCATGCCTGCAGAGCACTGACGATGGGTGGCAGCTAAGCAGCAAGAGTACATCTGACGATGTAAGAGCATCTCTGTAATAGAAGTTCAAGGTCGGAGTCATGGTTTTAAAAGGGAGAACTGGATGATGCAGGAGGATAGTTCAGGAAGGTTCTGTGGTAATCCAGGAAAAGATAAGCGAAGACGTCCCTGGTGATCAAAGACCATAGCTCAGGCTTGAGGGGAAAAAAAGAGATTGTCAAGTGATAGACATAGAACTGGGCAACGGATTGGACTCTGGAGAGGAAGAGAGAAAGGAGTATCAAGTTTAATTCCCAGGTTTCTTGCAGGAGCTGTTTGTCCTCCTCCACATTTCCCCAATATGTTGTCCCCTCTCTTCCTAGCTCATCAGAGAATCAGAGCGCCGGCAACCCAGAGGACTGAACGCTGCAGTGTTTCTGCTATTTCTGCACCATGAAACCGGGAGATGAAAAGCCCTCTGCTTCTTATGTAAGAGGTGGTAAATGTCACAAGGTAGGTTTGCTCCAGCTCCAGTGTTTCCAATTTGTTTCTGGATAAGCCTTGACACCTGGGCTTACTCTAACACACTGCTGGCATGGGAGGAACTTCTCTTCCTGCTAACTGACTGGACTTTGCCCTGAGGACACCAGTCCTTGTGTGGGGGCTGCCCGGAAAAATAAACCTGCAGACTTTATCTTGGAGTCTAGATAGGAAAATAAATTTGTACTGGCTTCTTGTTAAATATCTCTCTCCTCTTATTTTTCCCCTAAATTGAGCTACAGCCCACACACCATACAGTCTCCTTTTTAAAACATACAACTTAATAGTTTTTAGGGCAACTCCGGAGTAGCTCAACTATCACCAACCAATTTCAGGGTGTTTCTCACTCCTGAAACGACACCCAGCACTCGTTAACTTACTTACTAGGTGCACTCAATTCCTCCCTTCTCCAACCGTGGGAAATAACTAAGGCTTCTTGGCCCTACAGATTTGCATATCCTGGATATTGTACATAAATGAGCCATAGATTATGTGGTCTTTTGTACCTGGTCTCTTTCACTTACCCTAATGCTTCCCAAGTTTGTCTCTCTTGCTGCATGCATCAGGGCATCATTTTGATGACTAGATAATACTCCATGAAGTCGATATGTTGTCTTTACTTATGCATCAGTTGCTGGCGATCTGGGCTGCTTCCACTATGAGGCAATGGATAATGTTGCAATAAACACTCTTGCACACTTTTTGCTTGAACGTATGCTTGCATTTTGTGCAGGTCTATATCTTGGAATGGAATTTGTGGGCGTTTAGAAGTTTCTTAAAGGCAAAGATCATACCTGCTTTGATTCATCTGTCTTTGAACAAAATGTGCTAGACATGTCTTCGCTAAGAGTATAAAACAGGACTGTCTGAGAGTCTGCAGGTTCAAAGACTGAAGGAGCGCACCTGCAAATATGCTTTCTTACTTATCCATATGTTAGGCTCAGCCAGACAGAGAAGGAAGGCATGAGGGAACATTTTCAAAAGCTAATTAGTGTAATGTGATCTGTGAGTAAATGTGAAAAGCCTTATGGAACCAAGGAGGCCTTGGGTTGCAATGGACCAGTGTCTGGAAGGTTCCATGGAGCTCAGCCCTGTGAAGACTTGCAGACTCAGAGTTCTGATGAAATGCATGTTCTTCAACCTCCCCCAGGCTGTGCAGGTCAGAGAAGAAGTCTGGGGACAGCTGATCTGGTTACATAGTTATTGCAGAGTTCTGGCGGTCACCACATACATCCTGAGAACACTTAGCACACTGCAGATCAGCAGATCAGCAGTGGCCATGTCTGTGTCAGGCCACCAGAGTCCACCTGTGCTCCGAAGGAAACAAAGGAGGGACCACCAAAGAGTCATGTCGGAGACAGAGCTCCACATGAACAAGACAGCCTACCCTCTCCTCTCTGACAAGTGAGAGATTTCAGAGGCCCAGGAAAGACCCCAGACCACTGTGTCAATAAAATAAAGTAGAACAGTAAGAAGATGATAAAAAAATGTCTGAACAGTGAGTGGCCTGTGACTTAGTTAAGGTGATTATTGATGTGTTGAAACGAAATGACCTTGAGCAACCTGGAGAGGAAAGGGTTTGTTTGGCTTTCATATCCCAAATCACAGTCCATTGAGGGCAGCCAAGGCAGGAACTCAAATTGGATAGGAACCTGGAGACAGGCGCTGATGCAGATACCATGTAATAGTGCTGCCTACTGGCTTAATCTCCATAGCTTGCTCAACCTCAGCCTGCTTTCTTATAGAACTCAGGACCAGCAGCCCAGAGACAGCATCATCCACAGTGGGCTGGGCCCGCCCACAGTCACTAATTAAGAAAATGCTCTGCCACCTGGGAAAATGGTGCTAGCTAGACCCACCCAGCTGCTGCCGAGGACCGTGTCTGGGTCCATGGTCTTACTGCAACTGGGGTCTATGACAAAGTCAAAGTCCCATATTGCCACCAAAGGTCACAAAGAACCCTGTGTTTGGGGCTGTAACCTGAGGCCTTGGCGGTGTCTGGTGCCGTGCCACCACCAGACCATCCCAATCTGACTGGCTAATGATTCCACCAGGAGCCAGGATTTTGTCAGGGCCCAAACTGCTGTAGAGGGCCGTGTCTGATTACATGGTCCAGTTGCAGTAGGGTCTGTGTTGATGTCTGGGGCCCTTGTTCCCTCAGAGGGCCATAGGAACCATGCCCAATGAAATCAAAGGGCCGTCCTGAACCAGCCCCACCCTTTTCTGGCCCAGGGTAAGCTGGCCCTGTCTCTCACTGGACATCACAGCAAGAGAGATGGGCTGACCCTCATGGGAGAGCTGACACCTGCTCTCTGGAGAGATGGCCTCACCCTCACAGGCTAGGGAAAATCCACCCTAATGGCATGGGCATAGGGGAGCTGGCTCCTGCCCCTTGCCTGAAGTGGGTGTCCCAGTGGCCCAGAATGACCAGCTCAGCTACAACCCAGGCACACAGCTGGCCTTGGGTGGCCCACCCTAACATCTACCCCATCTGTGACCTGCTGAAGCTTGTGAAGGGTCTGGTCCTGTGTTAGAATACCAGCAGGATCTCTATGACCTGGGGAAGCCTGTAGTGATATTTTGTTTGTGTTTTAACAAATAAAGCTTGCCTGAAGATCAGAGTGCAGAGCTAAGCCACTAGAGGCCAGGGAGTGGTGGCACACACCTTTAATTCCAGCACTTGGGAGCCAGGCAGGGTGGCACACGCCTTTAATCCCAGCACTAGGAAGGTGGAGACAGGAGTGATATGGCTCAGCAGAGAGAGGAATAGAAGGCAGGAGGAGGCAGGAACTTAGTCAGTCTGGGGATTGACTTTGAGGACAAAGTCTGAGGATGCAGTCTGAGAACAGGATCACCCCTTCGACCTGAGCATTAGCCGCGGTAAGAAGTTTCTCTAGCGGCTGGTTGCACTGATTCTTTGACCCTTCAGACTTCACTCATTAATATCTGACTCTGGGTTTTTATTAATACTAATTAGAATTCATACTACAGAAGCCATGGGACAGCCCAAAGAAATTCTCAAGAGGATCCAGTGATGAGGGGGAACCAGGCCAGTGACTCATTGCAATGAATGAGTAAAGCTGATTGAACCAAAGGGTGTACTATGTGACACACGGCTCCCAATGCCACCAGGATGAATGAAGAGATGCTGGAGAGGCTGAAAAGAAAGAGAAACAAAGAGGTATTGGTTTCTGTTTGTTTGGTTTTTGTTTCCTTGCTTGCTTTGTTCTGTTTGGGTTTGGTTTTTTATTTTTTTTAAATTTTCTTTTGGGGAGCACTTCTGGGATAAGGGAAGGAAACGTGGGGATTGGGGGTGAGTGGAATTAGGGTTCATAGGGAAATCTCCAAAGAATCAATAAAAAATTAGTTTTTTTAAAGTGGGGTCCTGCAAAATCAAAAATAAAGTAAATGTTTTCTTACTTCAAGACAGAAGAACCAGGACACAATCCAAAGAAAGCAAAACCAAACTCCAACTGTATAAATATCTCAATGTCCAGTGTCTGGGGTCCACTTATGATCGTCTAAGCTCCTCCAAAGGGCTTGGGCAGCATCTGCAGCACACATGGCTTATCTTCTAGGCTTAGGCTGATGCCACTCCAGGGCTGCTGCTGTCCTTGGTGGCCATCCCATGATACCGACATCTCCAAAAACGCCAGTGTCTCCTGCTGCAAGCTGGCTGCACTTCCAGCTATAGCCTCTCTGGCTGGCTTCATGGTGCCACGTCTCAACTCCTCTGCATGATACCTTTTATCTCGGGGGCACCTTTACCAATGGCCTCTCTGGCCTCTCCTGGTGCCAAGACTCAGCTGCTCTCCATGACCCCCTCATGCCTTCAGAATACCACCCAGATGATTCTTACACATGACCAAGTTTGACTGACAGCAGGGGGAATAACCTAGGCTACCTGCTGAACACAACTTCTGTGTGTTGACCCTGAGTAAACACTTCCCAGAAGAGGCCACATCATGCCAGTCTCTTCTTAATCACTGCCAGTTCCTCAGCTCCAGCTCACCAGCACCGATTGTCCCAATGAAGCCAAGTTTGCACTTCAGTGACGCTGCTCTCTCATTAACCACAGCTGGTTCTCCGGCCCTAGCTGTCTAGAATCACTGATTGTTAATTCAAAACATCAAACAACCACTAGCAGAGTCTTCAAACTTCACAAGCCAGACCTCCATTACCTGCACTTTTCTCAACATTCCTATGTTCCAATTGGGCTCCGATGGAACAGCTCACCAAACTTTGAAAATTCAATGGTTCTTCTAGCCCAAAGTTCCAAAGTCCTTCTACAGCCAAAACCAACACGGTCAGGTCTATCACAGGAACACTCCATTATCCTGGCACCAATTTTTATCTTAGTTATGGTTACTATTGCTGTGATGAAATACCATGATCAAGTTTGGGAGGAAAGGAGTTTTATTGGCTTACACATCCTGAATCACAGTCCACTGATAGGAACCTGGAGGCAGGAGCTGAGGCAGAGGCCATGGAGGAGTACTCCTTACTGGCTTGCTCCTGATGGCTTACTCAGCCTGCTTCCTTCTGGAACTAAGGATCACTAGCCCAGGAGTGTCCCTATCCACAATGGGCTGGGCCCTCCCCTAATTGATCACTAATTATGAAAATACCCTTCAGGCTTACCTAATTCCAGCCAGATCTTCTGCAGGCATTTTCTCAAGTGTGTGTCCAATCTCTTGTCCAGGCAGAACTCAACCTCTGCATCTTGTGGTGATAGTGGAGTAAAGACTAGATATTTGCCTCAAAAAACATCAAAACCAAAATAAAAACAACAACAAAAAAAATAGCCTAGAGATTTGCAGAGCCCCATTGCTCCCGCTTCTTAGTGATGATGGGCATCTCTGTCTCTGACAAATTCAGAATGTCTTAGGGGAGAGATGAACCACGATTGATTCTGCTGTGCTGCTTTTCTATGCAGAAATCAGAAGGAGTTTTAAGGGTTTTAAGTTTTAAGTTTTAAGGTTGCTTCCTTGCTCCCGTATCGTTCTCTCTTGCTTCCTATCTATAAGACTCATTGAAATGAAAAATATACAGTTGTTTCAGAGCTGAAGGTTGAGCCTCTCTTTCCCGGATACACTTTAAGCTCTGCAGAGGCCTAGAGACAGTCTGTAAAAGTCTTCAAGTATCAGGACCTATTGCGCCTAGAATCTAGACATCAGGAATCATGAGAAATGTGTCCAGACATGAGCAAAGAAAATAACCTGTGTCTATTTAGTGTCCAAGCTCTCGACCTCCACATAGAAATAAGGGCCTTCTAGCTACATTATATCAGGATGAATAAGAAAGCTGTCCCACTGTTCTTTAAGCCTGTAAGAAAAGTAAGAGAAGGTTGGATGCTTGGAAGGGAAAGACCAAAGGTACCTCCTGTTCCCCAGCTTCCTTATCCCACCCTGGATGTAGAAAGAACATTATAGCGGGCATATGGGGACGCTGAACCTTCCTGATCTCCAAGCATCTCCTGGAAAAAACCAAGGGAAGAAACCTCTAACTGCATAAATGTCTTTGATATAGTTCTCCATTTAAGCCACCAGTTTGTCACTTTCCTCTGAGGTATTATCTCTCAGCAAAGCCACTAGCTTCTTTCCAAAGTTTGAATCACCATAGGTTGTTTTTCAGCAGGAGGGTGGATGGAGGAGGGGGAAAAAAATCTGTTACCAGCCGAAGTACATTTTGCTCTGTTAATCAGCATTTTAAAAAATTATCTTTCCCATCCCTTAGAAAAGTTGGCAGAGGCTCCCAACTGTTTTGAGAAAATGTAACCACCAGACCATCTGGGGCTGACATTTTAAACATGGCAGTCAGAAGATCTCAGCTCAAGTGTTCCATGGTACCCAGGAGGAGGCTCTGTCTGCTGATACACACACCTGGGCAGCAGGGATGGGCAGCCTCTCACTTGCAGGGAAGTTGGAATGGTGCTCTCTGCCCTCCAGCTCCACAGCTCCTCCCGCCTCCCAGAGATGTGTGTGCCCTTGGCGGTTGTATCTTGTAATATTAGTAATGGATGTTGACTCTGAGAATATCAAAATGCCCTCCAAGTTTAAAGATCTGATCTTGTTAAATAAAACTTAGGACCACGAGAGACAAGAATGAAAGCACATACGGATGTTTACATGAGGAGTGAGGGCGATTGTTTCACTAACCAGACTGGGGAATTAAGAGTTCTTAATAACTAGGTCAGCCAAGGGCAGTTAAGGGAATAACAAAGCACAGCTTAGAATCGCTGGTGAGTCCCTCCAGACCTTCCAAACATTCACAGAGCCAAAGTCCACCTAATAGTTATTACTGCTGTTGAAATCGCAGGTCCCAGGGCTACAGACCTCCTCCTTGTTAACCACAGAACAGTTCTTCTGGCTGCCAGCCGGCCCAGTCGGGACACAGATGACTGCCCAACTCCCTTAATTACTTCCTAGGCAAACCATCCACCTGTTACTCATTTAGGTTCACGCCACATATTCCGCAACAAGTGAAGCATGCTTTTCCAGCCCCAATTGCCAAACAGCAAGGGCTTTCCTTGTTTGTCTTTTAAACTGGCACGCATCTCTCCTGCCCCAAAGTGAATGCAACTGGGACCAGAACTAAAGGATGCCTTAGAGAAGTGTGTGAGTTCAGTATTCTCCAGTCAACTGCCCACCCTGCACCCTCATTCTTCTTCCTAACTCACTGGATACCAGCATATAAGACGAAAGAAAGACCTCAGAAGAGACACGTTACTTCTGTGTTTCTCTGCTGAGGTAAGAGAAGTTTCACTCTAAGGTAATAATTCCAGCTTCTATAATGTCTTTTCCACACCCTGGGTTCTAGTGAAGAAAGCCAAGGTCTTTATTCACAGGCTGGGCAAGTGGTGTACCTCTGAGCACACCTTCAATCCTCTATGCTTTATAATTAGGTATCATTTAAAAAAAACATTGGGTGAATGCCATACATATATGACTGTGCCAGGTATAAAGAAACTGAGACAGAAACTGTCCTGGGTAATTCACCCGCTTGGCAGAGATCCATGATCACCAACAACCAATCAGCATGGTGGGCATCTTCAAAGAAGGAAGTAGGGGCAGAAGAGATCAGTGATCTCGCGGTGTAGAGGAGTCTCTGGCCTCTGGCTGGCTGCTGGCGTTTAAAAGGAGAGAAGTTTAATTCAGGAGTGAGAGATGAAAACTAGTGAAAGACAATGGGTTATCTCAGAAGTTCTAAACAGGGCAAATGTCATGCGAGACTGAAGAGAACTATGTATATGGAAGAGGAGAGGAAAAGGAAGGTGGAGATTCTGGGGGTACAATCAGGGTAACCCTTGTTCCCCACAAGGTATCTAGAAAGGTCCTGGATGCTACAAGTAGGAGCAAGCATGGAAAGAGTCTTCAACACCAGGGTCCTATGGTCAAGTTTTTATTCGGAAAGAGGAAGGAGTCCGGATGGGAGGGAAACAGAAGCCAGTCTCTCTCCAGGCAGCTCCAAGAAAACTTAATTCTCCAAGCTCCTTTGCACCAACTTCCCCCCACCTCAGGTCTGCTTATCTGCTTTCTGTCCGCATAGTCTTGCCTTTTTCAGAGCATCCTATAAATGGAAATATAAAGCACAGGTTTTGCTCCTCTCTCTCTCTCTCTCTCTCTCTCTCTCTCTCTCTCTCTCTCTCTCTCTCTCTCTCTCTCCTCTCTCTCTTTCTGTCTTCTGCCTTCTTTCACTTAGGATAAAGCATTTGATTCATCCATATTGTTGCAGTTCTTTTTATTGTTACATCCATAGTCTCGATGCAACACGGTTTATTTATTCATTGCCTGGCTGAAGGACATTTGGGTTGTTTCCAGTTTAGGGGAGATGATGAATAAAGCTGCTATAAATATTCACATACAGGTTTTATGAGAACATAACTTTCTTTTAACTTGGGCAAATACCTATGAGTGGGATTGCTGAGTTGCATGGTATATGTGTATTTAATCTTATAGAAACTGCCAAACTCATTTCTGCAGTGATTCTACTGCTTTACATTCTCACCAAAAATGTATAAGACTACCATTTGCTCTGTGTCTTTGCCAGCACTTGGAGTTATGGCTTTGTTGTTCAAGCTTATTCTAAGCAAAGCAATCAAATACAGTTGTACCTCATTGTAGTTTAAATTTCAATTTTTCTAATGACAAATGGTGTTAACCATACATTTTCCAGGTTGGGTTTTGATATATAGCCCAGGCTGGCTTCAAATCCATTATCACCCTGTCTCTGCCTCCTAAACATTGGAATTAGACCACACCCTGCTTCCCAGCTTTTGTTGGTTTATTTTTTGACTATAATCCTTGGTTGGCATCTAATGGATGTTCAATAAACATTTGTAGTAAAAATAAATCAATGTCACCATTATCATCCTCTTTATCATCATCATGAGATGAGAAACTGCCAAGGCAGTGACAATCATATAGAATAAAATATTAAGGGTGGAAAGGGATGTGTACTGATGATTAATGTGGGGATAAATGAGACTCTTGGGCTCCTGATTTGTGTGATCTGGTGGATTCAGTGCCAGTCACTGAGACAGGAAATAGAGAAGGGTACGGAGGAAGAAGCTATTCAGTTTTAGATAGGGAGAGCCTGAGATGACCACAGGGTCACCGAGAAGATAAGTCCTGAGATCCCTAAGACAGATTTTTATCTTCTTCCATGCCACACTCACAGCTCTTGCATAATGGAGAATCCATAGCACATGATGTTTGCCATCTATCTTTGGTCACTTCTCACATGTCTGAAATATAAGCTACACATAAGAAAGGGCCTTCCACAAGTCTCGTTTTTCCAAGCTCACAATGTTTATTGGTAATTTGTCAAGACCTGAACTCATTATGGGGTCCATTTTTAAAAGCCCATTGGAAGAGTCTCCTTGTGCAAGGCACAAATGTTGGAGGCTCTTCCTGCACATCGACTGCTGGGCATCTTTAACTGCATCATGATATTTCTAACTTTACTGGTCAACAAAACTGACCCCTATTGTTTGGAGCAATGCTACACGTACACATTAAAATATTCTGTGAATGCACACAGAAGGAAGCCTCAATTTAGAAATGTCCCTAATGTAAACAAACCAACTTTGAATTATGTTTCCATTATCATTTTCACAGTTCGCATACAACAACCGTAAGCTTGCTAAAGAGAGTACTGAAAAGAGGGACATGGGTCTGGGTGGGGGTGACCAGCACTTAGTATCCTTTCTAATCAAGCATGAGGACCATAGTCTGCATCCCCAGAACCCTCGTGAAACTAGGAACGTTTGCTCATGTCTGTAGCCCTGGAGGTAATGTGAGGTAAGAGACAGAAAAATCATTGGAAACCCACAGCCTAACTTAGCTGATACATGACCTGTCTCAAACAAGGTGAAAGGGGAAGACTGACTCCTGAGGTTGTCCCCTGACTTCTACACACACACACACACACACACACACACGCACGCATGCACGCACGCACGCACACACGTGCGCACACACACACACACATGCGCACACACACAAGGACACAAAGGCACACACACACAGAACTACACACAGGCACACATGCATACACTCAAAAAGATAAAAAAAAAGAGGCAGGGTACAGAGAAATATATTTTTGGATTGACACTAAGATACATATATATTTTTTAAATATCACACTGTATTTACATTATGGAGTGCAAGTGGCTCTTTGCAATACATATATAAATTAATGAGATTATATTCTACCTCTAGTAAATAAATAAATGGTAGTCCCCCTTTATTTGTGTTTTTTTTTCTGACCACAGTTTCAATTACCTGAGGACAATTGCAATCTGAAAATATTAAGCAGAAAATTCCAGAAATAAACAATCTACCGGCTTAAAACTACATGCCACCTGAGTAGCATGATGAGATCCCATGCTGTCCCAGCTGGGGTGGGAACATTTTCTCATCTAGCATATCCATGCCGCCCTCCTATTTGGCACTTAGTAGTTGTCCTTGGTTATTAGATTGACAGGATACCAAAGGACTTGGATTCAATAGCCCCTGTTTTCTGGTTGATGACCTCGCACCTCACAAGGGTAGTGATGCTGGCTGAAAAGATGGAATCTCTTTATGTAATCAGGTGAAAACTTTCAACATAACCAAGAAATGAAACAAATGTGTGTCGAAGTTGCTGTGGTAAGATATTTTGAGCAAGGCCATATTCATATGACATTAACTGTAGTATAATGTTATAATTGTTGTTTTTAGCTATTATTTTATCTTATTGTATCTAACTTATAAATTAAATGTTTTTGTAGGTATGTGCATGGGAGAAGACATCACACACAGAATTGAGTACTTGCCACAGTTTCTGACATCCCCTTAGGGTCTTGTAGCGAACACCCCCACCATCATGGATAAGGAGGATTAATATGAACTCAACTTTTTAATAGCAAAAAAAAATCCAGTCAGTCCATCATTTCCATATTCAACTTCCTTCTCATTCTGTCTTAGTTGACGGAGAGACAGTTAACACAGGATCCCAGCCTGACGTTAACTGTTTCCTTCCATTAAAGTGAGAAAAAGAGTATGGAATACGGCTGAAGACATCAGCAACTTCTACCCTCAAGTAAGGTCTTGTCGCTTCAGAGCAGGGAACCCTGACCTACGATATCAATGGGTCAAAGCATGCACTCCCAACTCCTGGGAAATTCTGATATCCTACCAACAGCCTCTCTATTAAAGCTCAATTGTGTGGGTTGTATCTAGAGGTAACTCGGAAGAACAGCACTTAGCCAGCATCTTCAAAGCCCTAGATTGGATCTCTAGTGCCAAAAATATGCAAAAAGCCCAAAGCCCATGTGCCTGAGGCAAAGAAATAAGTAACCATAAAATGGTACTAGCTAACTTAACATATAGGGGCTATTTGTGTTCTGTAGTAAATTAAAACTTTACATATATTGTCTCTGTTCATCTTCACAGTGAGGTTTGTTTACTGGCAACCCCAATTCACAGATAATCAAGAAAAGGCACACAAAGAGAAAGATCCCATAGTATGTGACAAGCCCCCATGCAATCTGTCACTGTGCTGTCCTGCCTCAGAGAGAAGGTGTGTGTCTGCATGTGTATATGTACATTTGGACCTTGATGAGTTTATATAAAATCATACCTGAGGAAGTGGGAAAGATCTAAGAAGAACAAATCCTGCCCCTCACTGTGCCTTGAAGAAAAGGAAAGAAATCTCCATTTCATCAGCCACATGGTAGAGAAGCCTGTGATGTTGAATATCAAAGTTGGCCCTTTCCCAAGGCAGAATACTTCAAGGAATAGAATGGGCCACCCTCCAGTCAGACAGAACAGCCACAAGTGTGCATTCCAATGGCCTCAGTGACAAAGCGGAGATTAACTCCCCCACTGCCAGCCTGCAACTCTTTGCCAAACGTCATGGCTGCCAGGAAAGGCATGTCCTAAGGTGTCTGCCTCTGACACTCGAGTCACAGTTTGAGCTGCATGCAGGGCAGCCGTTCGTGTGCTCTTCTTTCTTTCTCTTTGTCATCAGATGTCTGACCACTGTAGCCTCTGCAACACAAGAAGGTAGCCCTAGGCTTTTGGAATACAACTTAGCAGATGGATTTCATTCTGGGGATTCAGGAACAAAAGCTCTCATCAGCAAAAAGCCCTTCTCTGGAGCAACACGGAGCCTGTAGCTAGCGAGCTGCCTTTCCAGTAAGCCTCTTCTCTCTCACGGTGCCTCTTCTCTCTCATGGGTCTTCCCTGAGAGACCTGACTGAAGGCACATAGGGATGTTATCCAGGAACAGAAGTTGGTCAGAGTCTTCAAGTTCACCACAAGCCCCAAACATCACCTGAGAAAGCAAGAGTCAGGTCCTCAATGTCATCCCGAGTCTCACTTACAGGACCAGAAGAGGCACTCAAATGTGGCCATGGGCAAGGATTTTCCCCACCTCCCCTCTCCTGAACCAATCCACAGACCATTGGGCTGGGCGAAATAGCTCTTTAGCTGGAATTCCGCTGTGGCTGGAAGGGACGGAATCTCAGAATCAGGGATGGACCAGTGCCGTGGTACTGGAAACCAACGCTTTCCTCGAGAGTCCTTCCAACAGACTTCCTGCATCCAATTAAAACTCTATGAAAGTCAGCCTGCTGTTAGGACACACTTAAAAAAACTCAACAGCCCTCAAGTGGCAAAGGAATTCCTATTTCTGTCAAAATGTCAGACAAGTGGGTCAAGAAGTGAGCTGTGTGATTTTGACACAGCCACTGCACTGCAGTGACTCACAAGCACGGGAAAAGAGGGGCAGAGGAAAGGAGGGTGCAGGCAGAAAAGGGGTTTCCCGAAGTAGGCCACTTACTGACTCTACCTCTAATCAGAAACTACCAATCCAGTCTTCTGTTTCTTCGAACAGAATCTTAAGCACGAATGCTACTGCATGCAGAGGGGACAGGTAATGAAGGCCAGGACACTGGGAAGTGATGAAGCCTTTGGGGATTAGAGCTTTAAGACTGTGTTTTAGTCATTAGGGGTAGCCCTAAACGGAACTGGATAGGGTCTGGATTCCTCCTCTTCCACTCTTTGCTTCCTAGTTCATGAGATGAGAGTTTATCTCTATCCCACGTTCCTGCCATGAGAGCTGCCACATTAGAGGTCCAAAGCCCAAACCACTTCATCTTAGATTAGACCTTCCAAAACTGTAAGTGCCAATAAGCCTCTCCTCTTCCTACATTATATGTCCTGAAAATTTTGTCATAGCATTGAGAAGCTGGCAAATACACAATGTCACAAAATAGTTAAGGGATCTGCATGATTCTCAAATTCTCTCTGGATATGAAGGGTATTTGACAATCCCAGGGATGGTTTCTCATGTATTGAATTTCACTAGGGGTTGTTGCTACCCTAACATTTTTCTTCTCAACATTTCTCAACCTTAATTTCTTTTGTAGACCATTTTAACACCATGGTGTGGTCTATTGAAAGAAAAACACGCACTTGTGTATCCCAGAGGGTTAGAATTTGGGGAAAATGCCAGCTGGACTGTATATAAGATCGACAGGTTTCCTTTATTTCTGCTGTTTCTCACCTCTAAGGCACCCCATGGGATGGTTTATGACATGCCAACTCACTTAATGCCACTATAAAGAAACCCATCAAATGTTGATACCCCAATAAAGCTCTTACAACAACTTGCAGCTAAAGCCCCTCTATTTCTTCCAGATGCCACTTCAAACAGGTAATCAGCCAGTGTCTCAGGAGAACAAGATCCACACTGCCTTTCAGAAGGTGATGTTTGGAGCCTGCTACAAATGGAAATGCAGGGACTTCCAGGATGTAGGAGTCCAAGAAACTAAGACAAATCAACCATTAACAATTCATATGCAACTCTGTGTATGCTTGGTGTCTGTGTCTATCTATCTGTCTAACTGGGTATCCATTCATCCATGCATGAGTGTGTGTGTGTGTGTGTGTGTGTGTGTGTGTGTGTGTGTGTGTATGTATGTGTATGTATATGTGTGTGTTGAATCCAGACCTTTAGGTAAAAAAAGAAAGCAGAGAAGAAGAGAAAAATCCCTGTGTGCTGAGTCATGATCCCCACAGTTTCACTAGCTGCAAAACACGTCCCCACCCTGCTTCTTCCCTCCAGTTTCACATGTCAAGAAGCAAATCAGTAATGCTACTCGCAGAGCCTACTGGTCTCAAGTTAGCAGTAGTTAAAAATGTGTGTCACCTGGATGTCTTCCCATCTGAAGTCCTCTTCCCTGTGGAAAGGGAGTTTAGAGTCACCTTTCCCCTCTGTCACACAGCTCTTACTTAGGTCAGATGAAGAAGGGTCTCTGCATCCATAGCTTCCCGCAGAGGGTCTTTAGCACCCCGACTCAGCGGCAGCATCTTTCAATCCTTGTCTCTCGGGGTGCTTTATGGGGATAAATGACCCTGTTAACAGAGACAAATAACAGGAGAGGGAGAAACAGATGAAGAAGCATGAGGCTAAGATATGAAAGAACATGGTGAGGCAATGAGGTAGAAATATACGGGAAGGGACCGCAGACAGCAAAACTGGCCAAAAGGATGTAATCTTAACACTGGATCGGGAAAATTCCAACGCCCGAGCATGAACATGCACACCCAGACAGGAGGAAGACACTAAACCTTGGAATCCTTCTCCCCACAGCCCTGGAAGACGAGGTGATAATGTGGTAGAATGAACAAGGCTTCGGCATCAGACGAATCCAGGTCTAGATCCAAGCCCCGTCACTCGCCAGCCGCGTGTATGAGTCCCTTCGCCGCTCTTCCTTGTTCTGTGTCTAGAGCCCCTGTGGCACTGAGAGGATGCTGAAGAGAAAATTGGTTCACAGCAGGTGAGGACAGTTCCCAAATTTATGTCTTTCTACTGAGTGTGATTCACAAGAAGAGAGGCTAAAGGGGAAAGTAGTTCTGAAAGACAGAAGACTCTCAAAGAAATGGAAAATGGCCCTGGTTCCCCCTCTTGGTTTCATGCTCAGCGTCCTGATGTCTCTCATTCTGCTACAGCCCATCACACTTGTTCTACCGCATGCCCTGTCCCATCCCCACCCCCTTGAAATCTCTCTGTGTGGTTTGCGCATGCTACACTTTCGTGGTGGCCTGCCTCCGTACTGGCCCCTGCCTGATACGCACAATTTGGGATGCTCTCTCTCCCTGAGCAAGAAGTAGGGCTGACTAGTCAACCAAAAAGCTACTACAGGCATTATGGCAAGTGGCTTTTGAGATGAGGCCACAAAACCTGGGGGACTGCTCTGTTCTCCCTCCCCTAGGAGAATTTAGCAAACATATTGTAAGGACATTCATGAGGCAGCATGATAGTGACGCCTACATGATAAGAAACTACTGCTTCCTGTCCTTAGCGTATGTGAGAAAGTCATCTTGGAAATGGCCCTCTGTCCTCCATCAGGCCTTTAGAACATGAGAGCAGCCTGAGCAAGTCTACAGCTTGACTGTCCCATTCCCACACGACACCACACAGAGAAGTCACTCGCAGATTTCCAACTTAGGAAAACAGTGTGAGACAAAAAAATTTCCAATTACTGTTGGAAAGCATTCGTCTTGGAAGAATCTGCAACACAAGAATAGAGTCTCCTGCCATATATTCCAACCTGCTACTGTTCTACTCTATTGTTCTTCTGCCGCCTAACCCGATACATCCAACTTGGTACCTTTGTCTCTGAGACGAAGTTCTAAGAGTGGGCACAGTGGCTACTGTGGACTCAACATAGACTATCCCTTTCTTCCCCTACCATGCGGGCTCATCAAAGCTGGATCTCATTCCTACAGACTCCACGCTAACAGCTTTGTAGATTCAACTGATGCTATGCTGTTTTCTTGAATATCTTCCTATTTAGTGATTTAGTGTCTGCTTCATTTTTGTCTTTTTTTTTTTTTTTTTTTTTTTTTTTTTTTTTAAGACAGGGTCTCTCTGAATAGCTCCAGCTGTCCTGGAACTCACTGGGTAGACTATGCTGGCCTAGAACTCAGAGATTGTCCTGCACCTGCCTCCTGAGTGCTGGGATTAAAGCCCTGCGCCACCCTGCCCTTCATTCTCTATTGTGACTTTGTGGGGGTAGGAAATGCAAACCGTCTGTCCCACTTTACAAATGAGGAAACCGAGGCGTCAAGCATTTAACTGATTCACACAAACGCAGCTACTGAGGGGGAAAGCTGGGAATGAGAACCTTGTCTTTCCTCAGTGTTCTCTCTGTCTGCACAAGCAATTGAATATCCGTTGGATTTAGTTTCATGGCACTGGAAACAATGTCTACATTTGGTAAAGGTGGAGAAAGCGAAGTGCTACCAACTGTTGTTGTGTAGCAGAGCGCTCCAGCATTTA
Organism: Arvicola amphibius; assembly: GCF_903992535.2. Lineage (NCBI taxonomy): Eukaryota > Metazoa > Chordata > Mammalia > Rodentia > Cricetidae > Arvicola > Arvicola amphibius. Next base: position 96,090,181 of record NC_052049.1, on the reverse strand, counting down.
GTGCTACAAAACAATACATTATTGCATCCAGTATCTAGGAGTAGCAGGCTCAGCTTGGGGTGGGGGTGGGGGGAGTCTTTCACTTGGGATTCTTCATAACATTGCCGCTAACTGGTGCTGTCTTTGGCTAGAGATAATTGAAGAAGTTTTGATTTGTATGTCTGTTATCAGGGCTGGGATGGCTGCAAGTGTTGTAGTAGAGGAGACATCTCTCTCTTCAAGCAGTCTCTCTACCTGGTTAGCTTCCCCTTGTTTGTGGCCTGCCAGCCTCAGGGCAAGCAAGCTTTGTTATGCGATAGCTACCTTCCCCTGTGTGCTCTAATTCTTCTGAGAGCATCTCCCAGATCTGTCTGTCTTCTTATGATCTAAGCTCAGAATGTTATTTCAACCACTCTCTGTCTGTTCAGCAAGTTACAAAGTTTCCTTGTTAGCACTGGTGACAGTGCCATCAACATTCACCCCACACAGCCCCCGTCCTCTTTTTCCCCCCTCACCTCCAGCAACATTTTCTTCTCTATCTTTCAAGCCCTCACTAAAATCTCTTTGAAGTCTCTCTAGATTTTGCTAAAAGACTCCCCGTGGATATTCTCTCACTTATTGCTCTGTCTGAAAACAAATACCACATGCTTTTTATGTTATAGTTGCACCTTACTTGGAGGCACCAGAATTCTGTTCCAATTACCAATGTCTTCTCTGAAACTCTTGTAAAATTTACTAGCTTAATGTAGCTGAGCTGGGTGGCACATAGCGATAATCCCAGGCTAGGGACACTGAGGTGGGGAGGAAGGGGGTTCATGAGTTCAAGATCAGCCTGGATTATGTAGTAAAACCTTGTCTCAGAATAAAACAAATTAAACAAGAAACCCCGATGGCTTGCAATAGCTATGCATTCTCTGAATTCTGGAAACTGGCAGGTTCCTCTGGACAGTGTCACCTCTCACTTTGCTTTCAGATGGCACAGGAAGCAGCAGAAGCTGGAAATCTCTCCACTTAATTGGGCACTGATGGCTGGAATAGCTAAAGGTTGGGCAGGTGTCGGTCTTTCTTCAGGCACCTTTTCTACCTAGCCTTGTTTGCTTTCCTCAGAGAGACTCAGGCTGGTTGGACCTGTCATGTGATGTTTTCTTCCTCCAGAGAGATCATTCCAAGAGACACGTACAAACCACCAGCCCAGACCTTCTTACTTCATAGGCCCTTAGTGTGTCAGTATCTTCTTCATAATATCTCTAAGCCAAAACCACAATCCTGAAAAACAGAAACAAAAACAAATAGCACATTCATTAAGTAGATAGCGGAACATTTAATTTTTTTTCTAATAACTTAATAGCTGTGTTTTAAAAAAAAACAAGTTGAATTTTTGTTTCTCATTTAGTCTCAAATGAATGTAATCCATAACAGCACACATACATCCGAGCACTGTGCAGCTTTGAGAAGCTTGGAAACAAACCAAATGCCTTTGTGGATTTTCTGTTATGCTTGTTTCATATCACAAAGGCCACCGAGCACCAGGCCATGGAAAGTGGTGAAACCAGCAAGAGGAATGTAGCAGGAGATTAAAGCTGTGCATTATCTTGAAGTAGCAGTTTTCACAGTGTCCATCCGGAGAGCATGTGTGCGCCTGCAAGTTATCAGATAACTCATGCTCCTGTGAGATTTCCAAAACAGCCACGCACAGCACTCAATAACCACTCTGCTCCACCAACCTGACAGTGGCTATGTAAAACAGGCAAAGGTTTCCACTAGGTCCTCATCATTACCTAACCAGCAATGGCCACACACAAACATGAAAGATTACATTTTACTTCCAAAATCAGGAAGATATAGAAGCAGAATGAGATCAGATCTGGCTCTCTCTAATCTCTAGGAACAAATCCACAGAGTATTAAGGAAGTTCCTACCTATTTACATCTACTTAGTGGTGATGCTAAGTTTTCCTGTCTTTAAACTGTGTACGTAGGTTTCCCAATGAATATATAATCAATAGTAGATATTAATAACTATTTGTTCAACAAAGAAATACCTAGGACACAGACATTAGTCTGAGAAAACAAGAAGACTTTTTCATCATGGGAAAGTCTGTGTTAGTTTGCTAGAACCTCTGTAGCAAACGCTTTAGATGGAGCGACTTAACAGCAAGAATTTGTTCCCCCAAAGCTCTGGAATTTGGAAGTCTGCAATGAAAGTATCAGCAGGACTGCTTTCTCCCTAGGCTGGCTTGCAGGTGGCTGCCTTCTCGCTTCTTATGCAGCCCTTTCTCTGTGTGCAATACATCTGTTATTTTTCTTCTTTTTACAAGGACACTAGTCAGACAACCTCACTTAACTTTAATTACCTCTCTAAATTCCTCAGCCTCAAATAGAGTCACTCTGGAATTAGAACCTCAGTCTGCAGTTATTAATTGTTAGTCTTTAGGATGACTAAATTAAGGGGTTTACCTTGCAGCATTTTCTCAAAAGGTCTTTTATTTGAAGCATAAGTTTTGAATTTTGTATGGATTCGATCATGGAAATCCTCAGACTCCAGAAATGACTTGCAAAAATACTATGTATTTGGGAGGGGGCATCAGTATAGCCTGTTGTAGACTGTTCATGTATCCTAGAAGGATTGTTGGAAGATGCCATGCTGAGAAGCTATGATTAAGTCCTGCTGATAGACATTAGGCAAGGGTGCTTCAGCAACATTCCCTATGCAACCAGGGTTAGGAATCACTGGTGTAAATGCTTTCCATTTAAACTGTTGCCAGACGACCCGGATTTTCATTACCTACAAACTGACAGGAAACATTGAATATCAACCCACTCTTGGGTATAGAAGAACATCAGGTCATGATTTTGGTGAGAGGCACAGGCCATGTGATATGTCCAATATAGTTTGAGAGGTATTTGGCCATAGAATTCCTCAAATCGTGAAAGGAAACAGTGACAGCAAGATTTCCAAAACCACTGAGAAATATTTCTAATTTGTAATTCAGGGGTAGTTTACATAGCCATCTTGTTCTTTGCTGTGTGACGAAATTATGCCATTTTAACAGTAAGGCTGTGCCTAAAGATAAGAGCCCACCACAGGTATCTAATCCATAAAGAGACACACAATGAGATCAACCCACAGATGACCTCTCATTCATCTCCAACCATTATGGATAATAGCTCAACAATCAACCTCAATTGGGCTACACAGCATTCACCTTCAAAGGATACAGGTGGCTCTTAGCAAAACAGATCCTAACTGAGCTGTGGAAACACTGAAAAAATAAAAAGGATAAAGTCAGAAGTAGGGGATTCTGGGAGAGAAAGTGGAAGGTAATTCACTTCACCGGACATTCAACCCTCATTCCTAATCTCTAAAGCTTTCAGATCATAATAATCTTTGGCCTCTGTCAAAGATGGCCCCCACCAATTCTGTGGCTATTTTTAGCAAAAAAAAAAGTGAATTGCTCAGAAATAAAGACTATAAAGAGGAAGCAACTCCTGAACAGAAGAATTAAGTACTAGAACCATCTTTCTGGGTAAGTTACTAAATGAATTTCTTTTGAAAATTATAATGATGAGTCATTGGGAAGCACAATTTTCTGTCTTTCAAGAAATTGCTTTCAAGCCAGGAATGGTGGGGCACACCTTTAAAATCCTAGCACTTAGGAAGCAGAGTCAGGTTGATCTCTCAGTTCAAGGCCAGCCTGGTCTACAGAAAAAGTTCTGGAACAGTAAAGGTTACACAGATAGACCTGTCTTGGAAAATAAAAATAAAATAAATAAATACAAAAGAAAAGAAAATAAAAAGAAATAAATTTCAAAGTTCAATTAGTCTACTGTGTCTTCTGATTAGGATGTGTATTGTACACTACTCTCACCCTTTTTCCAAAGGGGAGAGCATTTTGGGTTGAATGGTCCATATTTAGAAAGGGTAAAAGAGTGTTGTGGGATATTTGATCACACTGTGAAACCAGAAACTGGTTCAAGGGGTTGATCCAGCAAGTAACTGACAGGAATTAGCCATAAAGTGTATAGAGAAGCCAGGAAGACAATATAGAGACACACAGGAAGGAGTAGGGAGGGGCTTGGAGTTTCATTGTCTTTTTTGATTTGAGACAGCTAAACAGATGCTCTTGTACTGGGTCTCCAGCCTAAAAGGAAGGTCAACTGGTTGTTTTCCAGTCTCTCTGTGATAGGAGGTATTTTTTTATTTTTTTAATTGATTTTATTGAGTTATACATTTTTTTCTATTCCCCTCCCCTTCAACCCTCTCCCATGGTCACCATGCTCCCAATTTACTCGGGAGATCTTGTCTTTTTCTACTTTCCATGTTAATCAGATCTATGTATGCCTCTCTTAGGGTCCTCATTATTGTCTAAGTTCTCTGGGATTGTGATTTGTAGGCTGATTTTCTTTGCTTTATGTTTAAAAAACACTTATGAGTAAGTACATATGATAATTGTCTTTCTGGGTCTGGGTTACCTCACTCAATATGATGTTTTCTAGATCTATCCATTTGCCTGCAAATTTCAAGATGTCATTTTTTCTGCTGTGTAGTACTCCATTGTGTAAATATATCACATTTTTCTTATCCATTCTTCAGTCGAAGGACATTTAGGTTGTTTCCAGGTTCTGGCTATGACAAACAATGCTGCTATGAACATAGTTGAGTACATGTTCTTGTGGTACGATTGAGCATCCTTTGGGTATATACTCAAAAGTGGTATTGCCAGGTCCTAATTTTCTGAGAAATCACCATACTGACATCCAAAGGGGCTATACCAGTTGGCAATGGAGGAATGTTCCCTTTACCCCATAACCTCTCCAGCATAAGTTGTCATCAGTGTTTTTGATCTTGGCCAATGTAAATCAAAACAACTCTTAGATTCCATCTTAAACCTGTAAGAATCACCTTAACATCTGACTCCTGAATCTTTATTAGTAAATGGAACAATAGAAACTTAGTTAAAAAGCTACATTGTCAGCAATGGCTGAGTTGGTGTGGTGCTGGTGGGACCAGAAGTGTGGCAAGGCTGAAGCCTGAGCGACAGGGTGCTGACTGCACAGCCGTGGGACTGCAGATGATAGTTAAAATATCTGTAGATTCCGGTGCAGTCACTAAACTGATGGAGAAGCAACGTAAGAGTGCCTTTAACAGGGTCTTCACCAAGCACTGGGCCCCCAATTCCTCCCCACTGTTGTCATCACAGACCTGCCATCTTGCCCCCACTCATGCATTGTGTTCGTTACTTTCTCAGTGCCGTGGTCAAGGACTTTGATAAAGGTAACCGAGGACAAAGGGTTGATTTGTAGTTACAGAAGGATACAGTCTAGTACAGCAGAGACGTGACAACAGACAACAAAGGTACAGTGGTGGCAAGTGTCCAGTCTGTTTCATTGCTCAAGAAACAGAGAACAGGAATGCAGCTGTACTTTGAAGCGTCCATATCCACCCCAATGACTCACTTCCTCCAGCAGGGTTCCACCAACTTCCACAGAGTGCCACCTTCTGGGGACCATGTGTTCAAACACCAGAGCCTAAGGGGATTTCACATTCAAACTCCAAGAATACTTGATTAACAGAAAGTCCTTAGAATTCATTTTCACCAAATCCCTGATTCTTATAGCTTGTAACAACAATGACAAAGTTCCAGATATCTTTAAAAAAATAGTGGCAAGCATACACCAGCACGCTGAACAAGCAGATATGTAGACAGCAACGGCAAATATCAGGGCATCCTTCAGTGCTGATTTACCACTCAAAATTTCCATCTTAGACTTCTTCATGTCTGATTGCTGACACATTCAGTATAACCAACTTTGAAATGATGTGTGCCTTTCATAAGACTATATAAAATATCAGACACTAGTGTGACTATTAAGATTTTTAACAATAACTTTTATTCATCTGATAATCTTTTACTTAATTATAATGATTCAATAATTATTTCAGTTTTCTGTTTATATTTCTGTCCATTTCTTTCTACATCCTTTTATTTTCCAGCTTCCAGTGATGTGTATTCAAGCCATGTTTCTGTGAATAGAATATGACCAATCTGATATTTTAGTATTCTACTTGAAATATTTAGTCCATTTCTCCTGAATGTAATTACTAAAAGGTATGAATTTCTTTCTTCTACTAGATTATTGTTCATTTATATTTGATTGACCTATTTCATGTTATTTTTCTCTCACTTCTTGCCCTTTTCCTTATGATTAATCAGATTTTATTATTTTACTTTTCTCCTCTGTTACCATCTAAGTCAGACTTTTGTGGAAGCAATTTCAGACATTTTTATCTAATAATTTTCTAATATAGATTGTTAGCTTTACCACTGACTTTCAATTCCAAAGCCCTATAATATTTTAAATTGCTTATCTCCCTTTCAAAACTTTGTGTTTTTAACGAGCCTACACTTTGATTCTATATCATCTTTACATCCCACAAAGTTCATAAAGAACCAATCCTCCCCCTCAAATGAGTAATACATATTATTATGTGCTCACTTACTAACATTTTCATAGTGTCTTTTCTCTTTGTTTTGTTTTGTTTTGCTTCTTCTCCTTTCTTTTTTTTTTCTTGAATTTCTGGAGATTGAAGTCAGGAGCTTGAGCACACCGCAGAGGAGCTCTCAAACCCAGTATGTACCCAGCCCAGGACACTTTCTGTTGCTCTTCACTTGTTGCTCTATTTACTTGCTTTCATCTGAAAATATTTCTCTCCTAAATGAAAAAATGCTTTTTAATAATCATTTCAAGAGGCATAACTGCCGAAATAGGAGCTAAGCAAGTACAATAGACATGCTGACATGGATGGGGAGAAAGAAACCCAGGGGCCTCAGTCCTACACAAAGGACTACAGGTAGCCAAGGGATTTTGTGAGCAGGGAGTAAGTCTTCTCCAGGAAAAGTATAGCAATTTGTTATCAATACCAATGGTCATCCCTGAGAACATACGTACAAGTAACATTATACAGACTACTCAGGTTATACTTGTGCATGTACAAGTCTCTGTGTGTGTGAGAGAGAGAGAGAGACAGAGACAGAGAGAGACAGAGAGACAGAGAGACAGAGAGACAGAGAGAGAGTGTGTGTATGTGTGTGTAAAACAGCAATTAGAGGGCATGACTTTGAAAAAGAGCAAGGAGGGTATATAGAAGGGTTTGAAGAGAGAAAAAGAAGGAAATAATGTAACTATATTATAATCTCAAAAATGTAAAAAAAATATATTTTTAATTAAAATAAAATTAGACACCATTTCCTGATAGCTAGATTTCTCCGTTGGTAAAATTGTCGTTCATTGTCCTCTGCCTCCCATTGTTTCTGCTGAGAAGTCAGCTGTTAGATCCCTCAAGGCTCCCTGCCAAGTTATGTGGATTTTTCCTTCAGTTTGTAATTTTCACTCTATGTATGGCTTTTTGTAGTTTTCTGATGATGAACCTCAGTTTTGCTACATTTCTCCCTCTTGGGGCTTACAGAAATTGTTGATTTGCAGTTTTTTTGTGTTTCGTCATTTTGCAGGAATCACTATATCTTCAGTTACTTTTTCCCTTGGGCAATTTGTATTCTATTCTACTTTTGGGCCTATAATTACAATATTTTAGATTTTGTACTCTGTCCAATAAATTCCTTAGCTTTTTTTATGATTTCAAGATTTTTTTTAATTTGTGCCTTAGTTTGGATATTTTCTACTGATCTATATTCTCTTGTTATGTCAATTATAATGTTAAATCAATAGGGTTTTCAAGTTAGACAGTAGTGGCGCACACCTTTAATCCCAGCACTCTGGGAGGCAAAGGCAGATGGACCTATGTTCTACAGAGAGAGTTCCAGGACAGCCAAAGCTATGCAGAGAAACCCTGTCTCAAAAAATGTGTGTGTGTGTGTGTGTGTGTGTGTGTGTGGTGTGTGGAGAGAAAGAGAGAGGGAGGGAGAGAGAGAGAGAGAGAGAGAGAGAGAGAGAGAGAGAGAGAGAGAGAGAGGAGAGAGAGAGAGAGAAAGAGCTCCTCATCTCAGATACTATATGTTTCAGTTCTGGAATTTGCATTCAAGATAGGCATGTTAGCACACCCCAGACATAAGCAAAAGGAATGTGAGTTTTAAGTTCAACTTGGCTAGATAACAAGTTCCAAGCCTTATACCTGATGAAATCTTACATTATCATTAAAATACTAAAACCAGGTAATGATATTGATACACTATTATTAACTATTAACTAAGGAAATAACTTACTCAGATTAGGTGTATGTTACATGTGTTTGTATATGTGTGGTTATTTGAAACTTTGTCTCATATGCAGATATTATGATCACTACTTGTTTTTTTTAATTCCTTTCTCTGATGGAATTATATTTTGTCCCTCTTTCCTGTTTTTTTTTTCCTGAATTGTATGCATCTGGTAAAGAAGACCCAGGAGAAATGTATTCATTAGAAGGATTGGCTGATCTCTCGATTGTCTTGGTTTAGTCCTATTTGTAATGTCTGGCAATATTTTTTCTATTGACTTTCTAAGACTAAAAAAACAAATCATAGCAGTATGTTCTTTTCAAGAGGCTCTTCCCTTTCTGTGTGAGGCAGTGAGCTGAGAGCCTACCAGAATACCTCTGAGAAAGGATTATAGCATTGACAAATCTCTGTCTGGTTATCCTTCAGTGAACCTAGCTGAGGGCATCGGGATGAGATTTTTTTTTTAACCAGATGCCAGTCACACCAGGAGGTTCTTAACTCTAAGTCTTGTCTCTTCTTTATTATTGAACTATCAAAGTCTATGTTTGTTTGTCAAGGACTTTCTGCTAAGTTCCTCAGTGTCCCATCTCGGCAAGCTCAGACTGACAAGCATCTTGAGCAAGAAATGGCCCCATTTCAGGCTATGTTCTTTAACCTTTGACTCAGATCATAGACTCCCCAGTGTCTAATTTTGCACGTTTATCTCCAAAAGACAGGCAGTACCTCTGCTGTCCTCTCTGCATCTCAGTAACATGTCCTTCATCTGAGTTCTCAGCCTCTTGTTTTATGCCCCAGAATTAGCAACTATCCAGGAGCAAAAAGGCAGCAATGGAGTGCTGGGTCTTATCCCTGGGATTTCCCCTTTTATGGTGTTTTAGACCTTCAGTCCTCAATACTCTGTGTGTCTATGTTTTTTTCAAATGGATATTTTCTCTTCATACTTTTAGTTGCTTTGAGAAAAGCACTGGTCTTTAATTTGTCACAGTCAGAATCTGAATAGAACCCCCCCACACACCACGCTGGATCTTGCATTTGTATAGGTGTTACAGTGAGAAGAGCAGACAATGTTCTACCAACAAATACTAAACAAAGCAAGCCCAGATAATGATGCATGTTCTTGTTACCAGGAAACCGGGCTTCCCTTTTGTTGGAACTTAGTTTTATCAATAAAAGAATTTAAAAGTAGAATCAGAAGAAAACTCAAGGGTCATTTTATTAGAGTTTGGGAGAAAAATACCAACAGGGCAGACAAAGTTGCAAAATAGGCAGCTATTGAAAAGAGAGGGACAGAAAAAAAGGAAAAGTCAGGCCTTTGAATTAGGGTCAGCAATAGGGATCTTGTAAAAGGAGCTGGTGTAATGGTTTAGATAAAACTCTGTGGTTCCTGGAGTGGCCCATTGGCCATGAGGGCCAGCAGGTCCCGAGCAGGTTGGGAGCCATGAGGGTAAGAGACAGAGACAGATAGGCATGCCATGCAGAGAAAGTGGGTATTTATTTAGTGGGTTATGGAGAGGAAAGGGAAAGGGGGAAATGGAGAAGGGGAAGAGCAGAGAGAGGCAGAGAGAGAGAGAGAGAGAGAGAGAGAGAGAGAGAGAGAGAGAGAGAGAGAGAGAGAGAGAGAGAGAGAGAGAGGGGGAAGAGGGAGAGGAGAGAAAAGGAGAAGAGAAGATACCTCTTCAGGAGAGGGAGGGAAAAGGAAAGTGGCTCAGGCTGGTAGAAGAAGGAAGATCCTCTTGCATAGGTGACAGGGGAGGAACATGTCTCTTAAAGGGACAGGACAGACCATTACGGATGGGACTCTTAATACAAAACTGTGAGAAAGCTGGGAGTATAGGGAAAGTTTGCTTATGATTTTAGATAATATTCAAAGAGATAAAAGGGGAAAAGAAAATGTTAGATTTTTTTTTTAGACTTTTAAGACAGGGTCTTTCTATTTAGCCCTGACTGTCCTGTAACTCCTATATAAACCATGAGCTTAAACTCACAGAGATCCACCTGCGTCTAGCTCCTGAGTACTGAATTTAAAGGCATGTGTCACTGCACCTGGCCCCCAATTTACAGTTGTCAATGCAGAATTTAGAAAAGCAGGCAGGCTTAGCAACACTGATCTGCAAAGAATCGCACCAAGGAAGGGCCTACAGGAGATTACATGAACATTGTCTCCCAAAGAGCTGATTGTTCCTTCTGTCTCTTCAGTGTGTCTTCCAGACAACTTACCTAACACTGCAACCCTGTGATACAGTTCCTCATGTTGTGGTGACCCCCCTGACCATCTTTTTAAACCATTATTTTCATTGCTACCTCATAGCAGACATTTTGCTACTATTATGAATCATAATGTAAATATATGATATGTAACCCCCCCCAAGAGGATTGTGACCCACAGGATGAGAACTGCCACTTGATGAGCATCAGCTTTCTTAGGTCCTCTCGTCCAGAGGACTCAAGCCTGGCTGGATTGACTCTTAAGTGAGGAGATGATAGTATGTGATGATCAGAAGCTCAGAATGTCACATCTCCACCCATGGCCAGAGCTGGAACTCTGGTCCCTTGACCAGAAGCTTTCCTTTCAACAGAGTTCAACAAAACCCCGTTTGTTACCTCCACTTTTCACGTAAGACTTTCAATCTTAGAAGCAATTGCAATACTTCCCTCTATTATTACCAAGAAATGGGAGGTGGGATCCAAAGCCAATTATAAAAAAGAAGTCTTCAATGTCCCCAAAGCCCCGTAATGCCTGTCTAGCTTCTGGGCACACGATGATAATAAACAGGATGATGTGAAAATTATAACGTGGCCAACTGCCATCCACCTAACCTGTGGCTATACAAAGTATCTTTATTGATGAAAAACTCTCCACAGAAAGAGTTCTTGTTATCACCTTGTTAAGAGCTTGGGTGGGATCATGGAAGAAAGTTGACTTATTACAAGGAGCCCTGAGGACAGAGGACAACCATTCAATCTCTATTCAAGGCTTCAAGAGACCAAAGGCTTCTAGGGGCGGAGAAAAGCTCCAATCAGACAAAGAGCAGGAAATTCCCATGCTGGCTGGGGTCTTCCTGAAGCTCTTCCCCCTCCTCTGGGGTGGTCTGAACCTTGACCTCCTGGGCAGCATTTGACTTTCCTTTTTAGGCAATACTGTTGAGTAAGTCAACTCCTGTAAGCAAAGGAGGAGAGGGAGCAATCATAAAGGATGCTGTATAAAGGGATGTTTAAAAAAAATCAGGGATGACGATGGAAAGGATGGGCAAAGACTAATGTTCCCACTACATCCTCTGACATCCTAATTCTCCTCCGCCCAAATAACCAACTTAAGAAACTTGTTCTGGCCTATGAGTAAAGATGTCTAGCCTTAGGGCGCAATTGCTCCCAGCTGGGGAAACCTCCCTCAGGCATTCTAACAGGGGAGTAGCATTTAATCCAGCCCTTGGCCATTAGGAACCACGCACCTCCCACAGAGTTGTTTTTTTTTAACCCGAGTCAGAAAAGAGAGAAAATTACCCAAGAGCTCCTCTTTCCATACATTTAGTGCCTGCTAAGAAAGAAGCCACTGGAGGGCACTTTGGTAAATGGGACTTCCTAGTTCTGTCGTTAGCAATTGAAGGAACCATCCATTCTAAAGCCTGTCCTGCTGCCATAACTCACAGGTCTCCCTAATTCAGATGGGTTGGGGATGTTGAAGTCTGGAAATAAGCTTTCTCCACCGCTGCACCTCACTCGGCTCTCAGCCTTACATCATTTCCAAAGCATTAAGCACCCTGCAACTGGAGAATCCTGCCACTGGGTTCCATCTGTAACACCTGACATCATTTAGAAGACATTGCAAGGGCAAGCGAGCTTTCTTTGACCAGAGACATAAATAATGCTGAAGAAAAAAATTAAGTTAAAAGGCTTTTCTTTCCCTAAATGGATTTGCAGAATGTGGCTTCTCAGTCAGGCTATGAAACACTGTGAGGAAGTGTTTCAGACAGCCAATGAGGTAACGTTGAGCAATTGGCATTCAGATATGAGATGCTACCGAGAATGGAAGACTTGGTAAGCTATAGGCTGCACGATGACTTGTTGACCTACTGAAAAGGTGGGATGAATGGTGGAGCACATTTAAGTCTCCAGGTGCCCACAGTATTAACAGAAAGGAGAAGCAGGACAGACAAACACTGGGATCTGTCTGAGAAGGAAAGACCCTGGTTTCCAGAGTTATCCACTAAGCTCTGGGGAAACCACACAGGACTAACTTCTGCCAAGAGGCTCCCAATCAGCTTCTCCATCTCACCGCTACTTGGCAGGCTTGAAAAGACAGTGCAAACAGCCTGCTTTGTCTTCCCATACTCTGCATCCACACTGGGAAAGGGAATGGGAAACCAAGAGTCTCAGCTTCTTCTAATGCACTAGAAGTGTTGCCAGTCCCTTGGCACCAACAGGATTCCCATCTTGTGTCATTTCTGGCCTTATGCGGTGTAGGCAGAGGCAGCTTGTTCGTTCCTGGCCACCCAGACCTGAAATAACCACACTGTATTAATTGCAACACTGCTTGGCCAATGATTTTAGCATATTCTTAGATAGCTCTTACATCTTAAATTAACCCATTTCTATTCATCTGTGTATCGCCACGCGGTAGTGGTTTACCGGTAAGGTTCCATTCAGACTCTGGTGTCTCCTGCTGTGGCTACATCAGGCTTCTCCCTGACTCTGTCTACTCTCTCTATATCTTTTCTAGCCTGGCAGTATTATGTTAAGCCATTGGCCAAAAGTAGCTTCTTTATTAACCAATGGCAATAAAACATATTTACAGCTACAGAGGGGAATCCCACATCAAAGCAGAGTAATACTGCCATGGAGACTTCCCAAGGATTCCCAGGCCTACTACATGAAGCTGCTTATCCTGGGCATTCTAGAGGAACTGTATTACAATTTAGGACTGCATGCAAGCAGTAGATCTCAGCTTCCCAAAGCAGCCCTAGCCGTAGGCAGTGAGTGGGAAAAGCTGCACCATAGAGCATTAAGGAAGAAAGATCAGGGACCATGTGCTGCAATATCTTCTATTCCAAAGTATCTCGAGAATTTCCATGTAAGTGAAATAACTGGGGCTGGAAAGCTGGCTCTGGTGGGACCCTGTGCCTTACAGATCCTCTAGGAGCCATTTATTTGATATACAAGAAGGTTATTCCTTAGAACATAGCTAATCAATGACAGGGACATGTACTATGTAAACACTGAGAGGGTATGGATGTGTTCACTGTCTAACAAGAGCCAGCATACAGTAGATGCTGCTATGGCCCAGAAACTTCTTAGTTCTGTGCAGAGAGAAGAATACACGACTGTCTCAGCCACTGGGGGAATATAAGCACAGAAAGGAATAGATAAGGCAGAATTGTATACCTTCGTATACATAAAAACAAGGTGTCCAACAAAGAACCCATGGGAAACAATAAAGAGTGCTTCCTGTGGTCCTCTAATAGCTAACTACCTGGTACCCCTGCCTAAGCACTGAGAGGGAGACAGAAGTGAGTATGATGCAGTCCCTGTCCTAAAATCCCAGACTCTATGATGTAGATGCATTGCTTGATGAGACCAGTCTACGTTGCAGTAAATGGCAAGATGGGAGCTTTGAGAACATGGAGAGAGCACATGACCCAGGCTAGAAGAGCCTGGGAAAAGATGTCTGGCATGTCATGTAAACTGAATGAGAGCATGGCAGTTTGGATGTCATTGGCATGGCCCCCATAATGTCATAGGAAGTGGCACTATTAGGAGGTGTGGCTTTGTTAAAGCAGTATGGCCTTGTTGGAGGACGTGTATCGCTGTGGGGGTAGGCTTTGAGTTTCCTATGCTCGGGATACCACCCCCTGTCTCAGTTGCCTGCGAAATGTAGCCTGCACTGTGTCTGCCTGCACGCCGCCATGCTCCATGCTATGATGGGCATGGACTGAATCTTTGAAATTTTAAGTGATTCACCCCAGTTAAACATTTCCTTTATAAGAATTGCTGTGGTCATGCTGTCTCTTCACAGCTACAGAAACCTTCACTAAAACTGAGAGTAAAAGGAATTCATGCAAATGAAAGGAAGGAAGAAGTAAGAGTCCAAAGACATTCTAGGAATGACATACTTAACGTGCAGTGCAAATGTTACAGTCGAAACATCCAGTTGGACTTTCATCATGGATTCTTGACAATGAGGCCAGTCTTGAGAACGGTAGGAATCCACTGAAAAATTTCAAACGGACAACAAATGGTCAGACTTTTGTTTTCTTTTTTTCAGATTTTCTAAACAGAAGCTAGGAAAGTACAAATGGTACAAAAATGGAGGCAGAGCTTCACATTAGCATATTGTTTGAAAAATTCAGATGAAAGATAACAATGCCTAGACCTTCACAGCTATCTATAAATTTTGAAATATACTTAAAAACTGATTGAAAATGATAGTGGCCTGAAAGAGCGACAAGAGAGTATATGTATATGCTAAAGCAGTGAGGGACATATAGCAGAAACACTGTCAAGTCTGGTCACTAACTAAATATGGAAGGTAAAGAGTCAAGGAAAGTGAGCATCCATGGTTATGGCTAGAACCATGAATGCTGGTAGAATAAAAAGTGAGGGAGTGTGGTCAGAAGATGGTACTGGGGTGACTGCTAGTTAAACAGGAAAGCACTTGGGATGCAGGAGAAAGCACACAAATAGGTATGAGATAGTGTTCCCTATGAATCTCGCATGAGGCCAGCTAAAATCACTAACATTTGCTCTCATCACTCACTTGAAAACCACAGACAGCAAAAGCAAGGGAAAGTGAATAACCATTTAAGCTCATTACTGAAAAAATCACCCTGGGAAACATCTAAAAGGCAATTCTCCACAGTTGGCTAGAGATATAGTAGATGAAGGTAGAGGCTGGAGGGTGGGCAACCATCACTAGAAAAGGCACAGACACACAGAGGACATCCCACTATCGTTACTGTCCCAGACATTCTTGCAGTTCCAAGCCCAGCCATCCTCAGTAAGAAATAAGAAGCGAGTGAAGGAGGGAGGCTGGCAAATCCGATAAAGATGGATGGAGGGGATTGAGACAAAGACACCTTCAGGCATGACGTTAGCTCCAACTCACCAACTCAAAAACAAACTCATTAATTATCCACCAGTCAGGGCTGAAGTAGCCCCGGTATAAATAGTCCACACACCAGCTCTCAGTGAGACAAACAGCCCTGAGGTACACACACCGGGGCTCCTTACTACTAACTGAATGCGTAAGCAGATCTGCTGTGGCCAAGAACAATTTCTCCCTGAAGGATGTAAACTTCACCCAGGATCCTCATTATTTCTCATTTTTGTAAGGTGGTCAGAGCAAGCCGATTGCAAGCTTTCTTCTCAAGCATGCCATTTATTCTAGGTTCTTCCCATCCTAATTCTCAATGGCATGAAGAAATTGGTTTTCTTCATCCATAAGTACACAAGCTTTGTCCCATTCATAATTCCTAATATGTTTAGAACATGAGGTCATAAAGGGCACAAGTGACTTTGAGGGAGTCCACTCACTGTCTCACCCCAGATCTATCAACCTTCCTCCTGGTCATTCAAAGTACACAGGTTGTCTTCATCCTCTGCCCTCTGCTTTCCGTGCTCCAACGCCCCGACTCCAATAGACACTATGCTCTCTGGGAGCCAAATTCTACTAGCCTGACAACTTCTCTCCATCCTTGGTGATCCAAGTCTGGCTTCAACCATTGCCATTTCTGTCCTAAGTTTCCATTACCTATTTCCTCAAGGCCAACCTGTATGTTTCCAAGACATTCCCTACACCATAGTCAGAAATGTCACTCTAAACCACAAAACTAAAATTGTCACTCCATTTGACAAAGCTCCTTATTGACTTTCAGCTCCAATGAAATGAAATAAAAACTCTAAGAGGATCTACAAGACCTTTCATAATTACCCCATATCAATTCTTGCATATATTCAACCCTATTTTGATCCACCATCATCTGAATTCCGTGTTCTATGCACTAGGCAAGTCAAGATGCATTTGCTTTCCTGACAACATATTCTCTCTCTTCCCTTCAGGACTCTGTAGATCCTCTCATTCTGTTTCCCTCATCTACTCTGGATAAATCCTTTGAGGGTAGAGATACTGTGTGACTTGGCCACAGTTGTATTGCTAGTTTCTATCAAGTACACGGAACATACTCAGCCTTCAACAACCGTCCCCTTAGTAAATGATCAGAAGTAAACAAACCAACAAACAAAAATGGTCAGTTAAGGTTATTTGGTTACATTCTAGCATGTATATATTCCACACTTTCTTCAACCATTCTTCCACTGAAGGGCATCTAGGTTGTTTCCAGGTTCTGGCTATTACAAATAATGCTGCTATAAACATAGTTGAACAGATGCTTTTGTAATATGATTGGGCATCTCTTGGGTAAATTCCTCAGCGGTAAAAAACAATGACATCTTGAATTTTGCATGCAAATGGAGGGAAATAGAAAACACCATCCTGAGTGAGGTAACCCAGGCCCAAAAAGATGAACATGGGATGTACTCACTCATAATTGGGTTCTAGCCATAAATAAAGGACATCGAGCCTATAATTCGTAAAAATCCTAGAGAAGCTATATAAGAAGGTGAACCCAAAGAAAAACATATAGTTATCTTCCTGGATACTGGAAGTAGACAAGATTGCCGGACAAAAAATGGGAACATAGGGGTGGGGTGGGATGGGGGGAGGGGGAATGGGGCGAGAAAAGTGTGAAGAAATTAAAAATTTTAAAAGAAGAAAAAAAAAGGTTATTTGGTTACAGATAGGAATCTGCTTCTAGATTATTTAAATAAAATATGAATCCTGGGATAGAACACTGAGTATTCTGGCAGGAAACGTGCAAAAGCCAAGGCAGTGCATATGATCAGAGTATCTGAGAAGAAAGATCAGGTGTGGCTGTGTTAGATAAATAAAGACAACATTTTGGACCCATCTTACTTTATTCAATGTCCTAACTTTCATATGCCTCAACTAAGAGCGTGACAGAGCAGCAGTAGGTCATGTGATGTGAAGAGGGCAAAGAGCGATCTATACAGCAAAGAGTCAAATGTTAGAGGTCACAGCCAAACAATGCCCACAGGTGTACACGTCTGAGTTCTTATTAGCAGGGTTCTAAAGATTGAATTTCTTGACTCTTGGTCATAAGTCTTAGGGTTCAATGGCCAAAGAGAGAGAAAGAGACTAAGTTTGGTCTAAAAGAATGGTGATTCTCCATGTACAAGCTATCCGAAATTACACCATATAAGAGACACCAGCAGAAGCTTAGAAACATAGAGAAAAATAATAATAATTAATAATACAGAAAAGATGAATTGAAGAGTAATTCTTTAACCACCAAAACTGTTTCACGATCTCACTTGGTAACAGTTTTTCTTTAAGATCACAATTTCATAATGTTTTTCCCCTATTGCCACTCAGCAGACTGAAAATGAAGCATGAATATCTCAGGATTCACGACAGAATGTGTGCTTTGAAGACCAGACTACTGTCTTATTCTTAAAGATATCCAGGAAAGAATGGACAGCAGTGACTAGAAACTCCTAATTTAGAATCCAAGCAGTCAGAGCTTTGCCAGGTGATGACCAGAAGCCCTTGGTGTGGTGAGTTCTCCATGCCTCGGTTTCTCATCTTCCAATGAACCTAGGCATACCCAGTACTGTTTGCCAAGAACAGAGAATAATCCCTGGGATATCAGAAGCACTCAGTGAATGGCAGTGAATATTTTTTTAGTTATGCTATTCTTTTCTGTTTTTGTCAGTGCTGGGGACTGGACCCAGGTCCTCATACCTGCTAATGCTATACCACTGAACTACATTCTCAGCACCAATAATAGCATGATAGAAAATGTACTAGGCAATAAACTGTCTTTTCACAGTGTATCTTTATCTGGTGTTTAAAGGAGTAGGGAGCCTGGCCTGACTGTTCCTGGTTTTGCTTTTAAAGGCAGAGGCATAAAGTCAATAGCATCTCCCTTGCCCCTTGCCTTTGGGAAACCAGCTTCTACATCCTGCACACAGTATCAGCCACCCTTTCAAAGGGGATGAGGCATCTCAATAACATTTAGCAGCACTGCCAGTTCGCTGCAGCATCTTCTCCTGTCTGATTTACTGTGGTCCCCAATGGTAGGTTGGCTACACTCGCAGGCTAAAGCAGAACATAGATGCCTTGGGAAAATGGAAGAAAAGTGAAGATGTGGAAAGATGCAATGGCTAGAGACCCACATTCTCAGAGTCCCCTTTAGTTTGACCAACCTCATCGTTTGCAGAACAACTACCCCCTTGACCTAAACCCAAATTTTCTTGAAACCAAGCATTTTCCAGAGATGCAACTACAGCAATATCTGTCTAAGCCTGCTGCTTAGCATACTTACTTTCACACAGTCGCATATAGTTTTTGAGATGCTCCTCAAATCGCATTGCTTGGTAGTGTCATTATCTGGAATTTCACCCTGTCAGTCAAGACTCCCTGTTAGTTCCTTGCCTTCAACAACCTCTGCATTACCTTCCTCAGAAGCTGACCTTCTGAGAAAGCTTAACTATTTTACTCTGAGAAAATAGCACATCTATATCTGAGGCGACTTAGCTATCTTTGCTGAGCTAGCAGAGGCTGGGGGAAGACTAACAGAAAGGCTGGTGCTGTCTACAGTGGTCAAATATAGTAAATAGAAGGTGGAGAAATGTCGTGATGAGACAAAAATGATGGATAGCATGGACCGAAAGAAAAGGAGTGACTGGAGACTCAGTGAGCCTACAAACAATCGATTACCCACAAGAGCCATCAGCCACTGAGGCCTGAAGAAAGAACTAGAGAAGCAGGTAACTCACCACCAAGGATCCATGAACTTGAAAGGCAGAGAAGGCGGGCAACTTAAGAAATAAGAGTTCAGGATTCTTAAAGTGCCCACTAAATCTAGTAACATTTCTTCTGTTAGGAGTGTGTGACAAGCTGTCCCATCTGTCACAAGAGTCTTTCCCTTTGGAAACTCCTGCCTAGTCTCAAGCTTTAATTTCAGCCTCTTTCCGTGTCTCCCAAGGAGCACTCGTGGCCACTGTAATGCTGCACTTCCCTCTAGGAATTTTTTGCTTATTTCTTTTCTTCTCTGTCTCTGCCTCTTTAGAATGCTTACCCCATGCCCATCCCAAATAAGTGACTTATGGATTGGGGATGTAGATCAGCAGTGGAATTCTTGCCTAGCATATATATGAGGTCCTGAATTCCATCCCCAGCATTGAAACACATTCTCTCTCTCTCTCTCTCTCTCTCTCTCTCTCTCTCTCTCTCTCTCTCTCTCTCTCTCTCTCTCTCTCTCTCTCTCACACACACACACACACACACACACAAAAAAAAAAAACCATACACACAAACATACACACACACACACACACACACACACACACACAGACTGTGATTCCCTTAGATAATACTTTAGGTTTTTGTTGGTCATCATGTTCTTGTTGCATGTTATAATGTCTCCCTTAGTAAATGTTTATTGAACAGAACAGTCAATTGGCTGACCGGATACACTAGAACAGTCCTTAAGCAAAGCTACTTTATCTGTCTATCTGAAAGAGGCCGAAAGAAAGGCAACCTCTCTTTCTTTCCCAGCAGAAACCACCTCCCTTTACTTCATCTGTCCGTAGTCAGCTACTTTCCAGATTCCCAAGGAAAATGAGTAAATCTCAAGCATGAAGCCCATTCTAGTCATCAGGACTGGGTTCTCTGGGGCCTTGAAGAACCAAAAATTCCACCATGTGTTTTGTAAATGCTTTTTCTTTGTATGAAAATATTCCCATTCAGCAATTTGATTCTTTCTGTGGATTGAACCTAATCACCCAAGCAAGTCTATTTCCAAGGGAAGGCTGCCCGGTGAAAGAATCAATGGTGATATTTATTTTTAAAAATGTTCCGTCTTGTTCTTACACTATATCTAATTAATCATAATCTAATTCCCCGGGACTCTCCCTTTTAACCTGGTTCTCAAGAGAGTCTGACAAATACTAAGTTTGAGAATTACTGTTTTCAGGAAATGAGATCAAGGGACCAAGAAAGGAGGGGATTGAGAGTAAGGCTCCCTGGTTGAGCTCTTGCTTAGCATATGATTCTACCTGGGTTTGATGCCAGACACTGAAACTACAAACCCAAGACAGACAAGAAAAGAAGAGAAGAAAATGGAGGCCAGTTCTTAAGAGCATGAGGACTTGAGTTCACTTCCTGAAGCCCACACAGGGCAGCTCACAGCCACTGGGAGCTTCAGCTCTACCACCCTCTTCTGGACACCACAGAAACACCCTGCACTCCCAGGTACATACGCAGATTTATACACACAGACACACCCTGCACTCCCAGGTACACACACAGATTCATACATACAGACACACCTTGCACTCCCAGGTACACACGCAGATTTATACACACAGACACACCCTGCACACCCAGGTACACACGCAGATTTATACACACAGACACACCCTGCACTCCCAGGTACACACACAGATTCATACATACAGACACACCTTGCACTCCCAGGTACACACGCAGATTTATACACACAGACACACCCTGCACTCCCAGGTACACACGCAGATTTATACACACAGACACACCCTGCACTCCCAGGTACATACGCAGATTCATACACACAGACACATGCACATACACACACAGATATGTAGCCAAAATATAAAAATAAAATCTTGAATAAAGAAAAGGGATGATGGCCGGGCGGTGGTGGCGCACGCCTTTAATCCCAGCACTCAGGAGGCAGAGGCAGGCGGATCTCTGTGAGTTCGAGGCCAGCCTGGTCTACAAGAGCTAGTTCCAGGCCAGGCTCTGAAAAAGCTGAAACCCTGTCTCGAAAAACAAAAAAAAAAAAAAAAAAAAAAAAAAAAAAAAAAAAAAAAAAAAGGGATGATGAGAGAAGGAGGGGCCAGCGATGAAAGGAGACGGGCTTCTGACTGCCCAGGTACAGTAAGAAAAAGTGCAAGTATGTTGAGACACTTTTTGAAAGTTATGAATTTTTCAAAGTAAAAATGTAGAAAAAAACCCAAAACTGCCAGTTGAAAAAAATAAACCCACTCTTGTGCTATATAATGAGAAACTTATTTTTCAATAACTAACCAAAAGTTCTCTTGAAATCTAAAATTCTGTGGCAAGGAGTAATAGCAGAATCATTAAACATGCATTTTGGCTCCACCCATTGACTATCACCCTGAACAATTCACTTCAATCCCCAGATCTCATCCTCCCAGCAGGCTTTGGCTGTTTTGTTTTGTTTCTGTGAAAGAGCAATGCATATGTGATACTGCACTATTTCCAGAGTTACTGCTTTTTCTCTATTTCATTCTTTAGTGAATATGCACAGAAACCTCAATGCTTACAGATTCTCTCTCACATGTAAACAGAAAACATCATAGAATAATAACCATCTTTTTAAGACAAAACCTGTACATTGGAAACTCAGCAAAGTATTTTAAAATATGTTTGTTTGTAGTGATTCCACAGAAGAGACTCTAAACACCCACCCTGTGTCCCCCGCCTCCATTTCACAAGACTGGACTCTGCAGCCCACATATTTAGTGATGATTCTAAGCTTCCATCTTGTAAGTGGCAAATCTGAAATTTGCATGAAGGCCATTTGAATTTAGAGCCATACTCTTAATCACACTCTATAAAAAATGAATTTCATATTCAGAAAAAGCATTTCAATATAAGACTTAGGGACTATTCTCGTTGAGTGATTCCAGCTTTGAAATTTTCCATAGATCTTCTTTCTCAAACCAATTACCAGACCTTTGACCTCCATCTGGCCTTAACATTTTTACCATCTTTTTACATCACAAAAGCTAAATCCAAACTAGGTAAAGTTGAGTGATCCACCGTCCTAGTGTTACAAGCTCCTCTAGCTATTGACCCCTTTGATGTGGGGATGTGGGATGCCCTCCTGTATGCTGTGAATATGTTTCATTACCATTGGCCAATAAGGAGTTAGCAAGGTAAAAGTTGGCTGTGGTGTGCTACTTTCTTTCTCTGATCTTTCAGCATTTGCCCTGCTATCTGGTTCTGGGTTTCTATTGTAAGATGAATTAGAATTCGTGCTACACCCCTTTCTGAAGGTCAGTCTAGCTTTCTCAGAATTTTCTCTATAGCCTTCCCTCCTGAAGATTGCCTATTTCCCCATTTTCAAGACCAGCGGGCACTTTCAACTCTTATCTTTCATTATCTCTGTGCACTTAGGCAATGCTGCCAGAAACCCTCTCTTTGAAGTTCTGCCATTGTCTGACTTCCGTGTCCAGCCTGCCTTCTTCCCATCCTCAACCGGCCAGGTTTTAGTGCAGCTCAGTATGTCCTCTCCATCAATACCTGGACTAGTTCAGCTGCGTGCAGCCCTAATCTTCACCTGGTCTCCTTTCCGAGTTTCAGACCTAGATAGTTCACAGGAATGATGTCAAAGTGCCTCAGACCTGAGGAAGATCTAAGAAATAGCTTCTTGCTCATCCCAACATCTCAGTTCTTACAAATTTACCACAACACTGACCCCAACGCATCGTCTCTCCTCACTCAGAATCAGCACACAGATCACCTGGGCTTGTCTAATCTGTCTGCTGTGTACGTCTGGAACTGGCCTCCTCTTTCTCCCTTGCCCAGCCACTATCTCCACACACCTCCTAAAGTGCTCTTTCTGTTTCTAGTGTGTTCACCATGCATGACCCACTAGAGTGACTTTTTATTTCCTAAAATGTCCATGGCCTAAGGTCCACTCAGACTCTGAGTCTTCCCAGGGCACTCTATTACTGTTGCACAATCATGATCACCTGCTTTAGCTAGGCTATTTTTCCTTATTTTTTTTCTCCAGACAGTGTTTCTCTGTAGCTTTGGAGCTTGTCCTGTAATTCTCCCTGTAGACCAGGCTGGCCTGGAACTCACAGAGATCTGCCTGTCTCTGCTTCCCAAGGGCTGGAATTAAAGCTGTGCGCCAACTCTGCCCGTTTTTGCTGGGCATTCTAAGCCAGAAGGCTCATCACTTGATCTCTCTCCACCTGTGTCCAGCCTAAGCTTTTTGCCTCTCCTTGTTACCCAGAGCCAGGTAATCAAAGCAAACTCTCCACAGTTACTCAGTCTTTTCTATAAACATTCTCTGTCTTAAGCTGCATGGACTCACTTCCCCACAGTGCTAATGTCTGTTCCTTATTTCAATGCAGAACTCAAACCCCCTCTTCCTGAAGTCTTCTCTAACTCTTCCCTTCACAACCCAAGAGCTTGTTGACTTCGTGGTACTGTATGGACTCTTTTTTTTTTTTTGCACCACAGTATGATGTCACCCTTTGGATCTTTCGAAAATTTGGGGTTTTCCAAGGAATAGTTTAAAAATTATGTCTCATCCATATTACCAGCAATTTTCATGATAGCAAGCCAATAGAATATATTCAATATAGAAATATGGGATGATTGGATAGTGAAAGGAGAGATAGATGGCTGGCTGGATGGCTGGATGGATGAATGGGTAGATGGATGGATGGACGGATGGACAGATGGACGGATGGACGGATGGACGGATGGGTGGATGGATGGGTAGATGGACAGATGGATGGACGGATGGACGGGTGGGTGGGTGGATGGATGGATGGATGGATGGATGAATGGGTAGATGGACAGATGGATGGATGGACGGATGGATGGATGGATGGATGGATGGATGGATGGATGGACAGGTGGGTGGGTGGTTGGATGGATGGGTGGATGGATGGATGGATGGATGGATGGATGGATGAAATGGAGGGTGGATGGATGGGTAGATAGATAAAGAATAATATAACAAAGAGAAGCATTTGAAGTAAAGCCATGCCTGCCAGCCAGGTTTCTGCCTCACCTATTGTTGCCAGCAGCACACAATGCACAGCTTCTTACTTGCCCCTAGAAAGGAAAACTTTCTTCAAAATGGTGTTTGTGCAAAGACACCAATGAAAGTGGCACTTGTTTAAGTAGAAGGTCTCTGGCAATTAGTGAGCAAGGAACAAATCTGAACTCATAACTTCCCAGGAGCTTTTGTATTCACAGTGAAATGTATGGAGAAGCTTGAGAAGAACGAAGCTCCTTCTCTAAAAAGAAAGAACGGTATTGAAATGACAACACCTCTCTTCCCCAAGGCTACAATCGAGAAAATCAGTCTGTATTTTTCTCAAAACTAGTCCTGGGTAGCTGGGTCAAACGTGAGATGGGATCCTCTGCATTTCCCTGTGTTTCTAAAAGAAAAGCTCTCTCCCTCAAGCTAGAGTAGAAAACAAAGAGACAGGCTTCCAGGCAAGCTATTTTGGGATCCCCTGCAGCTCCAACAGGGCAGAGGGGTGAAAGACAGGCACATACAGAGTAAATGCTGCCATGTGTTGCTGGCAGGGAGATACACAAGCCTCCACCTTTCTCTTTCTGAGCATCTGTACAGGCTGCAAGAGAAGGAAGGGTTCACAGGTCCTCAGCAGCAGCCAGGGAGGAGACACAGCCCCTGTCCACACCTATCTCAAGAATTCAGGGAGGTAAACGGGGTGATTTGTAAGGACTACTCCAGATCTAGCTCTTTTGATCCTCTGAAAATCAGTTATTCTAATTTTCAGCCTTTATGCTAAAGAGCGCAAAGGAAAAAGACACAATGCAGGTATTCCAGGAAAGTTAAAATAAATCGTTAGAATGATCAGACTCGCATTTGAGACCTGTCTTTGCCACGCCTTTGCTGAGTGATCTTCAGAAGATCTCTGAACCTCCTCGAGTACAAAGAATCATATCATCTCTACAGGTTCCTGGGTTTACTTGTTTAGAGTTTGTGTGTGTGTGTGTGTGTGTGTGTGTGTGTGTGTGTGTGTGCACGCGAACATACACACACATGTATGAATCAACTCTTAATAGCTCAAGAATAAGTCATTTCTGGGGCCTGAGTGACTGAGAGAGTCAATGGAAGAGACCTTCATAATCAAATACAGCTTTATTTTGGCAGAGATAAATAAGAGCCTGCAGATGGAGACAGAAATGTGACAATCAGGCACCCCCTTGGTGAAGCCCATAGATTAGCTGCCACCCATGTAGACAAGTCTCAGTTGGATGACCTCCTAGCTCAGCTATGCAGTGTGACTTTGCACCTGGGGACTGCCAGTCAGCCTTTTGTTAAGATGCAGTTCCCCTGGGCCTACCTTAAGAACTACAGCTCCCCTTGGACAGTAGAGAATCTGGGCAGGAAAATATGCAATGGACAGAGAACACCTGTAAGAGGAAACCATGGGCAGCCAGGGACAAGGAAGAGGCAGCGCTCCCTCGCCAGACGGCAGGGCCCCTCGTTTGTTCTCATCTGCCGCCATCCATGAGCCAGCAATCTGTCAGACACCAGCTTTATTTGCAGGGGAGGGTCATTAATTTGAATTAATAGCACTGCACTGGTCTGAACTTCATTTTGCTTTGTTTCCCTCCCGTGGACACCACAGACTTCTTTGTTGCCTAGTTCTGTGAATGAGGATACACTGTGAACAAGTGCCCAATTAGCCAGAAAAACAAAACCTGTTTGGATTCATACTCCAGGCAGAGGCGTCTTCCTCAAAAGCCCCGAGACCACATACAAGGCACACTGGCCATTCCTGTCTAATTTATCCCCATTAGGAGTGTTCTTGCTATTCTGCCCTTATACCTTTACTCTCGTGGTTGCTAGTCTCAACTTTACCCCTATCCGGAGGTCGCCTCTCTCTAAGATGGTATGGGAATTATATTTACCCTAAAGGACATAGTGGGTATTGAAGGTTATGCAAAATACTTAGCTTATATACTTTCAGGGTAGAACCGGATAAATGACAGCCATTGAGATGGTCGCATCCTGTCTCACTCTCTGCGTCATGTAGGACAGTACACAGGTTGAAGTGTATAAAGGCAGTCAAGAACAACAGAATTTATGCAGAGCAATGCCAAGAAGCCCCCTAGCAACAGCACAGTCCTCAAAAGCAAGGAAGTCTCCCAGATTAGTTAGTGGTCCATAAGTTCACGTGACCAGCATGCCACTCCAACTTCGAGCTGCTTCAAAGACATCTGAGAGATCTGCACCTACTTCTCCTGCTCACATGTGACCAGGATATCCCCATAGTCAGTAAAGGGAGGGGGACTTAGAGAGTCGGTGTATGCAAGCTTCTCTCAGGCACAGCAGCTCCTCTAGAGATTTCTTCCAATGTTGAGCATGTCTGTATTCAAACACTGGGCTGCTCTTAGGAAATATGGACTTTCAGATCCCAGCAGAACTTGCAAAAAGTATATTGTCACATACAGAAGCTAACAAAGATAGCTTTAGAGGCCCATTTCCATCCCCCTTCTCCAGAGAAATATTGCTGGCTGTGGTTGAACTTATTGAAGACCCAGAGGTAGCTGTCGGCTCATTTCTGGCCTGACTCAGTAGTAGAGGAGCTGTTTTCCATGAAAGATAAGCCACAGGAAGGCAGGATCTCATAGGGCCCCCTGTCAGGACTCTTGGCACCAAGAAACTTCACCTTTCTAAAAAAGGACAAGTAATTTTTGTCACCTTGATGAAGCACAGAAAGGTCTCAGGCATCTGCAATAGCAAAAGGCCACCACAGGAATCCTGGAGCATCAATAATTCAAACATGTCCTTCCAGCCATCTCTCAATGCCAGTGCATCTGCTGCAAAAATGCAAGGGATTGCCATCCTGTGAAAGCCCATCAGAATACCTCCAACCTCCTCCCTTATCCACCACCTTCTCTCTCTTGTCCCCTACCCCAATCCCACAAAAACTGCAAAAATACCAAGAATGGCAGCTCCGGAGCCAACTGGAAAGGAATCATTTGTGGCAGGTGGCACCACCTGTCCTCATTTAGTTTGAGCCAAAACAATGCACTCTCCATCATTCTAAACTGTAGAAATTTAACCGGTTCTTCCTGGACTCACTCTCTTCCATAGGAAAGAGAGCACAGAGAAAGGGCTTCCGGTCCTGTCACAAACCACGTGACAAGAACAGTTGACCCAAAAATTGTCTGTGACATTGGATGGCAAGTGACTATCTTGGAAACCTGCTTCCCTGCAAGTCCTAGACAAAGGCCCACATGCATGCCTATGCTGATGAATACATGCTTAGCAGGCTTCAGGATCTCCGTGGACTAGCTACTTCCCGTAGGAGAAAGACTGGAGGGAAGGCAGGCTTGCAGGCTGCTTCTCTGCTGAAGTGAACACTCTCTTCACCAGCAATCAGTACTTTCTGTCTTCCCTGCAAATGTCTCTAAACTTCTAACCCTGCTAAAAATTTCCAGGCTGAGATCTTCTGCCTCTCCTACTCCCGAATTAATTTCCTTCGCTAAATCATTTGTCCCACACCTCGCTGAATCGCCACACTCGCTGTGTAATGAGTCTCTAATATTTCAGACTTTCCAGGACACCAATTGGACCACTTATCAGCCCTAATTTGCCTCCTGCTCCAAATTTCATTTTTCAATAGTCCCCGTGGATCCCTCATCTCTTCAACTGAGGAAGTTAAATGCTTTCTTTCTGTGGAAGAAGAGAACTTGAAGTAGTCATGTAGTTGAATAACGAGAGTCATTGAAACTCTATTACGATGACCTAAAAGTGTTGGAGATCTAAATGGTTAGCAGGATTGTCCCTATTATTATTAAAAATGTTTAAGTCCAAATATCACACTTCTTTTCTCGCAAATTCTAAGAGTACGTTAGCTGTGTCAATTCTGTGCATGAGACACAGTAGGCCGCATCCTCTAACATCTCTAGGTTCATCTCTTCACTCTCCAGGGGTCGTCAATAACAGCACTAAGTTACTCCCATTGGTGCATGCTGATCCCAGCCTTGAAGCTCGGCCGTGAGGTCTGCAGTGTGGCTCTGTGCCTTCCTAACTGCTGAGCTTCTGAGAAGTCTTAGCAGTGTTGTCTGTCACTCAAGTGACAGGAAAGAGTGTCATGGGCTATATTTGGTTTTGACTTGGCCCTTATTGGGGAGTTCTGTTCAATTTGGGGATTCTAATTTTCGAAAAGGCACAGAGAAATTGGAGAAGGTCCAAGACAGAGCTTTTGAGCAGTGAGAATGATTAAAGAGGTGGAAAGTGAAAACTCAGGAAAGGTTAAGTGCATGTGGGTGATTTATCAACGGGAGAGAGAAATGAGGAGAGACCAAACATCTAAAATAAGGAAGCCATGATTTTAAGGAAATCAGGGGCCAATGTCCCATGATACAAAAAGATACATCAAAGATAGTCTTGCATGTTTCAGGATTAGGTCTAGTCTACCCGTGTGTTCATTAAATTTCGAAATCAGGCAATGAGCTATCAGAATCATTTTTCTGGTATGTTCAAAAAGGAAATAATTTCCATCTATATCAAGTTATTTAATCTCCTCAATAATTTTAAGATAAGGAACTTGAATTCCCAGAAGCCAGTAAGTCAAGATCATCTGCATCTAGAACTTGAGATAGTATACGCCTGGATCTCTGATTTACAAGCAGCTAACAACTGTAACAAAACCCCTCCCAGAACCAGAGCTGGTTTCCTGTGGAGGAAGAGCATCACACTGTGACTGAGGTGGGGTGACCATCACTGTGACTGAGGTGGGGTGACCATCACTGTGACTGAGGTGGGGTGACCATCACTGTGACTGAGGTGGGGTGACCATCACTGTACCAGAGTAGGGTGCAGGATCAACAGAGATTTACTTCTTTTGCACATTGTTTTTTAATTGGAGAGACTTAGTAAGCATACAGGACCATTAGAAAGGAAAGAAAGACACTACTGTGTTCAAAAGCTTATGGAGAAGGAACTGTAAATGGGAACCTAAGGTGTGGAACTAGGGTGGAGACACGGACAGGGTGGAGTAAGGCCCTGGTAGAGGGTTATCCTGG
This sequence comes from Arvicola amphibius, assembly GCF_903992535.2. Taxonomy (NCBI): domain Eukaryota; kingdom Metazoa; phylum Chordata; class Mammalia; order Rodentia; family Cricetidae; genus Arvicola; species Arvicola amphibius. The sequence continues at coordinate 96,061,088 of NC_052049.1, read as the reverse complement.
GGTAGAAGACACCTTTGTCATTCAGACAAAAGAAGGAAATGAGACCAAATGTGGATTTATGTAGTTTAGAGTGAAGTACAGGATAGTGTACTATCTGTAAAGGAAGAAACAAGCAAATTCTATCTGTAAAGGAAGAAACAAGTAAACCTTCTGAAACAAAAGGGAGGTACAGTTGACCAGACCACAGAATTGAGCATGTAAGTCATTAAATACTAACTGGTAAATACCAACTAGTTTAATACTGGGAGGAACTGCTAATTCTTTTGCTTTGTTTCGCTTTTTAAGATAGGGTTTCTCTGTGTAGCCTTGGTTGTCCTGGAACATACTCTGTAGACCAGGCTGACGTCGAACTCACAGAGATCCTCCTGCTGCTGCCTCCCAAGTGCTGGGATTAAAGGAACCCATGACCACCTCCCAGCCCAAAACGGTTATCTTATAGGACATAGGGTGCTATTGTTTCCTCTTATTGCCATTTTAAAGGATGTATCCAAGGTACCTTGAGGCTACTTGTGCAAACTGTGTAAGTCATTCAAGCAGTGGTGGGGGCAAGACATAGTCCAGGGATCCCGGCTCAAAACACTGAAGCATATATACATATACATACGAAATTAAGCCTAGGTCTTTTGTTGCTGCTGCTTGTTTTTCCCTTTGGGTTTAGGGACCAAACTTACAGACTTTAAAAAGTAAGTGTAGTTGATGAAATCACACTGGGGTGCATCACAGCCATCCTACCAGACCTCTGTAGTTTCTATTCCCCAGTGCCTATTGATCTCTGCTGGAGAAGTCCCCATGGCCAGGCCCAACATGCCCGCCTCCATCAGGGGTAATTTATAAGCCTGTTGAGAGGGGCTGTGAAACTGATGAACCTAGTGGGCAGGTGGAGGAGGCCCTATGATTGATTCACTCCCTGCGCAGCCAGTCCACCCTGTTCAGTCCACGCCACCTCCCTCACCATGTTCATCCATCACCAGTAAATATCATCAACACCACAGACCACAGCCCTCCCCTGGCATTGTGTTCTCTTTTTCTGTGGGATTTCTTTAATGCCCTGTGGCTTGTTTCTGTACTTCCCTCATGCGACAACAGGTGGAACCAGTTGGGAGGGGGGATGGTGGCAGATATTCAGAGTCAGGTGGTACTTTCACAGAAGATTCTGTCTCTTCCAGACATGGATTACAAATAAGTCGTGCATCTGTGAATACCTGCATGAGGGACAAGGATGCATTTCTAACCTGTTTGCCCTGGTGTAGCCTTTGGGAAGATTCTCAATAGATCCCCCAAATACAGTGGCAAATCTTTCTGTTTCTTTTCTGGAACAGAATCTATATATCACTTAGAAATGGTTATGAAATATGTTGTCAGGAAGCCAGCAGAGGTTTTGTGGGGAGAGAAGTGAGCATATTGTCACAAAAAAAATGTACAAAAAGTATGTAAGAAGACTGAAAACAGAGCAAATAAGAAGAAGAGTGGTTTGGGAAGCCCTTCTGTGAATGTGTTGCTTTTATTGGTTAATGAATAAAACTGCTTTTGGCCAAAGACTTAACAGAGAAAAGCCAGGTGGAAAATCTAAACAGCAATATAGAGAGAGAGTAAGCAGAATCAGGGAGAAGTCATGGAGTGCCGCAGCAGACAGATGCTGGACACTAGATGGAACTTTACCTGTAGGTCACAGCCACGTGGCAATACACAGATTAATAGAAATGGGTCAATTTAAGATATAAGAGCTAACTAGCAATACACCTAAGTGATGAACCAAGCCGTGTTTTAATTCATACAGATTTCTGTGTGCTTGTTTTGGGAGTCTGGAGAGCCGGGAAATGAATGAGCAGCCTCCAACTACAGATTGGTGCCCGTAGGATTTGCTGAAGGAGGCAGAGGCATGTATGCATACCATATGACAAAATAAATTTGCCTAGGTGTAAAAATATTGTAAACAGAAATTGGAGCATATTCAATATAATTTGAATTTGTATCAATATACAAAAATCTATACCAATGTAAATTGCCTATAAATAATAGCTCACAAGTATTCACTCTATTACTCACTATTGTTATTAGTATAAATAAGCTCACACTAATCTACCCTATTATTCTATCTAATTTCCCTTTTGTTTCAAAGAGATCCCTGAGCCTATATAATTTCCACCCAACCCCCAATTCTATACCAGTTTTAACCAACATCTAATTGATATCCTTAACCCTGAGAACAAACTTTGTTGAAAGAGGGAATGTCATATTCTAGAATTACTTTTAGCTGTCATGTGGGTGATGTTCTATCTATGGGATCCTGTAAAGTAAAATGCTTATTAAGTTTCAAGATTACTGTCTGGCATAATTGCAAATAGTCTCTGAGTACTCGGTAGGGTTTTTCTGAAGTTTTTATTTGAAATTCTGGCCAGAATATTGTAAAAAAGTTCACCATTTCAGCTAACCAAGTTGGAATTATTTTGAGCAGCTGGTACCCAAAACAGATCTTAAAGTAGTACTATCAACAACATAACATCATATCAACCATGTGGAGTCGTTGTTGTGGGGCCCCATCTTCTTCTTGGAAACTTCAAAGTTTACTGCTGGAAAATTTATTGTTCATTGTGGAAAACTTAAACATTATTTATTTAGACATATATTCAACAAAAGGTATAATAGAAACAAAAACAGGTATGAGGAAAAGTAAAAATTTTCTAAATTCTTTCTTCCTTCTGTCTCATATCAGTTGGCTTCTGACATGAAACAGAAAAAGAATTTTTCTTTTAACAACATGCTTGGATTTAGAGACTGATAGCTATCATCTAACTCCAAAGTCAGCTTTGATTTTTTAAGTAGAGATGTATACATGTTCAGATAATCAAATTTTATCATGCAGATAATACAGCATCATAAGTCAGATTTCTCTTTGCTTGGTGATTCTTTCTTGATATTTATCTTTTCATCTTAAGGCATCTAGATGTCCAAGATCTCTCAACTTTTTGAAGATGAGTATTTTCCTGTAAAGACAAGAACAGAACCCTGCCCTAACCCTTATGAGATTTTCTTACTACCTGTATGATTGGCATCTCTGTGGATAAGCTGTCATTTCTCTTTCTCAAGAGGCTTCTCTTTTTCAAATCGAATCTTTATTAATTTCAATGGTATCCATAAATTTCTTCTCCTGTGGAAATGAGAGAATCCCCTTCCCCAACATAGCACATCTCCTGGTTTTCATTCTGAGGTCAACACATTCTTGAAATTCACTGACTGATTTAATTCAGAAGTTTTTTTCTATTATCCAATCTCTCTTTGCTGCCTTTGTTCCTTTCTCATTAGCGTTAAGAAAATTCAAGGTTAAAGAAGCATTATGCAATCTATATCTGGAGGTATTTTTTATCCCTTTCTTTTTGTTTAACATATCTTTTATAGTTTGATTTGAACTTTCTATAACTGCCTTCCCTGTAGGACTGTTTGATATATCTGTAATATCCTTTATATTATAATAAGCAAAAAACTGTTTCATTTTTAGAGACATATGCTGGACCATTATCTGTCTTTATATGTGCTTTATCTGTATTTATTTATATGATAATGATAGCCATAACTTCCAATAAATGTGTGATTTCATTCCTTTGAGTACCCTTTTGGTTACTCTCTGTAAGTAGTGGTGCTTCGTTATAGAAAGAGCAGGTAGGAAATCTCTTTATTGGTGTAGGAAGTCCTTCTGTTTGTGTGTTGCTTTCATTTGTTAATAAAGAAAGAAACTTCCTTGGCCTAGTTGATAGGGCAGAGCTTGGGTAGGCAGGGAAGACATAACTGAATGCTGGGAGGAAGAAAGGCAGAGTAGGAGAGACATCATGGAGCCGCCAGAGACAGATATGCCAAATTTTACCCAGTAAGCCACTGCCATGTGGTGATACACAGATTAATAGAAAGGGGTTAAATTAATATGTAAGAATTAGCCAATAATAAACTAGAGCTAATGGGCCAAGCAGTGTTTTAATGAAAACAGTTTCTGTGTGGTTATTTCAGGACTACGCTAGCCAGGCAGCCAGGATGAACAAGAAGCTCCTTCCCCTGCAACACTTTATAATCTCCTTAGCTTGTTTCCATGTAATAAGAAACTCTTTCTTCAAATATGTGCTACTGACATAATGGTTTTAATGATACTCTGAGACCTTCAGCACATTTCCAATCAATAATAGATCAATTTCTGCATTACCTTGTGCTAGAGCACCTGGCAGACCCATAAGGGATCAGATGTGTATTATGTATATGAAACAAAGCCTATTCCTGTTTATATCTTGAACCTGTATGAATAATGAAGTCAATTCTGTATCATCTAGTATAAATTCAGTGGTTTCAATATGCAAGACAACTCTTACTGCATATTGTGAATCAGAAACTATATTGAGAGGTTCTTTAAAATCCCTTAGTACCATAAGAATAGCATATAATTTTGGACAGAATTGTAATGTTGTGGGACAGTGGTCTTGTACCCTGTAAAGATTTATCACTTGCATTGGTTTAACAAAATGCTGATTGGCCAGTAGCTAGGCAAAGTAAAGACCAGGAGACTAGAATAGGAGAATTCTGGAAAGAGGAAAGGCTCAATCTGCAGTCATCACCCAGATGCAGAGAATGCAAGATAGGAATGCCTTATTGATGAAAGGTACCAAGCCATATGGCTAACACAGACAAGAAATTATGCGTTAATGTAAGATGTAAAAGTTAATTTATAAGAAGCCTGAGTTAATAGGCCAACCAGTTTATAATTAATATAGGCCTCTGTATGTTTTTTGGGGACTGAATGGCTATGTGATTGGGTGGGACAGAAACCTCCATCAACAGGAGAAAGAGAGAGAGAGAGAGAGAGAGAGAGAGAGAGAGAGAGAGAGAGAGAGAAAGGAAGTTTCATTCATAGCTAATAGGTAGATTGGTGTTTCATTCTCCCTCACTCTCAATTCAAAGATTTAATCTCTGTCAACCAGAGGAAAATTGTCTGGGATTCTTCTTTCATAAAAACTTACCGATACACAGACCAGATCCTTTTGCCTTCATTCTATGGAGACAGAGTTACCCATGCTCCAAGCCATAGCTTGTTGGCTCATAACTGATTCCCTCCTTAAGAATTTCCCTCAGCCAAAGGGAACAGCCTTGCTAATGGATCGATATGGCAGTACACAACTTCCTTGATTTATTAAGGGGCTACATTCTTTTTTTAGGTCCTTTAGAAGCTGTGTATATCATAGATCAAAAGTGTGTTAAATACACCTAACCTACTAAATATCACAGCTTAGCAACACAATGCACAATAGAGTTCCTGCTGTTTCTATCACCATCAATGACTGACTGGAAGCTGGAGCTGAATGCTACTGCCTAGTATGACACTCTCAAGGGAGGATCAAGACCATATTGACTAACCTGGAGGAAAAAAAAATCCAAAATCAAAACTCCACAGACTGCAGATGACTATACAAAGGCCCAGACCTTTTTCTTCAGTTAGAGACTGTTCCCAATCAGCAGGAGTAAAGGTCCCAAACAATAAGATGTTGAGCAAGAGGACTTGGGAGGAGAAATACATTAACCAAAAGCAATAGTTGGGACCAATGGTCTTCCATAAGCTGGTGGCATATGCCAAGCAAGTTCATTAAAGAGTACAACATCTATACTTTTTGCAGGGGTTGCAGGGGAAGGTCAAGGTCAGCAGAGAGCTAAGTCATATAATGTCAGCAAGGAGAACATGGGCTACCTCAAAGCAGCTGCATATGGACTGATAATAATATCCCAGGGGAAGAGCTGGGTTCCCAAAAGCTGCAATCTTGACTCTTCTGAGGAGGCACTGGCTCCAGCCCTAGAACAGCCTTGCCAAGTCCACTCCTGGACAATGACAGAGAACTAAAGTTCCCTTTGTCCTTTCATCAGAGTCTCAAACAAAATGTTGGATTGGTTTAGCTCCCCATTGAGGGGCCACTCTGAAGGAGCCATCTCAGCTACTAGAACTCTCTCTAAGATCAAGTAAGCCCTTTGTTATGACTATAGAGTCATTCAACTTTTTCCACTACCTGACCCTGCTCCTCTTACTCCATCATTACAGGGGCTGAAGCCAAGAGGACTTCCAATAAGCCTCTGGCTTCTGTATCACCGTCTATGACTCCTTCCTAGATAACTCACTTGTGACTTAGGAAATAGAGCCTCCAGAGAAAGTTAACAGATATTAAATATATGAGGACTAATTACAGCAGTAGTAATTACAATAGAGTGTTGCTATGTCTAAATAAAAAAGGAACTATTTAAAGTGAAATAAAAATGACCTGGGCAAGGGATTAGTCACTTTTTTTTCAAATGCAATGCATTAGCGGTTGAAGACATTAATAGAGCTCACATAATCTCCTTTTCTCCATACAAGTCCCATCTGTCCACCTGAGATCATCCCAAGTAGAGATCCCTAGATTTCTTTACTTATGCTTTTAGATGCTAGAAATGATTCTGGTGTGGCTTCCCATGTCTAAGCATGCCACTAGAAAAATAAATAGAAGAAAAACAGAGAGGAAGAGGAGGGTCTATTAGAGAGAACAGGAAAAAAAGAAGGAAAACAGGGTTGGTAACAGACAAAGTTGATTGAGGCAAGATAATAAATGATATACATCAGATCGGTGATCAGGTTAGTCAGATCACCATGACTGTGGCAAACATCTAAGGGAACTCAGTTTAAATGGAAATAGAATTTATTATGATTCAAATTATCTGGAGTTTCTACCCATGGCCCTGTCACCTCTGGGTCTGTGGAAAGGCAGAGTATCATGGCAGCGGGCATGTTGTAGTGAAAACCTGTTCATCTCATGGTGGCTAAGTGAAAAAAAAATGACAGAAACAGGTGAAGGTGTCACTATCCCTTCAAGGATACTCCTTAGTGATCTAACTTCCTTCTGCTATACCCCACCTCCCAATATTGCGACAAGCTGAGCACCAAGCTTTGGGGCCTTTCATTGTGTAAATTATAATACAGATTTCCAGGAAACTGTACTATCCCTTTGTTTCCCTTGTTCATGAAGCCAAATTGCTTTTTCACAAGCTCGTGGCCACCAGTGTCACAAACTAACTAACTGCCCTTGGTTTAAGTTCCTGCCATCTGAATGGTTTGGAGCCATTTGGTTTCGCCTCTAAATGCACAGTAAAGGTAATTGACGACAGTATGAGGCTTGTTCTCAGTATGAGCCACTTACTATTATCAGAAACCAAAGAAAATGCTAAGAAGTGTATTAATCACACCAACCTCCTCCAGAGAGGGTAGTACCCTTGGCCATAAGGAGAAAGGCAAGAACAGAGGTGTATGTCTTAAGATGCATAAGAGACAGTTTAGCCAGGATAGTCATATTTGTCTTAACCCATCAGTACATCCGTTTTTAATGTCCCAAACTATTATCTTCCTGCCCCTGAAAACCATGTTTCCATCATCAAATTCCCAATAAGTCACATGTTGTAGTATTCTATGTCAACCTTCTTTTTTCTCTGGTCTCATGACTCCATGGAGCCAGTGCGTCTCATATACGAGTATAGCAAGCAGGGGAGAATAAATAAGTCCATTCTCTAAAAAGAATACATGGGAGAAACCGACAACAGAGATGGCCAAAAGAGCTGACATTCTGGCTGGCATGTGTGACTATAAGGGTAAAGAGACCATTTTTATATATCTTTAGAAAATCTCAATGGCTAAAAAGCTGTTCTTTTCAGGTAGATATTGGGAAATAATTTTCATATTGTTATAAAATTAATTCTCCCCCTTTCTTCCTTCCTCATAGCAGTTCCCAAGAGCAACACTACTCTTCCAATGGGAAAGTCAGCCTTCCCTACTCAGTATTTTTGAGATAGTATGTGTAAAGGGTAGAGGGTAGTTCATCTCAGCTTTGTTTTTCATATTTGAACCACTGTGAGGTGGGACTTGAGTGAAAAAATCATTTTCCCTTAATTCAATATAAAATTAGAAGGTCTATGGGATAGGGTCTGCTGGCTGAAATTCCTATCTTTTGTGTTGCTCAATCCTCAGTATTTACAAATATTGCACACACAACATTCCCCACTGTTAAAAACTATGCTAATATATGAACTGAGAATTCTATTTCTTGGGTGTGCACTGCTCAGTTTAACTCCAAAAATATATTTTACAGATGACTGACAGTTTGGGGATGCTGCAAAAAGTTGGGTCTAGGATAATCGTGCTGATAATTACACAATTCTGCCCATCATCTCCCTTCCCAACCTCTCAGCTTCAGACTTCTCCTCGTCTTGGTCACGAAATACCTAGAGGTATAATCATTCTTCCAAAACTGAAGTTAGCAATGCAGATGTCACCAAGGTGGGGAACCTCATGAGTAGGTGAGTTCCTACTTGGAATCTCACAAAAAAACCTTACATTTTTGTGTGCATGAAGGGATTGGCACATACTATGGCCAACATGTGGAGGTCAGGGGGAAAATCTACAGGACCTGGTTCTCTCCTCCTAACAAGTGAACTCTGGAGAGCAAACTCAGGTCATCAGGCTTTGGGGCAAGTGCCTTTTTCCACTGCGTCTTCTCACCGAACCAAGTCTTATAATTTTCCTTTTATTGTATCACTGACACCCGATTCAGCCATGTGCCTACTAGATGCTTCTAAATGTCAATGCAGATAACATGAAGAACAGGTAGATGATATGATACAGCCACAGCCCAGGAACCTCTAAAGAAAATACAAACCACTTGTATCAATGTAGTACCACTTGTGAGGTCCATACATCACTCATACATTCTATTATAATACTAATCATCTAAGTTTCTTGCTGTTAACTTTAGTTTGCACATAAATACCAATAATGTCTGGGGATGGGAGGATGGCTCCTCTGTAAAGTCCTGTAGAAGGAACGGCGGGCTGTGTCCTGCCACCTGGCTAGCTTTACCCAAAATAATTACACAGAAACTGTATTCTTTTAAAACACTGCCTGGCCCATAGCTTCAGCCTCTTATTGGCTAATTCTCATATCTTGCTTTAACCCATATTTAGTAATTTATATAGCACCACGAGGGGTGCCTTACCAGGAGAGATCTTAACCTGCATCCATCTTGGAGAGAAGCATGGCGGCTGCCTATAGCGACTGCCTGAAGCATCCCCCCAACTCCTGCTACCCAGCATTCTGTTCTGTCTACTCCGCCTACCTAATTTTCTGTTCTCTTAAAGGGCCAAGGCAGTTTCCTTTATTAATTAACCAATGAAAGTAACATAGACAGATAACTCTCCTCCATCAAAGTCCTTTCCGTAGAATCTTAAGAACTTGAGTTTGAAACCCTCTCAATCAAAACACAAACAAAACAAAAGCAGGCTCACTTGTAATTTCAGCACAGGAAGGAAGAGACAGTGAGATCCTTGGGTCGTACTGGCCAAATCTACCCTAACCAGCAAGTGCCAAGCCAACTGAGAGACCCTGTTTCAAAAGACCAGATGGGCTACTTCTGATAAACGGTACCTGAGGTTGCTCTCTGGCCTCCACACAGACATCCCTGCACACATGCCTGTGCATACACCTACACATATGTGAAAACACATACGTATATGTACATGCCTCATACATACGGGGGAACAAACTCCTGTAGCTGTTTTCAGCAGGGGAGAAAAAAATATATTCCTGAACATGAAGACAGCCTAAGCAGTGGGCATGAGAGAGAACTAAGAAGATGGATCCAGGGAAGAAGAAGATGCAGAACAGACAGATGCATGGTGACATCATAGACCAGGAGATGAATTGAAGCCACACAGAAGCTGTATTCTCAAGATAGCAGAGTGTGGGACAAGGGTATGAACATGCACTAAAAACATACTTTATTCAAGAGGACAAGATAAATGACTCAACCACTTGCTTCTACATTTTGGGCCACTCAACTGGACTGTGGCTTCACTACTCTTGACCTAGTGGTCTGCCTCAGTACTACCTCTCCAAGACTTCAGACCTGAGAGGACTGAGTCACTTTGGGACAGGTTGACCTTCCCATATGGAAGGGCCCGCAGGTGGAAAACGAGAAGCCATATGACTTACCGCCAAGATAAAGTTTTCCAGGGTATATGGAAGCCATCTGAAAACCCCTCTGTGATGCGAGGAGTCTTTTCGCTGAGAGGCAGTGCAGCACCGAGGTGGCAGCCCAATCGATTCTGTGGTTCCCGATCTCCACGTCCGGTTCAGCTCCATCACCAGTTACACCCTTGATTATGTTCTTCCACGCCTTGGTTCTGCCGATATGTCTGCTAAATGGAACAGTTAATTCAATAAACTCCACTTCATTATCAAGTATTTTTTTTATTTATTTATTTATTTTTTTTGCCTCACATCACTGTGTTGGCCGGGATTTTTACGTTTTAGGCAGCCACATTCCTTTCGGTAGGAGAATCGCCATCGTCAGTGTTACTTTCTCCTAACCATGTCTTATGGCAGGAAACACCACGGTTATCAACTTGCTGAACGGTCATCTGATCACTGTGTTCTTGGTCTCCAACATCAAATCCTGACAGGAAACCATTAAGCTAACAGAGTAAGGTCACCGTGTTGCCTGTCACCCTTTGAACTTCATTTGTCAGAAAACGGCATTTACCGAAAGCCCCCAGGGGTACGGAACAATGTGACAGGAATGGAGATGACAATGTAGGCTTCTCTCCAGAGGCCCTGGGCAGCTACAGATGGGGAGACTGGGCAGCTAGGCTATGGAGGAGATGGTGGGATGTAACCGCCAGTGCTACTTCTCCACCAAGAATGAAAAAGAGAGAGATGAAAAACCAAGATGCAAAAGATGTGGCTCTGTCTCCAGAACTCTGAAAAGAACTTCGAAGCGAATGTGCTCAGCAGAAAGTTTGAGAAGTTCATACTCCACTCAAGAAATCTGAGCCACACAGGACCGACCCTTCAGAAAGTTCGGGTGTGAGCCTGTGTTTGCATCCAGTGGAGATGCTACTCAAGGGAGGACGGAAGACAGCAGGGTGCCATGGAACAAGAGGCTAGAAACTTTTTGCCTGGAAAGATGAATACATGTTGGAGCGTTCTATTATGTTGAGTCTAGTGGCGGGAAGGGAGACGCAGTTCAGTGGCCCTAATTGCCACTTGAATGGCATACCTATGTCACCCTGTCTGCCTTTATTCCGGGGGAAGTTGTCGGTTCAACTCTTCAATGGGCAGGTTTGTTATCAGCAAGTGGTTTACAGCCCCTGGGCTGTGCATTAATTAAAATGGCTTTGTGTGCAGTCTTATTCATTAGCACGCTGCTTCTTTAATCACCGCCTCTTCAGCCACCAGGACAATCTATAAATCTCCTCAAATATGAAATAATGAAGTGGAATGGTTCAATTTATTACAACGTAATAAGTCAGGATAATGTGGGGGTGGACAGGGCGGCACTAATGCAGGCTGCCTGCCCAGTGCCGCCCTCCTCATTACCTGAGGCACCAGGGATGCAGAGCAGCAGAGAGAATCAGCTAGGCCATGGCATGACATAAGCTCCCCATGCTCTTTGCATCTCTCATCCAGGCAGGGACAGGCCTCCAAGAAAAAGCAGGGCTGGGGACAGAGAAATGTCTGGTCTGGAAGTTCTCTAGAACTGACCACTTCTTCCACAAAGCCGATGGCTGGGGAAATCTGTGTCCACAGTCAGCTTCTAGTAAAGCCCTGCACAGAAGCCAAGCATGAGGCTGAGTGGAGCCTGCAGTGGGTGTGCACAGGCAGAAGGCAGCTGCCCAGAGACAGGGAGCAAATGAGGAAGGGATTCCAGCTCAGCTCCCGTGAGCAGAAACCCGAACTGCCCCAGTCTGTGCAGGGGCCTCAGCAAGGGCCTCGCCTGAATCGCACACCGGACTAGCTGCAGAGCTTCAAAACACATACAGCATAGCCCTGCCCAGATGAATGGGGGCAGATTCCGCAGGCTGGGGCTTGGCAGGTACAAACACCTCGGGGTTTAATTCTAACCTGTTGTTTCAAGAACTACAACCTCCATCTATAAAAATCCCCAGCACCAGTTAAAAAGACACATCCACTGGCTTCTCTGAACAGGACTGATTGGCTGATCTTAAGGCATGGGCTCTAATGATGGCTTTTACTGGTGTTTTGTTTTGTTTTGAGTCCCAGACTGGTCTCAATCAGACTTGCCTCAGCCTCTTGAGTGTTGGGAATGTAGAAACGCACCATCATATCGACTAGAAATGGATATTCCTATCACATGCTCCAAAGGATTCTTAGGATCAAGTATGTCTGGCATCACTGAGCTGCCTCTGAAAAACCTAGTTCCCCCTAGCCCACCCCTGCCTCCTCCTAAGTCGGTGATTGTCAGTTAATAACATACATGGTACAGACCATGTGTATGAATGACACAGCTCCACCAGGGAATCTGTACTTTCACCCCTAAAACTGTGATGAGGTAAGGAACTTTATGTCAGTACATAACAATTATAAACTTCTTCCTTCTCTCATTCACTGATCCTTAATGGCTCCTTGTCCCCAGAGCTCTCCCTTATGTGGCATTAGTGGACAATAAACATGAGACTTGCAGGTTTGCCCAGTTGTCCTAATTCCCTGATTTCTGAGATGTGTCCTAGCTAGAGTTAACGTTGCTGTGACAAAATATCATGATGCAAAGCAACTTTGGGAGGAAAAGGTTTATTTGGTTCATGTATTCTGAATCACAGTCCATTGAGAGAAATCAAGACAGGAATTCAAACCAAGCAGAGAAGATGAAGCTAAGGCAGAGGACATGGAGGAGTGCTGCTTATGGGCTCACTCCTCATGTAAAATTCAGCTTTCTTATAAAACCAGGACGGCTTTCCCAGGAGTGTGTTCCCACCCACAAAGGGCTGGGCCTCCCCCAACCATCACTAATTAAGAAAATGTCCTACAAGCTCACCTACAGCCCAATCTTATGGAGGCATTTTCTCAGTTAGAGCTCGCTCCTCTCACACGACCCTAGCTTGTGTCAAGTTAATATAAAACTAACCAGCACAGGGCTGGAGAGATGGCTCAGAGGTTAAGAGCACTGCCTGCTCTACCAAAGGTCCTGAGTTCAATTCCCAGCAACCACATGGTGGCTCACAACCATCTGTAATGGGGCCTGGTGTCCTCTTCTTGCCTGCAGGCATACACACAGACAGAATATTGTATACATAATAAATAAATAAATAAATAAATAAACTAACTAACAAACAAACATTAAAAAAAAAACTAACCAGCACAGCCTAACTCTTAGACAAAAACAATTAGATGTTTCAGAGTCCTGGTCTGAATCAGCTGAACTCTTGCCGAGAGACTGGCTTTTGCACTGTCCCTCTATCAGGCTCATCCATGGCTCACATGAATAAAACATCTGGTTTTACATTGTCAGAAAAGACCCCACAGGCAGTCATGGAGGAATGGTCAGTCCTGGCTAAGGAGGAAACAGCCAGGTGGTCATAGTTTCCCAAATGCGGTCACTGGGGATCTGGGCTTGCTAAGCATTTTTCCCAACTTTCCTGGATGACAACTGTTAAGCTCTGGTGTCCGACTTCACTTGCTGTTCTCTGGCCAAGGATGAGTGATTTGGTTGTGCAACTCCACTGCCAAGTATGGTCCTGCTGTTCTCTGTCCTGCTGTAGAAGGGCAAGGGAGGGCGGATCCTTGGAGCTAGCACAGTCCTCTACACCACGGGCCCCAGATGGGCAGCACAAGATAGGGTGACCTAGAATTAATACAGGAAGTCTTTGAAGAATCCTCAGAAGCGTTCTCTCCCCCCCCTCCCCTTCTGTCCCTCCATCTATCCCCCTCTCTTCCTTTTCCATGTTAGAATATAGCAAGATGGTCATCTGCAACCCAGAACCCAGGCACTCAATGGACAACCAGACACCTTATCAACCAGTGCCTCCTAGAACTGTAAGAAGAAGTGTGTGTTGTGTAACAAATTACAAAGTCGGTGGCAACTTGTTAAAGAAAAAGACCTAGCACTTACCACCTACTCATCTACTAGCCTATTTATTGAATTTATTTTTGGTTATTTATCTCTTCTTGCTAGCAGATAAGCCCTACAAGAGCAGGGTCTTGTGGTCTGTTCTGCTTACTAATGCATCTCAACTGCTTCTGATAGTGCCGCCAGAGCACCCTCTAAACCACTGGTGAGTGACAGCAAGCATGGGAAACTAGAGAGTGGATTCACCCTTCCACTGCTTGCTCCACAGAGGAAAGGCACACGAGGCAAGGAAAATATGTGCACTTTCCAAGTCTCTGTCTATCCTGCCTGTGCAGGGAGCTTTGGACTGCCTTCCCTATCTATAAACAGATTCCGAAAGCACAAATTCAGTCTGCCTACTGACCTCCAGGCTGGCTGTACCCTGCTACCTCTCTGCATGAAAGACATTGCTGTTCCCATTCCATGGTGGCTAAGGCTTTGAGAAATCAGGTCTCCCAATAGAATATTGGTTGTTCTTGCTTAACCAGGTGACAAATAACATGCTTAATAAATTATAAATGATAAAATATTGCAGAAATCCTGATATCAATTTTAATACTTTAAAATGATTTATTAATATGCTTTCACACTGTTTGAGGTGTCTGTTATTTCTCACATTGCAACGACACGCTGTGAATGAGGAAGGAAAACTTGACAAAGTAGGTAAAGGGAGAAATGGGGCTGCCTTGATGGATGGGCTAGTATGAGAAAGGTCCATGCAAGCTGGAACAAAATGAAGCATCACTATTTTGTACAATTTCTAGATATCTGTGGACCTTTTCGCTATCTTACCTTATTAGAAGATGGCAGGAGACCACAGAACCTTCTCTATAACCATTTCTAATCCCTTTCCTTCCAATCAAGCCTCTTATTCTGTTGATATTGTTTCACATCTAGTATGTACTATGCTTCAGACATGGTACCTCTGACATGGGTATGCAGAAGCCTATGCATTGGATGGATGGATGGATGGATGGATGGATGGATGGATGGATGGAAGAGAGATGGATGCATTTGCTGGTATCCAGGGCTCTGTGGATTCTGCTTTCTGGCACAAGGATCAGAACCATCCTCAGAAAGGCACGAGGTCTCAGGAAATGCATCCTGGGTAGTAAAAGACTCAGCCAAAAGAATGACTTTACAAAGGCCACCACACAGTTAACAACTTTCATTTTTGGCACAAGAATTTCAGACACAGCTTAAAAGATATGCTAGGGGGATGGACAGCCCATTGAGATGACTGCCCCTCACACCCCCCAACACACTCAAATGACCCTGAGAGAGGATTGTAATGGCATCATGTAGTAACTTTATACATGTGTGCTGAGTGGGCTCAAGCAGCTTTGGAATGTCCTGGAATGACACCACTTCTGGCTCAAGTGCCACCCCTTACAACATCCTTCCTGGTGGAAGGAAGGATGCAGCACCCTGTGTCTCAGTCTCCTCAGTTGGAATATAGGACACAATAAACATATATCTCTTACAGCATTGTTGTGGAAATTAGCTGAGTCCCTTAAAGGCAAGGGGCTCAGAAATCTCCCCAGCACTCAGCTAATGCTGGGCCCTGTTTGCTGTCAGCAGTCTCCCATGAATCTCGTTTGAGCCACAGGGGTTCAGATCCAGTCCAGTCGTTTACCAGCTTTGTCTGGAGGCTCCGATTGATGAAGTTTTTTGGGTTCTCAACAATAAAGGGGAGATGATTGCATCCATATTCAAAAGCAGTCGCAAGGAGCAAGTGACAAGAAATATAAAATTCAGGACCTGGTGCACTGTCATGACCTCAGTGCAGTACGAGCAGCAATGATAATTACCATTACAGTATTACTTATGGTACCTAGGTGAGTCAGCCCTCCACTTACTGTGGGAGTACCAGAGAGAAAGAGGTTCATCTGGGCTCACGGTTTGGGAGGGCTTAGTTCAGGTGTGTCTTAGTTAGGGTTTCTATGGTTGTAAAGACACCATGACCACTGCAACTCTTATGAAAGAAAGAATGGGGCTTGCTTCCAGTTTCAGAGGGCTAGTCCATTATCATCGTGGCAAGGGGCATGGTGGCACTAAGGCAGACATGGTGCTGGAGAAGGAGCTGTGTTCTACATCTGTCCTCAGGCAGCAGGAAGAGAGAGACTGGAAACTCAAAGCCCACCCCCAGTGACACACTTCCTCCAATAAGGCTACACCTACTCCAATGAGGCCACACCTCCTAATCCTTCTCAAGCAATGCCACTTCCCCAGTGACTAAGCTTTCAAATATATGAGCCTATGAGGGCCATTCTCGTTCAAACCACCATCAGGTTCAAGTATCCTCAGGGCTTTGGAGTCTCTGTTGAATCAACAAGTCATGGTGGAGAATGTGTGATGGGGTCCAGCTATGACTCCTCATGGCATCCAGGGATAAGAAGAAAGTATGGACTCTCAAATTTTCCTTTATGGGTACATTCTGTGTGATCAAAAGGTCTCCTACTATACTCCATCTTTCAGTGGCTCTACTGAACCAAGATGAGAAACTAAACTTTTAAAACATAGGCCTTTGGGAGACACTTATCCAAACCATAGTAGTAACTTTAACTGTCCTTCATATTTTGGGGGGCAGAAGACAAAGGTTTAGAGAGCAAATTGCCTCTTCTTATGGGACCTAAGCCTCTCTGATAGCTGCCTCTTCCTCCCAGGCATTCATATGTGATCTGGATCACATAATAAATGTACAAAGGAAGACCTGGGCTCTTGGAATTTATCCAAGCGCAGCCTGCCTGGGGCTTACATTTCTCTTAATTAATTATCACAGTCGAATTGTTTAGGGTTGTTTCATTTCCTCCATTACCCGGTTTCAAAACACACAGACTACAGACAGGATTTGACTTCTTCCTTCACCCCCAAAATAAAATTAAAAAAGAAAACAGATGATTAAGACATATAAAAAAGAGAGAGCCTTGGACAAAATGTGACAGGGAAGCAGAAAGAGAGACACACAGCAAGGATAACTCCAGTGAGGAATAAGCTCAGCTTCGGTTCATGCAAAGATCATGAACTCAAGAGGTTAGATGGTGAATACAGGTATAAGAGCCATCACCATAAGCACAGAGTGAGCTGCCTGCTCAAACCTATTAGCTGGTAAACAGCAATGTTCCGTAATTCAGCTATTAAAAACAGCTTAAAGAGAAATCAAATCTCATTGAGCAGGGATTGCAGGGGTCTTCTTGGACTATTTTAAACCTTCTTACTCATCCAAGGAAATGGGCTCTAATTGTCAAGTGTTGGCTTTTGTGGAAGCAATGCCATTTCCAAGCTTAATAACATCCATTTGAAGTGACGAGAAGGACCCCTGAATGTCCCCCTAGAGAGTAACATGGTTATGAATGATTTTCTGAGTCTTGGAAACTACTGAGACAGGTGGAATATTTTCTGAAATTTGCATATGAAATGAGGTTGTCTCCTTCTGTACCCGGTGAAAGAAAACGATCTTCAGCAAGTAGCTTCAGTTCATTGCCAGGGTACACGACAAAAGGAGCAAGGGGGGTTCCAGGTGGCTTTCTGCACAGGGTGAATCAGTTGTTTAGACGTCAGTCCTGATCTCTCAGAGCCCTGTGACTCTCACCAGAGAGGTCACAGCCTGGGAACAGGAAAGCTGAGTTCTCTTACAAGCAATGGCATGTATTTATGTGTTAACTTTCCAGTGTCAGAGTTCAGTGCAGTTAAATGACATTTGCTTCTCCGATCCTCAGCTTGTGTCTGTCCAGGGACAAAAGAGCTAAGCAGGCTTGAACACAGAAGGGTGGCTTCAGAAACCAGTAGCTGACAGGCAAGGCGGGTCTCTATGGTCTCAGGTGGAAACTCCCACAAGCACACCGAACCTCTGTCTTCCTTCTTTCGGTAGCTCGGTTCATCTTTGGCTCCTTCTTCTCAGACTTCTCAGACTGGCCTTCTGATAGGAGGGCAGCTTTAGCCTAATGCTCATCTGTAACAACTAGAAATGCCCTATCTTTGCTGTATATATTTTTTCTAAACAGTAAGCAGACATATTGGTTATTTCAAGAATGTTAAGGCCAAATCCTTTCCAAAATGAAGTATACGCACCTTCCCCCCAACACACACACACTCTATAAGAAAGGCAATGTCCATTAGAAACCCTACACACCACAGCAGTGGGACATTTTGTAGGTAAAGAAGAGACTCCATATGCCCCCACCCTAAGACCACTAAACCTGCTTTAATTACCATGTACTTCCTGTATACCTCCTTTTTCATCATTGCTGATTACAGATAGAGCCATGCCTGAATAATATCTTCCCACTTTATAATCAGACAACTACCACTTACTCTGATAACCTGAGACTCTCTAAGTATGATTTTGCCTCCAGAACACTCAGGCTGTGCTTGGTCTCTTTTCGGGGGGGTAGGCAAATTACCATACACTTTGAGGCAGAAAGCTGACTGGGACAACATACTAAGAGAGCACTCTGGCAAAAGCAAGACTTGGATTAGATAGCTTCAGATATCTTTGAGCTGCAAAGTCCCATCCCCTGAAGATGGTATGCAGGAAATGATGCTATATCCTTTGTTTTCCAGCCTCTGGATTTTAAGTTCTACCCTTACACTTATACCTTACTTATAAGTAGCTGACCAACCTACTCCCAAAAATTGATTTTTGTGATTAAAATCTTAAGTGGGTCATATTGGTGGCCCTCTGATTTGAAAATAAAAAAAAAATGTTCCCATGATGGAGGACTCTCATTGGTTAATAAAGAAACTGCCTTGGCTTTTTGATAGGGCAGGATTTAGATAGGTGGAGTAGACAGAACAGAATGCTGGGAAGAAGGGAAGTTAGACAGCCTCTCCTCTCTGAGACAGTCGCCATGAAGCCAGCCACCAGGTCAGACATGCTGAATCTTTCCCGGTAAGCTGCCATCTCGTGGTGCTACACAGATTACTAAGTATGGGTTAAAGCAAGATATGAACAGTAAGAGGCTAGAGCTAATGGGCCAAGCAGTGTTTAAAAGAATACAATTTGTATGTTGTTATTTCGGGTGTAAAGCTAGCCATGCAGGAACAGGGCGGGACAAAAGCAGGCCTGCTCACTCCCATCACTACACTCCCATAAAGAATTGTCTCATCGTCTGTGCCTCCAGGGAAACACAAGGCAGATGAGATGGGAAGGCCTGATGCACAGTTACAGAGGAAGCAGGCTTGCTCTGGCTTGGAACTGGACTCTTCCATGCAGGCAGTGTGATGTCATGACAAAGACACAGGACAAGTCCCATGAGTTGGAACTGTGCATCCCACCACCTCACTGCCTCCCTGAGTACAGAATCCAAATGCACTAGACTAGTACTTACAATCTGGCTAGAACTGGAATAGTATAGAGAGATTGAGAAAAAAATTATCCAAGGCTCTTTTCTGTATTTTGGTAAAATTGGTCTAGGGAGGGGAAATTCTTAAGACTCTCTCTTGTTCAGATATAAAGCCTGTGAACCACAATAGTGACCAGCATGACAGGATCTTTGGTGAAGTAGTGGCACTTACATAACTAACAGACAACATTCAATAGGAGGGAATTCATGCTTGGTGTGGTAAACCTAACCACGCTGGCTAGTGAGATCATGGACCCTAGAGGAGAACCCACTACTGCCACTTTCCTAAACAATGTAACTCCCAAGTCTATTTTAATACCGATCCTTATGTCCACATGTCAATAGAGCTCCCACCCCTCATCCAAGAAGCCTCTGCTTGTAGCAGAAGACCATCACAGAAACCACAACTGGCCAAAATGCTGGGTGCCCAACCCCAACTGATACACAGATAACACAACCCAAAAGGCCCACGGAACGTAGTGGAGGAGTGGGTGGAAGTACTGGAGAAGCCAGAAGACCAGGGTGTCCGCTTTAAGATAGTTGGTTCTCAGAAACAGATGCAGACCGACAGTCAAACAGTAGGCGGAACCCCGGAGAATCCTGTGAAAAGGAGGATGAAAGATTGTGGGAGCCAGAGGGGTCAAGGCCATCACCAAACAATCCACAGAATCAACTAACCTGGGCTGGTAGGGGCTCACAGAGACTGAACCAATAACCAAGAAGCCCAAATGGGACTGACCTAGGCACTCCATACAAACATTACGGTTGTGTAGTTTGGTCTTCTAGTGGAGCTCCTAACAGTGGAAGCAGGGGCCATCTCTGACTCTGCTACCTGCTCTTGGGACCCTTCCCTCCTACTGGGTTGCCTTGTCCAGCATTAATAGGAGAGGAGGTGCCTAGTCTTGCTGCAACTTGATATGCCATGACTGGCTGATGTACATGGAAGACCTGCCTCTTTCTGAAGAGAAAGGAAAAGGAGTAGATGGGGAGGGGGCGACAGCAGAGGGAGGGACTGGTAGGAGAGGAGGGAGGGAGGGGAAACTGTGATCAGGCTGGAAAAATAAATTAATTAATTTAATAAAAAAATTAAAAGATGGTGTCTTCTAAATATTATAAAGAGCGGTGTCCATGAAATCTCAAAAATATAGTCATCTATATACAACCTGCACAATAACACCAGTTGACAGTCAACTGGTGTTGTCACTCCCAATATGCCATCGAAGGTGAGTATCATATGGCCCTACCCCTTGATGAGGAGCTAAAGGCAATTAATGACTGTTAAGAGAGGGGGATTCAGTCTTCTCCAGAGACGAGTCCCCAGACAGGCTATCCAATCCTACATGGTGAGTCCTAAGCATGTAAGCAAATAAGCTTCACAGGTTTTATATTCACACATGTGTGTATGGTGTGTGTGTGTGTGTGTGTGTGTGTGTGTGTGTTATGTTGTGTAAAAAACAATAAAGAAGTCATGGAATTTAGGAGTCATGGAGGAACCAAAGGAGTTGTGGAGAGGGAGATGTGAAAATGGTGTAAATACAGTACTCACATATGAAATTCTCAAAAACATACTAAAGGTTAAAAACATACTCTCCCTTAAGATACTTTCTGTAGGTGTGGTTGGGAAGTAACTGCCCTAACGCCTCAGTTTCACCCTTTATGAAATGAGAGTGACGATATGCTTCTTATATAAATATAATCCTGTAAGATAAGATGCATGAGAATATATGGTGGAATGAAATGATAAACACATTTTAAATGCATGAAGAGGAATTTAGAAATGTGTCAAAATCTTCCAAGATTAGCCCACACACAGTATACTTTTTTCTTTGAATACTATGTCTATGAGGACCTAGGAAACCTTTGGATGTCAGCTCACCACCAACCAACAGGGTAACATTCAGTAGAGGTTGTCTAGCAGAATCAAACTTTGACACAAAGAAGAGCAATTTCCAGATGTTATTGTTTGAACCAAACTGTCTCCAGCTGTTATTATTTGCATGTTTATTTATACTGGTTACATTGCTCTGGACCAGGTAGAGGGTAGAAAGAGGAGACATAAGGTCAGGATAATGGAGTCGGAGTCTACAGTGTGGATGCCACCAATAGGCATGTGGCCAGCAAATAGACATGGAGAATCCAGGTCTAGGAGGCCCTTAATTCTTTTGAGTGTTGGGGAAAAGTGAGGCATGTTCTGAGACTAGCTGATTCAAGAGAGGACAACTCTGTGCTCTGTGGAAGCATTTCCATTTTTACAAATAAGCAAATCAAATCCAACTGACTCAATTACTACTTCAAAGTGACACGGTGGCCGAGGAAGTGGCCTGGGCAGGATTTGATTTTCAAACACAATTTCAAAGGTCAAGGGAACAATGAAGGTGGGAAACCAGCTGTGTGGCAGCCCAGGGGTTGGTGACACAGACCTGAGAGAGGGCAGGCATTCGTTCCATAGTGAGGGTGAAGGAGGCACGCTGTGCTAAGTGTTGGGAGCACTTGGTGGTGAGATGTGGGGAAATGGAGAGGGGAAGGTGGGTTACTGTGCAGAAGTTTGCAGCACCCCCCTTCTCCGCCCCAGCCTGGCACTGAGCATGTAATTCCTGACCGAGGGCATTTTAGATTCCCTTCGCTCTCTTGCGTCTACCTGTGAGGACTTCCTAAACTTTAAGATCCACACAAGTTGGAAATCACTTGAAATTTTTCAATTAAATGTAAAGAAAGAAAAAAAACAAGCAAATCTATTCTTTCTTTTGACTGCTCTATTGATTAAAATGAATGTCTTTGCAGGGACCGCTGAACCATGAAAAGCAATCTGTCTTAGATGGGTAACAGATCGTTAGGAAATCATTGAGTTGGAGGAAAGAGTCAAGAAAAAAAACTGCAGAGATTCACATGTGGGAGTGCCAGTGTACTTATCTGTAGCTGCACAGCCCTGTATAGATGTGTGCATTTCTATATATAGGGGACATATGCCACACACTTCAATCAGCAATCATGAGCCAAAGATACAGGCAGGATTCCTGACAGAGTGGCACTGTGGATGGCTTAGCAGACTCTAAGCGTGACTGAAAAGTATGAATAAATGGTGGTGTGGGGGGCTGTTCACTTAATAAGTTAAACTCTTAAGCACTCCTCTCTGACATGTGAGTCTGACAGAACCTACAACATCTCAAGACCATTCTCTGGAAAATGTAGAAAAACAAGTGGCATTAATATGGATGCCTCTAATTTCATCAAAATGTAGTTTACGAGAGCTATTCTACATCCAAGAGAGCTTTTGGGTAGAGGAAGCATAGGGATGGGGGGAGATAGGACTCTCGGTTGCCATCGCCACTGTCATTGAAACAAACCATGGGAAGTAGTGGGAGGTACAATTTAACCAGCCTGCCCTTAGAAAACTGGGAAATGAAGCATGTTCCCTCCCTAAAATCCCAGGCAGAGGAGAGGAAAGGGAAAAAAGCAGACTTTGGGGGTTTGCATTTAAACAGCAAAGGAAGACGATATTAGGCGGGTTAGGATTCCCCTTCTCTGTGTGACAGCTTGCACATTCACACTTTGATTAGCTACACTATTCAGATCAGCACTAATGTATGTTTTCCCCAAAGAAAGCATGTTCTTTTTTCTTGTCTCTTTTTTTTGAGACAGGGTTTCTTTGTGTAGCCCTATCTGTTCTGGAACTTGCTCTGTAGAGCAGGCCAGCCTCGAACTCAGAGATCCACCATCCTCTGCTTCCTGAATGCTGGAATTAAAGTCATGTGCTACCATGTCCAGCTCCAAGTCCTGATTTAATGGCCAGATATCTCTGTTGCCTTCTTCAGTACTTTTATTTCTGTGTGGTTTGTTCTTTCCTCACCCCAGTCTTCTCCTCCCCTTCCTCTTTCCCTCCAGAACATGAGATGACTGACCTTGGAGCCTGCTTTGCTCTATCTGTGCTGAAGCAGATCTTAGCCAGGCAGTGCCCTCCATCTTTGGGGTCAAATCTAAGGAAACAATTCTTCATTTGGCAAATTTCTGAGTTCATTTAAGATGTTCCAAGGCAGGATACACGTCTCCTTCACATGCCAAATTCTAAACCTTTAGGCTCTTCCCTTAAACTAGCTGAGCTTCAAGTAATTGGAAAATGGGGTTAATAATTACCATAACAGTACATAACCACGGTACTTGCAAATTGACTTATGGGGAATGTTGCCCCCCCATAGTCTAGGGAGTCTCATAAAGTTAAGGATTTTCTGAAAATCTAGAAGCAGTTTTGACTAGTTGTTGCTTAGCCTGAGAAATCTGGACTGAGTATCCCCTTACAGGGTGGTGGCAAAAGCATGTAAACTCTGAGAACAGTGCCCATTTATACTGGTACTCATTATCTTGGTTTAGATGCTGAAGAATAATTAGAACTACATTTTCATCACAAGATATTAACTATACCAACTCCTTTATGATAAGATATAGAATAGAGGAAAGGGGATAGGGTTGAGGAAGTGAGAAAGACACCCATAGTCTTCAGAGAAAAACAGACCACTCCCAATAGATCTAGAGAAAGGACCACTGGGCTCTTTAGAGTTCTCGTCCAGTCTGCCCTTCCTGAATTCTTCTAGTTGTAGAGTGCCTACCATGAGTGAGCAAGCTAGAGACAGACATAGCAAAGTCCAGCACATCCCTGGCATGGAAAAAGAACCAGGTGAATGATTTGAGAAGGAATGAATGAGGCTTAAAAACAATGAGCACAAATCACTTCCGTAGGAAATGCTTTTGGGAAGAAAAATGCTACTATGGAAGTCCATTAACCTTTGAACTCAATTACCCTTTTATTTCCATGTACATAAGTAATTATGTACCACTTGTTATCAGTAGGTACATGGGCAGACCGAGGGACAACAAATGGTAGTTCCTAGAAAGACTGAAGAAGAATTGAGTTCCATCTATGTTTTTATCTGTTCTCTTTGTTGGTAAACTTGAGGATATTAACAGAAAAGATTTGATTGAAAAATAGTGCCCTCCAATAATTAATTGCCTAGAGAGATAGTAAGCATGCCAAGCCTATGAAAATAGCCTGGAATGTACACTTATAAAGGGTTAATTAGCTCTCCCCTTTAATTTCTTTTCCCAATCAAGATGCTCAGTCCTCTTACTTAAGTAGCTGTCAATAGCACCTGCAAATTGATTTATCCCTTGATGAAGCTAAAGATTTTTCTGAAAAATCTGGAAATAGTGTTTGAATCCTTGCTGCTGTTATTTAGCATCTGAGACTCCTGAGCTCTTTCCCCCACACAGTTTTCCATCTTAGAATCCTAGCATCTGCATACATTTGGAGCCCAACTTGCCTTTTCCTTAGATGCGTGGATATAGGAAATGCAATAGGGCTGCTTATCATGTGCTCAGGCTGAGTGAAGTTTTCTCATAATGAAACTAAATGAAATTCCCAATTGCAGCGCTGAAGAGGGGCGCCTTGATATTCCACTTGTGGGAAAGTGGCTCTATGCCAAAAATAAAGTGACACCAGCCTCAGTGCAGGGGGATATCAGAGAAACAGACTCCTCTGGAGTCTCATGGTGGCTTCTAAGGTGGTCTTCATAGATAGTCCTCAGTGGGAGTCTGGTGGGGGTAGAGAAGAGGCTGGGAAAGAGGAAGGGAGGAGAAGGAAGAGGCAGAAGAAAGAGAAAGGGGGAATGTTGTCTTCTGGCTCAGAGAACTGCACTCCTCTGAAGTGTGACTCAGGGTCACACTACACCAAGGGTTTGTTTGTGTCTCCGCTGTTTGCCATCCTTCACTGGTGTTTCACTTGGACACCATTTGCGCATGTGTGAGAAAGGAAGACAATGGGACTTATACAATATGGATGCACAAAGTAAGTACATAGAATAGAAAGATGTGCACATGTATTCACATAAATCCCTTTGTGCCTATTCTCGTAAAGCAAGTGACTTGGCTTGTTTGTATGTATCTTCCCTCACTCCTTTGATTTTGTACATCAGACCGTACTCAGTTTCTTTTTACCTTAAACACTGTCATTTTAAGACCTGGTCATGCTGTGCTAGACAGGTCTGTTCTGTTGCTTCTAAATGCACCACTGTAACTCACAGTGTGACTCCATCGAGCTTTATTTATCCATTTCTCCACTGGGACATTCATGTTTTCTTCTTTTTTTCACCGTCACAGTGCTATGATGAATATCCTGACCCATGTGTCTTCATTGCCCATGCGGAAACTTTCTGGATATATGCACCAAGGAGAGAACAGACTGATCAAGTGTGTGTGTGTGTGTGTGTGTGTGTGTGTGTGTGTGTGTGTGTGTGTGTAGTTAATAGAAGCAGATACTAGCAGATTGCTCTTGGAAAGAGACAGTTTGACTTATGCTCTCAGTATGAAGTTTCTTGAACTTCCACACCTCACCACATACACCTCCAATTCATATAGTACTCAAATCATTGCTGATTATGATATAGTAGCTTTTTAAAATATTTCAATCCATTTCTGGCTTTCCTCGTATTGTTATTGCTTGGATTTCACTGAGCTCCATCTGATTTAAATTTGTTACTCATATCCAGTTGATACATGGATGCTTATAGTGGCTTCAATAAGCAATGTTACCCACAGGCCAGGGTATTTGAATACTTGGTCTACAGCTGGTGGTGCCATTTGGGAAAGTTAGGGAAACTTTGGGAGGTATGGTTTTGTTGGAGAAGGTATACCACAGAGGCGTAGCCTTCAGAATTTATAACCTCAACCTGCTTCCAGTCCACTGCTGTGGGACAAGGATCTTGTACCCTGTAAAGATTTGTCAGTTGTATTGGTTTAATAAAATGCTGATTGACCAGTAGCCAGGCAGGAAATATAGGCAGGGCCACCAGGCAGGAAGTATAGGTGGGGCAATGAGAACAGGAGAATTCTGGGAAGAGGAAGGCTCAGTCATCAGTCGTAACCTAGATGCAGAGGAAGCAAGATGAGAATGCCTCGCTGATAAAAGGTACCACGTGACACGGCTGACACAGACAAGAATTATGGATTAATGTAGGATGTAAGAGCTAATAAGAAATCCGAGCGAATAGGCCAACCAGCTTATGATCAGTGTAGACCTCTGTGTGTTTCTTTGGGGCTGCACAGCTGTGGGACCAGGCAGGCCAAAAACCTCTGCCAGCAGTACACTGTCTGCTTCATGTCTGCAGTTGAAGATGTAATGTCAGCTTCCTGCTCTGGATGCCGGCTTCCATGCCTCTCCATCTGCTCATTCTGAACTGTCCTCCTAGAACCGTTAGCAAAATAAACTCTTCCTTGTGTGAATTGCTTTGTTTGTGGTGTCTATCACAGCAACAAAAAATTCCTAATGCAGGACTCATGTCTTTCTCTTGCAGAGCTATAAAAGTATTTGTTAATCTACAGTAAAATTAATATTTAAGTATTAAAATGAGGGAAGATACATATAAACATATATATGTATATATGTACATATATATATATATATATAAACATCCTCACTCTTCCCTATCAATTCCATCCATGATGTATGACTATATTCAAACTTTTGATTTTATGAACTTTTTGTGTCTTAACATTATTTTCTGTAACTTTATAACATCTGTAATTAAGCTGAGGCCAACACTGCTCAGAGCTTCAGGGAGGGATCTAGTTTCATCTTCATGTGGCAAGCCAGTTCATGCCATGGCACCTGCTAAAGAGCCGTTCACCTCCTGGTTGTTTTTCAGTGCTACCCATAGAATGGTTAGCCACATGCAAGTCTATCTTGAGTGACTCTGTTTTGTTTTTCTGGTCTATGTATCTGTTCCTAGACTCAGGATGACCTATTTTAACTTGCATGACTTCATGGCAAATCTCACGTGAGAAGAACAATGTTCTTCTTTTATAATTTTGACCTAGTCTTGCATGCTATTTTCTATCTTTGTATAATTTTAGAAGCATATTAAGTCCTTTTCAAAAGTATCCAGATAGTATTTCCATTGAAAATGTATTGACTCACAAAACAATTTGGAAAAATTAATGTCTTTATTATGATAAATTATTCAATTGAGAGTCTGAAATTATCCAACCAACATATATTTTGATTGTTGTCATATAGCTAATAATAGAATTTTTTAGGGTTTCTCATAGATATCTCCAGTATTCCTTGTCTCTAACAACATACTTTAAGTTTCTGGTGTTCCAGGTGGCTCTTTAGATTGTTTAAATATTCTAGTTTGTTAATACCAGCATAGAGAGGCTGTGTTCTCTTATGGGTGATGTTGTATTGAAGGTGTCATCAGTCTTTTCTACTGTACTGGCTTGATTTTTTGACTCTTCTTTGCACATGAACATATTATTTAAAACACATCAATTTCAGATCTTCCAAGCATTAAACTTTTGATTTCATCTTGTATTTATTTCCATTTAAAAGCATTTTTGAGGCTCTGAGCAAATGGCTCTGTGTTTAACTGTACTTGCTGCCTTTCTGGAGAACCCAAGTTCAATTCCCAGCACCCATGTCAGGCAGCTGACAATCACTTGTCACTCTAGTTCCAGGGCATCCAATGCCTTTGGCCTCCACAGGCACCTGCACTCATATGTGTGTGTGCTCGTGCACGCGCATGCACACACACACACACACACACACACACACACACACACAGACACTTGATTAAAATTAATCTTTTAGAAGCATTTTGAAGTATCTGCTTTGATTCAGACAAATTTGCCTTCAGTTTAACTGAGTGGTGGCTACATCCTACACATGAGTGTGTCTGTTTCTCTATGTGTGTGGAGGGGACATCTGCACACCTTCATTTACTTTTAAGAGTTCTTTAACATTTTCAGAGATTTGTCTACAATGTCTACCCCACTCTGCAAAAGGGGGAAATAAAAGCCATTAAACCCACCCATAAATGGAATACTAGAGCTTTCCTTTTCAAACAAGTGATGGAAATGGATTTAGATGTGAAGCTGATGTTACTGTATTCTCTGACTCCCTGGATGAGTGTTGCTTTCCGTTGTGTGTGCGCACACACACGAGTATCAAGAATAAGCATGCACTGCTTTGCACATGCATTTCCTCTTCTAACCTTTTCCTACAGATATCATTTCATCTAGCAGACCTTTGAGATGAGCACTATTCTCCCCTTGCCAATATGGGGAAGTTGAGGCAAGAGAAAGATAACAACTTTCCAAAGGTCAGGATGCTACTACCCATGATAGCCAACCCCTAGGCCCTGTGTTGTCAGGGCTATGCTGTATACCCTGTGTTGTCAGGGCTATGCTGTATACCCTGTGTTGTCAGGGCTATGCTGTATACCCTGTGTTGTCAGGGCTATGCTGTATACCCTGTGTTGTCAGGGCTATGCTGTATACCCTGTGTTGTCGGGGCTATGCTGTATACCCTGTGTTGTCGGGGCTATGCTGTATACCCTGTGTTGTCGGGGCTATGCTGTATACCCTGTGTTGTCGGGGCTATGCTGTATACCCTGTGTTGTCGGGGCTATGCTGTATACCCTGTGTTGTCAGGGCTATGCTGTATACCCTGTGTTGTCGGGGCTATGCTATATACCCTGTGTTGTCAGGGCTATGCTGTATACCCTGTGTTGTCGGGGCTATGCTGTATACCCTGTGTCCCAGGATACATAGCAATGATCAAAAGTGAAGTGGCAGCACTATTGATGGCAACGAGTGGTCATCTTTTCCTGGGCAGTTTAGTTTTGTCGCGTATCATTCTGCTTAGTTTCTGCGGTCACGAGGAAGTAGCACAGGCCCCAACCATTCCTTTAAAAATCATTGTCTTGGTCTCCACTCTCTTGGCTCCAACTGGCAGGTTCTTAAAGCTAAAATAATTTAGTCTATATGCTGTCTAAAAAAACATCCAAGGAAAGAATGAGACAGGAAAGGGAAAGTGGCTCTCGACACCTGAAGCTTTCCATCCAAAATGACACAGTCTGTGGGGAAAAAGGAAGCACTGAGCACAGTAGACAATCTGAACACTTAAGAAGACTGTCTCTGTCCTCTGGCGAGGGCTTCCTGGAAGAAGTTCCAGTAATTTTTGAGTACTGAAAATTCCCAGGTTAGCAACATCTGCATTCAGATGCGATGACACCTCCCCCGCCACCACTTCAAAAATATCACAAATGAACACCAGAGACCAACATGCTGGTTTATAGATATTCTGATTGTAGAAATTATTGGTTCTTTTCTGTGTAGATAATAGAGAGATGGCTAGATGATAGTGTATTGTCTGCCTGCTAAAAACCAAACAAGTCTTTTAAAATTATGATGAGGCAGATTTAATGGCGCAAGAATAGGCTGGAAGTTTGCTGCTAAATTTGCTTCTGAATTATAAATGCAGTTATTAGAAGCACTAAATGAAGAGGCTACATCTGATGGCGAAAGCCTTGCTGTAAGTAAGGCTCCCGAGTTAAAGCTTGTGTAACTGGGGTTACAGAGTAGGAAATGAGCACTTCTCCATAAACACAAACCCACTGGCTTGTGGTCTGCTCCCATGAGTCAATGGGTTCAGGTTCCTGGGGTCCACAGGCACCAGACCTTCTGTTTCCATTATTGTGCTCGTGGCTGCCGAAAATAGGTTAGTTACCTCAGCAAACTCAAACGGTGGCAATTTGGGGACCCATAAAATTGATTTGTGCTTACAATCAGAATGCATTCCCCTTGATAATTTATGCTCAACAATTTAGCAGTTCTAACATCCCTACCTTCTTGACTGTCATCGCCACACACACACACAAAACAAAATAGAACAACAACAACAACAACAAAGAAAATAAACCACTAGCCTTCCGAGGCAAGGCTTTCAGAAATCAATGTCACAGCAGCCTCTTTTGTTTTCTGTTGTGACAAGACTGAATTTAAACAGCCTGGGAAGTCAAAACAACAGGCGGAATATCAATACATATTAACTTAATCAAGACGCTCTGTTCCGCCATCCCTGTCTACCCGCAAATTATGCTTCCTCCATAAGTTTCATGTCACTGCTGGCAGCTCTTAACTTCGCACAGAGATTTGCAGTCAGTGATGGTCATCCAGAAAGGAGGGTACTGCAGGCTTCTGGACAGCTTCTTTGCATCCGCCTGAGATTTTTGTCACAGCTGTTTTGAGGCAGTCACTCCTAAAGCAGGCTCCAGCTCACTTGCTTGAATTCGCGATCTTGAGGGAGCTTTTGTCCAGTTAACCCTTCCCTCACATCTCCCAATGGCTCTGCAGCACAAGCTTCCATTGTTCTACAGAAAGTTCTTTGGAAAGAAGCCCTAAAAAAGGAAGAGTCAACCCAAATAAAAGCACACTATACTGACCCTATCAAACCCGGAGTGCACCCCAAGACACTCGGAGGCAAGCATCTGAAAAATGCCCTAAGAAACAGAGCCATGGGAGGAGTCTCTAGCAGTGGAGGGGCCACTCTACTTGACCTTTTAAATGAACACTCGGCCGCTATGCGTTCACGCCAGCATGTTCTGTTCTTTTTCCCCAGGAAAGTAATTGGAACAGACTTGCCAACAGTCTCATTAGGCACATAAAATGTTCACTTTATCATATACAGAGAGGATTCCTCTAGCCTGTGGATGCTAGGAATTGTTTCTAGAGTAACAGCAGATAACACTTGGCCAGTCCTGTTCTCTCAGTCATTGTCCCCTGAGATGAAGTAATCAAACCTGTAGCAGTTCCTGGGAGCCATGGGAACAAATGAAGTTCTAGTCAGCATTTAGCACAGATGTCATGATTTATAAGAACTTCATGTCAGTAACTGTGGTGTATTCATCTATACTTATAGTCTATCTATGGTCTACAAACCCAGGAAGCCTTCCCTGCTCTTGTTTAACTGTAAGGAGACATAAGGTGAAGAGATATTGCCACATTGCTAATGTGGGCCTGGATGAGTGACTGTCAACAGAGACACTCACATATGAAAGCTACCATACTTACCCAGGAACATGAGTGTAGTGTTTCTTCTTGTTTCAGGTAAGAGAGGCCCAACTGACTGCCTTCAAAGAAGCACAAATATTTGAATTCTCAGGCACCCGGTCAATCTCCAGAATTCTTTCTTTTTCAAGAGAAGAATACCTCAATGCTAGAATTTTAGGGAGACATGGGAATTATTACTCCTGTTCCCCATATTCTCAGGGCCTGGGGATAAAGCTCCTTGCAGAAGTCATATGAGAATGAGAATACATGTAGTTCTTCATAGCAATTAAACATGACGGCTGGACTTGACGTCCATTTCCCTTTAAATGGCACAAACTGGAGAGCCGGGGCCTTATGTTCCGACAATGGACTCAACTTAGCACTTACAAATTTTCTGTAAGAGGTACAAAATTTTATCATCAGAGACATAAGAAATGAAGCAAAATTGAGCTCTTCCCATTAAATTCACTTCGCAACAATTTAGAACCACCAAAGTACAGTGTGTTCGGAAAGCCAGCTTCAATTTCCCCAACACCTATGTATAACAGAAGCCTGATCTAGAGACATCTGTCAACAATCAGAGTAAAAATATTACCTCCAGGTCACCTTCAATTAATTGATTCTATTAAGAGAAAATTCAGTGTTAGTTCAAGTTCCAAAATATTTTTACACAATTGTGATTAGTACTGAGATTTCTGTACTCCTTCAGCAATTATTTATTGAGTTCCTGCAGGTCCTGCAGCATTCTGCTGTATACTTTATATTCAGAAGTATAGGCAGGTAGAATACAAAAAAGTAAATATTAAAAATACACTATACTTATATAGTGCACAAAACTGAAGACTTAGCGAAGCAATTAATATCTATCATATAAATAGATAACTGTAGTTTGGGTTTTAATAAAATGAGATGTGCATGTCATTAAAAACCTATAGGACTAGTGTCGGAGACTTATGAGATAGAAAAATAGCACCTCCCTTGGTTCAGAAATCGCCTAACTATTAATTCAGTTATCCTATGGAAGCCAAGTAGGCTGACACACACCCATAAGCCCAACATTAGAAGACTGATTCAGGAAGATTGCCATAAATTCAAAGTCTTCCTTGGCCTCAGAGGAATCATCAGGCAAGCCAGGACTCTATATTAAGAACCTGTCTCTAAACAAAGAAAGAAAGGAAGGAAGAAAGGAAGGAAGGGAGGGAGGGAGAGGAAGGGAGAGAAGAAGGGAGGGAGAGAGAGAGGGTGGAAGGGAGGGAAGAAAGAGTGTCCATGGATGAGGGTGTGAAGCAGGGAATGATGATAACTCTTCCTACAAAGTGGTCTCAGTGATACAGTGTCCCCTAGTCCCCTAGTAACCACCCAGGTAGTAGTCTTCTGGCCCACCAATATGCCTCCTCATGGGCCATCTTCCAGAAAAATTCACTCTCACTAAACCTCTTCTCCTCTTCCAGAGCCCTCAGTAATCTGGCTGCTGCTCCCAACTTCAGCTGAATGTATTCTCAGAAAATGTCACTTAGGAGCTCTTAAATGTCACATGTGTAATGGGCAATTTCAAATCTTAATCTTACTGGATTTCCTTGCTACTTGTGAAATAATTAATCACTCCTTCCTTCTTGAATCTTCCATGACACCACGTTCCCTGGCTCTCCTTGTACCTTGGATGGTTCCTTCTTTGGCCCCGCCACGGGCTCGTCTTCTCCCATCTGCTCAGCAAAGGCTGCCATTCTGCAGGGTTCCGCCCTCCACCCACTGCTTTTCTCACTCCACATGCTCCCTGGGGAACCATAGCCCTTCTCATCGTTGTCATTACCATCTCTACGCCAATGACTC
This sequence comes from Arvicola amphibius, assembly GCF_903992535.2. Classification (NCBI taxonomy): domain Eukaryota; kingdom Metazoa; phylum Chordata; class Mammalia; order Rodentia; family Cricetidae; genus Arvicola; species Arvicola amphibius. The sequence continues at coordinate 96,028,090 of NC_052049.1, read as the reverse complement.
CTGAATCTGTATTTCCAGTGCTGGGTTCATCCTGTGTGTTTCATATTCACGTGTCAAAGCTCCATGCCACTATTCTACGGGCTCCTACACCTCAACGCCTTAGCAACTAAAATCATGGGTTCCTCCTTATAAATTACCTCCTCTTGAATTTCTGCCTCAATTAGAGTTTGCAGGTTTTATTTACTCTTCATTTCTTAAATATGTTAGCTCTTTCCTGTCACCCATACAAGGCCATCTCTCGGTATCTCATCAGCCTTGCCTGGACTCTAGTCTTGCCTTGTCAAACTCACCTACAGATACCTTCCAGATAGAACAGAGCTGAGTTGCTGAGTTACAAAAACAGTCATCTCTTTACGTTTCTGCCTCCCCTTGCCTCCAGTAACACACACGTACCTTGAAGACTTTCACCAGTCCACCAAAAACCTATTTCTTGGGAATGAAATTTAGGCTCCTTAACAAGTCCCTTTATGGTCTGCCATTTGAGACATTCTGAAGTAGCCACTTGGCAGCAATGTGGAACTCAGAAATGATTTCTGCAGTAACAATGACACAAATGAACTGAAAGAATGTGATGATTATTATAGTGTCCTCTTCCTGACTTGATGTCCTTAGCACCACATAGAAGATAAGAGAGCAGAACGAATAAGGATGGATTGGTATGGCAGAATAACAGAGAGTTTGGGGTACTGTCTGGCAGTCACTGAGATTTTAATATATAGTTAAATATATATATATATATATATATATATATATATATATATATTTCTTTCCAAGCTTGGAAAGAAAACATAGACATATAGAAAGAAGCAGTGGAATCAAAATAATAACAGTGTTAGTGAGATTTAATAATGCCACAGCAAAGAAAAACCACAGTGAGCAGGTGGCATACTTCAAGGCACATTTGGAAAGGAAACTGGTGTAAGAAAACATGACTACAGCTATGGTCATCTGGGATGCACAGTTCAAGCGAAGTACAGGTCAAAGCACTGGGTGAAGGGGAACCATAATCTTCTGACGCTAGAGAGCAAAGTAGAGCATTCATCTTTGTAGTAATAGCACGAGGCTATAGATGCCTATGTTAATGTCTATTCCTAGTAGGCAAAGAGCTACTGGAATTCAAGGAACATACATGTCCAAAAGTTCCTATTCACCGTGACCCAGCACGGTGCTTGTGACTGAGTGAACGTGCAACACATCATTTCATGGGTTACAAATGCTTGGATGTGAGGAATTATGAGAAATGCCTAAGGGGTAATAGAATCTGGCTGGTTCCACCTCAAGATATAAATAGCAAGAAATAATATTGGAACGAGATAATGGCTGTTCTGGAATAGAAGCCTGTGGAAACCAGGCTTTCTTGTGTGTTCAGCTGGAAGTCACAGATTGTTTGGGGCTTGAAAGAAGTGGACTATCTTCAGTCAGCCCTATAGTAACATGTATTGGCTGATTCACATAGCCTTGAAGCACGGTATAATGCTGCCTTCTGAATAATCAAAGAAGCATATTTTTGTGCTTTCAGCAGTAAGTCTATTCTGATGAGTTTATTATTTTCCACTGCCATTCTTTGAATCACTTGAGATTCATCAACTAACTATACATAATACCTTCTATGTCCCATGTCCCAGTCTAGGTACTTCTACAACTTATTTTGTTCCTTTCAAAAGATTAGATTGATAAACTATAGCATCTGCTTTCTAAATTGTGCTGACCAATGAGCACAAAATTTACATATCATAAGATCTCTTACACACAAGGATCTCAAAGTCACATACAATATCATGTCATTTATTTTGTTCAACTTTTCATATATGTTTTTCTTCAGAAGAAAGGTATACAGGAAGAGATGGCCACATTCTACAGATGGAAACAAACGAGACTTAGAATAATCTAGCCATATATTAAGGCCACAAGAAAAGGACAATGAAGCCTAAGCTAGGGTCTGTCTGCTGCTCGTGTGAAGGTCTTCTGCTGGCTCCATAATTTGGATGTAGAATTTACCAGCTCTGAAATGTGAGCTCTGCACAACAGGCAGGTGGAAAATTGGCCATTCAGAGAAACACTGTGGACAGGAAGCAGACTGCTGTGTGAGTTCTATCATTTATTACCACGCTGGTCCTAAATTTTCACACCTAATTAATCAAGCCTGCTCTGTAATCACTTTTCTACATGTGGTGCTGGTGGGTTCTACAGCTGCAGTTTTAATGAGCTGTTGTATCTTTTGACATTTGGAAATCTAATCTGGAAAAATGATTCGATGACTTGTAGAGACCTTTCATAATATATGATTTAGCCATGTCTCTTCCCAGGGTCCATGGAGCAAAGAAGGGGCAGCCACACTTCCCGTACAGCTCCAATTCATGCCAGCACATGGGCAGGCCAATATCTAGTGAGATCCTGAGCAGATGTGGCTGGCAGCCCAGAGCATTAATGAGAATTAATATTAGAGATTGCAAGCACCTAGTAACTGAATGGGAATTTGAAACTTGACTTACAAGAAGATGATATTTGACAACCCAAAAGCTCACATACAACCCTGGATATTTGAGGGGTCATCCCATCCTAGGGAACTGAGAGCTATCATGGTCATGGTGGAGAGTAGAATATATTCTGAACAGATAGGAAACAAGTATTGAATTACAAAAATATGCCAGCTACTAAGTGAGAGCTCACAGAAGGAGCAATATTTCCACTCAGAAGGAACATTAATTAATATTCTATAGCCTATGTAATCCTTGTAATTACTTCTCTAGAATCGCGTGTTTTGCTGAGAAAGGCCATCCTACAGGAAATACACATGTCAAAATACATTAACCCTGAGTGCACAGCACATATGGATGAGGCTAAATTGGCCTTCTTATTTCCACAGCAAACCCCACCAGCGCCCTAGGATTGAAAACTGGCAGTCAATGCTCCATCAAGCTGTTCATTCCCAGGGATTTCTGATCCTCAAGCTGGAGGAGGCAATCTGGACACAGAACAATTGGCTTTGAGTTCTGCAGCCACTGTACCCTAATACACTGAATGAGATTAATAAACATTTGTTCCTTTCAAATCTCAAAGTGTTCGTAAACTGCTCTTGCCACGCGACTCTTTCCCACAAGTGTGCTGATTCCGTTCTTACTGAGCCACAGTCTTTTCTCTCCCACCCTCAACCAGGCCTCTCCAATTAACTGGTAACTGCTTGTATAGTCCACCCAGTCTTGTTTTTCTCTTTGTGGCCTTCTTTAGTTCATTGACAAGTGAAAAGAAAAAAAAAAAAAAAAAAAACCTCTCAGCTATAAAATCAAACAATCAATTTTGGTTGCTAGGAGGGAAAACATCAGTCTGGAGAAATTGGAGCTGAAGGGTCAGAATTTGCTAATGTCATTTCAAGCTCAGAGCTCATAAATATTCTGAAGTATGAGGAACTTTGCAAATAGTCTGAAAACAAACTGAATCAAAGCACTGGTTCTGCAGTTTGTGATATTTCAAAATGGCACTCCTGAAAAGCAAGGCTGGAAATAATACATAAAGTGTCTTGTATTGAGGCTTAAAGATACAGATACACACAAATCACAGTAAAGGTACATGTCATCTTTGTAAAAATTTTCTATGTCTGACCTGTCTGACAGTGGAGCTGGGGAAAGCTCCTCCCCATGAAGAAGGACAAGAAGTTGGTGGACAGGGCAAGGATGCAGCTTTCCTCTGTATCCTATGTATACTTCTGTGTGCAGGATATTTGATCGCAGTGTAAAATCCCAAGGCTAGATTCATAAAGTTAATCTTAGATCGAGGGGCAAAGCCAGTGGCTAGTTGACAGAAATTAGGTATAGAGATGACATAGGAGCCAAAAATATGCACAGAGAGATATACAGGAAGGAGTACGGAGGGACTTAGGGATTTGCAGTCTTTTTGGTTTGGGCCAAGTGGAGAGATGCTTCTCTGGCTGAGTCTCTAGCCAGAAAAAAAGAAAGTCAGCTGGTTGTTTCTTGGCTTCTCTGAGCTAGTAGGTTTTCACCCCAGCATCTGATTCCCAAATCTTTATTGGTAAACATAATGATAGAGACTTAGTTAGAATCTACATTTGGCAGCTATGGCCAAGCAGCTGCCTGCCAGCAGAACTGGATATCCCACCAGGCTATGGTCTGAGCAGCAGGGTGCCATCTGTGGAGCTGTGGGGGTACAGACAGGAGTTAAAATATTAGTAGATTCAGGTATGGCCACTAAGCCAACAGAAGAACATGCTCCAGTCCCTTTAAATTCTATGTCATGTACATATATGTGTGTCTAGTTAGAACTAAAAACCTACTTCTATCTATTTGGAAGTTTTAATCTACTTTTTTGAAACTTTTTGTAATTTGTATGGTGGCAGTGGTGTGTATGTGGCATATGTGTGTGTACATGTGAGAGGCCACAAGCCCGTTCACGTTTGTGGAAGCCGAAAACGATCCCCTGTATCCTCTATGACTTTCCACCTTATTCTTGTCCTTGTCCTCACATCTCTTGTGCTGGGACACAAGCTTGTGCATTGTCAGCTTTTTACAGGGTACTGGAGATCCAAATTCAGGTCCTCACACTCACCCTGAAAGATGCTACCTACAGTACCATCTCCTCAGGCAGAATTTGGCACATCCCCCGCAGCAGGTCTCCCTTGGAAAATGTGCTGGTTTCCTCTGCCATTCTTTAGAATTGCATATTTCTCTCAATTTACATAGCTTTATGAAAAACCAGTAAGACCCAGACTACTTTTCAGTCTGAATTTATTTATTTAAGTCCAGGTCTGGCAGTGCAGCCCAGGGCTGGCCTTGAACTCTCGATTCTCATGCATCAGACTCTGGATTTTTGCGATTTCAGGTGCATGCCACAACGGTCAGCTTTCAAAAATCTCTAAATAAGAGACTACTTCATATATCTCTAATTTTTCTTACTCAACCAGAGGCAGCCACGAGTTTTTGAAGTTAAGTCACTCCCCCAGAGGAATTTTCTGAGAGCTACAGTTTCCCCTAAGAAGTGCCATCTCCAGCTTCACCTTCTGCAAGGTCAGTCAACTGACCAGAGCTTCAGGGATTGGGAGAGGGTAGAATGTTATAGGCCTGGAGTCTAATTACAATTTATCTTTAGCCCCTAAATAGCCACTTCTGTGTCTGACCTAACGTCCTGTAACTAACAGATAGAAATGTTTTGGAATGTACTAACTTACTAAAACCCTAGCCTCAACCAACTGAAAGGCTAAGTAAGGGTCAGATAGCATCCGAGCCTACAGCTGATACTTCTCTGCTTCAACTTGATCATCTACTTACTGCTTCTGCCAATAAACTTTAAAACAACTTTATTATGACTTCCTTTGTTCTGCTACTATAAAAACTTCACCGAATAGCTACCACATGACAACATGGGTCATGGGGTGTTCTTAGTACATGACCCTGGGCCATAGCCCCCAACTTCTCCACCTCTCCTGAGCCCCGTTTATTGACCTACTGTTCTTAGGAACTCCCTATGCAGTGCAATTAAGGAATCTTGAAAGAAGCAGATTTGTGCTGATTTGGAGTTCCTAAGCCCAGCTCTTCCCCAGTGGACATTAGTCTCTGAGCAGGGGATTCAGAACTGCAGCTAGGCAAGCTCAGAGCAGCTGTGTTCTGATGCTGGTGGCAGTGTTCTCTGTGTGAACAGAGCTGAAGGAATTTCTTACCTCCTCCTTTATCAGCTCATGGTGGATATAGACTGACCTCCTTGTAACCAAGCCAGGAAATGACAAATTCTAACTTTAGTGACAAAGACCTAAGGGAGCCTAGGGAAGCTCTGGATTTTCTTTGTTGCCCATGGTGTCAGGATGGCTGAGTGTCAGAACAAGCTGTAGAACAAGCTGTCTATGGCACCCAATCCTGGACCCAAAACAAATGTGGAGGGAGTGCTTGCTACTCAGAAACACAACCAATATTGTCCAAAGAAGACTCATCTACCTAGAGAAAACACAGACAGGAAACTGCCACCAGCTCCAAGCCCCTTCAGGCCCTTATCCGCTCCACTCTGTGCAGAAGACTGAAGCCTCGCTGCCCACCACTCTGGGCACATCATTCTCCACCCTTCAAATGCTCTTACTCTCTTTGAAAAGTAAGAGGGAATGAATTCAGGGCCTTTCCACACTAGGCAAGTGTTCTACCACTGAGCTAAATCTCAAGTGCACATCTCCCACCCTTTTTTTTCCTTTTAATTTTGATACAAGTCTTACTAGGTGCCTTAGGCTGACCTTTAATTTGACCTTGTACTCAGGCTCTTCCTGCCTCAGCCTCTGCGTAACTAGGATTATATGAGCTGCTCTGCACACAGAAGACAGGATACTGATAGTCAGGGCCAGGATGGAGCTTACTCTGTAGCCTATGTATGCTTCAGTCCCATTAAGTTTTGCATCGTTCACGTACATATTTCATTAGAAATAAAAATCCACTTTTATCTATGTAGGATTTAAGTATATGATTTGAAAGCTGTTTTTCTAATTCGTGTGTGTGTATATGTGTGTGTGTGTGTGTGTGTGTGTGTGTGTGTGTGTGCATATTGTGTTCTTTTGATGGCATTCACACTCTACTTGAAAGTTCAAGACTTCAACAGAAAACCTACTAAGTAGTCAGCACCAAATACACAGCTATTGAATTGGATGGGAGGGTTAGCAGTTCTGGAATCAGACCTATCAGAAGCAAGCCTTAGCTCTGTAACTTCAGTGGAGGCAAGTCAGAACCTGAGCCTGCTTCTCCAATGCAAGCACAGCATTGGTGATATCAGTTCCACACAGTTGCCAGGAAGCGATGCAGTGGCAAGCTTAAGCAGCTCAGAAGCACGGTGCCCAGCAAGTGAGAACTGAACTTCCATGGCGCTCAAACATGCTCCAGTCACAGAGACTCGCCCACTCTCCCTTTTCCTGCTAGGTCTCAATAGTGCCGTCTCTAAGTTGATGATGGAAATTGTGTCTAAAAACTTGCTTATGGTGTGTTTTGAATACCACAATTATAGCCAAGCACCTGGTGGGTCATAAGATCTTGCCAACAGTATGATGAAAGACCCAAAGGTCCTGAGAGATTCAATACTTAAGCTTGCTTGCTCCCTGCCTTAGAAAGACTCGGGCAAAACCAAGGGGCACATGGGAAAGGGGCTTTCTCCCTGGCTCTCATGCCAGCTAACCGTTTGCTACTTACCAGGCTTGACCTGTTCTCGCCCCACGAGGAAAGCCAAGGCTTTTTAAATTCAGATCAAATGACGAGTTCTTTGCCCAAAGCAAGGGATAAATCGGCTGACAGGGACCGCATAGAAAGCTAGAACCATGGAAACCATTTCCAGGTGGCCATACTACAAACCAGGTCCAAACCATCCTTTGCATTTGCACAAATGCCCTGTTCCTCGTGGGAGGAGGAAGGTGCTTCTCATCACGCTAATGGACCACTAATTCCTTTCCAGGTGAAGAGGAGAAACCTGCCGTGCTGCCTCATTTGCCTTGTCTGGAGGGTCATTAAAATGAAAGGTGGTAGGCTCTTGAGACAGAGCTGGTGGCGACAGCTGCCGGCTGCTGGGAGGCGAATGGAAGTTGGCAAGGGAGTCTGGAGCAAGACTGATGACGCCAGTGTTTTGCAGACGCTGTGCGTATATGGACCAGGCCCAGGCATGGGATCAGCAAGAGCTTCCTGCAGCCCCCAAATGACCTTGGCCGATACCTCTTTGAGAAAGCAAGCGTCCTTTCTGAGAAGACTGAGCAGGGGAGGCAAAATGATGCCATAATCCTGGCAAGGAGGAGCCTTTCCGTTCTTGGCACATCTTGATACTTAACTGCATTTATTCAGATATCACATTAGCATGAGCATTTTTTTTACCGTTAACACTCGAAAAATAAAGAATGCAGCATTAATATTTCATCTGCTGGCTATGTTGGGGGAGATACCTTGCCTTTCAGCTAACTATCTGTTTGTACTTGAGATGCTATAAACGTCATTGTTTATGAATTCTGGACACACCTTGTTTTCTTCTAGGCTACATCTTCAAAAGTGCATACAACAATATAGCACATTAGATCATTTTGAGTCCTTGCCTTTGCTTCAGAAAGGACGGCGAGCCCTGGCTCCCACAGCTCACAGAAACAGAACTTTTGAGCACCCAGGATACCACCACTGTTTAACCTTGAACAGCTTTGTAGTTTGCCGCTCTGCAAAGCGGTACAGAACAACTGCCTCGCTGAGCTGTGGAGAAAAATCAAGCAAATTAAAAGAGAAACTTTACACGACAAAACTTAGTGGCATGGCTTTTACTTTAAAAATAGATTAGGAGCCGGGCGGTGGTGGCGCATGCCTTTAATCCCAGCACTCGGGAGGCAGAGGCAGGCGGATCTCTGTGAGTTCGAGGCCAGCCTGGTCTACAAGAGCTAGTTCCAGGACAGGCTCCAAAGCTACAGAGAAACCCTGTCTCGATAAACCAAAAAAAGAAAAAAGAAAAAAAAATAAAAATAGATTAGGAACTTAGAAAAAGAAAAAAAAAACAAAACAAACAGCAATAACAACAATAAAAAAACACCTTTAAGTGTCCAGTACAGTCTTAGTGACAGCATAAACCACAGGAAAGACAGGAGTCCCCATGTTCAATGGACTTGCCCTTCATATCAGGACAGCCTCAGATCCTGAGGGCTGAGAAAACAGCCTCAGCAACCCCTCATCCTTTTCCCCATTACGACTCCTCTATTCCCTTGAGCTATACTTTTAAGCAGCATTTTACTTTATTATACTTGTTTAATGTTCGTGGGAGTTTTTGTTCCCCTTCATACATCCCGACTTTTTTCATTTCTGAACAACATTTTTCCTTACATCTATCTAACATTTTGAACTTTTCATAATTGGGAGATCTTTGGGGGTTTGGGATGTTTTTGTTTTCTAATCTCTTGCTCTGGTCCCTTCTTCATAACATCCTTCTACTCTTCATCTCCTTTCTATTATTTAACCTCCTTTGACTACATTTCACATGTCCCACCTACTTCCTCCTTCATCTCCCCCATTTTCTGTTTCCACCCTCAGCCTAGATAGTATCTAAGTTCTGGTACATTCTACGGAAGTATTGACATTTTCAGTATTATGATCATTGCCAATACACTGGTGGGCTGAAGTTGATTTTTAGTTGTATTTCTGTAGGTGTGTCTTCTATCTATCTGATGATTTCATTGGAAAATTAATAAAGAAACTGCCTGGCCCATCTGATAGACCGGCCCTTAGGTGGGTGGAGTAGACAGAACAGGAAGAAAGAAGTGAGGTAGATGGCTCAGTCAGATGCCACGCCTCTCCTAAGTTAGACAGACTGCCATGCCTCTGCTCAGGGAGAGAGATGCGATGGAGCCAGCCACCAGTTCAGACATGCTGAATCTTTCCTGGTAAGACACCACTTTGTGTTGTTACACAGATTATTCGATATGGGTTAGTCAAGATGTGAGTAAGAGGCTGAAAATAATGGGCCAGGCAGTGTTTAAAAGAATACAATTTGTGTGATGTTATTTCGGGGTATAAGCTAGCCAGTGGCCGGGAGCTGGGCAGGATGAAAAGCAGGCCAGCCCACAGCTCATCACTACAGTATTTCTATTTCTTTTCTTCTTTTTTTTTCTTTTGGTTTTTCGAGACAGGGTTTCTCTGTGGCTTTGGAGCCTGTCCTGGAACTATCTCTGTAGACCAGGCTGGTCTCGAACTCACAGAGATCCACCTGCCTCTGCCTCCCGAGTGCTGGGATTAAAGGCGTGCGCCACCATCGCCCAGCTGTATTTCTATTTCTTGTATGTTTTGATGCTTTATTAATACAGTAGTTTGTTTAATCCTCACAGAACGGACTGGGTGTCGAGGCTTCAAAAGTAGGATGTTCAATGAGAAGATTCCTCCCCAAACAACAGATACATAAAACAGAGCACAGACACGTGGGAAACTTACAAAGCAAGGTCACAAGAATTCTAAAAGATCATAACTCCTCAACTCAACAAAACTCTGAAATAGGTAAAATACCACATGAGGATTTCAAAAGTTTATTGGTAAAAATGATCCATGACATGAAAGAGGACGCAAAGAAGTGGAATTCAACCGAGGACCGAGAGGAACGTTAACAACATAGAAGGAAACATCAGTGAAACATGGGAAATCAACAATATTGATGAAAAATTAGAATGAAAGGAAAAATATCAACAATAAAAATGAGGGTTTTGGAAAAAGAGAGGGAGAGAAGAGAAGGAAATAAACGTTTTGGTCATGTGGCCCCTGGTAGGTTGTGCACATTGCAGTGATGGCCCTACACCAAAGCATACACAGGCATCACTAATTGGACATAGTGGGTCAAAAATTCCAGTGCATATAGTTTGGAAGAAGTGGCAGGAGGGTTTGTGAGGAGGTGAAGGGCAGGGCTTGGGGTGGATTTGACCAGATACATTGTGTACTTATATGAAGTTCTCATGCAATAAATAAAGGTATACTTTTAAATTTTTGGAAAGGAAAAGTCAATGAATGAAATTTAAAAGCACAATGTAAAGCATGACCAATAGGATCCCATCAGGCAGAAAAATCAGAGTGTGAAGGCCAGGGTTGGCAAAATACTACATTCAAACATCAGTGAGGGAACAAAGGAAAATAAGCTTTGCCAGAAGAATATCCCAAAACTCGAGGATATGATTGAGAAAGCAAACCTAAAAACCCACTGTACAGAAAAAGAAACTGAGATAAACATTTAAAACAGAAAGTATATTCAAAAAAATGATAGTAGGAAATCTCCCAAATCTAAAGACAGAAATAGACATTTGGACACAAGAAGTATTTTCAACTCCCAATAGTCATGACTGCAGAAAACCATTGACATATTACAGTCGCGGTGTCAAAAATACAAAACAAAAATATTAAAATCTGCTGAGAAAAAATGCCAACTCACCTAAAAAGGCAGAAACAACAAAATAATATAGATCTCACATCAGCAACCTTCAAAGCCAGGAAAGGATGGAAAAAGACTTGAAAGTAAATAACTGCCAACCAAGATTGCTATAACAAGCAGAGATACCTTTTTAAATTGGCAGGGAAATAATGATATTTCAGGATAAGCACAAACTAAGGCAATTCATGACCAACCTGCCAGCACAAAGATACAAAGAAGTAAAGACAGTCTCAAACAGGAGAACAAGAGAAAAAATAATTTGCAAGTGAAAAACAGACGAACAAAGGACATCTGGAAATAAACGCATCACACCCAGAACATGAAACCAGCAAGTCCCTAATACTAACAGAGTGAGAGTAAATAACAAACAATAATCCAACCAGCCAGAAAAACAATCAACAAAATTACAATAATAAGCAAACATCTTTTAATAATAGTTTTAAATATAAATGGCTTAAATTCACCAATGAAGAGACCCAGACTTGCTGACTCCATTAAAATACTCTATCCAGCTTTCTGTTATCCCTAAGCAACACACATCATGGATGAAAATACCCAGAAACTAAAGAAGAACCAAAAGATGAAAAATAATTCAGCAAGTTTATGGAAGCTATCTTGGTTGGGGTTAGTATTATGGTGATGAAAGACCAAGAGCAATTTGGGGAGCAAGGGTTTATTTTGTTAATATTTTCACATCACTGCTCACCATCAAAGGAAATCAAGGCAGAAATTCAAACAGGGCAGGAACCCTGAGCCAAAGAATAATCCAGAAGCAGGGGAGATGTGCTTGCTACTTACAGGCCTGAGCCTCATGATTTGCTCAGCTTGCTTTTCTATAGCACTGCTGACAACCAGCCCAGAGGTGGTCCCACCCACAGTAAGTTGTGCCCTCCCTAATAAGAAAATACCCTATAGGCTTACCTATAGCTGGATCTCATGGGAACATTTTCTCAAGTGATATTACCTCTTCTCAGATAACACTTGCTTGTGCCAAGTTACATAAAAACTAGCCAGTACAGAAACCAAAACCAGCTGGAGCTGGCACAGCTATTCTGATATTTGATAACATAGACTTCAAACTTAAATTAGACAGATGAGATAAAGCAAGCCACTACATATTAATAAAGGGAACAATTCTCCAAGGAGATGCAATAATTACCAATATTATTCCCAAATGTAGGGCTTCTAATTTCAGAAAACAAGCAATAATACATGTGAAAGGTCAAACAAACTCTAATACAATAATAGTAGGTGATTTTAATGCCCACTGCCCTCTTTTAGTAAGTCATAGAAATTAAAAAATCAACAAAAACAATCTCAGAATTAAACAATATCCAAAATGTCTTAGTTACCTTTCTGTTGTTATACTAAGCTACTATGACCAAGCCAACTTAGAGAAAGTTTATTGGGGATTTACAGTTTCAAAGGGTGAGTCCAGGACCAGTGTGGTGGCGAGAATGGCAGCTGGCAGGCAGTGGGTGAGAGCCTACATCTGGAGATGGAACACAATCACCAGGCAAAGAGGGCTAACTAGAAGTGCCATGGCTTTTGAAACCTCAAAGCCCACCCTCTAAGAATACACACCCTCCAACAAGGCCACACCTCCAATCCTTCCCAAACAATTCCATCAACCAAGTATTCAAATAATATTAGCCTGTGGGGCCATTCACATTAAAATTTCACATAGAACAAGAGAACATAACGTATATAATATTTATTTTTATAGTACATATATTTATTATAAATATGTGGTGTGGGAAGTCCTTCTGTATATGTGCTACTTTTATTGGTTAAGGAATAAAGAAGCTGCTTCCAGTCAGTGACTTAACAGAATATAGCCAGGCTGGAAGAAATATATAAAGAGAGAGTAGGCAGAGTCAGGGTGATGTCATGAAGCTGCCAGAGGGGAAAGATGCAAGCTGTGAGTTCAAACCTTGCCGGTAGGCCACAAACCTCATAGTAAAATATAAAATAACAGAAATGGGTTAATTCTAGATGTAAGAGCTAGCTAGCAATATGTCTAAACTATTGGCCGAACAGTATTGCAAATAATATAGTTTCTGAGTGATTAATTTGGGTCTAAGTGGCCGGGAAAGAAGGATCAGCTTCTGCCTACAAATATGAATGTATCTATCACCTTATTGATTTAACTATGTGGACTAGAACAGGAGAAACTTAATGTGTTATCTGATATTCCTATTGGGCTGTTGCATTTGATTTGCTATAATTTTGTTAAGAATGTCTGTCTGTGTTCACAGGAAAAGGTCATTTTGTTATATTCTCATCTGATGTAGGTATCAGAGAGTTTTAACTAGCTTTATGTCAATTTGACATGTTAGAATTATCTTAGAAGAGGGGCCTCAACTGAGAAAATGCCTTCAGAAGGTTGTAGGCAAGCCTGTAGGGCATTTTCTTAATTAGTGAGTGATGTGGGAGGACCCAGCTCATTTTGAGTGGGTACAATCCCTGTGTTTCTGGTTCTGGGTTCTATAACAAATAGACTGTAAGCCATGAGGAGCAAGCCAGTAGGCAGCACCCTCCATGCCTTCTGCATCAGCTCTTGGCTCCAAGTTTCTGTCTGGTTTCGGTTCCTGCCTTGGCTCCCTTCAATAGACTGTGATTCAGAGCATGTCAGCAAAATAAAACTCTTTCCTCCCCAACTTGCTTTTGATAATGGTGTTTCATCAGAGCAGCAGTAACCCTAAAACATGGGGTAATGCTGGCTTTGCAGCCTGAATTTGATAGGACTTCATACTTTTCTGATTGCAGATTCTTGATATTAATTAGGTTTTTTGGCAGAACTTGGCAGTGAATACATCTAGTCCTATTTAAGGGTGGTGTCTTGGGGTTTCTGTTGCTGTGACAAAACATCATGACCAAAAAAAAAAAAAAAAAAAAAAAAAAAAAAAAAAAAAAAAAGCAAGTTTGGGGAAAAAGGATTTATTTGGCTCACTTCAGCATTGCTGTTCATCACTGAAGGAAGTCAGAACAGAAACTCAAACAGGACAGGACCCTGAAGCAGGGGCCAATGCAGAGGCCATAGAGGGGAGCTGCTTGCTTGCTTCCTATAGCTTGCTCAGCCTACTTTTTTTAGAGAACCCAGGGCTACCAGCCCAAGAATGGCAGCACCCACCATGAGCTGGGCCTGCCCCACTGACCACTAAATGAGAAAATGCCTTACAGCTGGATCTCAAAAAGGCATTTCTTCTATTAAGTCTCCCTCCTCTGATGACTCTAGCTTATGTCAAGTTGACACACAAAACCAGCCAGTACAACTGACCCATTATCAACTTGAAACACAAATATATCACTGTTAAGCCACACCCTTCTTTCTTATTCATCCCCAATATCTATTAAAATCATAAATAATTTTAAAAGTTCCACAGTCTTTACAAATTCAGTCTTCAAATTTTTAGCCTCTTTAAAATAACCAGTCTCTTTTAAAAGTTCAAGTCTTTCATCTGTGGGCTATTTTAAAAATCAAAACGGAATACCTTCTTCAAGAGGGAAGAACCAGGACACTGCCACAATATGAACCAAACAAAACCAAACTCCATTATCTGGGATCCAGTCATGGTACTCTGGAGTCCTCCAAAGGGCTTGGGTCACTTTTCCAGTTCTGTCCTTTGAGGCACATACAGCTTGTCTTCTAGGCTCCATCTGGCTCCACTCCACTGCTGCTGCTATTCTTGGTGGTCATCCCATGGCACTGGTGTCTCCAAAATGCTGAGCTGGTTTTGTGTGTCAATTTTACACAAGCTGGAGTCATCAGAGGACAGAATCCCAGCTGAGGAAATGCCTCCTTGAGAGCCAGCTGTAAGGCATTTTCTCATTTAGTAATTAATAGGGGCGGGCCCAGTCCATGGTAGGTAGTGCCATCTCTGGGCTACTGGTCCTATGTTCTATAAGAAGGTGGACTGAGCAAACCAAGGGAAGCAAGTCAGTAAGCAGCTCTCCTTTAGGGTCTCTGCATCAGCTCCTGCCTCCAGGATCCTGCCCTGTTTGAGTTTCTGTCCTGACTTCTTTCAGTGATGAACAGCAATGCTGAAGCATAAGCCAAATAAACCCTTTCTTCCCCAACTTTCCTTATGGCCATGGTATTTGGTCGCAACAATACAAACTCTCACTAA
Source organism: Arvicola amphibius (assembly GCF_903992535.2). Classification (NCBI taxonomy): domain Eukaryota; kingdom Metazoa; phylum Chordata; class Mammalia; order Rodentia; family Cricetidae; genus Arvicola; species Arvicola amphibius. Next base: position 96,013,061 of record NC_052049.1, on the reverse strand, counting down.
GACAAATTGGTACCGGCACAGTGGGGCATTACTGGGACATACCAGACATTTGGGAAGGATCGTAGAACTTTGAAACTTTGGGCTAGAAGAACCATTGAGTGTTAAGAACTCTGTTGGGTGTTCTCTAGAAGTTCGGAAGATAAGAAAGTTAAGAGCAGTGCAGAAGATGGAAGCCTGGCTTGTGAAGTTTCAGAGGGAAATTTAAAGACTCTATCATGGCCATTTGTTATTTTGAATTAACATCCTGTGGTTCTGGTCAGCTGGGGCTGAAGAATCAGCTGTGATTCACAAGATACCCAAACTACAAGAGCAAAATTTTGCTTTGCTGGGATCTTGATGCTAGTCAGCTGGAGCTAAGAAATTGGAGGTGATGAAGAAGAGACCAGCTTCACTGAGGTGAAATCTAGGAACTGTTGCCTGAGAGCACAGAGAAGCTGTGTTACAGAGCAGCCAAGACTGTGCATGTACCTCGTGCTGGCAGCCAGACTTGGTAACGTATAAGAATTATCCAAATGGTGCAAGTTTTGAAGGCATGAAGGGATCTTAGAAAGCAGCTAAACTTTGGCACTGTGAAAGGTGAGGGGAGGCCTTTGATGAAGGTGTAGCCTCAGGGGCAGCTGAAGGCCCAGGACTGAAGGGGGTCATGCAAAGAAGTTGAGGCTTAGCACCAACTAAGAGAGCCTATGAGAGGCTATCGGTTAGAGTACAGTCCAGTGGCAGCAGAAGACCCTAGCATTTCGGAGATGCCAATATCATGGAATGACTATCAAGAACAAGCGTGGCAGTGGAGTGAATCCAGTCAGTGCACAGGAGACAAGCTATGTGTGTTTCCGGGCACAGAGCCAGAGAAGTTAATCAAGTCCTTTAGAGGACTCTAGAGCACTATGACTGGGATCCCAGATACTGGACCGTTGGAATTTAGATTTGCTTTGATTGTAAATGTGCCCTAATTTTTCCCTCTTGAAATAAGAAAGTATTTTCCTGGTGCCCACAGTTGGGAGACTTGAATTTTAAAAGACTTCTGATTTTTAAGGAGACTATTTTAAACGATCTGAAATTTTAATGTGTTTGAATTTGTAAAGACTGAGACTTTTAAAGTTATTTATGATTTTAATGTTAGACCTTGGGAATGAATAAAAAAGGAAGGGTCGTGGCTTAATAGTGATGTATTTATGTGTCAAGTTGACAAGGGGTCAGCTGTACTGGCTTGCTTTGTGTGTCAACTTTACACAAGCTAGAGTCATCTGAGGAGGGGGCTTCAGCTGTAAAAATGTCTCCTTAAGATACAGCTGTAAGGCATTTTCTCATTTAGTGATCAATGAGGGTGGGCCCAGTCCATTGTAGGTGGTGCCTGCCATCCCTAGGTTGGTGGTCCTGTGTTCAAAAATAAACTGAGCAAGCCATGGGAAGCAAGCCAGTGAGCAGCTTTCCTCCATGGCCTCTGCATCAGCTCCTGCCTCCAGGATCCTGCCCCATTTTGAGTTTCTGTCCTGACTTCCTTCACTGATGAACTGCAATGTGAAAGTGTAAGCCAAATAAACCCTTTCCTCCCCAACTTGCTTTTTGGTCATGGTGTTTTGTCTCAGCAACAGAAACCCTAACTGAGACAGGTGAGGTGGGGGAAGACTTGTTATTCCGGTTTTAATTTTGCTTTCTTTATATTTGGTATGTTTTGATTCTTGGACTTAAAGAAGGTTTCATGTCCTACTGAAAAGAATTTGTGCTATCTTCTTATTGTATACAATACTTTAGATGGATAGATAGATAGATAGATAGATAGATAGATAGATAGATAGATAGATAGAGTGTATGTATATATAAGGCATGTGTGTATATATAGTATATATAAAATACTATATATATTATATATAGTGTGTGTATATGGTGTATATATAGTCTACATAATACATCAATATATTTAAGGACAAAATCACATATCATGTCAGTTAATACAGAAAAGCCCTTAGACAGAACTCAATATCCCTGCATGAAAAAATCCTGAAGAAACCAGGAATTGAAGGAACATACTGATTACCTGATTACCAAATGGAAAGTTAAAAAAAAGACCTGAGAAAATTTCTTCTAAAATGCATCAAGTCTAGGGTACCTATTCTCCCATTTTTATTTAATATAGTGCTTAAAGTCTTAGCTAGAGCAATAAGACAAGAAAAAAAGGGAATATAAATAGGAAAATAAGTTATATTATCTCAATTCACAAATAAAATGATCCTGTACTTAAAAATACCCCTAAAGACTCTAACCACCTAAAAGACCTCTTACCCCTGATGAATACTTTCAGCAAAGTAGCAGAATATATAATCAATATACAAAGCAGGCTTAGGCAGGAGGATTGTGAGTTCATGACCAGCCTGGTTTACATAGTAACTCTGAGGCAAGCCTGCACAACATAGCAAGATCCTGTGTCAAACAAATCAAAATCATTATAGAATTTTATCTATTGTGTGCATATGTGGCGTGTATATGTACATGTATGTATACATATAAGTGTGCATGTGTTTGTGTGAGTGCAGACATGCTACAGTGTATACATTAAGGTCAGAGGACAATCTCTGCTGTTGGTCTTCATCTTCTACCTTCCTGAGACAGTGTCTTTTCTCTTCCACTGCAAATGCCAAACTAGTTGACCCATGAGGTTCCAGAGATTTTCATGTCTCTGTCTCCCCTCTTCCTATAAGAGCACTGGGATTATGAACATAGGTACTTTTATATCCAGGTATTATCTAGGTTCTGGGCTTTTGAAATCAAGTTTTTACGTTGCATAACAAGCTCTTTACTTACTGAAGCATCTCCCTAGTTCAATACAGAATTTTTAATGAGATCTACATGATGCTTTAAAATTAATCTAGAAAATAAAAGTCACAAGGATAGGCGATAAAACACTGAACAAGATTTTAGTGGAACACACCTATAATCACAGTATTTAGGAACTTAGAAGCCGAGGGGCTAGGCTGGGCTGGGCTGCATAATGAGGTCTGGTCTTAAAATGTGTGCGTGTGTGTGTGTGTGTGTGTGTGTGTGTGTGTGTGTGCATGTATGTGCATGTGTGTGTAAAAGAGTATGTGCAGAATTTCCTGAAAAGACATACTAAGATTTCCTAAAGCTAAAATAATATGAAAATACTTCCAAAATATTCTACTGCTATTTATTTGACTCTTTGCTTGCTATTGCATTTAGTTTGTTCATCCACACAGAAGTGGCTATGAGCTGCCTTTAACTCTGATATCACAACGAGCTATAGACATACACTTTCACAGAAAATGGGCAGCTGTTTCTTTAGAGTTGGCACCTACAAGTCCTACACATGTGCAGCAATGGCTTCAGTCAACTGTTCAGCTACAATGCATGATATTGTTCATTTCTTTTGCCAGGAACTGGATCTCATATTATATAACTTTAATTTTTTTGGTAAACCAATATGCAGTTCGTTGTTTTCATTTCTACTTCCCTAATTATGTGTTATAAAGATTGATGGTCTCTTTATTCAGATTGTTAGCTATGTGGGTTTCCCCTTCTGTGAATTACTATTAATATCTTTTGCTCATTTTTCTAGTAGATTTCCTAATATTTTTCTCTTGATGACTTGTAAGAAATCCTTACAAGTGTATTATATATTAATCTCTTGTCAATTCCTCTTTTATTTTGCAAATATCTTCTATCAATCTGTTACCCATCTGTCAAATTTGTCTATAGTTTCCTTCATTAATCAAAAATCTTTAATTACATCTTTAATTTTTACATGACCACAGGTCTAGGTTTCTTACATTAGATATGAATTAGATATAAGAAATGGCCATAAGGGAAAGGTGACCAACAAAGATGTGCCTTGACTTACAGTGGAGTTACACTCCAGTGAGCCTACCATACTGGAAAGATCTTAAGTCAATAAAGCTTTGTTAACTACTGACACAGTGGTCCATGGTGAGATGCTTGTTTCTCCTGCATCCTCTCTTCCATGATGCTCTGCCTCACTACAGAACCACAGCGCTGGAGTCAAAAAACCAAGCATTGAAACCAATGAGCAATATTTAGAAAAGAGTGAGGAAAATGGTTATCTGATGGGGGAAGTTGTTGGCTTTGTCAGAGTTCAGCCAAGTCAGCCAACCTCTCATTCTATAAGTAGATATAACTGTATTTCCTGATGGCATTGATAAACCAGTTACCCAGTCAAAGGAAGTAATATTCAGTCTAGGACATTACCCTCATGTTTCCCTGGTGAACTCAGCCCCAGTTAGCCAAAGATTCAAATGTAAACAGGAAATTCATTGTTCAGAATGGGATTTCTATCTTTCAGAAAAATCATAGCCAATATTACAGGACTTCTTGTATCATTCAAAAACATAACTGGTACACACCTATGAAAATGGTCAAAATCCAGAACAGCCCACAATGTATGTGAGAGTGAGGAACAACAGGAGAGTTCTCTTTCTCTATCTCTCTCTTCCTCCATCCCTCCCTCTCTCCCTCCCATTGTGTGTGTGTGTGTGTGTGTGTGTGTGTGTCCATGTACCTGCACAGAAGGCAGAGGAGAATATCAAGGGCCCTGCTCTATCATTCTTTGCCTTATTTTCTTGACACAGGGTCTCGACTTGAACTCATGTCTTCATGTTTGCATAGTAAGCACCATTCCCTGCTTAACCATCTCCCCAGCTGGCCACTTGTTTTTACCTAAGAGAATTTAAAACTGTGTGCGGGTATTTATGGAAGCTTTGCTCAGAGGCAGCAAGATGCCGTTTAATAAAAAAATGACTGTATCAATCATGGTGTATCCAGGAAATAAAATATTAGTCAGCAGCAAAAAAAAAAGAAATGAGCTGCTGGACACCCCCGCATTCAGGAGGCAAAAGCAGGTGGATCTCTGTGAGGTTGAGGCTGGCCTAGTCACAGAGCAAGTTTCAGAACAGTCATGTCTACACAGAGAAACCCTGTCTCCAAAAACAAACAATAGAAAAGAAAAATAGAAAATAAATGAGCTATGAAGTTATGAAAAACTAAGGATGAATTGGAATGATGAGTGGACTTTGCTACATAGCTGATGTAAAGAGGCAAAGGGCAGAAACTTCAGTTAAAACTAAACAGTTTTGAGTGCTGTGGAGTTCCATCTGGATGGCATCCCTGATTCAGTGCTGAGGAGTTCCATCCAGTCAGGAATAGTTCCTGCTCCTGCACTAAGGAGATCCACCCAGAATCAGTCACAGCAAAGATTGGACCAAGACACCATGTCTCTCCTGGTTCCATTTGAAGGAAGAGATGGGCAGGCGCCAATGCAAGAACTCCTCCAACAACCTGAAAGGCAACATGACATCACCAGAATCCAGGCATCCCGAAACAACAAGAATTGAACACCCTACTCCAGAAGAAATAGAAGAAATCGACCTTAAACAGTACTTTATAAAAATAATAGAGGACCTTAAACAGGAGGTAAAAAACTGCCATAAAGAAATGGAGATGACAAACAAAAAGGGAGATGAAATGAATAAATCTCTCAAAGATACCCAAGAAAAACAAGAAAAAGCAATCAAACAGGTAAGGGAAACAGTGCAAGACCTGAAAAATGAAATGGAGGTAATGAAGAAAACACAATCCGAGGGAAGACTGGAAATGGAAATTCTGATTAAACGAACAGAAACTACAGAGACAAGTATTACCAACAGAATACAAGAGATGGAAGAAAGAATCTCGGACTCTGAAGATACTATAGAGGAAATAAACTCACTGATTAAAGAACAAAACAAATCCAACAAATTCTTAACACAAAACATCCAGGAAATCTGGGGTACCATAAAAGACCAAACCTAACAATAATTGGGGTAGAAGAAGGAGAAGAATTACAACTCAAAGGCCCAGAAAATACATTCAACAAAATTATAGAAGAAAACTTCCCCAACCTAAAGAAGGATATTCCTATGAAGGTACAAGAAGCCTACAGAACACCAAATAGACTGGATCAAAAGAAAGCATCCCCATGCCATATAATAATCAAAACACAAAACATACAGAATAAAGAACAGATATTAAGAGCTGCAAAGGAAAAAGGTCAAGTAACATATAAAGGGAAACCTATCAGAATTACACATGACTTCTCACAGGAAACCATGAAAGCCAGAAGGTCTTGGATAGAGGTGCTACAGACACTAAGGGAACATGGATGCAAGCCCAGACTACTATACCCAGCAAAGCTTGCATTCACCATCGATGGAGAAAACAAGATATTCCAGGACAAAAACAGATTTAAACAATACGTAGCCACAAATCCAGCCTTGCAGAAAGTAATAGAAGGAAAATAACAAACCAAGCAGTCCAACAATGCCCACAATAACTCGGACATCTAGCGACCCTTCACCAGCACGAGAACAAGGGAAACACACAAACTCTACTACCAAAAAAAATGACCGGAGTTAATTACCACTGGTCATTAATATCACTTAATATCAATGGACTCAACTCATCTATAAAAAGGCACAGGCTAAGAGATTGGATATGAAAACAGGATCCAACATTCTGCTGTTTACAAGAAACACACGTCAACCACAAAGACAGACATCTACTCAGAGTAAAGGGTTGGGAAAAGGTTTATCAAGCAAATGGACCTAAGAAACAAGCAGGTGTGGCCATACTAATTTCTAACAGAGTTGACTTCAAACTAAAATCAATCAGAAGAGATGGAGAGGGACATTTTATACTCATAACAAGAAAAATTCATCAGGATGAAGTTTCAGTCCTGAATATCTATTCCCCTAATATAAAAGCACCCACTTATGTAAAAGAAACATTACTAGAACTCAAGACAGACATCAAACAACACACACTAATAGTAGGAGACTTCAACACTCCTCTCTCACCAATGGGCAGGTCAATCGGACAAAAACCTAACAGAGAAATAAGAGAATTAATGGAGGTAATGAATCAAATGGACTTAACAGACATCTATAGAACATTCCACCAAAATAGGAAAGAATATACCTTCTTCTCTGCAGCTCATGGAACCTTCTCAAAAATTGACCACATACTCGGTAACAAAGCAAACTTCCACAGTTACAAAAAAATTAGTAACCACCTGTGTCTTATCGGATCACCATGGATTAAAATTAGAATTCAACAACAATGCTACCCCCAGAAAGCCTACAAACTCATGGAAACTGAACAGTCAACTACTGAACCACACCTGGATCAAGGAAGAAATAAAGAAAGAAATTAAAGTCTTTCTTGAATTTAATGAAAACAAAGACACAACATACTCAAACCTTTGGGACACTATGAAAGCAGTGCTAAGTGGAAAGTTCATAGCACTAAGTGCCCACTTAAAGAAAACAGAGAAAGCACACATTGGAGACTTAACAGCATACCTGAAAGCTCTAGAAAAAAAAAGAAGCAGACTCACCTAGGAGGAGTAGAAGACTGGAAATAATCAAACTGGGGGCTGAAATCAACAAAATAGAAACACAGAAAACAATCCAAAGAATCAATGAAACAAAAAGCTGGTTCTTGGAGAAAATCAACAAGATTGACAAACTCCTATCCAAACTAATCAAATGGCAGAGAGAGAAAACAAATTAATAAGATCAGAAATGAAAAGGGGGTCATAACCACAGACACAGAGGAAATTCAGAGAATCATTAGATCTTACTACAAAAGCCTGTATGCCACAAAATTAGAAAATGTAAAAGAAATGGGCATTTTTTTAGATAAGTTCCATATACCAAAGTTAAACCAGGACCAGATGAAAAATCTAAATAGTCCTGTTAGTCGCGAAGAATTAGAAACTGTTATCAAAAACCTCCCTACCAAAAAAGCCCAGGACGAGATGGTTTCAATGCAGAATTCTACCAGAACTTCCAAAAAGACCTAATACCTATACTCCTTAATGTATTTCACAATATAGAAACAGAAGAGTCATTGCCAAATTCCTTTTATGAAGCTACAGTTACCCTGATACCAAAACCACATAAAGACTCAACCAAGAAAGAGAATTACAGGGCAATCTCACTCATGAACATCGACACAAAAATTCTAAAATACTGGCAAACCGAATCCAAGAACACATTAGAAAAATTATCCATTATGATCAAGTAGGCTTCATCCCAGAGATGTAGGGCTGGTTCAACATATGAAAATCTATCAAAGTAATCCATCATATAAATAAACTGAAAGAAAAAACCATATGATTATTTCATTAGATGCTGAAAAAGCATTTGACAAAATTCAACACCCTTTTATGATAAAGGTCTTGGAGAGATTAGGGATACAAGGGTCATACCTAAATATAATAAAAGCTATTTACAGCAAACAGACAGCTAACATCAAATTAAATGGAGAGAAACTCAAAGACATTCCACTAAAATCAGGAACACGACAAGGCTGTCCACTCTCTCCATATCTCTTCAATATAGTGCTTGAAGTTCTTGCAATAGCAATAAGACAGCATAAGTGGATCAAGGGGATTCGAATTGGAAAGGAAGAAATTAAACTTTATTATTTGCAGATGATATAATAGTGTACATAAGCGACCCCAAAAACTCTACCAAAGAACTCCTACAGCTGATAAACTCCTTTAGTAATGTGGTAGGATACAAGATCAACTCCAAAAAATCAGTTGCCCTCCTATACACAAAGGATAAAGAAGCAGAGAGGGAAATCAGAGAAGCATCACCTTTCACGATAGCCACAAAGAGCATAAAATATCTTGGGGTAACTCTAACCAAGGAAGTGAAAGATCTATTTGACAAGAACTTTAAGTCTTTGAGGAAAGAAATTGAAGAAGATACCAGAAAAATGGGAGGATCTCCCTTGCTCTTGTATTGGGAGGATCAACATAGTAAAAATGGCAATTCTACCAAAAGCAATCTATAGATTCAATGCAATCCCCATTAAAATCTCAGAAAAATTCTTAACAGATCTTGAGAGAACAATAATCAATTTTATATGTAAAAACAAAAAACCCAGGATAGCCAAAACAATCTTATACAATAAAGGAAATTCTGGAGGCATCACCATCCCTGACTTCAAACTCTATTACAGAGCTACAGTATTGAAAACAGCTTGGTATTGGCATAAAAACAGAGAAGTCGACCAATGGAATCGAATAGAAAACCCGAATATTAACCCACAAACCTATGAATACCTGATTTTCAACAAAGGAGCTAAAGTATACAATGGAAGAAAGAAAGTATCTCTTCAACAAATGTTGCTGGCATAACTGGATATCAACCTGTAGAAGAATAAAAATAGATCCATATCTATCACCATGCACAAAACTCAATTCCAAATGGGTTAAAGACCTCAATATTAATCTGAACACACTGAACCTGATAGAAGAGAAAGTGGGAAGTATTCTACAGCACATGGGCACAGGAGACCACTTCTTATGTACAACCCCAGCAGCACAGGCATTAAGGGCAACATTGAATAATGGGACCTCATGAAACTGAGAAGCTTCTGTAAAGCAAAGGACACTGTCATTAAGACAAAAGGGCTACCTACTGACTGGGAGAAGATCTTCACCAACCGCACAACAGACAAAGGTCTGATCTCCAAAATATATAAAGAACTCAAGAAACTAGACTTTAAATGCTAATTAACCCAATTAAAAAAATGGGGCACTGAACTGAACAGAGAATTCTCAACAGAAGAAGTTCAAATGGCCAAAAGACACTTAAGGTCATGCTCAACCTCCTTAGCGATCAGGGAAATGCAAATCAAAATAACTTTGAGATACCATCTTAAACCTGTCAGAATGGCTAAAATATAAAACACTAATGATAGCCTTTGCTGGAGAGGATGTGGAGTAAGGGGTACACTCATCCTCTGCTGGTGGGAATGCAAACTTGTGCAACCACTTTGGAAAGCAGTGTGGTGGTTTCCCAAGAAATTCGGAATCAACCTACCCCAGGATCCAGCAATACCACTCTTGGGAATATACCCAAGAGATTCCCTATCATACTACAAAAGCATTTGTTCAACTATGTTCATAGCAGCATTATTTGTAATAGCCAGAACCTGGAAACAACCTAGACGTCCCTCAATGGAAGAATGGATACAGAAAGTATGGAATATAAACACATTAGAGTACTACTCAGCTGTAAAAAACAATGACATCTTGAACTTTGCCTGCAAATGTATGGAAATAGAAAACACTATTCTGAGTGAGGTAACCCAGACCAAAAAGGATGGATTTGGTATGTACTCACTCATCAGTGGATTCTAGACATAAATAAAGGTCAGTGAGCCTATAATACCTGATCATTGAGAAGCTAAATAAGAAGGTGAACCCAAAGGAAAACATATAGTTATCCTCCTGGACATTGGAAGTAGACTAGATTGCCAGGCAAAAATTTGGGATCTTGGGGGTGGGGGTGGGGTGGCGGTAAGGGGTGATGGGGAGATGTGGATAGAAAAGTGAGGAGGGGAGGATGGGGAGACCCTGTGGGAATGTGATGGTTGGGATGGAGGAAGGGTGGATAGGGGTGCAGGGAAGAAGATATCTTAATTAAGGGAGCCATTTTAGGGTTAGCAAGAGACTTCACTCTACAGGGGTTCCCAGGTTATCCATGGAGATGTCCCCAGCTAGTTCCTTGGGCAGCTAAGGAGAGGGAGCCTGAAATGGCCCTTTCCTATAGCCATACTGATGAATATCTTGCATATCACATATCACCATAGAAGCTTCATCTGGCGATGGATGGAGATAGAGACAGAGACCCACACTGGAGTGCAGGACTGTGCTCCCAAGGCCCAAATGAGGAGCTGAAGGAGGGAGAACATGAGCAAGGAAGTCAGGACTGCAAGGAGTGTGCCCACCCACTGAGACTGCGGGGCTGGTCTAATGGTAGTTCACCAAAGCCAGTGCAACCTGGACTGAAAAAACATGGGATCAAACCAGATTCTCTGAATGTGGCAGACAATGAAGGCTGACTGAGAAGCCAAGAACAATGGCACTGGGTTTTGATCCTACCGCATGTACTGGCTTTTGGGGAGCCTAGTCTGTTTAGAGGTGCACCTTCCTGGTCCTAGATGGTGTGGGTTGGACCTTGGACTTCCCGCAGGGCAGGGAACCCTGACTGCTCCTTGGACTGGAAAGGGAGGGGCAGGGGAGTTAAGGGAGGGGGAGGGAAATGGGAGGTGGGGAGGAGGTGGAAATTTTTAATAATAATAATTTTTTAAAAAAGAAGAAAAAAACTAAACAGTTTTCAGACTTGCAACAACAGTCAATCCCTCCAGGATTTTACAGTCTAATCAGTGAGTGTTAGAATATAGCTAAAAATGTGGAAAGTATATTCTAAGCAAATGAGCTTAAGGGGCAAGTTGATGTCGCCATTTTAATATCCAACAGAATAAACTTCAAACCAGAACTAATAAAAGAGGAAAGAACACTACATACTCATCAAAGGAAAAATCCACCACAATGGCATTTCAATTCTTGATATCTATGTTCCAAACACAAAGGCATCAAAGTGTGTAAAAGAAATACTACTGTAGCTTAAATTACATGTTGACCCTCACACACTGAGAGTGTAAGACTTCAATACACCACTCTTACCAATAAACAGATCATCAAGACAAAAACTTAACAGAAAAGATGGAGCTAACAGATGTTAGAAATCAAATGAACCTAACAGATATTTATAGAACTGTTCATCCAAACACAAAATAATGGACCGTATTTTTTGTAGCTCATAGAACTTTCTCCAAAATTAACCACATACTTGGACATAAAGAAAGTCTCAGTATATAAAAGAAAATTGAAATAACTCCATGAATCCTATCAGACCACCATGGATTAAAGCTGGATATCAACAACAAAAACAATAGAGGCTTACAAACTCAAGGAAACTGAACAACTCTCTACTGAATAGAAAATAGGTCAAGACAAGTATAAGAAATAAATTAGACTTTCTAGAATTCAGTGAGAGTAAATAACAGCATACTCAAACTTAAGGAACACAGTGGAAGTGGTTCTAAGACACAAGTTCATAACACTAAGTGCCTACATTAAAAGAAAAAACTAGGAAGATCTATGCTAGCAACTTAACAGCACTCCTGAAAGCTCTAGAACAAAAAGAAGTAATTATACCCAACAAGAGTAGATGGAAAGGAAAACTCAGGGCTAATATCAATAAAATAGAAACAAAGAAAACAATGCAAAGAATCAATAATTTAAATAGTTTGTTCTTTGAGAAATTCAACAAGATAGACAAACCCTTATCCAGACTAACTAAAAGATGGAGAGATGATATCCAACTAACTAAAACGCAAAAGGACAATATCAAAATTAACAAAAGCAAAGATGAAAAGGGGGGCCATGGTAACAGGACAACAAGGAAATCTAGAAAATCATAAGGATATTTATTAAAAATCTGTACTCCAGCAAATTAGAAATCTAAAAGAAATGGATGAGTTTCTCAATAGGAACCCCATAATAAAGTTAAATCACAATCAGATAAACAATTTAAAAAGGCTTATAACCCCCTAGTGAAATAGAAGCACTCATTAAAATCTCCACAACAACAGAAAAAGAAAGAAAGAAAGAAAAAGAAAAACTCCAAGGTCAGATAGCTTAAGAGCAAAGCCTTTGACAAAATCTAATACCCCTTCATGATGAAAGTCCTGGAGAGAAAAGAGATAGAAAGAACATACTAACATAATAAAGGCAATATTCTTTTTTAAAATCTTTTTTTATTGGTTTTATGGATCTATACATTTTTCTCTGCTCCCCTCCCTACCTCTCCCCTCCCCTTCTCCCCTCTACCATGGTCCTCATGCTCCCAATTTACTCAGGAGATTATTTCTTTTTCTAATTTCCATGTAGAGTAGATCCATGTATGTTTCTCTTAGGGTTCTCACTGTTGTCTAGGTACTCTGGAATTGTGACTTCAGGCTGGTTTTCTTTGCTTTATGTATAAAAGCCACTTATGAGTGAGTACATATGATATTTGTCTTTCTGGGTCTGGGTTACCTTACTCAATATGATGGTTTCTAGATCCATCCATTTGCCTGTAAATTTCAAGATGTCATTATTTTTTCTGCTGTGTAATACTCCATTGTATAAATGAACCACATTTTCCTCATCCATTCTTTGGTCAAGGGGCATTTAGGTTGTTTCCAAGTTTTGGCTATGACAAACAAAGCTTCTATGAACATAGTTGAGCACATGTCCTTATAGTATGATTGAACACCCTTTGAGTATATACCCTAAAGTGGTATTGCTGAGTCTTGAGGAAGGCTGTTTCATAATTTTCTGAGAAATCGCCATACTGATATGCAAAGAGGCTGTACAAGTTTACATTCCCACCATCAATGCAGTACTGTTCCCTTTACCCCACAACCTCTCCAGCATAAGTTATCATCAGTGTTTTTGATCTTGGCCTTTCTTACTGGTGTAAGATGGAATCTCAGAGTTGTTTTAATTTGCATTTCTCTGATGGCTAAGGATGTTGAGCATTTCCTTAAGTTTCTTTCAGCCATTTTAGATTCCTCTGCTGAGAGTTCTCTGTTTAGGTCTGTACTCCATTATTTTATTGGATTATTTGTTCTTTTGATGACCAGTTTCTTGAATTCTTCATATATTTTGGAGATCAGCCCTCTGATGTGGGCTTGGGGAAGATCTTTTCCCATTCTGTAGACTGCCATTTTGTCTTATTGACCATGTCCTTTGCTTTACAGAAGCTTTTCAATTTCATGAGGTCCCATTTATTAATTGTTTCTCTCAGTGTCTGTGCTACTAGGGTTATATTTAGAAAGTGGTCTCCTGTGCCGATGCATTAAAATATATTTCCCACTTTTGCTTCTATGAGGTCCAGTGTGGTTGCATTTATGTTGAGATCTTTGATCCATTTGGACTTGAGTTTTGTGCATGGTGATAGATATTGATCTATTTTCATTCTTCTATTTGTTGATATCCAGTTATGCCAGCACCATTTGTTTAATATACTTTCTTTTTTCATTTTATATTTTTTGCTTTATTGTGAAAAGTCAGGTATTTGTAGGTGAGGTATGTGGATTGATATCTGGATCTTTGATTCGGTTCCATTGGTCCTCCTGTCTGTTTTTATGCCAATACCAGGCTGTTTTCAGTACTGTATCTCTGTAATAGAGTTTGAAGTCAGGGATTGTGATGCCTCCAGAAGTTCCTTTACTATACAGGATTGTTTTGGTTATTCCGGGTTTTTTTTTTTTTTTTTTTTTTGCTTTTCCATTAGAAGTTGAGTATTGTTCTTTTGAGGTCTGTGAAGAATTTTGCTGGGCATTGCATTGAATCTGTAGATTGCTTTTGGTAAGATTGCCATTTTTACTATGTTAATTCTACCTTCCCAAGGGCATGGGAGATCTTTCCATTTTCTGGTGTCTTCTTCAATTTCTTTCTTCAAGGATTTAAATTTCTTGTCATACAGGTCTTCCACTTGCTTGGTTAGAGTTACTTTGAGATATTTTATACTACTTGTGTCTATTGTGAAGGGTGATGTTTCTCTGATTTCTTTTTCAGCCCATTTATCACCTGTGTACAGTTTGGCTACTGATTTATTTGAGTTAATCTTGTATCCTGATATATTCCTGAAAGTGTTTATGAGTTGTAGAAGTTCCTTGGTAGAATTTTTGGGTCACTATGCAAACAATCATATCATCAGCAAATAGGGAGAGTTTGACTTCTTCTTTTCCAATTTGTATCCCCTTGATCTCCTTTTGGTGGCTTATTGTTCTAGATAGAACCTCAAGAACTATAGTGAATGAAGAGAGGGGACAACCTTGTCTTGTTCCTGATTTCAGTGGGATTGCTGTGAATTTCTCTCCATATAGTTTGATGTTGGCTGTTGGCTTGCTGTATATTGCCTTTATTATGCTTATCCCTGCTCTCTCCAAGACCTTTATCATAAAGGAATGATGTATTTTGTCAAAAACTTTTTCAGCATCTAAAAAGATGATCATGTGGTTGTTTTATAGTTTGTTTATATGGTGGATTTCCTTGATAGATTTTTCTATGTTGAACCACCCCTGAATCTCTGAAAAGAAGCCAACTTGATCATGGTGGATGATTTTTCTGATGTGTTCTTGGATTCAGTTTGGCAGTATTTTTGTTGAGTATTTTTGCATCAATGTTCATGAGTGAAATTGATCTATAATTCTCTTTCTTGGTAATGTATTTATGTAGTTTGGTATCAAGGTAATTGTAGCCTCATAAAAGAGCTTAGCAATGTTCCTTCCATTTCTATTGAGTGGAACAATTTGAGGAGTATTGGTATTAGTTCTTCTTTGAAAATCTTGAAGAATTATGAGCTGAAACTATCTGGACCTGGGCTTTCTTTTCTTTTTTTCTTTTGGTTGGGAGACTTTTGATGACTGTTTCTATTTCTTTAGCAGTTATGGGTCTATTTAATTTGCTTATTTGGTCTTTATATAATTTTGGTAAGTGATATTTATCCAGAAAGTTGTCCATTTCCTTTAACTTTTCCAATTTTTGTGGGGTACAGGTTTTTGAAATATGACCTCATGATTCTCTGGATTTCCTCTGTATCTGTTGTTATGTTCCCATTTTCATTTCTGATTTGGGTAATTTGTATATTCTCTCTCTGCCTTTTGGCTAGTTTGAATAAAGGTTTGTGTATTTTGTTGATTTTCTCGAAAAACCAACCCTTTATCTCATTGATTCTTTGTATTGTTTTCTTTGTTTCTATTTAGTTGATTTCAGCTCTCAATTTGATTATTTCCTGATGTCTAGTTCTCATGGGGTGTTTGCTTCTTTTGTTCTAGAGTTTTCAAATGTTCTGTTAATTCACTAGTGTGGGATTTTTCCAGCTTCTCTATGTAGGCATTGTGTGCTATGAACTTTTTTCTTAACACTGCTTTCATTGTGTCCCATAAATTTGGGTATGTTGTGTGGTCATTTTGATTGAATTTTAGCAATTCTAATTTCTTCCTTTATTTCTTCCTTGACCCATTGATGATTCAGGTGAGCACTGGTTAATTTCCATGTGTTGTGGGCTTTCTGGAATTAGTGTTGCTGCTGACTTCTAATTTTAAGCCGTGGTGATCCAATAATATACATGGGGTTATTCCAATTTTTTTGTATCTGTTGAGGTTTGCTTTGTTACCTAGAATGTGGTCAATTTTTGAGAAGGTTACATGAGGTGCTGAGAAGAAGGTATATCCTTTATGATTGGATGGAATGTTCTATAGATGTCTGTTAAGTCCATTTGAATCATAACATCTGTTAGTTCCCTTATTTCCCTGTTAATTTTTTGTCTGACAGACCTGCCCAGTAGTGAGAGTGGGGTGTTCAAGTCTCCCACTATTAGTATGTGGGGTTTAAAGTGTGATTTAAGCTTTAGAAGCGTTTTCTTTTACATATGAAGGTGCCCTTGTATTTGGGGCATAGATGTTCTGTCTTGAGTTTTCCACCTGATATATTTTTTTCTGTGACTAATATGAAATGTCCTTCTTTGTCTCTTTTGATTGATTTTAGTTTAAAGCCTAATTTGTTAGATATTAGGATAGCTTTTTTTCTTAGGTCCATTTGATTGGAAAATTTTTCCCAACCCTTTACTCTGAGGCAATGTCTGTCTTTGAGATTCAGGTGTGTTTCTTATATGCAGCAGAAGGATGGATTCTGTTTTTTTATCCAGTCTATTAGTCTGTGTCTTCTTATGAGTGATTTGAGTTCATTTATATTAAGGAATATTAATGACCAGTAATTGCTAGCTCCTGTTATTTTAGTTTTTGTTGGTGGTGATGATATTTTGTGGGATTTCCCCTGCTTTGGGATTTGCTGCTGTGATATCGTTTATTGTCTGTGTTTTTGTTGATGTAGCCAACTTCCTTGGGTTGGAGTTTTCAATAAAGGCAATTTTTTTTCCTTTTCTTTTTTATTTATTTATTTATTAAAAATTTCCACCTCCTCCCATTTCTCTCCCACTCCCTCTCCACTCCCTCTCCCCCTCCCTCTCCAGTCCTAAGAGCAGTCAGGGTTTCCTGCCCTTTGGGAAGTCCAAGGTCCTCCCCTCTCCATCCAGGTCTAGGAGGGTGAGCATCCAAACAGACTAGTATCCCACAAGGCCAGTCCATGCAGTAGAATCAAAACTCAGTGCCATTGTCCTTGACTTCTCAGTCAGCCCTTATTGTCAGCCACATTCAGAGAGTCCAGTTTGATCACATGCTCCATCAGTCCCAGTCCAGCTGGCCTTGGTGAGTTCCATTAGATCAGTCCCATTGTCTCAGTGGGTTCAACAAGCCCCGTGCCAACATCAACTTAAATGGAGAGATGCTCAAAGCGATTCCACTAAAATCAGGAACAAGACAAGACTGTCCACTCTCTTCATGTCTATTCAATATAGTACTCAGAGCAATGAGACAACTGAAGGAGACCAAGGGGTTACAAGTAGGAAAGGATCTTTACATAAAAGAAAGGTACAAATTTCCAAGTATCTTTATTTGCAGATGATATAATAGTATATATAAGTGACCCTAAAAATTCCATAAGGGAACTCCTACAGATGATAAACACTTTCAGTAGAGTAGCTGGATACAAAATTAACTCACAAAATCAGTAGACCTCCCATATACAAATGACAAACAGAGAAAGAAATCAGAGAATTTCTTTCACAGTAGCCTCAAATAATATAAAATACCCTGGTATAACTGTAACCAAGCAATTGAAAGGTTTATATTATAAAAACTTCAAGTTTTTTAAGAAAAACTTGAATAAGATAGTAGAAGATGGAAAGATTTCCCATGTTCATGGATTAGTGAGATTAACATAGTAAAAAAGTCATCCTACCAAAAGTAGTCTACAGATTCAGTGAAATCTTCATCAAAATTTCAACACAATTGTTCACAGAGCTTGAAGGGGCGATTTTCAACTTCATATGGGAAAAAAAACTCAGGGTAGCTAAAATAATGCTTAATAATAGAACTCCTGGAGTTCTCCCCATTCCTGATTTCAAGTTGTACTACAGAGCTATAGCGACAAAAATAGCATGGTATTAATGCAAAAACAGACATGTTGATCAATAGAATTGAATCAAAGGCCTAGACATAAATCCACACTCCTATGGACACTTGATTTTTGATCAAAGAAGCCAAAAAGACACAATGGGAAAAAGACAGCATCTTCAACAAATGGTGCTAGTATAACTGTCTGTATGTATGTAGAAGAAAGAAAATAGATGAATATTTATCACCCCACATAAAACTCAAGTCCAAGTGGATCAAAGACTTCAACATAAAACTAGGTACACTGAACTTAATAGAACAGAAAGTGGGAGGAAAGCCTTGAACCCATTGGCACAAGAGATAACTTTCTGGACAGGACACTGATAGCACAGACACTAAGATCAACAATAAACAGGACCTCAGGAAACTGAAAAACTTCTGTAAGGCAAAGGACACTATTATACAGGTAAAGACGCATCCTACAGAGTGGGAAAAGATTTTTACCAACTTTACATCCAATAGAGCTCTAATAACCAAAATATAAAGAACTCAAGAAACTATATCAAAAAACCAAATAGTCCAATTTGGTACAGATTTAAACAGAGAATTTCCAATAGAGGAATCTCAAATGACTGAGAAACACTTAACTGTTCAACATCCTTAGCCATCAGGGAAATGCAAATCAAAATGACACCAAGATTCCATCTTACACCTGTCATAATGGCTTAGATCAAAAATGAAAGTGAGAGTTCATTCTGGCCTAAATGTGGATTAGTGGTCTTCAAGGTCTTTCTGTCTATGTGTTGGTTTTATTGGTTAATGAAAAAGAAACTGGCTTCGCCTGATAGGGTAGAATAGAGGTAGGTGGGGAAAATTAAACTGAATGCTGGGAGAAAGGAGGCAGAGTCAGAGAGAAGCCATGTAGCACCATGGGAGACAGATGCCAGAACTTTAACCAGTAAGCCACAGCCACGTGGCAATACACAGATTAATAGAAATGGGTTAAATTAATATAACCCATTAAGAGAAAGAGTAAGAGTTAGCCAATATGAAGTTAGAGCTAATAGACTAAACAGTCCATTAATTAATACAGTTTCTATGTGATTATTTCAGGTCTGAACTGCCGAGCAGCCGGGAGCCAACAAGCACCCTCTGACAACAGATTAAAGAGAACACTTCTCCATTGCTGATAGGAGAGCAAACATACACAACCCCTATGGAAATCAATATGAAAATTCCTCAGAAAGTTGGTAATCAATGTACCTCAATACCCAGCTATACCACTCTTGGTCATACCCAAAGGGTGCTCCATCCTACCACAAGGACACTTGCTCTTCCATGTTCACTACTGCTCTATTCATAATAGCCAGAAACTGAAAATAACATAGATGCCCGCCATACAAGAACGGGTAAAAAAAATGGTAAGTTACTCAAAGTTCTTTTTAAAATGACATCATGAAATTTTTTGGCAAATGGATGGAACTAGAAAATGTCATGCTGAGTGAGTAACCCAGACCCAGAAAGATAAATGTGGTATGCATTCACTTATATGTGGATATTACTATTAAATAAATGATAAAAAGCCTATAATATGTAGACTCAGAGAGGTTAGGTATAGAGGAAAGGACTAGAGAGAACACATGGATCTCCCTGGGAGAAGGAATTAGAATAGATTGTATGTGTTGATTGGGGGCACGATAGGGGATGCAGATAGGAGGATCAAGTGGGGAGGTTGAGGGGAGATAGGGTTGAGGGAAGGAATGTGGAGAGAGGCAGCTGGACTTGAAGGGTATTTGAAGAATTGTATGGAAACTTAGTGCTGTGGAAACTTCCTAAACTATATCAAGGCAGTTCTAATAAAATCTCCTAGTAATGGGGAAGACAGAGTTCCAACTAGCCATCTCTTGTCAACAAACAAGACTCAAGTACCGGGACTGGGTTATATTCTACTAAGGTGTTGGCTAAGGGGGTCCCATGGAAATCCCCAAACAACTCAGGCTGTTACCAAAACAATGTATTGCTCTCCACAAAATGACATTGCTAAGGACAACACCCACACAACTCACGGAACATGTAGAAATTGAGCTCTTGCCTACATGGAAACTTCACCCTATGGTTCAGTATATTTTGGTGCAGGAAGGTTCTCTTCAGGCTACAAAAAGAAATGTAAACACCAACCCAGTAACAAAACCTTTAACCTACAATGTGTCTGCAAGATATGTTAGGGAAATGGTGGCACAGAACTTACGGGAGTAACCAACAAATGTCTGGTTTGATTTAAGGCCCATTCCACAAGATAGAACTTATACCTGTCACTGCTTGAGTGACCAAGAACCAGAGACTAGATAGCCCAGAGACAAAGAGGAAAAACAAACACTACTGGTCCAAAAAAAAAAAAAAACAGGAAGGAAGGAAGGAAGGAAGGAAGGAAGGAAGGAAGGAAGGAAGGAAGGAAGGAAGGAAGGAAAGGAGGGGTGGAGTGAGTGAGTTGAGGGAGGGAGGGAAGGAGAGAAGCAGGGAGGCATGGAAAGAGGGAGGGAGGGAGGATAAAATGACTCTTAATGATATTCTGCTATGCTCATAGTTCAGTGTCTTATTCAGTCATCGTCAGAGTAGCTTCTTCCTGCAGCAGATGGGAATAGATGCAAAGACCCATGGCCATACATTATATAGAGAGAGACTCCTTGGAACACACAGTTCTAAAAAGGATCTGTCCATCAAATCCATTCCCTCAGAGCTCAGGGAAGCCCATGAAAGGGGAGGTGGAAAGAATGTAAGAGCCAGAGGGAGCTGAGGATATCAGGAAAACAAGGCCCTTGGAATCAGCTGAGCAAGGCTTATACGATTCTGAAGCAGCAAGCATGGGGCTGGCTCTGGTCGGCTTCAGGTCCTCTGAGGATGTGTTAGAGCTTCTCGTATTTTTAGGGAACTCCTGAACGTATGAATGAAGAGTCCTCTGATTCTTCTGCCTACTCTTGCAGTTCTTTTCCTTCCATTGGGTGGCCTGGTCCAGTCCTGGCGTGATGGCTTTTCCTTCCCCTTATATTTTTATTTTGTCATGTTTGGTTGTTAGAAGCCTGTTCTTATTTAATGAGAGACAGAAAGGGAGTGAATCCAGAAGGGAGGGGAAGTTGGGAGGAACTGGCAAGAGTAAAGGAGGGGAAAACTGCAATCAAGATATATTGTAGGAGAAAATCATCTTTTTAATAAAAAAAGAAAAAGAAAAAAGAATATAGAAAAACTGATCTGCATGCTTACCACTGAGAAAGACCTTTATCTCTTATGTGTTTGTCAAACTTTGCTGATATTGAGTATTTTAATAAAGTAGTTTACAATATCTACTACAAAAAATTCATTATATGCACCCAACTTAGCTAAGCACCACAGCACAAGCCAGATGCTCTCCTGGGTAGCTGGAAGCTGTGCTTTGATGCCACATACCACAGGGTGAGAATCTTCTATCATCAGCCCAAGAAAAGAGCTAAGTTCAGAATCTAAGTACAGCTTCTACTGAATATATAATGCTTTCACCCCACTACAAAATAGAAAACTTGTCAGTTAAACTATAATTAAATTGGGGCTCATCTGTGTATCTACAACAAAAAGAAAACCTGTGTAACAAAAGACATTGGCAAGTTAGCTACATTTAATCAAGTGAAAATAGCAAGGAACTATTGTAGAATATCTAACTTCCTACATATACAATGGAAAAAGGGTTGCTTTCTACTTTATTCATAAGCACAAACAGATTAAACAATCAGAATACAAGTAACCTATAGGAAAGTAAGTTCTGTGCATTGACAGAACACAGCCCAAAAAAGGAGTCATATGAGGAGAATCCTAAGTGCTTTTGGGGAAAACTCGAAGAAAACAAGACAGGAGTCATGTGACCTCACTTTCTTCAAAATACGGAATTGTTTTTGGAATGTGTTTTCCTGCTTTTCCTGCTCCTCCCAGGTGTAGCAGATAGGTGTGAGTTTACTTCAGAGGATTCATTACTATCGTTATTTGGGTTTTCACATGTAGCTTGCACTCGACTATAAACTGTCTGATGCTAAAAATAAAGCTGGCTACTGCATGAGACTTTAGTCTACCTCATTTATCAGTTCCATTCTCCCAGGTCTCATGGCCTCTACAGCATTAACAAAGAGCTTGTGTTCTGTGAGATTGTTTGTGATCTGACAAATAAAGCTTGCCTGGAGATCAGAGGGTGGAGCAAGACACTAGTTAACCATAGAGGCCAGGTGGTGGTGGCTCACGCCTTTAATCCCAGCACTTGGGAGGCTCATGACTTTAATCCCAACACTTGGGAGGTGAAGAGAATTGATAAGGCAAAACAGAGACAGGATATGAGCCAGTGGTACTGAGGAACCAGAGAGGATGGAAGCAACTGGTGGCTGCTCCCGGTTCTTTGATTTTTCAGTTTTCACTGCGATATCTGACTACTGGTTTTATTGATAAGACTAATTAGGATCATGCTTCAAGCTTGCAGAAGAGCAGAGATAATTAGCAACACATGAAGAGATACAGATGAATCTAGGAGGTGTCATTTTGTGGGCATCTGACCAAAAAAAAAAAAAAAAAAAAAAAAACCAAAGCAGAGGTGTTGAGTAACAGGAGTCTTACACATAGGCAAATTTTTCCTTCCTCCAAAGGTCACTTAGGTCTGCATATTGAAACATAAATTGTGTGCCATCCTCTTCCCTGGCCTCCTGCCTACATGGGCTAATGTGTAGTGCATCATTGTAAGAAGCAAAAGCTAACAGCAGCTAAATGATCCTGGGCAAGTATAAATGTAAACAAGCTATCTCAGACACAGACTGTGTGAGCTAAAACAAAGCAGGAATTTTACATCTGCTGTACACCTACCATAGAATTACCTCCATGACACAGAACAAATGTAAAATATGTACAGCACAATTTGTCAAGCCTGATGAAACACTCCTTTCTGTGCAAATCTTGGTGACTACACAGGATACAAAGTCTAGAAGATAGGTCTAGAATCTTCTGTGCAATTTGAGGTCTATAGGTAGTAAGACCGTACTCTAGTTAAGACTTGCTACCCAAGACCAAAGGCCAGCAAGGACCTGTCAGGTAACAGATATGTTGATTTGCTTTACTCTTGGACCATTTTGCTTGAATGTGTCTCATAACTTTGTATTGTAGACTTTTTAAAATACACATAGTTAAAAACTATTTTAAGTACATAGAAAGGATTGGAAG
Organism: Arvicola amphibius; assembly: GCF_903992535.2. Lineage (NCBI taxonomy): Eukaryota > Metazoa > Chordata > Mammalia > Rodentia > Cricetidae > Arvicola > Arvicola amphibius. The sequence continues at coordinate 95,989,904 of NC_052049.1, read as the reverse complement.
ATGATGATAGAGTGTTACTCAGCTGGTAGAGGGCTAGTTCATCTTGTAAGGGTGGGAACCAGAGTTCAGTTTCCAGAAGACACACCAGCAAGCCAGCCTACTTGGGAAGTTCCAGGTTAGCCTGATCAGTGAGGGACTTGGGGAGCCCTATTTGTAAGGGATTGACATGAAGCTAAAAATATGGAAGGCCTATGGACCTGCATGATCCCCACTAAGCCAAGCCTTTACCTATCATGGTATTTGTCAAGTTTTTCTGGTATTAATTTCAAAAAGTTACTTTACAGTATCTGCTATCAAAACATGCATTATGTATACCCAACTTACCAAGCACCGTAGCCCAGCAGCAGCACATGATAGTGTACCCGCTGATTGCTCTCTCTGAGAAGGCCTGTCTCAGATGAGGAGGGTAGTGCTCCATGAACAATATTTGTGCTTGTCTTCTGGCCTCCGCACCCACAGGTCCACACACACGCAGACACAAAATAAATATATAACACACTGAAAATTTTGGAAGAGCCTATATTAAGTTCAAAAACAAAGTTCCTGAGGCTGGTGGAGGTAATGAAGTACTCACCACCACACAGCATGAGGACTTCGGCTAAGAAGCTGGTGTGCTTACGCCTGTGATCCCAGCACTAAGGACACAGAGACAAGGGGATCCCCAGACCTTGCTGGGAAGCCAGTCTAGTGAGTCTTGGGACCAGCAAAGACACTGTCTCAAAAGTTAAGGTGAAGAGTAACTGAGGATGACACCTGAAGTCAACTTCTACCAGCCAGTCACACATACAAACACATGCATACACACTACCCACCAGTCACACATATGAACACATGCATACACACTACCCTCCAGTCACACATATGAACACATGCATACACACTACCCACCAGTCACACTGAAGAACACATACATACACACTACCCACCAGTCACACATACGAACACAAACATACACACTACCCTCCAGTCACACAGATGAACACATGCATACACACTACCCGCCAGTCACACATATGAACACATGCATACACACTACCTGCCAGTCACTCATAGAAACACATACATACACACTATGCACAAACACACACAAAAATCATCCCTCAGCAAATAAGAAAAGGTGACTTGAAAAGAGGATAAATCAAGATTCTTTTTTGTTTGATAACTTTTTTAATTTAAGGGATGCTTTTTTATATTCTACTTATATGAGGAAAGATTTAAGGTGATTTTAAAAGAGATGACTGTCTGTAAGCCAATGAATGGCTCCACATCATTATGAGAATATGCAGAAAAAGAATTAATCAAGTTTAAAGGACCTTTTGACATTAATCTTCAGTTATTGCATTTGGCATATAACTGATCTCCTGGTTCTTCAAGCAAAGCCAGTGTGAAGAGGGTAGAACCATGTGTATTCCATCTGGGATCCCAGTCAGATGGTATAGGCTTCACTTGGGACAAATCCCAGGCTAGAAATAAATTCTACATTCTTAAATGTTTAAAATCATCCAAAGAAGAGAAACTAATGGTGATTTGATTAAATGTACACAAAATCAAATTTTAGAGTCCATGAATAAAAGTCCATGAATGAAAAAATATATATATATATTATACTACGGCCATCTCGGCCCACTTTCTCATGTCTTGTGCTTTAGTGTGACTACAGCCTGAGTAGCTAAGACCCTGTGTGATCTACAAAGTTCAAGAAATTTCTGTTACTTTACGGGGGCAGTGTGTTGATCTGCCACAGGTCATCTTCTGTGTTAGCATCTTATCTGGGGTGGGTCTGGGGTCATCCACATTCACTGCCAGTGCTGAAGACCGGAGACTCTGAGCAGGTATTTTTAACTTACAGATGCTGCCAGCCCTCCTCAGCGCTCTCATTCCTTCTCATCCTGCCGCATTTAGCTCTTCTTTTCTGTGCCTTTTTTTTTTTTTTTAACACAGAAGGGACTTATCTCTGAGGGAGATCAGAAGCAACCATCAGCTCTTCCTCAATTATCCACCCTCAGAGGAACTCTAGCAGGGTCCTCGGTGACCACCTCAGGCACCAACACACACACACACACACACACACACACACACACACACACACACACACACACCTTCTGAGGATGGCACAGTACCAGAAACAGTCCCACCGTGATTAGTTCTAGAACAGGGCCCTGGGACCTCACAGATTCTGAAGAAACCCAGGAGCCCCCACCCCCATTGCTAAGTCGGGTATGTATGCACAACGCCTGGGCATTTAGGAGCATCCCACGGGCCCTCCTCAGCCTGTAGGTGTCCATCCGTCTGAAGTTTAAAGGCCCTGTTCTACAGGGCTACTAATCTGCAGTTTCCGGAGCCAGGGTCTCCTGCTCTGATCACATAATGGAAAAGCAGGGGAGCGCAGTGTATGGTGAAGAGAAACAACCTTCTGCTCAGCAGTCACTATCACCTACCACTCCTCTATTTTTGGCTTCTGCCCTGCCTTTGTGGATTTTACACACACACACACACACACACACACACACACACACACACACACATATGCATGCACACACACAGGGAGGGTGCATCCAGGGAACTGCAATGATTAGGTATGAATAAAGATGTTAGTTACAAACTATAAGATTAGAAAGAGGATTATGAATTTTTAGCCAACAGCCGAAAGCTGTGAGCGTTTGATGTTGCCAGTGTGTCTCAAGCCAGCTGTGTGTCTGTCATGATTGAGAACAAACTTTCAAATTCATATACATAGGCCTGTCTGAGAACTGAAAGAGCAGACAGGGATGCACTCATCTGGGCATATGCATAGGTATGTGCACACTGTAAATTTATTTTTATTTAGTGTACTTGTTTTTATTTTTGTGGGATGCATAAGCATTGCCAATGTTTTCAGGTGCCATGTGGCCATCTTATACATGCACACAGTGTATAATATTCTAAACAGGATGCTTATGTTCTGTCTCCACATATTCATTTTTAAACAAGACTCTCAGATAACACCAACCAGAATAAACCCGGAGCCATACTGTGATCACAGTTCGTGGTTGTCAGCTTGACTGTATCTGAGATTAATTAGAAGCCAAGCCACTGGGTACACCTATGATAGATTCTTGTTCTTGTATGAATAATTTGAGGTGGGAAGATCCACCCTAAATCTAGATATTTGAGGTGGGAAGGTACCTCTTAAATCTGGGCAATGTATTCTGGCAGCAGTCTATGTAAAGGACATCCCCACCCCTACCCTGACTGGCAAATTCATTCCTTCGCTGGCATTAGAACCTGACTCTTCAGGATTCTGACATATACTGAAGACCAGCTGAGATATCCAGCTTTGTGAACTGAACATCTACTGGATTCTTGGACTTTCTGTCAAGAACTAGTCATCAGTGCACTAGCTGGACCACAGCCTGTAAGCCCCTCGAACAAATTCTCCCTTTACACATCTAGAGTCATTCTATCAGTTCCGTTTTGCTAGAGAACCCTGACTAATACATGTGCACAAGGTGGCCATTGAGGATTACAAAGCTGCAAACTAATATCCCTTCACAATGTTTCAAAAATCTTCAAATGTTATCAAAATTCTACCAAACGGAATCCAGTGATATAAAAAATAAAAATTCTATAACGTAACCCAGAAGGTTTAGAAGCAGAATCCAAGACTGGTCTAATATTTGAAAATCAGCAGAATGCACTGTGTATCAAGGATCAATGGTCTAAAAAATATGTAGATAAAAAAAAGCAGTGAGCAGGATTTAACCCTTTAACGAAGAAAACACACACACCAAAAATCAGAAATTAGAACAGCATTTCAACTTGATGAAGCAATGAAACAAACGTAAAAGGGACTACTTTCCCCGAAGATCATTTAGAAGACTAGAGCCCTACTTCTCAACCATTAGAGCAGCCTGGCAGAGAGCAACCCACCTGGTATGCCTGCCTGGCAGCCATGTATACCATGTGTGCACCACTGTCTTCATCCAGGTCTCGCTAGTACCCTGAGTCAGGCATGAGTGCACCTCCCTCGCGGTGAAAGACAGCCTGTCAATGCAACAGGTGTTGCAGGTGGATCGAAAGAGAGCCCAGCTCTGCAACCCTGAAAGCAGTTGTCACTCTGATCAATTAGGGCAATGGGATGGGAGTGCCATCGCTGCCCCAAAGTACTGGTGGATGGGTTTTAGAATCATGGCTGGGCCAGGGGCGGCAGGTGTCGCCAGGGTATGAGTCAAAATGTTTCTAATAAAGCATCAACCTTCAGCACTGCATGGAGAACTGTGAGAGAGGAGTATCCCCCCACCCCTGCAGAGAAATGTCTGCCAATATTTTCTCATTTAGATCTGGACTCCAATCTGGGATCAGTCTTGTAGTTGGATCACCCATGAAGAGAAATTCTAAAGCAGTTAGGAAGAACATGTTTCAATTTGGGCGCAATTTGCAGCTGGAAATGGAGAACCAATATGAGACCAGACTTCTATCCTGTCTAGCCCGCTGTGCTTTTAGTCCTTATACATTGCTCTTCCGGATTTGGGCTGCACTGGAGAGACAGCTGTCTTACACAGGTTGCAGTTCAATGAGTTTGTAAATACCGTGCCTTCTGGGGAATTGAACACTGGGAAAGCTAAGGAAGCCCTGAGCACCGCTGAAACAGTCAGTTTTCAACTTCTGGGATACAGGGGAGAGTAATGAGCCACTGTGTAAGTCATGTAGCAGAGGAAGAGGTGGCTTTGCCTCTGTGGTGGGCTCTGTTGATGATAAGAGGATGGAAGTAAAAACTGGACTTCATGGAATGCCTAAGATATCAGAAAATCAAGGAGTTCCTGCGCTTACAGTTGCTAACAAAAATGAATTGAGGATTTTGCTCTGAGAGAGCTGGTTAGTAAGGAGCTCGTCGGCTTCTTGGTTTTTTGCAGCTCACCTGTGTAGTTGTGGGAGGTGAACTAGAGGAAGGACTAGAGAAACTACACAATGTGATAATTTAAGATGTTGAGCAGCAAAGAAAGACACAGAGAGCAGCAGAACCTTTTTTTTCTACAGGGGAAAAAAGTGCTACTTCTCTATTTCATCCCAATTTTTACTGAAGGCTAAAGGAAGTCTCTCTCTGGTCTAACTCTGACAAAGAGAGGGAGGGGTGTTTACAGACTGTATTGTTTGTCACCCCTTTCTATTTGTTAATGAAGCTTTGTTTTGTTGAACAGTCAGATTGCTGTCTTGTGGAAGATGAGTAAATGAAATACTTCTTAAGAAGGTCTTATCTGCCTAATCTACAGATCTTCTGGGAAGCCAAATAAGAACAGTAAACTACAAAATAGCTGTGGAAATCTCACCTGAAGTTGGTAAAATAAAATTTGGTGTGGGAGGAAAAAGTGTCACTTCTTAATTCATCCCAAATTTTTACTGTAGACTAAGCCAGGAAATTTTAATAACAAAGCAACAAAAAGTTCAACCAAGTTACAGAATATAAATAAGATCCATATTTAAAGTTAATTTCCCTACTATAAATTAGCAGTGAGCAATTCAAAAGCAAAATTATGGGAACAGTTTCATTCACAAAACTGCATGGGAGAATAAAACACTTCCAGAGACGCTTGTTAAGATAAATATAAGATTTAGCCAGGCAATGGTGGTACATGACTTTAATCCCAGCACTTGAGAAGTAGAGGCAGATGGGTTTCTATGAGTGTCCGGTCTACAGAGCTAGTTCCAGGATAGTCACCAGGGCTGTTCACAGAGAAATCCTGTCTCAAACCACACACCCACACAACCACAAAAGAGATATGCAAAATGCTATATAACAGTATTGTCCTGGTTTATTTTATATTGTAGTGATAAACACCACAAACAGAACAACTTGAGGAGGAAAGAGTTTATCTTTTACTTCCACATTACAATCCAACATGAACTCAGGATAGGACTGTAGGCAGGAACCATGGTAGGTGAAGGATAGGGATAAACTATTAGTATTATTTTGCTAAATATACACAGTATTAAATTACTCTCTAGATTATTTTCTCTCTACTCATACATTAGAACAGTTCTCAGACCTCATCAGAGCAGTTTCTTTGTGCAAACCAATTACAGTTAACACAGAAATTCACAACGAGTCAAAAGTGCAGAAAGTAAGTGTTTGTGGAGTGGTCAGCAACAAATAGTACATCTAGATCACACACACACACACACACACACACCAAAGCTCAGGAATCATGGTGGAAGAGGGCGCAGAAGTCTGTAAGAGTGGGAGATGAAGGGGTATTGATTTGAGACCTTGTATTATTGTAGGACAGGACCGCTACACTCACAGCCCACAGCAGTTGGTTTTGCCTATACAATATCAAGCCAGTCAACATTCCGGTAACAAAGGGAGGAGGCATTCACTGCCCCCCCCCATCCCTCACTGAGGAGTTATTTATAGTTGATGGCTTCTATAAGGTTGGGGGCAGTCACTTTTCCTTAAAGATGAGGCCCCTGGTAAGTCAACCACATGGCTCTACACACATGTGTATGTGGGCAGCACAAACCGGATTCTTTGGGTTGTTAGAAAAAAACAAACAAACAAACAAAAAACAGAAAGAAGACCCAAAGTTGAGGGGGCAAAGGAGTGGGGGATTTTTCTGAGTGGAGTTAGGAGAAGAGATGAGAGTTAAATGTGATCCAAACACACTGTATGCATTCATGAAATGCTCTAAGAATAAAAATATTATGTTAAAAATAATCATGGGCCATTAGAGAATGCCTCATCTGGATTTCATGCCAGGTAAATAGACTCAAAATGTCAAATAGCATTTTGGTAAGTTGTAAAGAAATTGGAAACTTCATAAGATATGGATGCTATTGTTCAAAAAAATGTGTAACTATCTGAGAAATTATCTGGAAGTTCGTAAAAAATACAGGACTACCAAAACCTATACAGGATTGCCATATAACCAGGAACTTTTCTTCTCTGTATATACTCCAGAGAATTGAGAACTTAATTATATACAGAAACTTGCACAAGATACTCATAGCAACATTATCAATGATAGAAAAATGTGCACGCAATTGGTGAATGGGTGCCCAGAGCGTGGTTAGTTCATACAATGGCATATTATCTGACCATAAAGCAGAATGACTATCTGGTGCATGCTCCACTGGAGATGAATTTTGAATGATGATGCTGGGTAGAAGTCGGCCACAAAGGCCACAGGCTCCATGACTATGTAATAAGCAATCCCCAGAGCAGGGAGCTCCATCAAGACAAAAGAAAAGAGATGGCACTCTCCAGAACCCTAGAAAAGGGGAATATTGTATGATTGTTAATGAACATGGAAGTTTTACTAATCGTAATAAAATTAGATAGTGCTGGTGATTGTACAACGTGTTGTGAACGTACTTGTGAAAAACTGAATCACAAACTTTAAGCTGAATTGTTACGCTATGTGAAACATACCTCAGTAGAATTCTCCTACACACACAGTATGGGCAGGCGTGGCTTTCTGGCTTCAGCAGAGGAAACTCTTGGGTAGCCAGCCTTACACAGCATGTTCGAATTGTAGTGGTTCCCAGCGCTTAGGGCTGACAAAGATGAAATGGGGACATTCCATAAAGGGAAAGACGCTGTGAATAGCAACAGAGATTTGAAAACGGAAATCCCAAAGCATGTGCAAACAGGAAGAACTGGCGCTGCCTGTCCCACATCATCACACTTTGCAGCCATGTCTCCTCGAGGGAGCACCTGGGTTGCGAGGAATAGATGGGAAGCGCCAAGCTCATGCGTGACTACGGAACTCTCACCTGTGTTCAACCTACACCTCTGCTTTATAAAATACTCCTTCCGTTCATTGATGTATTGATTTTCTAAAGCTTCCTGGTGTCTCTGCCCCAATTCTGTAGAATCCCAGATTTGGGAAATTTTTAGATGTGTGTCATCGCAGGCAGCGAGATGGAGCTCCTACATGAGCCGTGGAAAGAGCAGACAGGGAATGCCAGCATGGAGTCCTGCTGCTGGAAGCTATGGACTCGACTATGTAGTAAATTAAATCGCTTTCTTCCTAGCTTACTAGGAAAAAAAACCTGGGCCATTTTCCAACTCTTTATTCCATTTTCCTGTTACTCCCAAAGCAATGCTTTCTCAAAAACAAACATACTCATAGGAAAAAAAAACTGTTTAGAAAGTTCTGCCTCAAATCAGACACATCAGAGCAGGTTTCCTGGGAGTGGAGTCTCAAATGGGACTCCACACAGGAGCCACACAGCATGTTACGGTACTCATGATCTGGGTGTCCACTGATATAATCTGGCCTCCTGAGCCAGCCCCCCAGGTTCTTAGGGAGGCACAGATGTCCTCCATCTACTCAGCAACCCTGACGGACTAGTGAGCTTCGGGGATGACATATGGAAGGCAGAGGAGACTCAGTCACCAAGACTAGACAGATTATCTCATGCAGCAACTGTGAGACACATAAGCAGAAAGTTCTTTAAATGGCAGCGACTCAACCTTCTTGGAGGTCAATCAACTGGAAATTCAGTAATGTGAAATCCCTGCAATTCTCTCTCTCTCTCTCTCTCTCTCTCTCTCTCTCTCTCTTTCTCTCTCTCTCTGTCTCACAGGTTTATTGCTTTCATTTGTTAGAGAACCCAAGGTGCGTAAGAATAAAAGAGGGGCACGGGATTATAGAGGAAAACTTGAGCCTGGATATCGTTTATAAGATACCTGGGATTTGGGGATAAAAGTCGAGTTGAGGCTCGGGCAGATTACTTACCATCTCTCTGTCTCTCATCTCTCAAGTGCAAAATCTCACAGACTTATATCTATTAAGTTCTATCTATATTTCAGGAGGTTTGCTTGAAGCTCAAATCTGACACTACTGTGAACACGCTTATTCTTGCCTTATCAAGCAGTGGACCTTCCTTTAGGGCTGCCTTTGGGTATAACGTGGGAAAAAAAAGCTACGGCTGCATTTATTGAGAATTAATTACATGTCAGACACTGGGTGAATCTTGTGGAATTCTCATCAAGTCCTTTCCACCTGTGTCCAGAGGGGTGTTGTATTATCCATTCTGAAGAAGGTGTGCTCAGCAAGCAGAAGGAGGGTGTAATTCAGCATTCTTTTCCTTTGATGCCCACATCTTTCCCCCTAGCCAGGGAAACTACAACTTGAAGTCAGGTCCAGAACTCAAGGCCAAATCCCAGTGCCCACCGATTTGAGTGTTACCTAGTGCTGCTCCAGGTGGTCAAGGCAAAACTGAGTACCTGCATACTTTTTAAGTGACTGTGCATGGCTTAAAATATTTGTTGTCTAAGAGACCTAAACCCATGCACTAGGCAACTAACTGCCTGGGTTTAAGAGTGAACATTCCCCCTCACTAATGTGAGCAAGGGTGTAACCAGAGGTGGTGCTTTTCTTTTGTCTCAACCACCCAGTCCCAGATAAACACATTAAAGCTTATCTTAATTATAAATGTTTGACCTATAGCTCAGGCTTATTATTAAGTAGCTCTTAAAACTTAATGAATCCATTTCTATTCATCTATATTTTGCCATGTGGTTTCATGTGTTCTCTAGCACATCTGTTCCTCTCGCAGCTGGCTCACATCTCCCTTGACTGTACCCTTTTCCTCTCTGTATTTTCAGTTTGGCTTTCCTGCCTAGCCTTGTTCTGCCTTGTTAGAGGCCAAATCAGCTTTCATTATCAACCAATGAGAGCAACACATATTCACAATATACAGGATTATCCAACAGCACAAGGGAGAGTGATGTGGTGTGCACATACTTTGAGAGTACGCTGGGTTCCTATGGTGCCTAGGATGCCAGCATTAAGACGTGGTGGAAGTTTTAAGTCTCAGTGGCGTAGTCACCCTTTGAGCTTTGATGGGCTATTAAAGGACGTGCCCTCACAACAGGCTAAGGAATTTTCTCATGCGATCTATGCTGTGGCAGTTGTGAAAGATTGTTAAAAAGCCTGAGACCAGCCTGTCCTAGTTTTCTGTCTTCTTCGATGGCTTGTTCTACAACACACACCAACATGCCAGAGCTCCATGAGGTGATACAGCCCAGTATGAATGTTTTCCGGAGTCCACACTTAGCTATTTGAAACTTACATTTTCAGAACTGTGAGCTAGATAAGCATGTCTGATTTACAGGTAAGTTTGTTCCACGTACTTCCTTAAGAAAATAAAAAGCTAGCAAATATAGAATAACTTCTAGTATGCAAGTTCTACTTCCCTTGTCTGTGCATTGGCATAGTGTCAATACTTCCTCAGAGGACTGAGGTGCAGTGGAGCTGATATAATTGGAACTGTAAGGTAAAAGGTCCAAGCCCACTTCTGGGTTTGAAAACTATCCAAAACCTACCAATCCCTGAGTATGAAAACCCACCAATCCCTGAGCTGGAAACCCATCAATCCCTGAGCATGAAAACCTAGCAATCCCTGAGCATGAAAACCCACCAGTCCCTGTGCATGAAAATCCACCAATCCCTGAGCATAAAAACTCATCAATTCCTGAACAGGAAAATCTACCAATTCTTGAGTATGAAAATCACCAATTCCTGAGCTTGAAATCCCACCAATCCCTGAGCATAAAAATCTACCAACCCCTGAGCATGAAAACCCAACAATTCCTGAGCTTGAAATTCCACCAATCCCTAGATGGCTTCAAGTTCAAAACTTGAAATCTTACCAAACCCCACCCTGAAAATCTCTATCCTGAATAATTCCTCCCCACAAAAAAAGCATATAAGCTTGACTCTTGTTAAGTTCCCTGCTGCCTCTTACCCAGGAAGAGGCAGTCACCTTCATGCGTCTTTCCCAATAAATATCTTGTGTGAGGCTTATTGTGCAGTGAGACTTTGTGGTATTCCTTGGCTTCTGACTACCAGGATACTTCCTCTCTACCCCCTACCCCACTTCCCACCTTCCTGAGCTGCAATACTTCTGTCTTCCAGGTTCGCACTACTATAAACCTCTGGAAAAGATTGGGTTTCTCCTTCCTCCATGTTTCTCATGAGGATTTCTTGCCATGCATCTTCCTGTAGGGCGCAGCTCTCTCCAGCTCAACGTCATGTTATTTGAAGAACACATGCTGGTGGTTCCTGGAAGCTGCCACTCAAGGTGATTTTGGTTGGTAAAATTCAGCTAGAAAGAGAAGAGGGCATCAGTGAGATGAGACAGGGAGGAATAGGCACAAAGCTATCCCCATCTACCCCCCATCTGAGAACATCAGACTCCATTTTTCTCAGAAAACAAGGAGGTTTGACTGAAGGATGTCCTAAACAGTGGCAGGTAGGCAAAGCACAGCCATGATCTATTTTTAACTGTCTATTCTGTTCTCTCGGGCCTTTAAAGGCTGGTTCAAATACATCTTTCAAATAGAACTGCTCTCCTTTGAAAGGCAGGATTGAGAGGTTTAAAACCAGCCTCTCTAGTTCCCTACCTGCAAAGATTCTTTAGGTAACTCAAAATGGGATTCACCCCTGAGATCCAAAGATTCCTGCAGTCAGCACCAAAGCCAAGAACAGGGGCTGAGCTGCAGAAGCTATGCCTAGGAAACTCCCACAAAGATGGCCTTCACAGGGGCAGAAGGATGCCTCTTAATCTCCAGGAAGGCTGGAGAAGAGCTATAGCCTTGTTTGACTGGGCCATTAGTGGGTGTGTGGAGGACACATTCAAAAACACCCACAGAAAACTCTGAGTCCCTGGTTCTCACCGGGACCTCCTCCTCTCTGTGGTTCTTGCTCCAAGGCTGAACATCGCTAGAGAACAGCTACCCTCAATTTCCTTCTGACATTCCTGGAGATTCTGAATCTTTCTACCACTGCTAGAAGTTGGCATTTGCTAAATACCTGTGTTCCAGGTGCCCTGCAGAGCCCTCAGCTAAGAACTGGTCGAGTAAAGAATCGGTTCCAGCTTCGTACATGGTAACCCTTCTAAATGCTGGTCTGCTCTATCCTATACTGTGTACATACCTATCAATCTAGAGATTGCCATTGTCAACCCTCCCTCCTGGAACAGGTACTTCTAAAAGGGGATGTATGAACCCACCACCACCAAATCAGGACTCTCTGCTCCCCTAATAAGCCTCTGCCCGTGCTACAGAGATTTCTCTGCTTCTTAATGGAACAAAAAGTAGGTGGAACCTGAGGAAGCAGAAGGAGCATGCCCTTTATGCGATTCTCTACCAGGGTAAAGCTAACACCTACAGAGTGCTGGGCACAGACCCACAGAGTTAACCAGCAACGACAGTATGGAAAACCACACAAACCTGCATTGCATGTACATTGAAGGGGACACTGGCCCATTCAAGCATATGACTCTGCCAGGTCTTCCCCTTCTTCCCCAATCCCTCTGCCTTGAAAAAAAACATTAAATTACATTCCTAAAGCTAGCCACCAAGGCCTACTTCCTTATCTGGCTGCTTCCTCCTCTCAAGGCTGACCACGAAGGTCCAGCTATCAAAGTATTAAAGTTCAGCCATCAGAAGCTCCCTTTGGTTTCACCTAATTAACATTCTCAATTAAAATTTAACACCTCATCCTATCACGAGGATTCCTTTTTTACCTTTATTAACTGCTATTTCCCTATGGACCAGCTCTGTCTCCTCTCTATCCAGAGGCACTTCTTTCCCCTCTCCCTTGTCCCCTTCCCTTCTCCCTTGTCCTCTACCTCTATTGCATTTCTCACTACATCCTAGCCCATTCTAACACAGATCTCACATTTTTCTCTTAAACCTTACTCCTGCAAGGTCATTTCCTGCTGTTTTCCGCCTGAGTCAGAAAGCAATCACGTTAACTTTTCTTCACCACTTAATAGAAGATCTCTCTGTGAAAACAGTTGTTTGGGTGTGGTTTGTGTCTAATCCAGGGTCGGAGAGGGAGCCCCTGCTCTGCAGGGCCTCCTTTATACATAATTCTCACTATTTAGATTTGTTTTCAAGCAAAACACCTTGACTTACTTTATCTAGTTTTGGGTTTTTTTCTTCTTAGTACAAATGGATAGCAAGGTTTACTTATGCCTCTCTCCCATCTTCTGTCTCTTGGTCTTTAAAGCATGCTGTCTCTTTAGAATGAAACAAGCCAAACTGGAGTGCCACAGCACAAACAGGAAGGGTCCTAAAGTTATAGGCAGTCTAGACAGACCTTAGGAGAAAATGCCAAAAAAAATAACAGGGTCAATAAGACAGGAAAGAACTCAGCAGCAATGACCACAATTAGGCTAAGATGAAAATTCAAAGTAGGTTCTCCATGCCAGGTTCTCCTCCCAGGATCACCAAGGAACTCTGCTCCCCTCCTCCACCTGGAAACCAGGAACTTCCAATGCCCCGAGCCTAGTGAAGGACAAGAAGAATTTTCTGCCTAAGCATAAGACCCAGTCCTCTTATTTTCAAAAGCTTTTACAGGTATTAGCTAATTTATTTTGCTCCACCCAGCTTGACACCACACCAGAGCTGCACATGTAGAAAGAGACCTGTCAAAGTGTCAGCAATATTGATAGAGCCAGGAAATGAGCCACCCATGAGCACAGACTGCAGTCAAGGATGGAGAGGGAGAGGGGAGGAGATCACGGCATGGAGAGTGATGGAGATGGAGAGGGTAGGAGATCGTGGCATGGTGAGTGAGAGGCCAGGCTCTGTCGTCTAATTTTCCTCTCTTCTCCTCTACAGAAGCCTCTGGACCAGCTGAAATCTGTATCTTCTGGATCCCCTTACTGTCTGTAGATGGAAGGTCACTCACATCTTGCCATGACCAGGCAGTGGTAGAAGCTTTAAGGATGGAGTCTAGAGGGAGATCCTTAGATATCTGGTGTCATAATCCTGACTATCAATACAATTGCATCAGGAGTCAACTCAGGACACATGCCTCTGGGTGAGTCTTGAGGGTATCCAGGATTAACTAATAGGACAAAGCTCTCCCCCATATTAAACAGTACCTGTTGTTACATGATCTTAGACAAAAGGATCAGTAAAGATGGCCTTCCCAAGGTTATTAAGTCTATCCAGTCAAAGGACTGAGTAGGACAATTGGGTAAGTAAGCAGGAACTCCTTGTATCTAGAGCCAGGCACAGGTCTTTTCCTATCATCTAGAACAAGCTGAACACTCAATTATTCCTGGGTTTCAAGTCTGCCATCCTCAGTCTGGAGCTACACACAGAGTATCCCTGAGTTTCTGCCTTGTCTACTGCAGGTATACAGCTTTCAGCTTTCAAATTTTTGTGTTATTTCTTCACAACACACACACACACACACACACACACACACAGGAAAAACCATACCACCAAACCTTCACAAGTGTGAAAAGAATACCAGTGACCTCATGCTGTATGGTTAAATCATAAAGGTAGCTAGAATTACCTACAGAACTCAGTGTTGGGTAGAGCTTTAGTGAGGACATGTGCTACGTGACGAGCCAAAGCACCAGGCTGCACTTTCAGAAGTTAGGAACATAGCCAGTATCTTGGTACTAATAGCACTCCCCTGCAGGAGAAAAGCCTGCTTCCCAATGTAATAGATGAAGCCAAATATGGCTACTCACACAGATAATTTTAGTACTAGGGAGGCAGAAGCAGTAGGATCATGAGTTTGAGGCCTTCACCTTGACTACATTAGGAGGTCCTAACTCAAAAACAAAACAAACAATTAGAGAGAGGAAAGGATGTGGGTGGAGGAGAAGGAGGTGTACACTTTGCATATAACATGGAATCTGCCAAATGGGTTTGTAAGAGAAAACCTGTGGTCATCATCCAACAGACTGATGTGTATCTCTCCTCGGGTCTGGTGTGGGAAGTCCTTCTGTATATGTGTTGCTTTTATTGGTTAATAAAGTAGTTGCTTTTGGCCAATGGCTTAACAGAATATAGCCAGGCTGGAAGAAATGTATAGAGACAGAGCAAGCAGAGTCAACAAGATGTCATGTAGCCTCCAGAGGGGAAAAACGTGAGCTGCCAACTGGAACTTTGCCAGTAGGCCACAAGCCTCATGGTAAAATATAAAATAATGGAAATGGGTTAATTCTAGATATAAGAGCTAGCTAGCAATACGCTTAAGCTATTGGCCAAACAGGGTTCTAAATAATATGGTTTCTGAGTGATTATTTTGGTTCTAAGTGGCTGAGAACAAACAAGCGACCTCCTACAACACAAGACTTTCCTCCTTCATTCACGTTTATGTCCAATCTCTTTTATTTACAAAGACATTATAATCACTTTCCTAAACTACCAACCAATTCCATGCACCAGAATTTTTAAGTAAATGATGCCATTCCATTATACAGATAAATCACAACTCCTTTAACATATCCCTTATCTGAGGGTTTTAGATTTCCTCTAATTCTTTGCTGTTTAAAAAGCACTAAGGCCCATGCTCAAATTAACATTTCCATATTCCTGATAACTTCCTTGAAATGCACCCCCAGATGCAGAATTGTCAAGTCAAATCCCACAAACCCAGAGCCAGGTGCGGAGGTGGTACCCAAGAGACTGATCTAGAAGGATCGTGGGGTTTTGAGTTTAGCCTGGACAACCAAGTGAGAAAGTCAGTCTGAGCAAAAAGGCATTAACCAATCAGAATTCTGGAAGCTACAATTATGCTTCTGCAGTAAGTAGCTGGTGTCCTCACCCCGTCACAGGGAGGAGATGAACATCCTACCATGCACTCATCTGACACCACAGCACATGTTCCTTCCTTGGTCTATGCATGAATTAATTCTTAGCAGCGGAGTAGCAAAGATTTCCATGTGTCTGTGAATGAAGTCACATGAGATCCGGCCCTCGAGGAGATGGTGTGATTGCAATAGGTGCAAAAGTAGGCAAGAGAGTTAGCACAGCAGTGTAGGGTCCAAAGCTATTTTTGAAGAATCCAATAATCTAGATAAAGGACCGTGTCAGGATCCTAGGTAACATACAGGAAGGATGGGCTAAAAAGGCTAGAAAGGGATCACAGAGGACCTTGAATGGCATCTCGAGAAGCTTGTATTTAAGCTTGTATTTTAGTCTGCAGCAATTGGAAGCCATTAGCAGTTTCTGAGCAGGGGAGCGATGTGTTTTTGCATGCTATCCTAAGGGTGCCAAGAACCTGCCAGAAGGTTGTGAAGTGGCAGGAGCGGGTTTCATAGTTTTGACAGTAACCAGGAGACATGTCTATTTTCCCCACTCTGCTATGACACTGGGGTTGCAGTACTTTGCTAGTGCTTCAACACGCTTCCCATTAAGAGGACAAAACCCCACCGGAACAAATCAAAAGGGAGCACGAAGAACAAATGGATGCAGAGCAGGCTGCACAGAAGGCAGCCAGGCCCACAAACAGCATTTGATAATTCATCTTACTCCTTATTTCTCTCATCAATATTTTATGTCACTAGGAAACTCCAGCCTCATTTTCTGGTAATGAATTTATCATGAGACTAAGAGTAAGTTGCTGAAGCAGATGCCTGGGGAAGCCGGGTAGGAAGGCAGCTCCCAGCCTCAGCTTGCTGGCTCTGCCACCCAGAGGGCAGATGCCATGAGATTCAGCAGAAGCACTGGGAGGTCCTGGCCCTGTGCAACAAGGGGCTTCATCTATGTGGAGCACTGAGTCCTCAAATAAACCCTCTTCAGAAATGCCTTCCCTCCCTAGGGGGCTGAGTAGTACTGGGGGGAGGTTAGTCAACACCACTGATTAATCACCCACTGGGCCAAGAACCTTGTAATAGAATTGGGGAAAATTAGAGTATTCTAATATAGACCCTTGTTCTCGCAGAATTAGCTGCCTTTGTCTTCGTTCCAACATCTAGCAGAGAGCTTGGAGGAGAGTAGGGTCTCACACTCCAACAGCTGTCCCTTAAGGACTCTGGGGTCTAATTTCAGCTCTAATTCTGACTTGTGTGTCACTAGCATAAATCACTTACTACAGCCTAGCTTCAGAAATCAAGTCTTACAAATGGAAAAATAAAACTAGCCACCAACATGTAAATGACACTTAATTCAAATGCTTTCAAAATATCCAATTCATTTCCACAATAATCCCGAGCTCTGTACCATTATTACTTATGGTTTAAGGGTAAGGAAGTTTAGATAGAGAGATAGGGACTTTACCTAGGGTTGTGAACTAGCTTTGAATCCAAGGCTCTTGGTGTGGTAACCACCATCCTCCACCATCTTGTATTACCTTTTAGAAAGAACTCCTTAACAGGAGTTAACCAAAAGAAGAAAATGCAATCCCATTTGAGTTGACTTAAAGCATAACAGAATTTACTAGTCCACAAAAAGCCAAGGTATATTGCTTTTGAGTATAGCTTGATCGAGGTCACATGGGACTCACCAGGACTCAGGTTCCCTCTCCCTCAGCTGCCTTCCCATAAAGAAGTTAATCTCTCAAACACGGGTTGGAGATAGACCAATACCAATCCCAGGAAGGGGCATTGGCACTACAGTTGCTCATCTGAGCCAAGCAAGGACATTAAGGACCTCTAACCCTCCTCCTCAGGGCTAGAGTTACATCACTATAGACTACAAAACTGTGTTATTGAAAGAGCATGAATTCAAGGTAAGCATGTGCAAAAAAAAAAAAAAAAAGTATTTCAATTCCTGAACTCACTGAAGAAATAAATCTGCTTTCATTGAGAAAATTGAAATAAGATTAGAATTTATCTATAGCATTCACTCATGCAAACTAATTAATTACCTAAGTAGAATTTTTAAGGTAAGATAATTTCAGACACTCATAACGCAGGGCATGTAACCTCAGAGAAATTCAGGCAAAAGTCACTACAGATGGCATGGGGGCTAATATTACTTCATTACTCTCCTTTAAAAGCAAGTTTTAGTGACTCATCATCATACCCTGTTTCCCCAAAGGGTGGCCTCTGTTTTCTATTGCATATGTAAAATTCATTATTGCAAGGCAGCATTACTGCAGATAATCCACCTTTGGAAGATCATAAATACCCTGTAGACAATCTCAGCTCATTCTAGAAGCAGAAATTATATTCCCCACTTCTCATTAAATTTCTGATGAACTAATAAATGATTGATAAACATTTTGCAACCATGTTTTGTAGAACACTCACGAGGATGGCGATGCCTATGGCCAGACTGTACACTCGCTTAAAGACTAAATTTTGAGAACTATAGTCCTGGATTTCTCAAAAGGTGTTGGCCATGGGGGGAGCAGAAACCCAGGAGCAATGGTAGGCACAGAACCGCAGCCCAGTTTCTTTCCCAGTGCAAAACCAATCTCTCCTAGGCTGCAAGGTTCAAGTTTCCTCGCCAGCCCTGTGGCCATCAGAAATCTAACCTTCTCTCCAAAGAAAAGGAAAGCTACCACAGAAAAGCCTTTCCCTGAACTCAGGTTTATTTCTCCAGTTCCAGCCTTATGAAACTCAATGCTAGAATCCCTCACATCCACTCTCCATTTCCTTTACCCAAACCACTACCTAGGGAACAGAAGTGTATAACAAATGTGCTCAGCTGTGTGCTAAATACTCAGTATACTTTGCTTAACTTTTCTCTACTTTCCTAACAACCAGGAAAGTAACATTACCCATGTACAGGTGCAAAAATAAAAGGCTAAATAATGAGCTAGAGTTTGGGTCTGGAGTGTCCTCCAAAGACCCATGTGTTAAAGACTTGGTCTCCACCTTGATGCTCTTGGGAGATGTTAAAACCTTTAAAAGGTAAGGTCATAGTGGGAAAGGTTGAATTAGTTGCTTTCCTTGTTGCTGTTATAAAATAGCTCACGAAAGCATCTTAAGGAAGGAAGAGGTTTCAAAGGCTTACAGTCCACTGGAAGTGCATCATGGCAGATAAACAATATCAACAGGAAATGTGAGGCTGCTGGTCACATTGAATCTACAGTCAGGAGCATGAGGCTGCTAGTCATACTGAATCTACAGGCAAGAAAGAGAAAGCAAGGACCAATCCTGTTTCTCTAGCTTTCTCCTTGATGCCGTCTTGTCCCTCCCCTCCCCAGTTCATGGAGTGCTGCCAACATTTAGGATGGCTCTGCCTACCTCAGTTAACCTAATGTAGAAAATCCTTCACAGACATGGACAGATATTTGTCAGCAGGGTGATTCTAGATCCTTCCAAGTAGACAATTGATATAAACCATCACAAATCAAACTTGACTGTTGGACACCAAATATAACACTTTAAAGTCAAACTTTCCACCCTTTGCCCCAGAGGCTCATGACCACCTCATTGCAAAAGTCTTCCAAAGTCTTCAGAGTCTTTATTAGTTCCCACACTTTAAAATCTAAAGTCTCCATCTCTTCTGAGACTCAAAACAATCTCTTAACTGTGAGCTCCCATCAAGTAAAACAAGCCATATTGTTTTAATATGCAATGGTACCAAATAACCAATCCCATCCCTACAGGCATGGCAAGCAAAGATTGTACACAGCAAGAGTAGAATCCAACAGAAAAAAAATCAAATTCTGTAGCTCCATGTCCATCAGGTGGGGCTACTGATGTATTCTACTACATCCTGTCAGCTGACAAAGGGCAATCCTGAATACTAACACCTTGGGTAACCACTGTAATGCCCAGATCCTCAAAGTCCCCCCAAAACGAACAAGACCGAGCCCCATATGTAAAAGCAAAGAGCTGATGGAGGACTCTTATTGGTTAATAAAGAAACTGCCTTAGTTTTTTGATAGGGCAGGATTTAGATAAGTGGAGTAGACAGAACAGAATGCTGGGAAGAAGGGAAGTTAGTCAATCACCATGCCTCTCCTCTCTGAGACAGACGCCATGGAGTCAGCCACCAGGTCAGACATGCTGAATCTTTCCTGGTAAGCCACCACCTCGTGGTGCTAAACACATTACTAAATATGGGTTAAAGCAAGGTGTGAGAATTAGCTAATAAGAGGCTGAAACTAATGGGCCTGGCAGTGTTTAAATGAATACTACTTGTGTTGTTATTTTGGGGCATAAGCTAGCCAGGCAGCAGAAACGCAGCCCGTTGCTCCTTACTACAAAGAGCCTTTATTTCATGCAAGTTTGCAAATCGGTCTCTCCGCATGCCCAACATATTGGAATAAATGGAGAGCCCCGAGCTCAGTTAGAGTTGGGTTTTATAGTAGTAAATGTGAGAGTGAGGGGTTTCTGTGGTTCAGGACACCTGACTGGCTGAAATTTGTCTAGGAGTGTCCCGGTGAGTATGCTGGCAGGTGATCCTATCTACAATGGTTGGAACGTTAGGCATTTCCTTTGGATAGTCTGTTCTCAGGTGGTGCTGGGGTAATCTCAGTTTGTGGTTCTTCCTGCAACCAGATATTGCTTCAGGGGTAAACTACTGAGACTCAAGCCTCCATTAAACTTATCAATGGCTGAGTCCTATTCTGGCAGGTGATAGATGGTAGGAAGTAAGAACTTCCTTTGCGTGGTCTGTTTCTACTTAGCTTATCATGGCTAAGTACAACCACACTCCCACATCTCTGGTGTCTAAACTTCTCTGTAGGGCCAGCAGCTCCATTCTGCACCAGAAGCTTTCCTCCAGGTATATCTCATTGTTCTGGTGCCTCTAATATGCTGGAATATCCATTGCAACTCGGGTTTTACCTTCACAGCTTCACGTAGTAGCCTCTTAGAGTCTCGTTTCAAGGGATGTTCAACTTGCCATATATCATCGCACACCATGATCATGGCAATTGTTAAAAAGAAAGCATTTTACTGGAGCTTGCTTACAGTTCCAGAGGCTCAGTCCATTCCTATCATGGCCAGGAGCTGGCAGCATGCAGGCAGGCACAATGCTGAAGACATAGCTGAGAGTTATCTGGATCCCTAAGTAGCGGAAGAAAAACACTAGACCTGGCTTGGGCTTTTGAAACCTCAAAGCTCACCTCAATGATGCATTTCCTCCAATAAGGATTCATTCCCAATCCCTCACAGTTAGTGTCTGTTCCTGATGACCAAGCATTCAAATTAAAATACATCAGCCAATGGGGGCTTTTCTGATTCAAACCACCACACCCAGCCTTCCCAACTCTCTAGAACCTTGGAACAAGACTCTGTGAGCCCTTAAATCTTTCATTTACCCTTCCTACAAAAGCAGTGCCATGTGGACAACACTGTAAATTTCTCCTGCCAGGTCAAGATCTAGACTGACTGTCTTGGACCACAGACTGTAGCTACTGTGGGTGCTAATGAAAGACCCCCAGTGTGGGGAGACTCTCACTCAAGTCTCAGGATAACACGACCCCCCCCCCCAGTAACTCACGAGAGACTGTCCTTGCTGCAATCACAGGAGGTTTTAATGATGAGATGAGACGGGAACCAGTGCGCTGGGGCAGAGACTCATAACCCATGCAGGGGAAGAGTTCAACCCCGAGTGACCTGGAGAAGGAGTTTTTAAGGGAAGAAACCAAAGCCCAGTGATCCAAAAGGGACAGGGAGGGTGTAGAAAATTCTGAAAATACCAGTAATGATCACAAGGGGGGCAACTCCCTGCCTCTCAAGATCACTCTCAGGGTCATAATCAGCTAGTTCCTAAAACACAGTATTCCAAAATACCAATGATAATCACAAGGGGGAAACTCCCTGTTTCTCAAGACTACAATCTAACTTTATCTTCGGCTAGTTCCTGAAACACAGTCACTGAACTGGCTAATCGCAGATTTCTGATTCTTCTCTTCCTGCTTAGAGTTTTGGCTATTTTCTTCCTGCTGGGGGTGTGTGTGGGAGGGAAACCTGGATTTCTCCAGGGCTTTCTTTGGGGAGACCTGGATTTATCCAGGTCTTTCACTTTTACGGATGAATTTATAAAATCACATTCCTAGGCATTTTTTTTTTAAAGTAAGAAACCCTTCTGTAGCATTCTCAGTTCAGGCTTTCTTATTTCAAGCAAACATGTATTTTCACAAGTTGGAGCCTTTGATGGGCAGGGTCTTGCCTCAGCGCACCGATGAAGATAGCAAGATTTCTCTTTAACAATTATAGAAGCTTTGTTGTCTGAACTCCTCTCGGTCACACAACTTTCTTTGTTAAATTTCACAATTGTATATCCTTTTGTTCTTGCTCAATGCAGATCTGAATGAGAGTAATAAGAAGTAACTGCACCACACCCCGAATGATATGCTGTATTGAAATTTCCAACACCAAATAAACTGTCCTGTTACTTTTTAATTCTACCTCACACAAATTCTCAAAACAGAATACAGCCAGATTCCTTGCCAAAATGTACCAAGAATGAATCCTAGCACACAGTTGCTAACAAGATCCCTTTCTCTCTTGAAACTTCATGATCTTGGCCTCCACTGTTTATGTTTTTCTGGCATTTCTGGGTTTCCAAACTTCCACCAAAATGACCCATAAAACTCTGCTTACAACACTGCATGGATTTTTTTAGTCCAAAGTTTCAAACTCTTCTCCATTCTTCCTGCAAAGGTTATCACAGCAAGAGCGCCACTTCGCAGTATCAGGTTTTTCTAATGGTTATTTTTCTTGTTTCTCTGACAAAATATTTAACCAAAGCAACTTAAGAAGAGGGTTATTTGGGCTTTTGTAGGGAAGCCTACTCTAGTGAGGAATGACGGTAGCCGCGTGAGCCTGCTGGTCACACTGAATCTCAATCGGGAAGCAGGAAGTGATAAATGCTCCTACACAGTTCATCTTCTCCTTTTTATGCTGTCCTGGATCCTGAGTCATGGACTTGTGCATGGACATTTAGGGTGGGTCTACCCACCTTGTTCAACTAAATCTAGAAAATTCCTCACAGATATGCTCAGAAGTGAGTCATCAGGATGTTTCTAGATCCTGTCAAATTGAAAAGCAGCATAAAGCATTCCATGGGTTAAAGTCATTGGGCTGTACCCTCTAAGGAAATTTTTGGATTGTGGTCTTTTTTTCAATTTTAATTACAATATAATTACACCTGATAGCATTCAGGCATTTACACTGGCCTGCCCTCAGGGACCTAACAGGACACAACAGCAACAGCCAAGATGTGACTCTGTGACTACAGCCACCACTGAGGAGAGCACTCTTTCTATGTGCGTGTGCTATATCGCCTTATAAAAAGCACAACTTCTCACCCAGCTCTCTTTTCCTTCCACTCAGCTCAAAGGCTGCCTCTGCATCATCCCTCACCAATAAACTTGACTTTGTGGTGCCCCTTGGCTCCAACTCACCATGGTTACCTTCCTCCATTCAACTATTACAACATTGCATTTCCCTCTTCTTTCCTCCTCCAATTCCTCCTGCCCCCCATCCCACTCTAATTCAATGCTTCGATTATTGTTGTTACACACATATGCATAAATACACAACTATAACCAGCTGAATTCATTTTGCTGTAGGAATTCCTACAACCAGTAGCCTTTAAGTTACCCGCCCACTTGGGCATGGCCTCTTATATTATTTATGCCTAAGTAAAGCACACATCCAGCCTCTTTTCCGGCTACAGGATTCGGTTGCTGTTCTCCATTTCAGCAGAGGATTATTACTTCTGAGTCTACCCCTAAATAAATAACCCTCTATTATTCTCAATTCTGAGCTAGTGTGGGATTTCTTTTAAGAATCCTTCTTCACCACTTACTGTTCCTTTTGTGTATATGGTTTGAGGACTGACGACTTTGTACTGGATAATAAAGTGTCTTGTCCTTTGGAGAGACTAATTCTCTCTCTCTCTCTTTCTCTCTCTCTCTCTCTCTCTCTCTCTCTCTCTCTCTCTCTCTCTCTCTCTCTCTGTAGTAATTAGTATCCCATAATTCTTTGTCAAGAACCCATTGAAACTTTTCCCTTCCACATTAGCATGTCTTTGTATATTGGATTTTTTGGATTTTGTTTGGGCAGCCACATTGCCAAATTATCATGGATGTGGTATCCATATTAGTCCTAAGAGACAATCTCACAACAAACAGATTCCCTGGTTCTCTGACTCACAGTCCTTTTACCCCCTCTTCCGTGATGTTTTCTGAACATTAAGTGCAAGAGCTGTATTGTAGATGTAGCTGCTGGAGCTGGGCTCCGCAATCAATTGATCACTATGACCAGTTGTGGTTTCTATAATGATCTCTTTTTGTTACAAAGAGATACTTCTTCAGTGCAAGGTGAGAGCTACAATTATCTGTGGATAAAAGGAAAAGTTTTAGAAAGTCGTTAAGATTTATACTGGTCTAATAAAGTGGCAGCAGTGGGTTATCCTGTAAGATCTATAACCATACTAACCATAGGTAGTTAAATAAGTTTCCAGTACCAGGCATGATCTCCCACTTTTTGACTGGGCCATAAGACCAATTAGATAGCTATTGGTTACCACCGAGATATGAATGCCACTATTACACTTTTAGGGCTATCTTGCTATGCTGATTGTTGTTGTGATTTGTAGATATAAGGCTGAGATGGGACTATTGATTACCTCCTTCCCCTGGAAGCTTGCATATCACTTTCTGATGCTCTGAAAGCTAGACCATAGGAAGTAGCCTTTCATGTTATATCCTGTTTGAATCTGCTGAGTTACACGTTGGCAAAGTGTCAAGTCCTCAGCAAAAGGTACTTACCCTCAACCTTTGGGGGACAACAAAGGGCAATAACAATAGATTACATTGCTTGGGGAGTAACTTAGACTTTTTGATTTTGGGCATGAAGTGAATAATTTCCCGCAATATGCCTCATACACCATGATAATACGATACTGTCACAAGCCTAAGCAATGAGGTCACTCAGCTGTCAGCAGAAGTCTACAAAACTGTGAGCCAAATAAACTTTTTTTTTATTAAGTTAACTATTCCAGGTGTTTGTAACTGATAATGGAAAATTGCCTAACTCAAAAGTCCAAGAACTGGGTCTGAGTTAGCAACAATTGACTATATCTGTGTAAGAGCCCACAGGTCCTGGTTTCTCCACCTCATAGACTTAAGCCACCATAGGTAATATTGTCTCTTAATGAATGACCATTGACCTTCAATGGTGACATTACTTGTGAGCTCCTTCAGTAATTAGTGTCTCTTCCATTTCTTTGACAGTTAGTCATAAATACTGTTAATCATAAATACCCTATGACAACCCAGTGATTGTTCTACAAATAGTCATTGCTTCCTTATTTGGGGTATTTATTGCTAGTCTTGACAAACCTGCAAGATCCTTGCAGAAATTTATCTTCAAGCTAATATGGTATCAATCACACATAAGAAACTTACCAGTTCCATGTCTGTCACCCTGTCAGTACTCAGGATGACAGAAAGTAGACGGAGGTCCAAAGCACTTGGTTTCGCAGCATCTTGCCATCATAGGTAGAGACAGTGTGTCATCTTCAGCCCCTCTGTAACTCAGCAGCCCTGTCACCCAGCCCTACAACTCTCTCCTGGTCCTATAAGTATATATAGTTATTACCTTTCAATGTAATAGATTGCTTCGAAAAGGCAATACAGAAAAAATGAATTTTATTTAAAGGAAGAAAATATCCACAGTTGGTTAATGACCTTTTCCCAACCAACACTTTCCTTGACCTCATTTGTCACAGTTTGCTGAGTTCCTCCTGACTGTGATGTGTGTTGTGATCTAATATCCCACCAGGCCCTATCTATGGTCTCTGCTCTAACAGGTCCTTGTGAAAGAAATAAAGGCTAAGTATTATTTTTAATTTTTTATTGTAGGAAAAAGACGTCACACCAAATATACTATTTTAACTGTGTTCAGGTGTGTAATTTAGTGGCATTACATACACTCACATGGCCAAGGAGCCATCATCATCCACCTCCAGACTCTGTCATCATTATTAACTGAAACTCTTTTCCCAGCAAACAATAATTCCATAGTCCATAGCCTTCCCACTCCCCACAGTAGCAGCATCATTTGATGTTATTACAAGACGGACATTGGGATTCCAGTGCCCCCCCCCCTCCCCAAGTCTGGCCAACACTTATCATTCTGATGGCTTTTCTTCTGTTATTGTTGTTATTAATAGGGGCTATCCTAATGGGTGCAAGTTGCTATCTCATTTTTATTAAACTGCATTTCCCGAACAGCTAATAATGTTGAGCATCCATCTTTCATGTGCTTATTGTCCACCTGTGCATCTTCTCCAGATCAATGTCTGTCCAAGTTCTTTGCCCATTTTTAAATTTGTTTCTTTACTTATTTATTTTAAAGTGGTATACACCCATTATATTTTTTATTGGGTACATAACTTGCAAATATTTTATTATATGATTTATTCTCACCCCCTACTCCCTACCTCTGGTACCAGAGATGAACCTGTGGGCCCCATTCATAATCTTTGCCAATGAACTATATCCCCAGACCTCTTTTATATAAAGTACTTAACTAATTCTTTGGAGAATTTCATATATTATATTTTGATCATATTAGCCCCCTCCCCTAATCTCCTTTCTCCCTTTTACGCTCACTTTTTTTTTTGAGACAGGGACATTCTACGTTGCCCAGGGTGGCTTTGACCTCCTCCCTCTGTGACCTTCTATTTCTTTGGTTCACATTCTTCTTAGTTTCTCCAGTACCTGGCCTTCCAGGCTCTTGCCAAGAGGCTCAGTTCACTCTCTCAATCACATATTTTGATACAAAGAAGTTTTTTTTTATTAAGTCCCCCTTACCCACTTTTGTTGTCTGTTCCTTTGTGTCAAATACCAGAAACCTCTGCCACATCCAAAGCTCCAAAGCTTTCTGCCTGCTCTCCTTAAAGGGTATCTTGGTTTCACGTGTCAGAATTAGGTACTGTGTTAGTTACTTCTGCGTTGCTATGACAGGACTCATGACAGAAACAACTGATAGGAGGAAAATTTTAATTTGGCTCAGGGTTTCAGGGATTTAATTGCTAGCTTCTTCGTCCATGCAGTTGAAGGGAGCATTATCCCAGCAGGAGTGTACTGTGGAGGAAAGCTGTTCACACCGTACTGGGCAAGGAACAAGAGCAAGACAGGAACTCACAGCAGGTGCACCCTTCAAAAGTCCCCAGTTACCTACTTCTGTCAACTGGGCTCCACCCTCTAAAGCCTCCACAGATTCCCGAAATGCAGCCCAAGCTGGCAACTGAGTTCTGAAGAGTCAGGAGTGGCATTCCATGGGTTTGGCACATTTATCATGTAACCGTTTTATTGCGTGTGAGGATTTGTCTTTGCTTTGTGCCACTGTTCTCAATCTCTTCACCTTCCAGTCCACCCAAACAACAAGCAAAACACAGAAACTGGGGAAATGAGAATCCTTTAACTGTTTTCATAGTTTGAGGGAGCACTGGGGTCCTTTGAGATGTCATATAAATTTTAAGATGGACTTTTTAAAACGTATTTCTGAAGAAAGACATGACTGATATTGTCAGAAATGTACTTGATGGTGTAGGGAGCATCAGTTGATCCTGTCTGTTGCCAAATGGAGACCCATCCATGTGGTGGTTTGAATAGGTGTGACCCCTAGACTCGTGTTTGAATGCTTGGCCCATAGAGAGAGGCACCATTGGGAGGTGTGGCTTTGTTGGAGTTGGTGTGACCTTGTTGGAGAAAGTGTCACTATTGAGGTAGGCTTTGAGGTCTCATTACATTCAATCTATACCCAGTGTAACTTCTGCTGCCTGTGAATCAAGACATAGACCTCTCAGCTCCTTCTCCAGCACCATGTCTGCCTGCACACTGCCATGCTTCCCACCATGATGATTATGGACTAAACCTCTGAAACTGTAAGCCAGCCCCAGTTAAATGTTTTCTTTTAGAAGAACTGCTATGGTCATGGTGTCTCTTCACAACAATAGAAACACTAATTAAGACAGAAGTTGGTACCAGGGAGTGGGATACTGCTGGGATAGGGACCTGATCATGTTTTTGTTTGGAAAAAAATTGGACTTTGGGACTTTGTGTTAGGAAAGCAGTGGGATGCTTTAAGCACTGCTTACTGGGCCATAGTAGCAAGACCATGAAAGACAGTGGTACTCGGGATGATTTGAACTATAGGAGCCTGTCTCAAGATGTTTCAGAGGAGAAGCTGTTAGCATGTTGCTTAGAAGTTATTCTTGTGATACTTTAGCAAAGATTATGGCTTCTTTTTGCTCTTGTCTGAAAAATCTGTATCGGGTTAAATTGAAGAGTTTTGGATTAATTACATTAACAGAGGAAATCTTAAAACAGCCTAGTATAGACTCTGTCATGTGATTATTAGTGGTCACACTTATACAGATCTATAATGAAAAGGTTCAAGCTAAGAAAGGAAAAATACAAAACATACGATTTGAGAAGAAAGAGGGCACCAGAAAGTAGAAAGGGGCTAAATCCTGTGTTTAAGAAGATAAACAGATTAAGAAATGGAATAAAGGGAGGGGTGACTTCAGGAGAAGACCCTACCCAACTAAGCTTCCAAATTGTGAAAAGGAAATTTTAAAAAGCTTAGGAAATGGTGTTATGGCGCACATCTTTAATCCCAGCACTCATAAGGCAGAGGCTGGCAGATTTCTGAATCTGAGGTCAGCCTGGTCTACAGAGCAAGTTCCAGGACAGCCAAGCTTAGGTAATGAAAAGAACCATGGAAAAGAGAGAGCTGGTGAAGATATAATTGAATGAGGAAGTGAGGTTCCAGCCCCAACAAGGAGCAGAACTTAGCAGCTTTTGCTACATGGTTCTAGCTTTAAAATCACAGATAGAAAAAAGGGGTTATGGAATCTCTCCTATGACTAAGGAAAGCCACCGAGACCAGGTGTGTGTCAGGGGTGTCCCTACATTAAGGCTTGTGAAGCTGTGAAGGTGAAGCCTGGATTGCCTTGAAAACCCCCAAGATACTGGAGGTGCCAGAGCTATGGGATACCTGCCAAGGAGAACTGCTATCCGAGAATGGAACCAACCCAAGAGAAAAAAGTGTGTTGAGAAAGGAGTTGGAGATCTGAAGAACATTTTGATATCAGACATGGAGATGCTCAATTTGGAGTTTGCCCAGCTGGTTTTCTGTCATACTTTGATCCAGTATTTCCTTATTATGCTCCCTTTCCTCCATTTTGGAACAGTAATGTATATCCTGTGTCATTAGAAGTTGGAAATATGTGATCTGCCTTTTGATTTTGATTTTTATAGGTGATTATAGTTAATGGATTGCATGAATCTCATAAGAAACACTGAACTCTGAATTTTAAACATTGTTTAGTCTGTGATAGAATGTGGAAACTTTTGAGGAAGAACTAAATGCATTTTGCATTATGTTGTGGCTACAAGTCTATGGGGGTCAGGGAGTGATGGTTTAAATAGGTATCTCCCCATCATGTGTTTGAATGCTTGGCCAGTAGGGAATGGTACTATTAAGAGGTGCAACCTTGTTGGAGGAAGTTTATCAATGTGAGGGAGGACTGTGAGGTCTCATATGTTCAAAATTTTCTCAGTGTTGTATACAATCTCCTTCTGCTACCTGAGAATCCAAATATAAAACTCACAGATCTTCCAGCACAAAGTCTGCCTGCACGCTGCCATGCTTCCCACCATGAAGATAATGGCTAAATCACTGAAAGTATACCAGCCCCAGCTAAATTTCCTCTACAAGAGTTGCCATGGTCATGGTGACTCTTCACAGCAATAGAAACCCTACCTAAGACAATCTATATTCCAAAACCAGGTGTTCCCCCAGTCCCAGTCCACCTTCAGAATCTCACCTCCAAGAGCCAAATGTAACATATATCCACTGTCGCCACAGCTCACAATATTCTCCCTATGCATATTGCTACACCCTCTATAAAGTCCACACTGTCCTGGCCTCTCTCTTTCCATCCTCACTCAGAGACAGCCTTTTATTTACCCCCTCCCAATACATCTCTCACATGACGTCTGTTGCATGGTGTGACTTTGTGGGGAGCCTTGGCCCTCTGATTGTCACACACACAAAAAATAATACTGTCCTCTTAAGAGTGGTAAATTGTTTAAGGGGTGTCTTTTCAGAGATAACTCTTTAAGCAATAAACAAATAAACATTTTGAAATAAATGAAAAATAATCTACCCCAAAAGTTTTTGCAGGACAACTACAAATTTTGGGAGACATTAGATGAAAGCATGATAAGTCTACAATTCAGTGTGATGCTTTGAATAAAAACGTCCCCATAGACTCAGATATTTGAATACTTGGCCCATAGTTAGTGGTGCTGTTTGGGGAGGTTTAGGGGGAATGGGCTTTCTGGAGGAGGTGTGTCTTGTTACGAGGGGCAGGCTTTGAGGTGTCAAAGACCATGCCATCTCCAGTTAGCTTTCTATGGTTGGCATTTGTGGTTCAGGGTATGAGCCTACAGGTTCCTGCTCCTGCCACCATGCCATCCCTTTGCCACCATGGACTCTAATCCTCCAGAACTGCTAGAACAAATAAACCCTTCTTTCTGTAGATGCTTTGGACATGATGTTTTATCACAGTCACAGAAAAGTGACTAAAACAACCTGATATCAAAAGAAAAGTAGGTACGACACTAGTGACCACGTGGGTGATTCACACTGAGTCAAAGTCATCCCTCAGTACTTTGATGCACATGAAGTTATTTAATTCTCAAAGCTTCCCTGCAGGGCAGACTTTGTTATTTCCACCATTCTACAGATAAAAATGGACCATGAAAGAGAGATGAAGTAACTCACCCAATGTCACATAATTCGAAAATCATGAAGCTGGAATGCTAACTTGGCCCACCTGACTCCAGGGAAACTTAGATCCTGCTGAATAATCTCATGCCCTAGACAAACTCAATACTAAAACCTGAAACTTTACAATGTGCTACCTGGACAAAAGGCCTCTGCAGTGTCACTGGGTTAAGGATCTTGAGATGAGAGAAATAACCTGTATTATATGAGCAAGCCATAAATGCTGTTACAGACATTGTTATAAACACAGGGAGGAAGGTACCACGGATACTCTGGAGGTCAAATGAAGAGGCAGAGGCTAGAGCAACATCACTTAGAAGAAGAAAGAGACAAAAAGCTGATGGCTTCTTTGCATCCCCAAGGGGAGCATTGCCCAGCAGCATTTTGAATACCTGACCTCTAGAACTGTGAGAGAATAATTGTCTGTTATCTTTGCCATCAACTCTGTGGATTTTCTTTTGCTAAGGCAGCCATTAGGAAGCACACAGCTGTTAATCAGAGTTTTGGGAAGTCGCATATTAGTAGATTTCATCTTCACTTCTGTCCAGTAAAATAATAGCAGCTAGCACGACCTGCAAGAGGATCTTGGGAAAAAGGGAACACCAAGCTGGCCGGATCATGAGCTAAGCACAGAGCTCAGCAATATGACACTCTTCAAAGCACATTCTTACGGGTCCTACCACTTAACCATCTAACCCCACCTAAATCTCCTCCACATACAGAACAGAATCATGGCTCCCCCATCTCTTCCAAGTAGCCCCTTCCTCTCCCTACACTCATCTTCTAAGGAAGAAGAGAAACAACCAGAAGACATTGTATTTGTCCATGCTATCTAATCCTCATAGCAGTGTGTGTTCTCATCTGAAAGATCAGAGAAGCAGAGCAACCAGATGCTTGTTCTTACCCCTATGAAATCCTCAGACTAAATGGGGTACCCTGTCTCTACATGCCCTCAGACTGAATGCTTTGAGCTCCCGTCTCCTCTAAGACAGTGGTGGCCCACACATTTAATCCTGGTACTTGGGTGTCACATACCTTTAATCCCAACACTAGAGAGGTGGAGACAGGAAAGGATATGGCTGGGCAGAGAGAGGAATATAAGGCTGGAGGAGACAGGAGCTCAAGGCATTCAGTCTGAGGATTCGTGGAGACAGGATGTTGCCCCCTTCAGTCTGAATATTCAGTAGAGGTAAAAAGTCTTTCTAGTGACTGCTCTGCTTCTCTAATCTTTCAGCATTTACCCCATATCTGACTTCGGGTTTTTATTATTAAGACCAATTAGAATCCGTGCAATAGTAGAAGTTTCATCTTCAACCCACCACAGCTACTCCAAGATCCTGCAGAGAGAAATGTGCAAAATTCATATCCAAATGCTCTGAATCTTTCTCTTTTCTTAATTTAAAAATAAAAATAGCCTTGATGTAAAGTTAAAAACACGGTGATTTGCATGAGACCCTGAGCTCTCAATTACACCAATTACTTTATAATTACAGGCAATGCCATCTTAGGTTTTTCAAAACCTACATCTAGTCTTAAGGCTTTGTCAGGAAGAAGGCCGCTTTTCAGAGAGCGATTTCAATTAGTATGCATGTTGTACGCAGAGGGAGAAAAAGTCTGCTGAAGTTTCCGTGAAGAACAAGGAAGACAAAAGCTTCAGGCGCCTCCCACTCACCAAATGGGCCTGTTGTTCCTATAGGAAACCAGAACCCCTGAGAAACCCCACTACCCTCCCTCCGTTCTGGAAGCGGGCTCATCAGGGCAACTGCGGGAACCTCTGCAAAAATCACCACCTGCCTGATGCTCGGGACACCGGCACTTCTTGGAGTGAGTGGATCCAGCTGAACCTGCTAACTTTAAATTACGGTGGGCGCCCTCACAGGTGGAACAAACACAGGAGTTTGTAGTCCCAGGTAGTAACAGACACCATGGTCTTCCTTGAGTCCCTCTCATTGCGAGCCTGCTCTCCTCTCTCCTGTCCTGTGATCTCTAATGAAAGAGGCAAAGTCAGCAGGGGATTTTGGCTTAAGAATCTCAGAATGAGGGCAGAAGAGTGGGGACACACAGCCAGGAAGCCCAATAGCCCATCCCCAGCGTCCTTGACAAGGGGCCAGCACCAGAGTACTCTCCAAGAACAGCTCCCTGACAGGAGCCAAGCATATCTCCAGGCTAGAAAGGGAAGCTGAGAGAGCTGGAACATCAAAGGACCCTGGCAAGTCCTGAGGCTACCTCCTTCTACCCTGCAGAAGATTTCATCGGTAGCTGTCATGACAGAGGCTTGCCATGTGAAGACACTCTGCTGCAAAGCACACGTCCCTAGCCCTCTTTCTCTGGGTAAAGACACAAGTTGGCATGTATCAAGGGTATTTTGTTTTGTTCTGACAGGTGGCTGTCATCTCTCCTCCACCTGCAGGGCATAGCAACTAAGGTCTCTGCAAACTCGGTACTGGATTCCAGAAACAGCACCTTGGAAAGGTCCCCGTCTGTGTGTCTCTCTCCTAGAAGGAACTGCCACCTTCCTAGAATTAACCGTCTTGTCAGAAGATTGCTAGCCCTGAAACCTGACCCCCCACCCCGGCCCCCACCGATGTCGCTGTCCCACCCTGCATTTCTTTAAGAACACTCCTTCAGTTACAGTTTGCAAAGCACCTCGGTTCCTGTCAGCTCAGTCTCCAGGGCACAGCATTGCTGAGAAGGCTGTTTCTACTCCGGACCTCCATTTTCTGCTCTCCAGGCCTACCCCTCAGAGAATGGCTGAAATAAATAAAGGAAAGAAAAAAGGAAGGAAGCGGGTCTGGGTTCTGAGAGATTGGAGCTCTCAGTGGGATTAAGCCTTGAGTGGCTCCCTTTAAGCAGAAAACAAAGTCTGAGCTTTCTTGCATTAGCTCTCTGCTCCCCCTCCCAACCCCCTAAATTCCAATCAGATTTCTGAATGAAAGGCCCTTCCCTGCCTGAATCGCCAGGAATTCCTATTTCCCTTTCTTTGCTTTCCTAGCATGTGGTGTCTCTATTTAAATAGTGTTTCTTATCTAGCTAGCTTCATAAAGGCGAGTGCCTGTCTCACCTCCCCTATTCATTTTCTGTGGAGCTCACTAGTGCCTGGCACAACAACACTAATTCCCATCTTTCTCCCTTTCTTGCACACATCAGAAGACTTACTTAATTCTCCCAAGGTCACATGACTAGGAAGGGTCTCACAGGCCTGGAGAGTGAAGAGTTACAGGTAGGGCTTTCCACCTGGGTTCAAACTCTACCCTGATCCAACAAGCTGTGTGACTTTGGGTGCCATTGGTTTCTCTTCTTTAACTTGCTTGGATTCCCTTGCCTTATTCCTTAAGGGAAGGTGATAATCTTGCCTACAACATAAAGCTGCTGTGAGGATTTAATGAATTAATGCATAGAAAATGGATTTTAAATGTCTGGCATATAGAATACACATAAATGATTTAAACACCTTTGGTCAGTTTTTTTTTTTTCTCTGCTCAGACACAGATACTACAAGCAACCCTCAGTCCCAGACTCACACTCTGACATCCATGGGCTTTGACTCTTCTCCCTTCTATCATCTGGTACTAATCCTACCCCTTCCCTATAGACCTCAGACCAGGAATTTCTAGGTCCACACCTTCCCCTCCTTGTGAGACCCCTTTCCCCAATTATTCCCTTCATTTTGCAGGACCCTCAGAACTTCCTTCTTCTTACAACACCCAATACCTTCCCCACACTCTCTTCTTTTAACGGACTCCCACCCTGTGCCTCTAATTAAAACCCATCTCATCCTGGAGGTCTGGTCTCTATAGTGATCCTCTTGAAAAGGGCTCTTTTGGCCTCTGGGCTTGCCCTGGGACACATCTTCCCTGATCCTTGGGGTCCCCTTTTCTTCTCAGTTGTGCTCTGTGAAAGTCCCATGCTTAGATTCTCAATTCATCTGACTAAACACTTAGCCACTCCCACCCTTGATTCAGTTCGCTGATGTTCCTTACCTTAAAGTGTAACCCCTGGCTGTCTTCGCTGAGTCAGACCTTTCCTACTTTGGGGATCTAACACACAGGTGATCCCATGTCAAACACCCTGATTTCAAGGACTCGGGGATAAAAACCCACTAGTAGAGTACTTGTGTAGCATGTAAAGGGCCCTGGGGTAGATCCCCAGCACTGTTAGAAAATGAATACACAGTTCCCTAGCTAGGTTTTGTTGCTGTCATAAAATATGTGACAAGAGAATGCAAAACAAGAAAGCTTTGTCTAGGCTCACAGCTGGGGAGTGCAGTCCATCATGGCTGGGAACACATGGCGGCAGGAGTGTGAGACAGCTGCTCACATTACACCCATAGGAAGAAGACAAAGATGAATGCTAGTGCTGTTTGCTTGTTTGGCCTGGGATCCCAGCCTATGGAATGGTGCTGATGAGGACAGGAGAGGAACCATGTTAGATGGGTTTAGGGATAAGGACCCAGAAATGCCCTTGGTTCTGTCAGGGATGCTAGAAGAGATCTAATTCATTATTTCTTACCCCCCCCCCCACACACACACACATCTGCCTAGAAACTATTCTGGATGCTGATTCCAACTCATGGATGACTTTGGAATTGGATCTCTGGATTTTTGTCCTGGAAAGGAGTTATATCTAGTCCCCAGTTTCAGCAGGGCTCCTAAATGATTTAAGGCTGAGCTCTTGAGGGAGACTGTTATAATAGTCTTGAGGATCTAGATCCTGAGAATACTGAGGTCACCAAAGATGGGGGATCTGTTGAGGTCCTTTAAGATAAAGTTATTTCCTCCTTGTCTAAGGAATGGAATCTACAAATCTGGCTCCCACATAAAATTTTGATCTGCTCCAAAATTGGAAACATTACAGACTGTGGTCTCCTCCCTTAAGAGTTAATCCAACTGAGCCTGTCAATCATCTGGCCAAGAATTCACATCAGGAAGGCTGATTCACCAAAACCCATGTTATCAGGATGGGAGGAGTAATTATCCCCTTAATGAGATGATATAATTTTCCTTCTCAGACCCCTTCCTCTGCCATGCAGCCTCTAGGAGAGCTTCCAATATGTTGCCCTGCAGCTTTCTTGCTTTTCCAAATTATGTATCATTTTGTTTCTCCATTCTCTGTCATTTTTTCCTAAAGCTTGGGATGCTTTCCCGGACACTCTGGGCTTTCTCCAGTATTCTCTGAACCCCCACTGCTTCTTCTATGCAGCTCCTTGTCTGCCCCATGGCTGCATGCTTACCTCCATTACTGAGCCTGCCTGTCTTCAGGGATGACTTTCTCAGTTCTTCCTTTGGACAGCTGTCAAGAATCACCTCTTGCCCGCCCTGTTATTTTTCCTCTCAAACTCAGACACAAGTTGTCTTTGAGCTGCTTTATTTGTCTGCTTTTCAATTATTTTAT
Source organism: Arvicola amphibius (assembly GCF_903992535.2). Taxonomy (NCBI): domain Eukaryota; kingdom Metazoa; phylum Chordata; class Mammalia; order Rodentia; family Cricetidae; genus Arvicola; species Arvicola amphibius. Next base: position 95,954,051 of record NC_052049.1, on the reverse strand, counting down.
TAATGAGACTAAAACCCCATGAAAGAGAGTCCCAAGTTCCCTGGGAACATGCAATATTCAACATGGATCTTCCCAAAATGTTTGTTAACTGTGCCATCTTTATTTGTTATAAGTCACCTCACCTCAACTGATCCAATCTAGAAACTCTGTCGCAGACATCCTCGGAGATTTGTCTTCCAATAATTCTAAATCCTGTCAAATTGACAGTCGATAGGATACATCACACCCTCATCTTAAGACTCATCTGTGAGGCAGTCCTACTTCCTGACCTCCCCAACCATGCTCATGGCAGGACCTTTGACCTTACCACTAAGGAACCTTCTGTTTGTCCCTGCCATGACATCAAGGGGCTCATATTCATATTGTTACACCCTCTATCTCAAATCTTCTCTCTCAAGTGGCCCAATTTCAGTATCACTGCTTTCTGAAACAGACCCCCAGTACACCGGCTCCCTAGCCTACTCTTACCTCTTCTTCCTGCTCCTCTAGGTCAACTTCCTGTCAGTCACAGTGACACACCCTCTCTTCCACCCTCTTGCCCTCGTTCTCTCTACTTCCATGTGTTCTCTTCCACTCAGTTCAGACACATTCTAGCTTTGTCCTACTGGGTCAGACCTTATCCAGTGAAACACATTTAAGCAAAGCCCCCAGCCATGCTGATTTATTTTAATTCATGATCGGTCTATTCAAGGAAACCCTGATGCTGTCTGGCATTCATAACTTGGTGCTTTTGCACACATACTCTGAAGCTTCACTACATGGTAAAGCTACACGTTCTCATTCACATGAAATGTCTGTTCACCAGTCCTCACTCACAGCTGATGACTTTGTGTTTTATTCAAAAAAGTTAGCACCATGAAAACAAACACTCCCAACACCGCATGTATCTATGTGCCTCCTAACCTTACACCTGTAATAGGTCCTCCTCCTCTACCTTTCTGAGTAAGAGCTTCCATCTAAGGCCAGCCCTTCTACCTGTCCATTAAACCTATCCTTTCTCATCTGCTCAAGGACAACACTAGCAATTTTCTCTCTTTTCTCTCACAGCACCAATTTTTCTCACTCTGCTCTGCCTTTTCCAGCGATATACAAACACACTTTGGTTTTCCTATTAAGACACCCCTCTCACTCATACCTCAGCAGCAGCTATCCCCATTTCTCTCTTTCCCAAGAAGAAGTTTATAGCTATGATCTCACGCTCTCTCCTGAAATCTTCCACTGCGGTTTTTATTCTTACAACTCTGCCCTTTATGGTTACCAATGCCACCCACATGCCCAAGGTCCAAGGCAGTTGTCAGTCCTTGATCATCGGTATTTTACAGGGCTGATGGCTTTCCGCCTGTTTCAATACTTCCCTTAGTATGGCTTCCTGGATCACACACCTATTTGACTTCTAACATTTTCACAATCCCTTCTCATTTCTTCTTGATTTTTCTCTTACCTTGCCTCCAAACCTTGAGCATAGATCTATAATACCCCCAATTCCTGAGTTTCATCATTTATCTCTGATTTCCAATAACATCTTTATACTTCTATTAGACTCCATATTTTGTATTTCTAGCCCAGTCTTTACCACACACTTAATTTACACATCTAAACCTACTGTGCTTAAAGGCAAGCTCCTGCCATATAACTCCACCTTGTCTTATAGTCTTACCAGTATGAGTTAATACAACTGAATTTTTTTCAGTCATGGGTCTAAAAACACTGGAAAGACTCTAGCATTCCTCCTTTTCTTGTTCTCATGTCCAGCTCATTAGCAAACGCTATCATCAGAATCATGTTAACAGTATGTGTGGAATCATGTTACGGTGGCTAATGATCACTAACTACCCTGGCTTTAAGCTCACCTGCCTAGGAAACACACTTTTCCTCAGTGTTTTCAGAGAAACATAAGCCAGGAGAAAAGACCCACGGTGAATAAGGGTAGCACTCTCACGTGGGCTGTGGTTCCAGTCTGAGCAAAAACACAAGAAAAGAAGAAGGACATAACCTTAGACCTATCCATCTGTGTGTGTGTCTGTCTGTCTGTCTGTCTGTCTGTCTGTCTGTCTGTCTATCTCTCTATCATCTATCTCCTCTATAGACATAATCGATGTGACCATCTGCCTCACAATCCCACTGCCATTCCTTTCCTGCCATAATGGGCGGTACTCTTAAGCCATGAGCCAAAATAAACTCTTCTTTCCTCAAGGAAAAATTGTCATAGCAATAAGACAAAGTAATGAATACACAAAAGTGTCACTGAGAGTGGTGCTTATTGCTCTGACTACTTGAGTGGTTTGGAAGAAGTTGGGAGAGTCTGGACCTGTGGGCTAGGGAAACTCTAGAATACAGTAAGGAGCTTAACAACCATCTTGTGGGGAAGCATGGAAGACCAGACAAAAAGGCAGAAGTAAATATAATGCTCACAAAGATCCAGGGGTACAGGACTCTACAGGCCACTAGAGTAGAGGCCTTCATGTTCCATTTTGGCAAACATATCTGGCTGGTTCCTGTCTCTCTCTGGGCATTTGAATAAGGTCAAATTGGAAAGCAATGGACTAAATTGTTTGGTAGAGGCAATTTCAAGATAGCATAACATTCAGGCTGTGGCATGGTGACTGCTCACTGTGCCTATTGAGGTTTATAATGAGAATTCAAAGCAGGAAGACACTTTTCAAATGTGCAGCTTGGCAAGAAAATGAGTGTAAAGGAGTTTTAGCTGCAGGCAGAGCAGGTAGAGAGGAGGCAGCCCTGCCTTCTAAACTTTTAAAAATTATGTATATATAAATATATATTTAAATTTTGGGGAGGTGACTCATGTACCATAACATGCATGTGGAGGTCAAGCAACAACCTTCTGGAATCTGTCTCCTCCTTCCACCATGGAGTCATCTTATCAGCCCCCAAACAGCTATAACTTAAAGATATTAGTGTCTTAAATGGAAACCTCGGTCTCTGCACCAAGGAGATAAAAAAAACCCCACAAAATCCAGTTTCAAACCTGTGGACATTTGAATTCAGTTGAAAAGAAAGAGCCTAGACCAAGAATTTCATGAAAGGAATTCCTTGTTCAAAAACTTCCTAAGAATGTGTTTTCCAAAGTTCGACCATCAAAGCACACAGAGGACAGCTTTGGGTAAAGGGTGCCAAGAATACAGCCAAGCTTACCAGATACTGCTGAACTTGGAAATGTCATTCACATGATGAAATGTAAAAGTGAAAGAATCACAGTGGCTTGCAAAAAGGTTCCAGGATGCTATGGAGACCAGACCATGTGTGGCAGGGTCGGGTTTTCTGCAAGCGGCCCCTGGGAGAGCAATGCATGAAAAGACAAAGCTTAAATATCAGTGGAGGAATCCAAGGGTGTTGGAGATGATAGGACCATGGGAATCTTCGGAGGAAAGCGATGGGCATGAAGTAAAGCTTATCCAAGGTAAAGGTCATTTGTGCTGCAGAAGTAGAGCTGGAAAAAAAAATGGCTGCCTGAGGTGTTGAAGCACAGATGATGTCATCATGAGCCCCAGGTGTTGGATATGGAGCTGCGCATTTGGTATTGCGATGCAGGCTATTAGTCTTGCGATAGCCCAGTGTTTCCTTGCTTTGCCCCCATCCTCCTCTTTTGGAGTGAGAATGTTTCTTTTATTCCATTGTTTCTTGAAAGCATGTAGTTTAATTTGTATTTCGTATGGACTCACATTTAAGGGATTCTTGACACCATGTACTTCAGATACAGATGCTAGAGGGTTCAAGCTGTGTCTAGCATGAAACCCTCCTCCCTGAGAACTAACTTTGCTAGTCCCAGAGGTCCTATGTAAGCTGCTACAGGAGAGAAGCAACCAACGGTCCTACCCAGCTGAAACCCTATAAACCACAGCAACAACATGGAAAGATATTTCTAAAGCTGTAATAGCAACAACCGTATCTTGGTGCTAACCAACAGCTATCTAACTAGGCTTAAGACCTCCTCAAGAGAAAGGAAATCATGTCTGGTACTGAAAAAACACCATCCAGCCCTGGTGATGTCTTTGTTTAGAAGAGAACCTGCAACCGCCACTTTAGCAAACACAATGTAATTCTTAACAGTGTTCTAAAACTTACATTTATGCCCACTCTAGGTAAGCAGAGCTCTCAACCCTCACCAAAGAGGCTTCTTTTTGCAGCAAAAGGAAACTATCGCAGAAACCCACAACTGGTCTTAATGCAGAGATCAACTGATCATAGATTGCCCAGCCCCAAGAGATATACCTACAACACAATCCCTTCACCCAGTGCTCAGAAAAAAAAAAAACTGTGGAAGAGGGGGTGGGAAGATTGTAAGAGCCAGAAGACCAGGAAATCTGCTGTGAGACTGTATATTCTAGAAATAGCAGGGAAACTTCACCTATGATACCTCAACAACGTGGCTGCCTAAATAAGACAAAAACAAGTCCAAAACAATAGGCACACTAACATGGAGAAAGAAATAACACAGAGCCTTAACCTTAGACAAGGAACTATAGGCAACTAAGACATGCTATTAGTGATACGGGTATCCTTTCCCTGGGAATGAGTTCCTAAATTGGCTATCCAATTAAAAAGTGGTCAGTCCTGAAATCGTATCCACACTACATACAAGCAACACTAAACAGACTCAGCATAGACAGATCTTTCCAAAGAAAATGAGCTCAACAATTTGAGAGGAAGGGTAGAGAATGAGGAAAACTGGAGGAAGAAAAGATAATGGGAATAATTATATAATCATATTTTAATTTTAAAAAATCATATTCCAGGAAAAAAGAAATTGCCTGAGTCTTGGAAGGGAGCTTGAATTCGGGATTTTTGAATGATGCTTCAACCATTACCAACTGTAGGGCTTTTAGAGATGTACTGAAGCTTTTTGTGCTACAAGATGGATGACAATGAGACTTTAGGGGTCAGAGATGGAATTTATGATGAATTTGGGTGTCAAGCTGGCAAGGAATAGACTTTTGGTGGTTAATCTTCATCATCAACAGACAGTGTTTAGAACCACTTAGGAAGCACATGTCAGTGTTTGTATGAAGGAATTTCTAGAGAGGTTTAACTGAGAAGGTCTCACCCTGAATATGAGTGTCATCTCCCAATGGACTGGGATCTCAGACTGAACCGTGTGGGAGGTCCTTCTGTCTATGTGTTGCTTCCATTGGTTAATGAGTAAAGAAGCTGCCTTGGCCTGTCGATAGGGCAGAACTTAGGTAGGCAGGGAAAACTAAATGGCATGCTGGGAGAAAGGAGGCAGAGTTAGGGAGAAGCCGTGGAGCCACCTGAGACAGATGCTGGGAATTTTACCTGGTAAGCCACAGACTTATGGCGATACATAGGTTAATAGAAATGGGTTAACTTAAGATATAAGAGTTAGCCAGTAAGAAGCTAGAGCTAATGGGCAGTGATTTAATTAATACAGTCTCTGAGTGATTATTTCAGTTCTGGGTGGCTGGGACAAGCAAGTGGCTCCTTGCAACAACTGAATATGAAGAAAAAGCTTTGGTTGAGCTAACTGACTGTGGATGTGTTGTGACCAGCTGCCTGTGCTCCCACCGCCATGCTTCTCTGCCGTGATGGACTGGCCCCTCAAATTGAGCCAAAATAAGCCATCCCTGCCTTATTTGGTCTTTTCACATATTTCACCACACGGACAAGAAAAAGTAACTAGTACATTTACTATGCTCTAAGGCTTTGGCCAGTATAATCCCAGTCCCACACTGGGATTATTTCAGCAATTGCTCATTCTGCTTGCTGCCCTGCACTCATTTCTTCATCTCTACAGCACAGATAAAAGAGCAATGTTAAATTGGATACATTATTTTACCTCTCTACTTGCAAGACGTGAAGTCTCCAATTCAGTCTGAGAATGTCGCAAAGCCTGGCTCTGGCGCCTCAGGCCCACACAGTCTACCCTTCTGCCATCCCTGCAGGGCTGCCTTGCTGAGCCTCAATCACACTTCCCATTAACAGTAGCCATAGACCCTCCTGGGCCATGGCAAGCATGTAGTCTACAGATCCATGGACTCTGTTTGTCCTGGCAGAAGGCACTCTTTCACTCATGTTCCTCAAGTGTTCATCTAGATCCCACCATCTAGTAAGCATCACTTAGACAGTCTATGCCAAACTTCAAGGCTCGTCGGGCTTACTGTTATCAAAGGTGCTGCTGCTGTCCAGAGAATACTGCCCATCTATTCATCTTGGCTATCTCTTAGACTTTTTGGGTGAGAAAAGTTTCTTCTGCTTAGGTTCTTGCTGCATCCATATTATCCAAAGCAGTGCATAATAAGTGTGCTTATAATTAATGCACAAGGAGCTGAGGATGAAACTGAGAGGCATTGTTATCTGTTTGACAGCAATACATTCTGACTAGCACTCTTAATTTATGTGACCCTCAGCCCTACACACACGCACACATGCACAAATGTATACACACACATACACACACACAGAAAGAGATACACACATGCACGTGAATTCACCACCTAATTAAGTTCCCAGTATTTTTTTCTTTTTGCCCCTAATTCCTTCTGATCCTTCTTATTCCTCATAAACTTGGCCACTCTCCTGTAGTTGGCAAGTGTGTGTGTGTGTGTGTGTGTGTGTGTGTGTGTGCCGTGTGCCACCAACCAGCTCCCAAATAAAGACACAGAGACTTACTGTTAAGTACAAATGCTTGGCCTCAGCTTAGACTTGTTCCACCAGCTCTTTCAACTTAGCTTAACCTGTTTCTAGTCATCTACATTTTGCCCCAGGACGTTTTGTCAATCTTTTATTCTATATGTTCTGCTTTCCTGCTTCCTCTGTGTCTGACTGGCTGGCCCCAGCATCTCCCTATTGTATCCTTTTCTTTCTTCTTTCCTTTCCTTGCCTACTTACTATCACCGATCAGAAGTTGCCTATACCTCCTCCCTTACTGTTGGCTGTTCAGCTTTTTATTAGACCAATCAGGTGCCTTAGGCAGACAAGGTAAAACAGCAACAATCTTTACATTATTAAACAAATGCAATACATCTTTACATAGTTCAATATTCTGCAACATAAACAAATACAGCACATATCTCTACATAACTGAACAAATATTTTGGACCACTCTACTTTCAGTCATGCCCAAAACTCAAGCTCCCAAATCAGTATCCATCCTCTTTACCTCTCCTACCTCCAAATCAGAACACAGCACTCTCTGGATAATGGAAATCGCTTCTCGTTTACTCTCCTTCAGCATCACCTTAGAGTGTTCCTTAACTCTTTTTTTATCCCCAAATATGTCTCTGAAACATTGCCATCTGGACCACACGCTCTTTCCCGCCTCTTAGCTGATCTGGATTTTCAACAGGTCTCTCCCGGATCTCCAGTTGTCTTCCCTGAACACCTTGCCCTAAAGCAGGTACCTTGGCAACCATGCTTTCCCCTCTACCATTGCCATTACTAGTTTATTTTTCCTGCAAGCAACTGTCAAGCTACAATGACCTCATTTATTTATGTAAATGTTTTTTCGATGCCCCCATGGAGACTGTGACATCAGATAGAATTAGCATGCAATAAGTAAACTTGTGTGTGGGACTACAAATGCAGACAGGAGTCAGGGAAGACTGAGAGGAAGCACTGAAGAGCTACCATCTCTGTGGCTATTGGCTGTCCCCATCTGCCCTGAGAACAGCTGTTGTACAGAAGCAGCAACGAAGAAAAAGCAACTTGCTCAAACATCTGTCCACCAAAGCCAAGAGTTCTTGCTTTCCATGTTTCTTAGCCCATCCTTGGTCTTTGCCTGGGGCATTTTCGCCCCCTCAGGCTAGTAGAAGTGGGGAGAGCTGTCTCCATCAAGCAGCGCCATCCCAGACAATATGTGAAAGGGCTTAAGAAGCAAGAAATAACTCATCCCAAAATAGCCTTTCCTTGGCTTCCAGCTGCTCTGAACAGCTGGATGCATTTTCCAAGCCAGATACTTCTGACTTTATACTAATAACATGGGGGAAACCAAACACATTGAGACATGCTAAACAGGGTCATTGTTTCTAATTCCCTTAGGAGAATAAATGCTATCAGCTCTCTCCATGAACATTTCCAGCAGAAAGTTTGAGACTCAGGGCTTAGCACTGGGTTGGGTACCATCAAAGATTCATGAAGCATCCACCCATATGAAATGTATAAACTGACTGGGCTGAGAAAAATGATGGCACAGGTTAGACAATTGGAGGACACCATAATGAAACATAATGAAGCAGCAAGCAGTGCCCTTCGGGTTCAGGAAGACTGCGAAATGGAGCAATTGAAAAGGCTCTGGAAGGAGTTTGCAGCTACACTTTGACAGGTCTAGAAAGTTGAAGGAAATCTGGGCACATTTTGAATAATGTTCGCTCTGCGGATGTTTTCAGGGCTGACTGTTTCGCATCAGATAATCAGTTCCCGTGCTCCTCCCTGGGGAAGAATATTTCTCCTGCTCTCAGCATTCCTTAGTTGCCTGTGGTTCTTTTTGTGGGGGTGAAGCCTCCTGAGCTTTCCCCTGCCCATGTAAACATGCCTTTTGTATAGCATATATACACATACATACATACCCATTATGTATGCAACACTGATTAATGAAAAAAGCCATGAATTTGAAAAGAAACAAGAAAGTTTAGACAGAGGAAAAGGAATGAGGGAAATGATTTAAGTATATTATAATCTCAAAAAGAAATACACACACACACACTACACACACACACACACACACACACACACACACACACACACACTTGGTTTTTCCAAAGACAGGGTTTCTCTGTGTAACAACCTGGCAGGTGGATCTCAGTGAGTTCAAGGCCCGCCTGCCTCTGCCTCCCAAAAAGCAATATATTTCAAAGGTAGGTATAAAGAAAAGGTGGCAACTGGTCTTCCTACAGCTTAGGAGTACAGAGGGAGAGATGCATAATGCAAATATGCTGTGTGGACCTCAACATCCTTTCATTTCCCTTGCCCCTTCCCTTCACGTATCAAACATAAGTATTGCCTGCATTGCCTCTCCAGCTCCCCTACACAGCCCATGTGTGAATCAAAGGATGTAGGGATCACTGCACACAAGACCCTGCTGCTGGTCTGGCCCCCTCTCAAGCAAAGCCTGTGGCTAATGGTGGAATGGAGGGAGCCTGCTGGGGCTTGGAAGGTAGACAGACTTGCGGGCATACATCTCCTAGAAGCAGAGAAGACTTCGCAGCTCGGAAGCAATGGATGCACGCTTTGTGGAAACATGTTTCTTTTCCACATTTGACTGCAGAATTGCTGGTAAGGCATGGCCACATGCTAGCAGGCAACAGCAGCTCCTTGCTTGACAAGTAAAAGATTCTCATAAAGGGCACCACCCCAGCATTGGGAAGGCAGCTGATATTCTTTCAGGAAGGCTACGATATATCACACTTAGACTTTCCTGCTCTGCTCTGGGTTGTCTTACAGTACTGTCTCTGGAAACAGGGCTTTGGCAACGTCCTGTGGCAAGGCTTTGTTCCCTTATAAATATCGCCATCTGTATTTAGCATTAAAAAACCCACCAGTTTGTCTGGCATTTTGCTAGTCTCCAAGTAGGAATGCATAACCTTCCAGGAAGGAGGGAACTGCAGTCTGGAGCAGGTGGGGTTAACAGAGAGTAGAGACATCAGGCAGGGAGCCATGGAAAATTTCCCAACTTTCCCACAAAAGAGTTTGCCCTAGTATAGAACCTGTGTGGTGTGAGGTTCCCATAGCTTCTTTCTTGCTGCTTCTGTGGGAACAGAAGGTGCAGAAGTGGGGCTAAGAAATTCTGAACCCAGACTCATCCGCTTGCCAGTTTGTATGTGTTCTCTGTGTGGCTTGAATCTGCAACGACCCCATGGGCTCTTGTTTTCAGTGCTTGGTTCCCAGCTTGGGTCACTGTTTTGAAGGCTAAAGAGCCATTAGCAATGGAGCCTAATGGGGCAAAAAATGGATGATGAAGGGGAAGGCTTTGGAATGTTACACCTGCCCTTGATTCCTGCCTGTGTCTTCAGCTTCTTAGGTCACGGCTTTATGAGCAGCCTACAGTCTTCGCCACCATGGTTGAGCGAGATGCCTCTGAAACCATGATCCAAAGTCAGCCTTCCTTCCCTGGGATCTTTCCTGCAAGGCAATGGGAAAGTCACACACCCGTTACTCTATAGAGTCTCCTTCGGTAGGTCTCCAGGTATGAGCGCTGCCAGCATCAGTACTCTGACTGGACCTCCCTACTCTGACTTCTACTTCCTGAAGTTCCTGCTGGGACACTCTTTAGTACAAGACTATCACTGAAACTTTGACATGGATTTTGATAAGCTACAAAGTTTTGGAGGTGCCTGCTCTCCAGGGTCCCATCTTACACATGTTCCTTTGCGTGTTAGCTGGTCATGTACCCAACAAGCAATTGAAGAGGTCCCCTTAATGTTAGTTCAAATAACAGTTTAAGGGAAAAGGGTCCATCATAGAGGGAGAGGCATGATACCAGCTACCTCCATGGTGGCAGGGATATGTGACTAGGACTTGTCAGCCCCCCACCCACCGTGTTGTCTAAACAGGAAAAGCAACCAGCTATGAAATCCCCTAGACTGCCCCCAATGACCTACTTTCTCCAGCAAGGCTCCACCTCCTAAAGGTTCCAAACCTTCCAAAACAGCACCACCAGCTGGACATCATTCAAACACATAAAGCCCTCAGGGGCATTTCATATTCAGACCATACTTCCCAGGCCAGAATTTTCTACCATCTGACTGGTTGGACAGAAACACTCATGCTGGGTAATAGAAGAAACTTGATTCTTGCAGAGACCTCTGCATACCTGCCCTTCCCCTTTGCCCAAACAGATTTAAAAGAGTCTGCCTGCATGCTCACACCTGTCTTTCGGCCTAGGGGTACTGTTGCAGTTACTGCTAGGGTGCAGTGGGTGCACAGTTGAACTGTAATCCATGATGTCCTCTATTTTTAGGTCTGTATTCTTTCCGTTCTTTTGCTTTGTTTTTGTGGCCGAGGAGACACTTGAATTCAGATTAGAGTTGCCCAACCAAATATCTGCATGTTCACACCTGGGTGTCCATCTCCAGCCCAGACCCTCTTTGAGTCTCCAAATATGGAATAGCCCTGAAAGGGTCGACCACATTCTCCTCATCCGGCTTCTTCTCTGGGTTCAGCAGGGTCCTTCAACAGGGAGGAAGTCAGCAGCCTCACATTCTGAAGAACAGCCTGGAAGAAAGCTGGCCACTCCATCCACTGCAGCAGAGAGCTGGGCTATAGGTCCCAGCTATGGACTGCCCTCTGCAGCCTTGCTTGTCTTTCTGAGCTCTGCCCAGCACCTCCCCAGCCGGTACCCTCCTGAGAGAAGAGTATGTTTAAGATTCCGGGCACGGGGTCTAAGAGGTGAGCCCAAGCATCTTGCAGCAGAGTGAACTAATCCTACCAGGTAAATTCTCCCTCAGTTCAGTCCTTCTTATTAGAGCTGGCAGGCACCCCGCAATGCTTCATTACCTGTGCCACTTGAAGGCAAGGCTTCCTTTAATGAGCTGAACAATGTGGGGAGCCCCCTGCTAAGCACCCCAGAGGATGCATTTGTCCTAAAAGGGAGGAAACCCTAACTGTCTGCCTTAGCCACAGACAAGTGAAGAAACAGATGGGAAGAGCTGAAGAGCTGATGGCACTAAATGGGAGGGACTACCCCCCCTCATCCCGTGCTGTCACTCCCTCCTGACACGCTTGGCAGAGCATAGGAAATGTTCAGTCTCCATCAGAAGCCCCAGGGGTTGGAAAGATGCAGCCCTTTGTCCATTTACTGCAACTGCACCCTCTGGCATCACCTCTTATTTTCTAACAAAGAAACAAAGCTACAGAAGGTCTCATTTCCAGTCCCTCCAAAGCACTCCAAGAAGTGGATGGAGGCTTGCGCAAGAAATGGGACAGAAAGGCTATGTGGGCCTTGTGTGGACTTGAGGCACCCAGATACCTGGAACAGGATAGGCAGGGAGGTGAGGTATGGCATGTGGAGACAGCCAACACTGTGGAAAGTGAACATCTTTATCCTTACGCAGGCTCCGCACTCCCCACTGAGAAAGCACACTGTCTGAAAGAGATTTCTTCTAATTAACCAGTCCCCTCTTCGTCCCCCCACCACCACCCGCCAGAGGATAAAGTACTGGGGCAGCTAAGAGAGGACACGGGACTTGGCGTGGCCCACTAGGACAAGGCAGAGGGCCATCAGGAGGGCTTAATTACATCTCCGGCAAACCATGCCTCTATTCCCAGAAACCTTTGCCAAGCACGCTCCCCCACTCGCTGGCTTTGCTCTGTTTGATCTGCGTTCTATCCCTCTCTCCCTCTCAGCTCTCAGTCCCCAACCCTTGCTGGGTGGCATTTAATTTGTTACATTCCATGTGCTCCTTTTCATGAGTTTGTGTCTGCACACAGTCCTGTCTTTCACTACATTTCTCAATTGCCGTTGCCCAAAGGGAGGAGGAGAGAAAGAAAGACCACGGTTAACACCGGAGTGTACGCATAGGTGAGCTGCCACGGGTAGGGACAGCTCCCAGATGAAAGGGCCTTTGCATGTCTTGCATGGAGAAAAAAATACCGAGAGGAAGTGGAAGGGGAAAACAAAATAGCTTGTGGAATGCACTTCATAGTCTCCAGCATAAAAGGGTCTCCAAAAGAATAGCCCCTGTTGTCAGGCGCCACTCACTGCGAATCAGCAAGCAACTTTCCAGAAAGAAACTAAAGTTATGAGAAAAGAAATTGTACTGAAAAACAAATCCAAATGGGTTCTGGGAGCCTGGCAGGAAAGCAAAATGAGCAATGATATCCTGGGACCCAGTTGCCAAATCTTCTCCCTTGTCCTGCTCATGTGTCACCCATACTAACCACACCCTCCTAAAAGGTCTCTTTGCCCCTTGACTATAGCTTGAGATGTCTGTATACAGTCAGCTTTGTGCTAGTGTAATGAAACACCTGACACAGGCTGTTTATGAAGTAGAGAGGTTTCTGTACCTCAGTGTGGAGACTCAGGTACTGCCTAGATGACTACATCACTCTGGATGCTTGGCGATGGTGTCAGGCCATGGTAGGGTTGCCTATGAGAGGAAACCTCCCTCATGACCAGCCCAGAACAGATACTGAGGAAGACACCCAACACTCTTCTACTGGATCTCATCTTTTCAAGGTCCCTTCACTTCTTCTCAGAGCCACTGCTCCAAACAGCCCAGAGCAGTGCTGAAGAGCTCACCAGGCTGGAGTCCATTACTCGGCAAGTCATATGACTTCTAGGTGCCTCGGTCTCTCCTCTGATATTTTCCCATTATTTATATTATTAGTATTATTGTTGTTGCTGTTGTTATGTAATGAGTGTCTATCCTGCATGGATGGCTGTGTACCATATGCTTGCCTGGTACCCCAGGAGGACAGAAGACAGGGTTTCAGATCCTCTGGCACTGTAGTTACAGTCAGTTGTGAGCCACCATGTGGGTACTGGGAAGTGAATCCGGGTCCACTGGACAAGCAGCCTCTTTACTGATGAGCCATCTCTCCATCCCCTAGTTCCCTGTCTGATAGACAAGGAGTTGGATGGCCAGTGTTCAGGTGCGGGATTTTTCATTCCCTTGCTATAGAGACCCATTTCGCTAAAGGAATTCGGGAGATGTTGCTGCTTTGGGGAAGAGCAAGGGTGAGGAGGCAGATGAAACATTTACAGTCACAGGCTTTGAGCTGACTCTGCTTTCAACACAGAGGGGGATTGTGGGTATCTTCCTCCAATCCATCATCTGCCCATGATTTCATCTTTAGCCCCTTTGGCTTTTCCATTCTTCTTGCCCAGCTACATCCTGTTCTTGTCCTCTTCTGGCCTCTGGCATGCTACCTAAGATATTAGAACCCCCCCCCCGCCTTTCTCTTGCTCCCCTGGCCTCCCTCTCCAGGCATCTGCTATGAAAGGGGTGATTAATGAAAAGGCCACATGGGCATTGCATTACGAGATTAAATTCTATAAAGAGCAGCACCTGTGAGATTGAAGACGCCTGCATCAGCATCCGGGTCACACCTGGGCTATGGTAGGATTTCTGCTGGCATGAGAAATGGCCCGGGCAGAGGGCAAGGTACAGTTCCTTGAGTCATCAAATCATAGAAGGCCTGAGCTGCACAAGATAGCAGAGGCCATTTCCCTAGTGGACTCAATCCTCATAGCACATTATATTAAGTGGTTGAACAGACTGCTTCTGGAGCTCCTCCAACGTGGGAGGCTTCCCGTCTCCACAAAGGCTCTATTCCAAGGTAGAAAAGCAATCCCAGGGTCGCCTCACTTGAACTGTTACCTCCATCAGCTCATTCATTCATTCAGTCAGTCATTCACAAATACATTCAGATGGTGCTATGTGTGTGTGGTCACTCTCTCGGAAACATGCAAAGGCTGCCAGAGCTGCAACAGGAGAGGCTCTGGGACCTATGGGATAGAAGAAATGCCACTTGAGCTTTGCAGGGGAGGCTTTCTGGGGACAGGCCAGAAAGGGCATTCTGGGAGAACAATTCTGAGAGTGAAAGTCAATTTTAAAGCAAGCCAAATAGATAGCAAGAGAGGGAATAACACTGGATCATTAAGTCAAGAGGAAAGTCAGGCAACACAGGAAGGAGCTGAGCAGAAGAACCAGGTGGAAGCAGTGCAGAGAGGGCCGGTTAAAACAGGAGAATGTGCTCAGAAGATTTCATGAGCCCATCGCTCCACATGACTGTCCTGGGTACCAGGGTGTTCAGGCTTGTATAACAAAGCACCATAGGCTGATGGTTTATACACCACAGAAAGTAACCACTCTCAATTCTGGAGGGATGGAGCAGAAGCATGGCACTGGCAGAGGTGGTACCCGGGGAGGGCCCTTGTTCTGCCTCCTAGGTAGCTCTGTCTTGCCACATCCTCAGCTGGTGAAAACAGGAGGACTCTGGTGTCCTCACCCCTTGGAGGAGCACTGGTTCCACTCAGTAGGATTCACCTTCATGTCTTAGCCATCTTCCGAAGATTCTACCCCCTAGTACCATTCCTATCCATCCAGGGATAGGTTTCTACATAGGAGTCCTAGGACACAAATATCCAGACCTTTGCTCACGCACTGTGATCCTGGCTTCTCCAACATTCCCCATCTCTCTATTCCCAATGGCAGTTCTGGTTCTGTCCCAGGACCTCACACATGCTCAAGCCAGTGGGATGTCTAACTCTCTGCTGTGACAGTTCCCTACTGTCACTCACACTCACTTGTCAGGTCATGGCTCCTGATGCCATCCTACATGAAGGCAGCCACCTTAGCCAGTCCAAGAAACACTTAACACCACATTTTCTCAAGTCCATCATAAACTCCTTCTGGTCCTCCTGCCAAGTGCTTATAGGATCTGGAGGTCTTCGGAGCCTACCTCCACTTCATCACCTTGCACATACCTGCTTCAACTCTTCCATTCGCCAGTGTAATGATGAGACTCTAGACGAGAGTTTAGAACAAAACCCACCATCCATATAGAAGAAATGCTGCACAGCCATAAGATGGGTTATCGCTTAGCCATAAAATAAATGAAGCATTACCATACACTGCAATGACAACGAACCTCAACATGATTTTCTGGATGCAAGAAGCCAGACACGAAGGGGACACAAGCTATGTGGCTATGACAGATTCCCAGAAGAGCTAAAGTCACAGAGACAGAAGCATATTTGAGGTTTCCCGGAACTAGAAGGGCAGGGCAGGGAAGTAGCTACCAATGGGTAGGGATTTCTGTGGGTAATTAAATCTTCTCAAACTGTGGGTGGCAGCTGCACAGCAGTGTGGTATGCTGAACTGTATGCCTTCATGTGACTTCAGTGGTAAATATCCTATGTGCGTGTTACCAGAATAAGAAAAGCCCCATTATTTGCAGTTTTCTACACCATATGCGGCATGTGCCTGGCGTTTGCATTGCATCTTCTCATCCCCCTCCTGCTCCGCAGCAGCCTTCCTCAGGTAAGATGAAGAAGCAAAACAACCCCCGCCCCACCTCCAGCCTGGATATAGACCCCAGTACTCAAGCTCACACCAGCCTCAGGACGTCTGATCCAGAGTCCTTGTTCCAAACTGACAAATTCAGGGTTGAAACTCACAGAGGCTGTCTGGTCTACAGTGTGATGTGTTAAGGAATTTCACTTGCCCGCTCTGCAACAGGGAAATGCAAGTGGGGGTCTCAGGTGGGAAAGGGACTTATCTTCTTATCTGAATATAGGATCAGTTTATGCTCTCCATATTCCCTTTTCTCTGTCTAAACATCTGCAGTGTGGCAGGAAGATGCAGGTGTCATAAGCCACATTTTGGGGTCACCATCCAGCCATGACGAGTTTGTACATTCCAGGGTAGGAGCATGTGGATTAGAAACGTTAGGTAGGAGGAACAGAGATATGAAAAAAAAAACAGAGACATAGGTTAGTACTGGGAGGGCAACTCAGTGAATACTGGATACTGAATTTGCCTGCATTTAATTTTCATATGCCTTTATACCCTGATACAAATGGGAGGACAGAAGACAAAAGACTGCTTTAACATGCCCCAAAAGACAACCAGAACAGTTACTTGCTTCAATACTTGAGACCTCAAGACCTTATTTCCTGAGTAAAGCATTTGATATTTTGGGCAGGATATGCAGCAAATACACCCTAGAACAAGTATCCTGGGGGCAGCCACTCTCTATGTCAAACCTCCTACTTTAAAATGAAGGAGCAGGAATAGGCTTGAATTCTTTGACTTTTGGTTAGGGTGGAGTGGATCCACCTCTACGGGCCGTCTTAATGCCCAAAACACCAAGTAACCACACCCTAGGTCAGGGTATGTAGCCATACCTGCTGTCACAACTTTGAAAGAGCAAAAACAAGAACAGACTCTTTGACCTCCAGTCAAAGTGGAACATGGTCACATCTGTGGGCCCTCACGTGTTGGAAGGAAATATGTGGATGAAGGAAATGATGCATGTTGCAGAATATTTGTTTAACTATGCAAAGATGTGTGACATTTGTTTATGCTTTGGGATATTTGTTTAACTAGGTAAAGATGTGTTGCATTTGCTTAATTATATAAAGATGTGTTTTACCTTGCCTGCCTAAGGCATCTGATTGGTCTAATAAAAAGCTGAACAGCCAATAGTGAGAGAGTAAGTATAGGAGGAACTTCTGGTTGGGGAAAAGAAGTAGGAGGAGAAAAAAAGAGAAGAGGATACAACAGGGATATGCTGGGGGCCAGCCAGACAAGGAGAAAGCAAGAAAGTAGAACATACAGACCGAAAAGTAAAAAGCCCTGAGGCAAAATGTATATAACTAGAAATAGGTTAAATTAAATTAAAAGAGCAAGTGGGACAAGTCTAAGCCAAGGCCAAGCTTTCATAATTAATAATAAGTTTCCCTGTCTTTATTTGAGAGCTGGTTAGTGGCCCAAAGAAAATGTGTGTGAAGACAAGCTCTCCTTCCAGTGGGTGCTATACCTTAAATTCCATTTACACAGGAAATCTAACTTCCATTGTGATGAGTGAAGAGGGTGGAAAGCTGATCCATTATGGTCCTTGGGAGATGGATAATTGAAACCATAGAGTGCAGTCCTAACCTATTGACTGATGACCTCCTAAGATGATGAGGAGGCCTGGACTAGGATGTCTATGTCACCATGGTTCTGTACCACCTTAGACTCTGAAGTTTCTACCAAGACTTGGGAAAGGTCTTAGTTTGAACCACCCCAACACTCACATTAATGAATAAATGTTTATTCTCTGCAAATTTCCAGTTACCTGGTGTGTGTGCACATGTATGTGTCTTGTACTATGTGTAAATATTCCTATGGTTGGATATATGTGTATGCATTGTGGGGTATGGAGGCAAGAACTAAGGACCAAGTGTTTTTAGTCATTCTCAACCTTTTTGTTTTTTGTTTTTTGTTGTTGTTGTTGTTGTTGTTGTTGTTTTATTTTATTTTTTAGACAAGGCACCTCACTGAACTTGGAGCTAGGTTATTTATCTGGCCAATGATCTTCAGGGATCATCTTTCTCCACTGCCCCAGCACTGTGACTACAGATGTGTGCTACCATGTCTGTTTTTTATTTAGGTTCTAGGGACCAGAACTCAGTTCCTCGTGCTTGTGGAGCAGACAATTTACCATCCAATCCATCACTGGAACCATAGGACTGTGACTTTCTAAGAAAAAGACACTAAACTAGGACATCTGTCTGACCATGTGCCACTCTGTAGCATCCGCACAAGCAAGGAGGACCTCCAGGTTTTTAAACTGTATCCTTCATGAACTATCCAGTCTTGAATGCTCAGTTACTGCCACAGAAAATGGACTAAGGTATCCAGATTATTCCTCCTAAAGAGGGGCATAAAGAATATGAGAGTAGATGTGACACCTGGGTCCTGGTAAGGACATTCAGAGGGACGTGAAGCAGGAGTGAGAAGCATGTAGAAAGACAAGGCATCCAGCAAGAGGAAGGAGGACAGAGCTGTGGATGGGGTCAAGCAGGCAGTAAACTGAAAACTGTATTTTGGACAAGCAGGTTATAGGGAGAACAAGAGCTACTTTCCCCTCTTCTGGATCCTTCAGAGATCACGGAGGCCCAATGCATTGACCTCTGGCCTCACTCTGCTCACTCTGAGGCATCTCATGTCTTAGCTGGCAAGCTGGGGAACAAGCCAGCTAGGGGCAGGTGAGGGTACACATAAGAGATGACTAGGAGAGAGATAGCAAGACTGGCTGCTGAATTGGAAAGAACTTTGCAGGCCATGATCAAAGAGAAAAACAGCAAACCCAGAAGCCGCACAGAATTGAGAGGAGGAGACCTACAGAGAGCAACCTGCACTTGGCCTCTGGCACCCTTCCCCATCCCTGAGGCAGCCACAGAGGGAGACCTCCAGGGTCTGCCAGGGAGCACAGCAAAACCAACCCATGTGACAGCAGAAGTGGGGCTTGTGGATGTTATATGATGTTTGTTTGTTTGTTTGTTTGTTTGTTTGTTTGACAGAATCTCTAGCCAAGACTAGCCTCCAGTTCTCTATAACGGAGGATGATTCTGAACTCTGATCTTCTGGCCTCTGCCTCCTGACTGCTAGAATTGCAGGTGTTTGCAACAACATCCTGCTTTTATGGTACTCTTCATAAGAAACTGAGGCTTAAGGTATGCAAGAGACTTGAGGCCACAGCTGGAGGCATAGGTTAAAAACCCAGTCAGTCATTCCTGTTCCCCAAATTTGAATTCCAGTCTCTGGGTAAAGGGTCATGTGTAGGAGACACTGTAGACAAGCTGAGCTCCCTAATCTGGGAGTGGGCACGGAGCTGAAGTTACAAGGGAGACCACATATACAGAGCAGGAGGTGGGAAGGGAGAATTCTCCCTCAGCACTTGCTGGGGACTAACCAGGTGGGTCCCTAAGCCCTTGCAGAGCCAGTCCTCAGAAGAGCACTTGAGTCAGACCCACTGCATCCTAGCTGACTTTCTGTTGCTCTAAGAAAACATCCTGGCCAAAAAGCAACTCGGGGAGGAAAGTGTTTCTATGTCCTATGGATCGCTTAAGTAAAGACAGGACAGGAGCTCAAAGCAGGAATCTGGAGGCAGATCCTAAGCAAAGACCACAGAGGAATGTTGCTGGTAGCTTTGTTGGTGGGATCTATTGCTGTTCTTTAGTGGCTTTTCTCCTACAACCCAGGAGTAGTGTCATCCACAGTGGCCTGGGTCCTCTTAAACCGACCAGCAATCGAGAAAATGCCCCTACACAGTTGCCCACAGGCCAACCTGATGGGGCCAATTTCAAAATTGAGATTCCCTTTCTCCAGGTGTGTCAAGGTGAGAGGCAAGTATAGCCACTGCAGCCCTGAAACTGGTAGACTGTTGACCAGCCAAAAATGGCAACCCTGTCCAGTAAGGAGGGATCTTCCAATAGCTTTACCTTGACCCCAGTCTAAAGATACCTGCCTCCTGCAGACCCTGTATGAAAAAAGAAAACAAACTAATTAATTAATTATGCTAAAAATAACTTATTCAAGAAGCCACCCAATAGGAACTACTCATACATCTTCCCAAATATTTCAACTTCAGCCTGTGCTCTTTGAACACTAGAAGCTGTGATCGGGTTGTGGGACTTGACAGAAGGTGCTGTGTACAGTCCTTCTGGCTGGCATCACTAAGACATCAGAAATACCTTGTCCAGAACCCTTCATCAATCACCACTCTGTGGGAGAGCATTGTTCTGAATCTGGGACATGCCCTTCTGCCTTGACCAGTGGCTCTCAGCCTGTGTGTCATGACCCCTTTGGGGGTTGAACAACCCTTGCACAGGGGGTCACATATCAGATATCCTATATATCAGATATTTACATTTACAATGTACAACAGTAGCAAAATTACAGTTATGAAGTAGCAACGAAAATAACTTTATGGTTGGAGGTCACCACAACGTGAGGAGCTGTTTTAGAGGGTTGCAGCGATGGGGAGGTTGAGAACCACTGACCTACACACCTCAAGCAAAGTGTTTAGAAAAAATGAGTCACCATTGTCCCATCTGGGACATGGAGAGAAGTCAGGCAGCCTTGAGACAAACCCTTTCTGTGCTGGTTGATGGCCATAACAAAGTCCCTCTGTCCCCCCAGTTACCTGAGCCAGCTTCCTCAATAGCAGATCATGCACCTACTTCTTGCCTGCTTGCTTCCCTTATCCTGCATTTGTTATAGGACTATCATCCTTGTTTTTTCTCATGGGCTGATTCCTTCCCAGGATTTACAGAGCTGGTCCTGGGTCTCGGGACCCATCCAGTCGCACACTGCAACAGTCTGGCTACTGCAGGCAGCTCCTGAGCAGGCAAGGGATTCTATTCCCAGACACTTGTTAGAAATGCTGCTCATTTACGGGAAGGATACCACTAGTCTGGGGCTTTCTGGGGCCATCCTAGAAAATAACTTGTACGTACATGAAGACAACACAGAGGAGAACACACCATGGCAGAAGGGAGACAGACAGGGAAGAAGAAGGGAAAGAGGTGGCATCCCGACGACATTACAAGTCCCAGACTCAGCTGTGCTTGAAGCCAATCCTTACCCCTGCACTTACTCTTTATATAAAGAAGCTGAATTGAATTTTTGACACTAAAACGGAAATGATGCCTATGTAATAGGCTTTCTGGAAGGCTTGGTTGAGATAATATAAGCAAAGCACTTAGCCCAGTGCCTGGCACATAGTAAGCCCTCAATAAATAATGATGGCTATTATGGAGAGCAAATGAGATGATGGATTTAAAAAACACTCAGAAAGGCGTAAAACATTATATAAAAGTGAGGTACCTGTTATGGGCTTTCCTGTTCTCTGATGATCTATGCCTCACATTGTAACTTTATTGCCCACTCTCTCCTTCGCTAAATATTTCATGTACCCAATTAGACCAGGAGAACCTCATGGTAGGGGCTGTGGTTTATATTCAGCTTTAGTCATCGCAGAACATCACTTGGTCGTCAAGCATACCACAGCATAGCAGGGTGGTCCAGATCTCAGGTTTCTGATGCCGGTCTTGCCTCTTACTAGCTGGGAACCCTGGGAGATGCTTTCACTCTTGTGGGGTCAAGTTTTCTGCTACAAAAAGTGGGGCTAAGCTGATAACTGCCACATTTAATCATTAGGAGGATTGTGTCAGATTTGTTTCCCTTTTAGTGCGTTATTTTGAAGCAGGGTATTGTGATGTTGTACAGAATTCCATTGAACTCATTATATAGCCTAGGCTGGCCTTGAACTGACAGTGATTCTCCTGCCTCAGTTATCTGAGTATTGGGGTGACAGGCAGGTGCTGCCACTCCCAGTTTAGTTTATTTACTCATTAGATAAATTAGTTGCAAATAAGATTAATGTAACTGTGCGGCATGCATAACCACACTTAGCACAGTCTTTTCTATGACAGTATGTGGTAAGACCTATTAATTAGACTACTATTAGAAATAAAAGTATCTACTACTAATAATATAAAAGACATATAACCCTTCCCTAAAGCTAAGGTGGGCACAATAAGGCCCTGCCTATAAGATTACGGCAGCTGTCACTCCTAACTCATTAACTATCTCCCTTCACCTGTAATTCTCATATCTGCCTTTAAAACTGGAAGGAATCAAAGGAGATGTGTGACTTTGCAGATGAGAAAAGAAAGACTCAGGAAGGCTACATGATTTACCCAAGGTACACAGCTTGCTAGAGAAATGTGTGGGAGAATCCAGGCCCTGTGACTCCAGATTCCTCATGATTTCCCCACTCTGCTACACTGCCTAAGGAGATGATACACAAGCATATGGTGAAAATGCATAAACACAAACAACTGCAGCTGCAGATTCCTTCCTCCCTTTAACAAATATTTATTTAGCGCTGAAGTGTGTACAACTGCCAAGAATTAGGGAAATGGACTAGAAAGCAGTGGAACCACTCTCTACCCTGTTGTTCTTAGCAAACAGGTGGTTGAGTTACCTTTAACTCATCAGCTGGCAAATGCTGAAGCACTTAAGACTGGCCTAACATCCGGGATAGAAGCAGGGTTGATAAAGCTTAAAATAATACGAGTTTGAGTGTACTGTCAGTCTTCAATGCTGAGCCAAGGAATGAATTATTGAGAGTATCAATGAATCAATCAATGGATGAACAGATGGGTGGATGGATGGATAGATGGATGGATGGATGGATGGATGGATGGATGGATGGATGGACAAGTAGATGAGGGGACAGATGGATAGGTTTTCTAGGGGCAAATGTGTCTTTGAGGCATGAGCACAGAAGATTGTACAACTATCTTCTCTTGATTTTTCCCCTCAGGCATTTGATATGTAATATGAAAGAATGAATTGTTTATTTATGAGATGAAAAGAGCCTAGTAAACTCTTCCACCATGTAGACAAAGGTCGCACAGTCAAAAGAACAGGTGCAGACCACAGCATTCAGAATAGACACCACATGGTGCACCAAAGGTCAAGCTAACCTCCAGAAGGCCAGTTCCCAAATCGAACAGAAACTCCCTACTAAAATTGAGGTCATACCAGCCCCCAGAAATCCAAGTTACAAAGACTAGAAAACCAAAGAGAAAACAGAAACCAAGGGGAAAAAACATCCATCCAACAAAGATAAACTCAGTGTCATGGGCTAGAACAAATCATCCCAAACCCAGATGCATAAACACCAGTGTAAAAATACAGTTAACCAAAGGTCAGGGTGATATGGCAGCACAAGAGTCCAGAGTCCAAATATCCTATGACAGTAAGACCTGAATAGTCCAACACAGCCAAGGCGTGCACGCACACACACACACACACACACACACACACACACACACACACACAAAGACCTTAAAAATGACTTTATGAAGAGGAAATGAAAACTCCCTTAAAGAAATTGAGAAAAAAGACAAAGAAAACACTGGAGGAAGTCAACAAATAACTTAAAGAATGCCAAGAAAGTGAAGAAAAAAAAGAAAAACTAATGTGTAAAGGAAACAGTTCAAGATAGGAAAATTGAAATACAAGCAATAAAGAAAACACAAAATGAGAGAAAGAATAGGAAGTATAGATACAAGATCACTGACAGAAAACAAGAGATGAAAGAATCTAAAGTGTTGAAGACATGATAGAAGAAATAATTGGTCAAAGAATGTGTTAAACCTAACACAAAACATCCAGGAAATCTGGGACACCATGAAAAGATAAAATCTAAGGATAATAGAAATAGAAGGAGAAGAATCCCAGCTCAAACACAGAAAATATATTTAACAAAATCATAGAAAAAAATTCCCTAACCTAAAGAATGACATGACTATAAAAGTACAAGAAGTTTACAGAACACCAAATATATTGGAACAGAAAAGAAAGTCCCCAAGTCACATAATAATCAAAGCACTAAACATACAAAATAAAGACAGAGTATTAAAAGTAGAAATGTGAAAAGGCCAAGTAACCTATAAAGGAAGACCTATTAGAATTACACCTGACTTCTAAACGGGGACTCTAAAAGCCAGAAGGACCTGGACAGATGTCTTACATATACTAAGAAACCATGGAAGCCAGCCCAGAATACTATAACCAGCAAAACTATCAGTCACAGTAGATGAAGAATCAAGATATTTCATGACAAAGTCAAACTTAAACAATATCTATCCACAAATTCAGCCCTATAGAAGGCTTCAAAAGGAAAACTCCAACCCAAGGAAATTAACTATACCCACAAAAATATAAGTAATATATAATCTCACATCAGCAATATTAAAAGAAAGGATACACACACACACACACTATCACTGCCACCACCAACAACAAAATGACAGTAATTAACAATCACTGGTCATTAATATCTCTCAATATAAATTATCTCAATTTGCCAATAAAAATAAATAAGCTAACAAAATAAATATGAAAACAGGATCCATCCTTCTGCTACATACAAGAAACATGTCCCAACATCAAAGATAGATGTTACCTCAGAGTAAAGAGTTGGAAAAAGATTTTCCAATCAAATGGGCCTAAGAAGCAAGCTGATATACTTATCTTAATATCTAATAAAATAGATTTCAAGTCAAAACTAATCAAAAGAGATGGAAAAGGACATTTCATACTCATTAAAGGAAAAAGCCATCAGGCAGTCATCTCAATTCTGAACATCTATTCCCCAAATGCAAGGGCACCCACATCTGTAAAAGAAACATTACTAAAGCTTATACCACATATCAAATCCCACATATTAATAATGGAAGACTTCAACTCTCCATTGGTCATCCAGACAGAAAGAGAGAAATTAAGGGAACTAACAGACGTTATGACTCAAATGGACCTAACAGATATCTACAGAACATTTCATTCAAAACACAAAATACTCAGCACCTCATGGAACCTTTACAAAATTGACTATATACTGGAGCACAAAGCAAGTATTAACAGATACAAGAAAATTGAAGTTACCCCCGTATCTTATCAGATCACCATAGATTAAAGCTGGATTTCATCAACAACATAAACCACAGGAAGTCTACAAATTCATGGAAACTAAACAACTCTCAACTGAATTATCACTGAATCAAGGAAGAAATAAGAAATAAATTAGAGATTTCATACCCAAACTTATGATACACAGTGAAAGCAGAGAAGAGGAAAGTTCACTGCACTAAATGACTTCATAAAGAAATTAGAGAAATCTCATACCAGCAACCTAATGGTACACTTAAAAGCTCTAAAACATAAAGAAGCAAACATACCCAAGAGATATAGACAGCAGGAAATAATCAAACTGAGGACTGAAATCAATAAAATAGAAACCAAGAGAATAATACAAAGAATCAATGAATAAAGAGTTGATTCTTTAAGAAAATAAACAAGATAAACAACCCCTTATTAAAACTAACTAAAAGGCAGAGAAAGAATTCCAAATTAGCAAAATCAGAAACAAAAAGGGGACACAACAGTAATCACTAAGGAAATCCAGAGAATCATTAGGTCATACTTCAAAAACCAATACTCCAAAAACAAAATTGAAAATCTAAAAGACATGGATAATTTCTTGGTAGATGTCATTACCAAAGTTAAATCAAGATCAGATAAACAATTTAAACAGGTTTATAATTCCCAAGGAAATAGAAGCAGTCATTAAAAGTCTCTCATCAAAAAGTCCAGGGACAAATGATTTTAGCCAATTTAGTCCTCAAATTATTCCACAAAACAGAAACATAAGGAACATTTCCAAATTCATTTTATGAGATCATAGTCACGTGACACTCAAATCACATCAAAAAACTTCCGGAAGTATCACCATCCCTGATTTTAAGCTCTACTACAATTTTATAGTAATAACAACAGCATGACATTGGCATAAAAACAGATAGGTATGTTAATGGAATCAATTTGAAGACCCAAACATAAATCCACACACATATGGGTAGCTGATTTTCAACAAAGAAGTAAAAATTAAGCCAGGCGGTGGTGACGAACGCCTTTAATCCCAGCACTCGGGAGGCAGAGGCAGGCGGATCTCTGTGAGTTCGAGACCAGCCTGGTCTACAAGAGGTAGCTCCAGGACAGGCTCTAAAGCTGCAGAGAAACCCTATCTCGAAAAACCAAAAAAAAAAAAAAAAAAAAGAAGTAAAAATTATACAGCTGAAAAAAGAAAACATCTTCAACAAATTGTGCTGGTCTAACTGGACATTGGCATGTGGAAGAATGCAAATAGATTCATATCTATCACTCTACAGAAAAAAAAATCAAGTTCAAATGGATCAAAACCCTCAATATAAAACCAAATACACTGAACCTGATAAAAGAGAAAGTGGGGAATAGCCTTGAATGTTTTGGCACAGGAGACAATTTCCTGAACAGATCACCAATATCAAAAGCTCTGAGATTGACAACTAACAGATGGGACCTTATGAAACTGAAAAGTTTCTGTAAGGCAAAGGACACTGTCAATAGGACAAAAAGGCAGCCTATAGAATGGAAGAAAATCTTCACCAACTCCACATCTGACATATGTCTAATATCCAAAATATATAAAGAACTCTAGAAACTAGACATTGAATAAACAAATAATCCAATGAAAACGGGGTACAGATCTAAACAGAGAATTCTCAACAGAAGACTTTCAAATGGCCAAGAATCACATTTAAAAATCTTGAATATCCTTAGCCATCAGGAAATGCAAATCGAAATGACTCTGAGATTCCATCTTACACCAATCAGAATGGCCAAGATCAAAAACACAAGTGACATCTCATACTGGAGAGGATATGGAGCAAGTGGAATTCTACTCCATTGTTGTTGGGAGTGCAAACCTGTATAGCTACAAGCAATGTGACAGTTTCACAGAAAACTGGGAATCATTCTACCTCAAGACCTAGCTATACCACTCTTGGCCAAAGGATGCTCCACCATACTGCAAAGACACTTGCTCCACCATACTGCAAAGACACTTGCTCAACTATGTTCATAGCAGCTTTATTAATATCAGCCAGAAACTGGAAACAATCTAGATGTCCCTCAATAGGAAAATGGATAAAGAAAATTTGGTACATTTACACAAATGGATTATTATTCAGCTGTTAAAAACAATGGCACCAGAAAATTTGAAAGCAAATTGATGGAACTAAAGATCTGAGTGAGCCGGGCGGTGGTGGCGCATGCCTTTAATCCCAGCACTCGGGAGGCAGAGGCAGGCGGATCTCTGTGAGTTCGAGACCAGCCTGGTCTACAAGAGCTAGTTCCAGGACAGGCTCTAAAGCCACAGAGAAACCCTGTCTCGAAAAACCAAAAAAAAAAAAAAAAAAAAAAAAAAAGATCTGAGTGAGGTAACCCAGACCCAGAAAGATAAACATGGTATATATTAACTTATAAGTAGTGGATATTAGCTGTAAAGACCAAGAGAGGCTAAGCAACAAGGAGAGCTCAATGCAGGGAGGGGGCAGACATTAATCTCACTGTGAAGGGAAAATAGAATAGAGCTCACCTGTGGACAGAAGAACAGATCTGGATGGTGGTGGATATGGAACAGGAGGGATCGGGTCAGGGGAGAATGGAGTGAGAGACCATTGGGAGAGACAACTGGAATCTGGAGGCATTTCTGGGATGAGCTAGAAACCTAGTACAATGGAAACTCCCAGCAATTTATAAAGGTAACCCTAGCTAAGAAGACTTCTAGCAGCCTGAATTGGCCATCCCCAGTAGCCAGCAAGTTTTCCAGTGGAGGGACTGGTACACCAACCCAGCCACAAACCCTTCAACCTATAATTTCCTATGCCTACAAGATGTGGTGGGATAAAGATGGTGCAGAAATTGTGGGAGTGACCAACCAATGGCTGACCCAGCTTGAGACCCACATCATGAGAGGGAGACCATCCTTGAGGGCCAGGAGTCAGAAGCTGGATAGCCCAGAGACCTGGGATAGAACCAAACACAACTTGGTGGGGGGAGTCAATGAAATGATTCTTAATGATATTCTGCTATTTCTCATATTTTGGTGTCCAGCCCAACTGTTATCAGGGAGGCTTCACCCATGAAAATGTTGACTACAGAGACAGAAGCAGACCCATGGCCAAACATTTGGTGTGCAGAGCTTGAGAAACACTGCTGAAGAAGGAAGGAAGGATTGTAGGAGCCAGCAGGGTCAAGGGCACAACAAGAAACCCCACAGAATTAACTAACCTTGGCTTATAGGAGCTCAGAGACTGAACTGGCAACCAGAGAACATGGGACTGACCTAAATCCTCTGCATATGTGTTACAGTTGTGTAGCTTGGTCTTCTTGTGGGGATTCTAACAGAGGAAGGAGGGGCTGTCTCTGAATTTGTTGCCTGCTTTTGGGACCCTTTCCTCCTATTGGATTGCCTCAGGCAGCCTTAATAGAAGGGGAGGTGCCTAGTCTCACTGCAACTTGATATACCACAGCTGGTTGATACCCATGGGAGACCTGCCCTTTTTTTTTTCCAAGAGAAACAGGAAGGAGGAGTGGATGAAGGAGGTGGGTATTTGTAGGGAAACTGAAAGGAGAGGAGGGAGGGGAAACTTTGGGATGTAAAAATCAAAATGAATAGATAAATAAACAAACAAAAAGAGATGAAAAGAACCTAGGCACTCAGAAAAACCAATACCCTAACCTTATAGATTAGGAAAAGTATTAACCGGAGTTAGGGGTCATTCATGAGTGTTCAATTCTGTGGCCTTGGCAAACATAAACATCTAGGACACAGGTAGTTCCTACTTCTTGAATGGGATCACATCTTATGAAAGTTAAAATTCACCCAGAGCTCTTCCTAGAGCCAGAAAAGCCATGCTCCCAGATGACCCCGCCACCAAAATAAAAAATATGTTTTATCTGGAGAGTTATCTAGCCTTCAGTCCCCCTAGCAAGGGTAGGTCCTGGTTAAGAAGTTAAAGATCATCAGGTGTGTTGAAGCACCATTTTGTAAAGTCAAAAATGAAGTTCATCTCCTTATAACAGGAGCTGCCTCTCTGCTTGTGATCGCTGCTCATTCTCAGTGGAAAACATCCTATCCCATTGCTCATTGTCACCTGATAGTCCCACTCCTAACTGCAGGCAGCCATGGCTGGACTGGCAAGCAGTGGCGAGAAGTGCTGAGCCTGCAACTCTGCTTGCCTCTTCTCTGACCCAGTCCTGCGGTCTGCTCCCTCTCTGGCCCAGGCATACTCCACCACTTCTTGGCCTCAGAATCTCGGTTCAGGAAGCCTTTGTTCGCTCCCCAAAGCACTGGGCCCTCTCTCCTAACTCACTGATTATACTGAAAGTTCAATATCTTGAACTCCCCTGCTGAGATGTACATGTTTCCAAAACTGTATTAGTCTTCTTGGTGTTCAATGAGAAATATCCTGGCCAAACAATTCCAAAGCTGAAGCAAGCAGGTGATGATGTTAACCACAAAAACTTATAGACAGGGGGTAGAGCATCTATCTCTTCCTGAAATTCTCCTGCAAACTGTCAAGGCTAGGGTGGAATTCCTGATGCACTTACGCAGCTAGAAGGCAAGGAGATTCCTCAAGCCTTCTGGGAATCAAAACATTGATACAGGTTAAGAAATGCAAACCCAGGCACCTGCTGTGTTCTTCCAATATTTCCAACAATTTTTCTGATACTTTGAACTGGTTTAACCCAACGTATACTTGGACCCTAAATAGTTGTTCCTTTGATTTTTAAACTGGGTTTAATTCAATCCCCAGTGTCCCAACTCTCCACAGCTTCTCGGTACAGGGCTGGAAGCAAAAAGCCTCTCAGGCCAGCGATGCTTTTCCTCTTAGGACAAAAGAAATATGGTTTATTTTTGTCTAAAGAACACAACCAAGTCAGGAAGGAAAAATGGACAGAACGACAGAACCATAGCAAGATAAAGGATTGTTCTGAGTCTGAAGAAACCAGATATGAGCTGTGGAGGGATTTATCTCCCAGATAAATTTTTTTTCTACTTTAGATCCTTCTTTTCAAGACATTCTTATTTCCCAACAGCAGAAGAAAGAGTAGGACACATAAAGGTAAGAAAGACAGGGGATCATTAAGGAAAGTCGTTAAGATTCAGCCCATCCTCCAGCCCATCGCTTTCATTCTAAACCAAAACTGCACCATCGCTACCAGATGGAGGCACCCGCTACTCAAGAGGCAGTGAACCATGTGGAGCATGAAGTACAGGCCAGAAGGCTAACTGAGGACGAGGAGGCCAACCTGAATCAGCAACAATCCCTTCTCGTGGGGTTCCCCCTTCTCCTAGCTGTTGGTTTGCCCTGAAGAAGCAGTGATTTGTCCTCTGGGCAGGACCAGCCCTATTGCCACACTCAGAATCATTTGCAGAGCCTGTGTCCTTAAACATTCACAGTATTTTTTATCAGACATTAGGAAAGCCCTTGGTAATTTGCAGCAATTTGGTATGCTTGCTTTGCTTTCAGAAAATCCACAGCAATTCAATAAACACGCAGTCACTGTGGTTGTTAGCACACACAGTACCTCTACAGCTGCCTACCAGCTGTCGCTCCAGCAAAAAGAGCCACCAGAGCCTTCCACACGCTCCCTGTCTCTGGGACCCTCGTGCCTTCTTTCTCCTACCACCATGAACATTCCCCAGAAAGTCGCCTTCCCCCCACCATACACAAACAAACACACATAGCTTCCTTTCCACCCTTCTCCTGGTCACTAATAAACAGCGAGCATACAGCCAAGTGGGTAAGCCCTTTGTGTGTCCCAACTTGGCCTCTTCTGGCTGTAAGGCGCCATCTGTTGCATTTCTAGGGTTGAGCAAGAACCAAAGAGAAGGATCCACCTCTCCATCTGCTCTCTTCAGCACAAGCAGGCTTGACTTGCTAAGCCTGGTTGCCAACACACCGGTACAAAAGCAATAACCTGGACTCTACCCCCAAAGCTGCTCTTGCTAGGCCCTCAGAACCATAATTGGCTTTTTGATTTTTTGGTTTTGGGTTGGTTTTTTTTTTTTGAGACAAGGTTTCTCTCTGTAGCCTTGGAGCTTGTCCTGGAACTCACTCTGTAGACCAGATTGGCCTCAAATTCACAGGGTTTAAGGGCATGTGTCACTACCACCCAGCACCATGATTGGTTTTTAATTCCCTAAAAATGTTGCGTTGGTACATTTTCCCACTTGTTCCAAAGTCCTCTGAATAACCTCTGGGATTGTTGCTTAGTAAGTTCTCTTACTAGCTAGCACCTGGAGAAGCATGTGCTGCTACAGGCACCCCAATAAGGTCCATATGTGAAGTCCAAGTTCTAATAGTTCTCTATTGCTTTGAGAGCCTATGGCCATATCTCTCACACCTTTTTCCACAGCCTAAGCAGAGAGCTTGATATATAATAAGTACGTGATAAGGATGCGTTGACTTTAATGAATGAAGCAAGTCATTATTTAACCTGATTATTTACATGACTTACATAGCGGGGCATAAAAGCACTATATAACCTTTGCATGTTATCATTTTAGTGAATCCAAATCAACTCTTTCATAGAGATCCCCGTCAGTAGCCTTCTGTCAAATCAGCACTATTTCCAGAGAGAAATAAAAGTCTGAATGTTTTCCCCAACTTAAAAGAATTCTGTCTGTTGGATACCATGTCATCTCTTGAGCCTGTTTCTCACCCACAACCACCAGGGCACTAGAGGTGCTACTTGGCACAAGCAACCATAGAGATGTCTCCTCAAAGCAGCTTCTCCCTATTGTGAGCCAACACATTATGACAACTAAGACTTGTGCCAACCCAGCCACCTTCTACCCTTCTCTAGTACCCAGAAACACCTGATTGCCTTCAACAACAGGAGTCACCCAACACCAAAGTGTCCTTGAGAAGCAACACCACACAGCACTCTGATTCAGCCACATCTCCCTTGTAGGAAGTACATGCCACATAGGTTCCCCCAGAAAGAACTACCCCTAATCTTTAAAGGCTGGATCCTTTCATGGCCAAAAGGAGCCAAGTACTTTCCAAACCATATCATGTTTTGTGTTCAACCCACTGCTTCCCAGCTGCAAATACACACACTGGTGGGTGCCTTTGTAAGTCAATGGCCCAGATGGCCCCCACCCCAGCACTGTCCTCCAAAGAACGCACAGCCTCCCCAACAGCCAACTGCATGTTATCACTGCCTCCAAGGAGCCTCATGCCAAGAAAGAGACAGAACAGGAATTTTAAATGGGCGCTCCCTGCCTCCACAGCCTGGATCAAAAACCCCTAAATAGGCATGTTTGATAAATTCATCCAAAAATCACAAACAACCAAGAGCGGGATGAGGACACCCTTCACGAACATAGGATAGACTGAATATTTAAAGTTGCTATGTACAGTCAAAGGGCCAGCGTATTTATTTTGCAGGGTTGATCAATCATTTGTTTCCCTAAAGAACGCCAGGCCTTTAACTACTCATCCGATTACATCTGCAGCAGCCACATTACTGCTGCCTGATACTTAATATTTCACCCACGTGGCTCCCAGGCGCAGCCCTGGCTGAGGGAGGCTGACTCTCCGCCGGGATGCCTGTTTGCTTTGAGGAATCGTTCTACCCACCTCGGCTTCACTCACCTTCCCTCAGCCCCCAGATTAAAAGGTAAAGGACAGGAATGGAATAATAACTGCTTATTTCTTTTCCTTCTCACTTCAAACAGGAGATTTACTTTCAAAAACCCCATTAAGGGTTTGATATGTTTGCTGAAAAACTGCTAGTGACTTAAAAAGCGCCAGCAAATTACATTGGCCTGCAGCTCCCGGTAGCTATAAGGCTTCAAGATAAGGCAAAGTTCTTGTCTCAGCAGCAGGGCTGTGGTTTGAATTGATACCAGTCCAGGCAGCAATTGCCTTTCCATGTGTGGGGTGGGCAAGAGGGATCCCGTTATTTGTCAGTTTCAATGATAATGAGGAATAGGTGTTGAGTGCCTACAGGTAAGCTAGACATGGTACCAGATACAGGAAAAAAGGGCACTGCCCTCAGGTTGCTTCAGCCTAACAAGGAGACAACCACAGCAAATGTGTCACTTTCTGGACTCCAGTCTCACTTGTGATTTGGCTTTTACCTGCTACCCAGTCATTTCCTACCTCACTCTTGCTTGCTCCTACTGATGATTTAGTCTAGAGAGTCAACCTTTATGCTGAAGGGAAACAAGGAGGACAGAAGTATGCTGGTCAAATGCCTGGTACAAATAAGAGATATTGCAAACTGTACTGATTCAGGAGAAAACTGTGGGCCTTCAATACTGAGTAGTGGGGCTGGACAAATGGCTCCGTTGTTAAGAGCACTGGCTGCTCTTTCAGAGGACTGTGTTCACAGCCCAGTACTTCCACTGTGGTTCATAATCATCTGTAACTCCAGTTATAAGGGATCTGACACTCTCTCTGATCTCCACAGACACCGGGCACACATGTGATGCACATACATACATACATGCAGGCAAAGCACTCGCACATAATATATTAAATCTTTAAGTAGTGGGCACTTTATCATTTTTGGGCCACTTAGGCTTCTATGACAAAATATTCAAAACCAGCCAGTAAGAAAACACTCCAAAGTGGCTGGCTTATGATCAGACAACACCTCTTTCCATTCTAGAGGTACTGAATGCAAATGTCTGGCAATGAAAGACCCCAGCCCTGCTAAAGGTCACTAACTCATTCTCAGGTCCTCGCCAGGGTGGAAGGGGCCCTTTGAGTCTTGGGATCGTGGTCATTTCTTCTGTTTAAGAACACTGGTGTAAAGGGAGGAGGGGGTAGATGGGAGCTGGGAGAGGTAACGGGGGGAGAGAAAGGAGGGGGAAGCTGTGATCAAAATGTAAAAATAAGTGAAAATGTTAACATACAATAAATGTAAAAAATAAAAAGTAATTTAGAAAAGAGTACTGGTGCTGAAACTAGAAAGGAACTCACGGAAAGGGATGACTAAGATCATAAGGGAGCTGAGAAGTACAGAGGGCAATAGATAAGGAAGGAGAGGGAGGTTGGCTCACTGAAGGCAGGAAAAGAACCAGCTAGCGTGGGACAGGAAGCATGGGAAAGGGCAATGGGGGAGGGGAGCAAATGACAACAAAGTATGACACATATGTAGAGTCACCATGATGAACTCTGTTACTTTGTATGCTAATGTAAAAAAATAATAAAAATAAAGCAATATGTCTGAAGTTTACACAACTACAAAGTTGTGCTCAGGAAGAGCCCTCCGACCTCCCCATTTCTGCTTCTCTGTTCTGCTTCTTCTTTTTTTACAACACAAAGCTTGATCCTTTCTGGCTCATTTGCTTGTGTCCTCTGCTTCCCTGCACTTCTGGGGAACAGAGGCCAGAAAGCACAGACTGGATTAGAGAGGCCAACTTCAGGTGTGATCTCTTCAGAAGGCCATGAGAGAGGGACAGCAGCACTTTGTTGTGTCCACTCCCAACTCCCACCCGGAGGGGAGAAGCTTACTTCTTCAAGCTCATTCTCCTCAACCAAGAACTTCCCATGCCTCCCTAGAAACATGCGCATAAACAGCCCACTGCAAGGAACCCTTTGCCCAATCAGATTGTCCTGACCTGCCCTGCGCTACCAGGCTCACGTAGGACAGAACCGCTGGTCCACAGGCCAGAGGCTCGGTGTTTCCAGGCAAATATCCTCCTCCATCTGCCTGGCATATCTGTGAAGTGCATTTCCCCAGATGCAAAGAAAGCCTTAAAGAGACAAGGACCCTGGGCCAGAGACTAAGCAAGTGTTCAGTCAGTTCCCACTGAAGGGACAGGTAAAGATATTCACAAATGGTGTCCACAAAACCAGAGAGTTCGGCCCAGCCTTCCTTTTAGTCAGGTTAATTTCGGGAGATTTACAGTAAGTGTGTTCTCTCATACTCTGAATAAATCCCAGAATAATTTCTGACTCATTGCCTGGTGTGCTTTGTGCCTCCAGTCACCAAAGACTTGCAGGGACTTTGAAATAATTGAGGAGGTGAAGGTGAGAAGATAAAAAGAGACAGAGAACAATAAAGCCTGGGGTGATTAGTCAATATAAATGCAGATTAAATGGGCCATCCAGTTGCTAAAAGTCTGTATTCCCAGTTGCCAAGGCAAATCCTCTGACCTAAAGGACTCAGCCTGGTCCGTTGTCCTCAGAACTGAAGGGCCCTCTGGTAGCCATCCATGTATCCATGTACCTGATCCTTACCACGTGATCATAAAGTATCGCTCTTTCTTCTCATCAAGTCTGACATAAAAATACATTCAAGGCTCTGCTGTTTTCTTGTTTATCTTCCCACCTGGAATCCCTCATTTTCAAGGCCATTGTCTTTCTTTCGTGTATTTTTGGAAGCTCCTGTGCTTTGCCCTGACAGGAGCCTCAACGAAAACCAGTCTATGATGTCATCTGATGTGTTTGTCTCACTTAATAGCAAGTCTGACTCTCCTTGCCAAAGACTGAGTCCTAACCTTTCCTTTTGAGCGTTTTAAACCAAATTGTTTTCAGGGACAATTCCTCTCCCTCAGCCTTCTAGCTATTCGTTTACCACGACGCACTCTGTGCAGCTCCACCACCTTCTTCCTCAGACTCACCCTGCCTGGGGTGTCTAGATGGAAGCTCTGGATATGACAAAGGCCCCCCAGGGCTGTGGAGCAGTGAAGCAGAGCCATCTCAGGAAGCTCTCTCACCAAAGCCTTGCGAGTCCTTGTTAAGGACTGTGAGTCTCAGCTTAATTGCACAGCGATGGCCCCGCTAACTAGGCCCAAGGTCTGAAACAGGACCCAGCGCAATCTTGAAATCATGTAATTTTTCGCCTCAATGAGCATGCAAATGTGTTAGGGGGAGGCAAAGGAGAAAGGGGTCTGAATTCAAAGACTTCTGAAAATGGCAATGAATGATAAAGGGGCTTAGATCACAGGCAGGAGAGATGTGAGATGGCAGTGTCTTCCCACTCTTCCCCACCTAGAACCTTGAGGAGGGAAAGACCAAGGTGGGCATCTCACCTGGGCTGGGCAAGACCTGAATGCCTGGGGCTTTAGGGCTCAGTGGGACACTGCCAACCACAGGCACTGGTTCCCTTCAGTCCTAAGCACTGGGATAATGAGATGTTTCCTGCAATGAGGATGACAGAGGGGAGGCAGAAGGCATGACAGCCTCTCCTGTGAAGATGGAGACATGCTGAGCTGAGCCACACAGATGTGTGCCCTCCTGGTCTCCTTGGCTCAGGGGACAAACAAGCAACATCTCCACTTTGGAATTATCCAACAATGTCCTGTTATACAATTAGGAAACTTAGTGGTTTGCAAAGAACTGATCTAAACTGGAAAAGAAAAAGAAAATGTTTAAAGAATTTCTGGCAATGCTAAGAGTCAAGAAAGACAACCTCCAGGAGGAGAATTTTCTTTTATTTACTTTACATCCCGAATTGCAGTTTCCCCTCCCTCCTCTCCTCTCATGCCTCTCCCCACCTCCTCTCAGGTGACTTTTCTAATGTTCTGGAATATACTGCTTGGATATGCAGGGGGATAAGAAATTGTCCATGTTTCCCACCAGGACCTGCCCCAATCCTTACAGGCCTGTGTTTAGCCAGGAGGTACTTCTGTATATGAGAGGCCCCACCTGGAACAGCAACCACCTCCCCAGGACAAGGTTCAAGCCAATAGACTCCCAGCTGTATAGATAGACTCCCAACCATCTTCTTGCAGTTCCTCCAAACCAGTTCACGCATCACTCCAGGGATAGTGGCGTGTGATACCTGGCTCTCCTCTAAGGTACCCAACAGCCTCAGCATTTATGAACCAATTACCAAGTGTGCAATAGGCCCACCCTCCCAAACCCCAGGTGAAGCAGATCCCTTGGACTTCAACTTGAGAAAATGGGGTGAGACAGGGTGATGGTAAATGTGACAAGAATTCTTTGCTGTTCTGACTGGAGAATTTGAGCGCACTGTTTCCTACACAAGTTAGGACTTCAGTAACAACACACTCATCAGGAATTTATAGACAGGGAAAGGCAGCATATCCCTAAGAAAGTGCATGTATCTTTTCCTTCCCATGTTTTTTAATTCCAAGGTAATCCCATTTTAATTACATTTATAAATATAAAGTGGTTAATATTGTGCCATGTAAGACATCCACATCCACCTTAAAGCCACGCTTTAATTTCCAACTCAATTGCATGTATAAATTTGAAAACTGAACCCTGGGCAGATGAGAACAATTCCACAGCCTCCCTCACACGAGCAGCTTTGAAAAACCACAGTTGCACTTTACTTCCTTCAATTGCTAGTATAAATTTTTAAAAAGTTAATGCCATACTGTAGTGGAGAGCTTTAATTGAGTGTTAACGAGCCGCCAGATCAGCTTCCAGCCTGCCCTGCTTCCCTGCAGGGAGCCTCAGAGGCCCCATGACACAAAACGGAGAGCAAGTAAGTAAGCCATGTGCCCCAGACACTTTCCATGAGACCTGCATCCGCCACTTGGTCCACTATCTGGAAATCACACAGATGGGCACACACAAGAGAACACTGTGGAGGATTCCTGGGATCCAGAGCTTTTGCATGTAAAGCCATGTTCTTTAAGGTTCTATCACAAAAGGCCTAGAGTTTTAGAGGAGACGTCTCTAAGCAGGGACTGCCTTATTTTGTAAATGAAGAAGCACAAAAAATTGCTTTTTTGGAAGAGGTTGAAAGACTTCATCAAGGTCATCATGAATTAATGTTCAAAATCAAAACTGTCAAATCTTCTCAGTTTATTGATTCTGCCTCTATAGAGATGCTTTTCAATTTGGGGTTTTAGTTTAACAGAAATAGCACACATACACACACACATCATTTAAAAATACACCAAGGGCTAGAGATTCAACTTAATGATAGGATTCTTGCCCAGTGTGTAGAAAACCCTGGTTTCCCTAGTTTGGTAGAAGAAGAAGGACAAAGATTCAAGGCCTCCAAGAGGAAGATCTCAACCCCCCTCCTCCTGACCTCTCAAGTCCCCATGCCCGCACTTCTGCTCTGGATGCCGTCCAGTTAAAAGGTTCCTTTTAAACTCTTCTGTTCTCTGTATGGTCCCTTGAGACCTTCATTTATATTGTCCACTTTTTTCCTGGGATTTTATTTCAATTCCTTCCTATACTTACCTCCCTGAATACAACTTCAGCTATAGTGGGGAGCAGGATATTTGTTTCTTGAAACATTCTCACTAGTTAACCCTGATTGTCCTGGGATTCCTACATAGACCAGGCTGGCCTTGAACTTACAAAGATGTGCCCATCCCTGTGCACCAAGTTTGTAACTATGTCCCTTCCAAGCCTCCCAAGCTAAAGACTGAAGCCAGGGCCTTGAACTTGCTAGGCAAGTTCTCTACCACGGAGCTAAATCTAATTGTAGCTTTTGAGACCAATATCAATCTGATCTCAAATACTTTGTCATCTCATATGGCACAGTTGTCCTTCCCCAGGAAGTTCCAGGAGCCTCACCATACTGCTAGAACCATAGCAATTGAGAGGTAGGCATTGAATAGATCTTTTTGGCTTCAGCATGAGGTAAAGTGCCCTGGTCTGGGATAGTTCAGAAATACTTCTGGAAAAGTTCCTAGTTTGCTGTCTTATGTCTGTATGACTCTCAACAATTGACAGATGGCTTTTCTTGATGAATCCACATTTTTTCTCTTCTGTATCTAAACCACAGGGTGTTCTATTATGCTCTGTATCAACCTATAAAAATTTCCCTGTTGGACTTAAATTATATACATACATACATTTAATTAAGGGATATTCTTTGTCTTTTGATTTTCCTTTATATTTAAATCAGTTCTTTTCTTCTGCAACAGTCTTATTTTTAAATCAACTAGAAGGTTCCTTCTAAACTGTTCTTCTGTTCTCTGTATGGTCCCTTGAGATTTTCATTTATATTGATTTCTGATTTTCGTATTAGTTTTCATTAAGTATCTGGCTTATTCTTCTGCTATAACAGTGCCCCATGTTGGATAATTTATAATGACATAAGTCTCTTGGTTTGTTGGAAACTTCAGAGTCATGGATGGACCTACATCTGGCGAGGGCCTTCTGCCTGCATCATTCCATGGCAGAAAGGAAAGGGAAAAAAACATGAGAGATAAAAGATGGCCAAGCTCATCCCTTCAACAGGAGCTCATTGTCAAGTAGGAGAAGAAGCAGGGCCGGCTTACGTTTTCAGAAGGAGCCACTGTCAGGATACCAGCATTAATCCGCTCATTGTCTCACACTAAGCTCTATATCCAAGCACTGTTGCACCAATGGTTGAGTCTCTACTGCCTGCTCTATGTGACGTGCATTCAAGCTATAGTGTTGTTGTTGTTGCTTGACATTCTAGTCACGTGTATGAGATGGGCGCTCCAAAGCCAATGAAAACTTCTTGCCTATGTGATCACAGTGATTATCCTAGTGGTAGGTGAATGATTTCGTATGGCCAATGACATGTAAAGAGAAGAGGAGTGTACCCTCCTCCCTTCTGTCATGGCAATGGATCTCCCAGTGGTAGACATCACTTTTTTTTTCTTTTTTTTTCTTTTTCTGGTTTTTCGAGACAGGGTTTCTCTGCAGCTTTTTTAGAGCCTGTCCTGGAACTAGCTCTTGTAGACCAGGCTGGCCTCAAACTCACAGAGATCCGCCTGCCTCTGCCTCCCGAGTGCTGGGATTAAAGGCGTGCGCCACCGCCGCCCGGCTGGTAGACATCACTTTTGGTCCTTCATACAAATATAGTTTGAAGATGGCACCCTTGCATGACCCACAAGGGATGGTTCAAACAGTGAGAAAAAAAATACCATTGCAAGAAGATGGAAAGTTCTACAAGGAATTTCAGTGTCATGGAGGTTAGTTGGGCTCTAATTGGCTCTAATTGGCTCTCCCAGCACTGAAACATCCTCTGTCTACAGCCGAGTGACACTCCAAAGGAGAACGATGTGCTCCGACCTTTGAGAACATCAGAGGAGTCACTTCCAACATGGCTCTTCCAGCCCAGTGTCCTGCAACTCAGCAGGGCTGGGGCAAAGGCCAGCACAGCTGACAGAAAACAGCTTTTCTTTTTTCAATCCCTCTTGCCCATCACGTCAGCTGTACCAGCAGACTTGCAGAAAAACGCCTGGACTGGACAAGGAAGAACCCGGACTTGTACGTCACGCCTGCCCCTGATTAGTCTTGGGGGCATCCAGTATCTTGGGGGTGCTAAGTCTCTTCCTGATGGTGAAGTGGATCTCCGTACATATGTATTTTAGTGTGATTGAGTGACACAATACATAAAGTAGCTTCATAATTATTACTTGCTAATCAGTCAGTCTGAGGCTATTAAGATGGCTCCTAAAGCATCTGAGGTTGTTTTACTCACACATACGATTACTGGTTTGATCTAATGGGAAACAGAATCAGTTCTCTGCTTAAATAAGCCCAGCGTTACACTGCTGATATAAGTCACTAAGCTCTTATAATTGTTTGTTTGCCACCATAACACAACATAGGTCATCCCGAAGGATGCAGAAATCAATGCACAGATGTGGGGACTGCCGCACTTCCATGGAGGGTTGCTCATGAAATTTCTACCTCTGTGGCCTTACTCTCTAGTAATGAACAAAAAGCAAATATCTCAGGGGTTGGAGAAATAGTGATTCATGTTTGGTAAAGCTTTTGCTAGAGGTATCTCAAGAAATACAGAATGCGGATCTCTGTGAGTTCGAGACCAGCCTGGTCTACAAGAGCTAGTTCCAGGACAGGCTCCAAAGCTACAGAGAAACCCTGTCTCGAAAAACAAAAACAAAAAAAACAAAAAAAAAAACAAAAAAAAAAAAAGAAATACAGAATGATTGTGACGGTCAATTTTGTGTGTCAATTTCATCCAATCATCAGGCACCCAAACATGAGACTAAATATTACCCCAGACCTGTGGAGGCATCTCTGCATGTAGTAATGTTTGAATCTTTAGACTAAACAAAGCAGATCTCCTCCCCAACGTGGGTAGGACCAACCCATCTTTATGGAATAAATTACTGGGCAAAGAATTATTTTTCTCTGTCTCAATATATTTATCATGGAGTCAATTCTTCTCCTGAAGACTCCATTTCCATCTGAAAAGAAGCTCAGGATCTGTTCTTCTTCTTGGGTCTTTGGCCCCAAATGAAGCACAATTAATAAAAACTCAGAGAGAGAAATTGGGGTTCAATCTAAAGGTCAGAAAAGCAAAAGAGCCAGCCACTGGCTCTTACCATGACCTCAGTCCAAAAAGGGCTATTCTACATCTAGGAATCTCAGAATGAGACTGTGTCTGAGAGCTGGTCCTTCCCATTTTATAATCTTCTCTAGGGCTGGGATTAAAGGTGTGCACCACTGGGATTAAAGGCATGCACCGCCCAGGTTCTATGGTAAACTAGTGTGACTGCTGGAATTAAGGGTGTGTGTCACCACTGCCTGGTCTGTAAGGCTGACCATTGTGGCTGTTTTAGTCTCTGATCTTCAGGCAAGCTTTATTTATTAAAGTATAAATAAAATGCCACTGTATTTTTGAAAGGTTTATATAGTTATATGTAGCTCTTCAGAACTTAATGTGAGTTCTGAGTTCCCATCAGCATCTATGCACAGAAGTGGATGCAAAAGTTGGCACTGTTCCAAAGGAAGTGGCCTTCCTGGGCACCTGCCTCACAGGGGGAATCTTTTCCTGTGGTCCTCTAGACCACAGGGTCTGGAAGGGAGCATGAACATAGCTTCCCTGTTGAGTTAACACTTGCCACTGCCTGTCTCCCTTCCTTTTAATTCCCTTTTGCTATATCGGCGTCATCTGTCCCTGTATTCGGGTGTTTAATTCCTGGATCACCAGATGGTTAGAAGTCATGCATGGTCTGAAATGCAGAGTCTTGAGCACGTCCTTTGCTGGAGGGATGGCATCATATGCTAAGTTCCAGAGGTTGCATTTGATGCCATTTCTAGATGGAAGGGTACTGAGGTTTACTCCCAGAGAAATAAGTGTATTGCACGTATGGGAAGGAGAGTATGTGGACTATGTGGTGCCAGACAGGAAGACTGTTGCATAAGTTGATCATATTATCCTCCTTCTATTTCTAGGCTGTAGTAAAATGTTACTTCCTTGCCAGCTTTTTATGGGGCCATATGATTTGCTTTGACCAATGAAAAGTGTATGAGAATGTGTCACTTCATTGGGAAACTTTTAAGAATAAAACGCAGACACTGTTGATGAAGATGTAAATGAGTACAGCCATTATGGAAAGCAGTAAGGAGGTTCCTCACAAGCTAAAAATAGAGAGACCATATGATCTAGCCATCCTACTTCTGGGTAGATATGCAAAGGAAATTAAATCAGTATGCCGGAGAAATGGCGACATCCCCACATTCATTATAACATTGCCCATGAGAGTTAAGTGTCTAGTCGGCCTGGCAACATATAAATGGGAAAAGAAGAGATAGATAGATAGATAGATAGATAGATAGATAGATAGATAGATAGATAGGCGTATAATTAGCCTTTAAAAAGAATGGGGTAACATAGATGAACATGAACAGAATTATGTTCAAGGAACTAATCCAAACACATTAAAACACATACCACTTAATCTCACTTATATGTGGAGTCTAAAACAGTCAGG
Organism: Arvicola amphibius; assembly: GCF_903992535.2. NCBI lineage: Eukaryota > Metazoa > Chordata > Mammalia > Rodentia > Cricetidae > Arvicola > Arvicola amphibius. Next base: position 95,911,508 of record NC_052049.1, on the reverse strand, counting down.
AATAGAGTTGTGATCACCAGAGCCTGGGAAGGGAAGGAAAAGGATTGGAAAGTTGTTGGTACGAGGATACAAAATTCCAGTTTGAAAGAATAATAAATTCAAAAGACTTAACTGAAAATATGGCATCTGTAACTCATGAAGATTAATGGCAGGCTTGCCAATTGCTGAAAGTTGATCGTGGCTTTCACAAGAGAATGAGGGTGCCTGACAATTAGCTCCATTTCAACACTTTGTATAGTGAACATACAAAAGCATCGTATCGTTTTGATACACATACATGTCTTGTCAGCGTTTTAAATACTTTAATAATCCACCACATCAAATATTTACAAAAAGCATTTAACATCTCAGCAAAAGGTCCACCTCACACCATTTCTTCAGCCCTGGTGACAGTGAGCAGCGGATGCTGAATTAGCATAAGCCCAGACAGGACAGCCTGGAGCAGAAGCCCCAGCCAACCACGGATGGCATGTGCCTCTTTCAAGAACGAATGTTCATTGGTGCAAAACAGCAAGATTAATGCTGGCTTGTTCTCCTGTGGCATAACCTAGCCTAGGCTTCCGGCTAAGTTTGTCAATGGGGAGTTTCCCTGAAAATTGGGAACTTGCGGGTGTGTGTGTGTGTTGGGCGGGGGGCAACTTTGGCTGGGCTCTGCTCAGTATCTGAAACTCCTTCATGGATGTCGATTTTCATAGTGAGGAATCGTCTGCTGCTTTTGTCGGAGGATTGGTTTCCTGGATCAGGGAGCAGGATAACAGAGGGTCATAAGTCTCCCAGTTCAGGATACAAACTTTCACTTGGTCCTCCTTTGTTTTCGGATCAAGTTCACGCCTCTCCTCCTCTACACAAGTTTTCTGGCTTCTGCTAAGTAGGGGTGGAGCAACCACAGGGCTCCACACCCAGGGTGAAGGGGAAGCCTGGCTGCCAGTGATTTTTAGCAATCAAAGCTATTCAGCCTCGAGCTTGCCAAGGCATCCAAATCCAAAGTCTGGCACTTTTCAGTTCACTTCCCATTTGTCTACTGTCCACACCCAAACATGCACACACACACACACACACACACACACACGAGTCATGCACCCACCATATACTCATACGGTGCTGCTACCTGTCTTTCATCCACTTTCTAACCGCTAACATTTATGTTGATCTCTCAGCGCGGTCCTCTCTTTCTTCCTCTATTTGTTTATTACTAATACATCTTCCTTTTTGAAATCCCATAGTATCATTTTAGTAACAGAAACATGTGTTTAAAACTCCCAAGTTTTACCAAAATTTCCCTACTAGATACTAATTCTACTTAAAATTCATAACCTTACTCACTGCCATGAGGGAGCTCTGCTTACTTATCAGTCAATTTATAAGTATTTACTGAGAAATCCACATGCCATATGGAAGGAAATATCATAAGAAAAAGAAAGGGTAAGAGCCGATTACCTCTCTCTGTGTCTCTGTCTCTATCTCACTCCCTCCCAGCCCTAAGTTCCAAGGGTAAAGAAGTCATAGTTGGGGATCATTCATCTCTGCAGACCAGAATCAGCTCAATAACAATGATCTCATCACCGAGGAATGTAAGAAATATACAGCCCTCGAAAGCCATGCAGGATCCTTGGAAAGGATGCCTAATGTTTTAGGCAACAATGCAGATTAGATTTCAGGGTGTATGTAGTCATGAACTCAAGCTGATTTCATCCTAACAGTCTAAGCTTTTTTCAAAACAAAGCCAAGAGGTTCAGAGAGATTAAACAAGTAGTCAAGTGCCGTGAAGCTGGCGGCATCACTTCAGCACAAAGTGGATTGGCACAGCCCTCACTCCACTCACTATGTCCTTGCTTAGTAATGCCCACACTTGATCTAAAAAGGCTTTCAAAAGTCCGGACCCTGGTTAGCTAGCGGCACAAACAAGCCATGATACACTCACAACAATTGCTTTATTTGAATATAACATCTCTTGAGGTTGACATTGGCCTTGTCCATGGAGTTCTGTGGAAAAGGTGGGAGGTCAGGAGGTAGTCCTGCCTCAGTCATCTATAAGGCGGTACTCTCAGTATCAGGATCCCCAGGACAGAGGAGGGGCCCTGCTGCTCCACAGGAGTCCCCCAACCCACCAAGCTCCTTGTCTTAACCTGGAGTGACTGCTAACAGAAAGCCAGTCTCAGCCCTTTTAAAATAAAAGGAAACTCATTTCCTCACAATGTTAGAAAGTGAGGAGTCAAGTTCAAGGTGCTGATATCACAGACTTGCTCTCCAGTGCAGAGGGGACCAGGGACTGGGAATGTGGCTCAGTAGCACAGATCTTGCCAAGGGTACACAAGGCCCTGAACTTGATTCCCAACACTGAAAAATTAGGCCATGAGTGCGCTCTGCCCTCAAGGATGATCTCATATTGAGAGTATGCATTCGTCACCCATCCTTCTCCCACATTCTCTCCCAACGTGATAACACACCAAGAATGCCCTTACCAGATGTGACCCCTTGACCTAGGATTTAACCTCCGGGACAATGCACCAAATACATTTCTGTTCAATATAAAAAGCACAACGTTACTGTAGCGCAAGATGAGTTAGACATTCTTCTGAATATTTTCTTCTCTATTTCCCAAAGCGCGGAACAAGTGCAGTCCTTGGGTCCACAGGTGTGAGAAGCTGGGAGCGCAGATGATTAAGTCTGAGATGCATGTGACCTCTACTTGGGTATCCCATCCAAGTCATCACCTCACACATTTTAACTCATACTTTCCCAACCTGATAGAGTCCTTTCCAACAAATGATAGTTTAAGACTAGCTCAGTGTCAAGTGTCCCAATGCCAGCCCTGAGATCGGATCCCACCCACTGCTTCTCACAGTGTGTATACAGTTCCCGGATACTGCATTTTAAATTATACTACACACTCCTTCTAGTGCTTATTTCGTCTTCCATATCAGAAGGTTTGCACTGAGGCCAACAGTCCCCCTCCCATATGGCTATAGCTTAGAGGACAGGAAGCAGCCTTCCCACCTGCCTGAACTCACAGATGGGAGTGGGAGGGTGAGTCAGAAGCAGGCCAGGAGCCGTGATGCATGGAAATGATGGAGTCTTCCAATCAGATGGAAAAATCTCCACTCCAGAGGTCTGATTACCTGGTCTTTGATGGCTCAGCCACTAGCTTATAAGGTCCGATGAGTTTCAGGCTTCCACTCCTAATCCTGATTGGAATTAACTATCAGAAGCAGATGTGAACCACCAGGAAGGAAAAGCTCAGTAAATGTGCATTTAAAGGGGGCAAAGGGGGAGTCGGTAAGGATACAATCACCTCTGCCTCTCCACTTCGGTTCAGAAATTCTTGTGAAGTCCCCAACCAAATGACTACCTATAAAAATAGTAAATTTCAGGTGTCATTGGAAGATGAACACCCAGCAAAGCAGTGACGATTATTTCAGTGTCTCACCAGGGAAGACAGGTGTGGGTGTGTGTGTGTGTGAGTTGACTGGAGAGATTTGGACTCAGTATGGAAGAATACCATGCAATCAGTCAGAATATACCAAATATAGAATGTGAACTGATCTCTTCTCCTAGAGCTAGGTAGACTTTTCTCCGCTGCCTTGGACAGCAGCACTCCAGTGACCTTTGAACTCCGTAACTATACCAGTGGCTTCCCATTCCAGCCCCATGTTCTTCACATTTGACAAAAAGAGTGACTCCATGAGCTGGCTAGGCTTGGTCAACTTGACACAAACCAAGGTTGTCTGAGAAGAGGGAACCACGATTAAACAATTGCCCCCACCGGTTGACCTTTGGGCATATCTGTGGGGGCATTTCCTTAATTGCTAATCGATACAGGAGGGCCCAGGACACTGTGGGCAATATTTCTAGGCAGGTATGCCTCAGCTTTCTAGGAAAAGCTTCATAAGAGCCGTGGAGACCAAGCCAGTCGACAGCTTTCCTCCATAGCATCTGCTTAAATTGCTACCTTGGCTTCCCTTGATGGTGGACGGTAACCTGTAAGCCAAATAAAGCCCTTGATCCTCCAAGTTTGCTTTGCTCAGTGTATTATCACTGTAACTGAGGTTCTTAGGCCTTTGGTTTTCTGGGTCAGGCTCCCAGCATCCCAAGGTCACTAGCTTGCAGACAGCCTGTTATGGAACTTTGCCACCATAATCATGTGAGCCAGGTCCCTTAATAAATTACCCCTCCAGCTGAGGAGAGAGAGCCTGAAATGGCCCTTTCCTATAGCCATACTGATGAATATCTTGCATATCACCATAGAACCTTCATCTGGCAATGGATGGAGATAGAGACAGAGACCCACATTGGAGTGCAGGACTGAGCTCCCAAGGCCCAAATGAGGAGCTGAAGGAGGGAGAACATGAGCAAGGAAGTCAGGACCGCAAGGAGTGCGCCCACCCACTGAGACGGTGGGGCTGGTCTAATGGGAGCTCACCAAGGCCAGCTGGACTGGGACTGAAAAAGCATGGGATCAAACTGGATTCTCTGAACGTGGTGGACAATGAGGGCTGACTGAGAAGCCAAGAACAATGGCACTGGGTTTTGATCCTACCACATGTACTGGCTTTGGGGGAGCCTAGTCTGTTTAGATGAGCACCTTCCTGGACCTGGATGGAGTGGGTTGGACCTTGGAGTTCCCGCAGGGCAAGGAACCCTGACTTCTCCTTGGACTGGAAAGGGAGGGGGAGGGGAGTTAAGGGAAGGAGAGGGAAATGGGAGGTGGGGAGGAGGCAGAAATTTTTAATAAGAAGAAATAAAAAAAAATGTTGTAATTGAAAAAAATTACCCCTCATATATCTACAAACATACACCATAGTCTCTCTCTTTCTCTCTCTCTCTCTCTCTCTCTCTCTCTCTCTCTCTCTCTCTCTCTCTCTCTCTCTTTCTCTCTCTCTCTCTTTCTCTCGCCCTGATTGATACACTGGTCAGTTGCTTGAAAGAGTTATAAATACTCTGGTTCTTCTCAATCGATGGAGAGGTCACACAGGTTCAATCAAGTCATAGAGGATTGAGGTGGGGCAGTCGTGGAGGCGGGGAGTGTGGCAGTCAACAGGAAAGCAGTACAGGTCCTTCTGAGATGGGAGTTCTCCTACTGAAGACTTTCTCTACTCCAGACAGCAGTTCAACCACGTCCCAGAAGCTGATCTACTTAGTTGCCAGGAGAACAGCTGGGAAGGGATTCCCAGATGGGCATGCTCAGTGAGGTTCAGAGTGGTTGAGCAGCTAACAAAGCAACAGAACAGTTGCAACAAACTGAGGTTGAGCTCAGGTCTCTGTGAAACACCAAGTTCTGAAACTCCAAACCATAATAAGACAAAGAACAATCTCACTGTCCCCCATGGCAACAGTACAAGCTAGAAAATGCCCTAAAATACTGATTTACAGAACCACTAAGATGTCACTCTATGCCACTCCTTCTACTATCATTCAAATTTAAAATAGAATAGGCAAAAAGTTGGGGTAGATTCTCTCTCTCCTCTCTCTCTCTCTCTCTCTCTCTCTCTCTCTCTCTCTCTCTCTCTCTCTCTCTCTCTCTCTCTCTGTCTCCTCCACTCTGCTCTTCCCTCCTTTAGTGGGTAAAGTCACTCATTTTTGCCAACTCATTTCCCCACCCCACCCCCAGCCCTCCACTCTCTTGCCTTCTGATCTTCAGCAATGTATTCATGTATTCATTTAAAAGTTCTGTCTGTGCTAAAGCCGGTGCTGCTTGTAATTGCTGGCGGCCAAAAGCTGTTCTGTTTTTTCTGGCTGAGAGTACCAGGCAATCATCAGCTGTAATTATTTCGAGTCTTGTTACAGATGGAACTTCGAGGTTTTCAGTCTTAAACAGAATTCATTATTCAAATGTCTCCAGAATTGACAGGAAGGGGTTCAGGGCAAGCCTTTGGTGAACCGAGGAACTGTAGAAAGTCCAAAAGAGCAGGACTGTCGCCTCAACAGGCATCGTGGTGTCCACATGGAACCCCACATGTTCATGTCATCATCTCAGCTTTGCACTCCAGATCCTTCCTTTTCACTCAGCAGCTTCTGCATCATGAATGGTTCTGCAAGCACCAGGAACCCCATACATCTCCAGCTCCAAACTCACAACATCTGTAGCCCCAAGAGGTAGCATCGCTGACTGTCTTCATCAGAACCCTTGTTGCTTAGCAGCAAGTTTCCTGGAAACAGAACTTTGTTGAGAAACTGCATCTCGCAAGAGTTCAGAGAGAGAGAAGCAAATCACAGGGCCATCAGCTCCCTAGCACCCGGTTCGAGGCCATCTTGAGACACTTGTAAAAGTGGATACTGGTTCCTCAGGAGTGTTAGGAGGGTTGGGTGGAGAGCTGCTCTCACAGCCTGGTCAGCTCTCCAGACTTAAGGGGACACAGCCCTGAGAGTAGAGAAAGGAGACAGAAAGTTCTCTCCTTAGGCTGGAGTGTAGCTCAAGTGGTGTTGTGCTAGCCCTGCATAGCTCAGCATTCATAAAGCCCTGCATGGATCCCAGTGATAAAAAAGGAAGGTGTATAAAGGGTCTCCCTTAGGCTTGGGTATGGCTCATTCAGTAAAGAACTTGCTGAATAAGTTTGGATTCCCTGTGCAAAAAGGAAGGAAGGAAGCAAGCAAGCAAGCTAGGCACAGAAATTTATCTGTAACCCCAGAATAACAAAAAGGCAGCGAGGGTGGAGAAAAGCAGATCTCTGGAGCTGACTGTACAGCAAGTCCTGCTGAATCTGTAAGCTCCAGGTTCAAGACTGGTGAAATGGCTCAGTAGTTCAGAGTGCATACGATTCTCCTGGAGGACCAAAATTTATTCCCAGCACCTACACTGAGTAGCTCCCAACCACATGTAACATCAGCTCCAGGGACATTCAGTGCTTCTGGCCTCTGACCTCCATGATACCTATACCCACATACACGTACTCACACTCAAACCGACATATAAATTCCCCACCACATACTACAGTCAAAACACTGAATATATAGAACAAGAAGAGTGCCCTGAAAGCTGAGCATGAGAAAAACCACAAATCACATAAAAAGAAAAACCATCAGAATAACAGCCAAATTTTCAATGGAAACTTTAAAGGCTAGAAAAGTCTGGGGCAATGTACTTCAAATTCTAAAATACCATGGATGCCAACACAGACTAATGTAGCCAGCAAAACTATCTACCGTAGTTGAAAGAGAAAGAAAAACCTTCTAGAATGTCAACAGGCTAAAAGAATTCATGCTCACCAAAACATCCCTACAGAGAATATGGGAAATAATACTTAGGACTGAAAGGAGGAATAAAAATAGCAAGAGACTATAGAAAGAAAACAAATGAAGCTATAATTATAGGAGCAAAAATAGGGATAAGAACACTAACAGCAAACAAAGAGCAAAACAAAAATAATCAAGACACAGCTTTCAATAAAAACTTTAAGTATTAATAGCCTCAACTCACCACTAAGGAAAAACTCAGGTTGTCTGAATGAATTAATAAACAAAGTCCATCTTCCTATTGTGTACCATATACTCACCTTCAAAGATAGGTACCACCTTAAAGAGAAAGGTTGGGAAAAGTACAACCAACACAACAGACTTGCTAAAAATTCTCAGAGAATATAATGAAGGACACTTCATTCTAGTCAAGGGCACAATATCCAAGAAAACATTACAATCCTAAACATACCTGCACCAAACTCTGGCACATACAATTTCATAAAAAGCATAGTGCTGGAATTAAAGACATGGGCTAACTCCAACTTATTAATAATAGTTTGTTTCAATATCTCACTTTATCCAGTAGACCAGTCATCTTGGCAAAAATAAACAGAAAAGTATCAGAATTAAGTGACATCATATCTCAAATGGATCTAAGAGATGCCTAGAGAGTATTTCCCCAAAGACCGTGTTTATACAATTTGTAATATTCTCAACAGCCGTAAAAGTTTCTCTAAAATAGACCACATTCAGGGACACAAAACAAATCTTAGCAAATTCAGAAAAATTGAAATAACTCCATGAAGCTTGCCTGAGCACAGTTCGATAGAGCTGGAAATCAGCAGCAAATGGATCTCTGGTAATAACACAAAGTTATGGAGATTAAACAACGCATTACCAGATAATGAGTGAGTCGAAAAGGAAATCAAGAAGATTTTTAAGTTCTTAGAATTAAATGAAAATGAAAACATAACATGGCAAAACCTCTGGGACATGTTAAACATAGTCTTAATGGAGACATTTATAGACCTAAAACCTACATTTAAAAAAATCGGAAAGAGCACAGATAAACAACTTAACGATGCTACTCGAGGACTTGGAAATGCAAGAATAAACCAAGTCCAAATTCACAGATCTCAAGAAATAATAAAAAAATTAGAGCAAAAATGAACAAAATAGAAACACAGAAGACAATACAAAGAAACCAAAAATCCAAAAGCTAGTTGTTAAAGAAGATAAACAAGACTGTCAGATCTTTAGTCCAACTAATCAAAAGATAGAAGATGAGAACCCAAATTAACAGAACCAGAGATGAACTGGGAAACATTACGCACACACATACAAAATCAGAATATTATAGAGGAATACTTTAAAAACCTGCACTTCATCAGGTTGGAAAATTTTAAATAAGTGGACTAATTTCTAGATTTGTCCAAATCATCAGAGTTAAACTAAGCAGAGATCAATGACTTAAACTGACCCATGCAAATAAGGAAATCAAAACAGTTATAAAAGCCTTCTGACTTAAAAAAAAAAAAGTCCATGCATAAATGGATTCACAGCAAATATCAAACTTTCAGAGAACTAAAACTCAGACTCTTTAAATTATTCGAAAATGACTGAATCTCTGGCCTTCACACACACATGCACACATGTGTATACACAAGCGCACGGACACACACATACATGCCAAAACAAATCAGTAAGTCTCTCCCTCCCCCCTGACTTTTTCTGCTACCCTCCTCCTCTCACTCACCCCCTCCACCATCGCTCTTCCAGAGTCTCCCTTTGCCTGTCTTCCTTGCTCTCTGGCCTGTTTCTTTTCTCCTGCCCCCTTCTTTCCCCACATATAGTCTATACATGCCTAGCTGTCCCCCTCCTTAACAAAAGCACACTGGGACCTGAGAGGGAGCCTTAACCCAGCAGAGCCGCTCACCAAGGATGGAACTAGAATAATGGTAGAGATCCAGGAAGGCAGGAGGAAGTGGCCTCAGGGAAGAGCAGCTGCAGATGGCTAGGAATCTCAGGCAGCCCAGAAGCCCAGGCAAATGCTTCCCCCACTCAGTGAAATCCCCAAACCCTTCATAACCTCTCCTCTAGTGGTTTCAACCTGCCACAGCCAGCATGCATTATGTCACCATGGCACACCATGCTGCTCTTGATGCCCCTACTGTTTGCTAGGTGTTCTCTAGGTGAAAGAGTGGGGAAGAAAAGTACTGAAGAGGTTGGGAACTCTTCAGCATACTCATCCACAACCTGACTGGGGGACCCAAAGAGGCAGAGACAGCCTCCTGGCACACTCCATGTCTGTGTATGCCAACCAAGGAGTAAGGCCCACAGGGACCGGCGCTACTCTAAGTCAAACTGGCAGTCTGGAACCTGGGGTTTGGTGCACACCTCTCTTTCTTGACAGATGCTGTTACGAAGGTCGTAAATAGAGAAGAGCTGGTAGTAAAAGCCACCTGTGAAAACAGATGTCCTCATCTGAAAGAAAAGGAACGAAGATCCGCTGATAACCTTCAGTGTATAAAGCATGATCCAGGAGCATAACACATATGATATCTTTTGTTGCAAGACTCCCATGGTGTAAACATTCGCATTTTACCCATGAAGAAACTGAGTCTGAAAGGTGAACTTGCCACCAAATGATGGGGCTGAACTTGACTGAGGTAAAAATGTAGAAGTTGGATAAATGTCATCTATGAACTCGGGCATCTCTGTACCCAGCACCTAACAATTTGCTATCCATGGGTATGCAATAGCCATAGCAAATTGCAGTCCTAACAATACTGTGAGGTGGTTGACATCTGTGTGGTTGAAGTGATCACTTCTCAGTAGTTGTACAAGTGTATAGAATGAGCCTGCATGTAGAAGAATCAAGTCCCAAACTGAGTAGTAATATACGTCATAGGTTCGGAGGGTTCTGTGGCCTGGATGCTTGACTAAGCGCCTTAGTCCATTTGGGAGGCTCTAATGAGATCACAGATTAGCATTTATACCTCACAATCCTGGAAGCCTGGAAGTTCAGGATGAAGCCATCAGGACATTGGCTCATCAAAGAGGCTTTCTTCTTGCTCCCTCATGAGATAGAGGGAGTGAAGCAGCAACCTGAGGCTTTTACCAGGAAAAGCTCCATGTTATGATAGTTACATCCTACTTTAGTTACCATGGTACATCTGATCAGATTTCAGCGTAAGCATTTAGGGCTGACACCAACATTCAGATGCTTTGATCTATGCTCTAACAGTCAAGGGCAGATGCAGGCAAGGCAAGAATGCTAGCACCGAGTGACACCCACCTTTTGATGAAGGAAGACCATTAGCTGATCCCTCAACCTGGGCAGAAGGATAGAAAGGGGAAAAAAAGAAAGGGGAGACAGGTCTCTCCAAGGCAACTGGAGCAGTCGGTGGGGTGTTGATGTGGGAGTGTCATCTGTCTATCTGTTGTTTCATTGGTTAATTAATAAAGAAAACTGCTTGACCTGATAGGCCAGAACATAGGTAGGTGGGAAAGACAGAACAGAATTCTGGGAAGAAGGCAGTGAGGCAGATGCCTCAGACATACGCCATGGAGCCAGCCGCCAGGTCAGACATGCTGAATCTTTCCTGGTAAGCCACCACCTCGTGGTGCTACACAGATTACTAAATATGGGTTAAAGCAAAATATGAGAATTAGCCAGTAAGAGGCTAGCGCTAATGGGCCAAGCAGTGTTTAAAAGAATACAATTTGTGTGTTGTTATTTCAGGTGTAAAGCTAGCCATGTGGGATCTGGGCAGGATGAAAAGCAGGCCTGCCTGCAGCTCCTCATTACAGGGTGTGTAACGGGAGGTGTGAGACAACACCCACCTGGAGGAGGTTGGCTACACGCTAGAACCGGGAGGAACCCATCCTACAAGGTTGGAAGAGTGTGCAGACTGAAGGCATCTGTTTCTAAGCAGAGGATTGTCCTGTGACAACATTCTTCCACTCGAATTAAATAGGTAGCAGGTACAGAGAATAGCAGAACTCGGAATGTAAAGAGGCCATTCAGTAATCCTCATACAAAGCGATGAGAATGCAGTTTAAAAAATAAAAAGACTTGAGGACTTTAGTCCATGAGGAAGCAGAAGAAAAATCTAGGGACAAAAAGATTTTGGACAGTAACATGAACGAGAGACTCTGATAATGGACGCAGAACCATAGAGACAAGGCTGGGACAGGCGACAGCTACAAATTCAGACAATTGCTTGTCAGACACGTCATTCCACACAGAAGCTCACTGGCATCCAGCTGGGAAGATAACATATATACACACGATGACAACCAGAGCACAGCCACATATGGAATGAACGGGATGCACTGAGGGGTAAGCCCTGTTCAGAAATGCTAAGAGTACATTTGCAAAGGCTGGGAAGTGAGATGCGGCAGCTTCTACACTCAAGAATCAATTGAAACTATTCTTTACTTCTTTCAGCTGTCCTCTGTATCCCTCCTCCTTTCTCCTTCCCTTCCCTCTCTCAACCCTCCCCCTCCCCCTGCTTCCCTCCTTTCCTCTGCCTCATGAATTTTCATGCTCACACTACCTAGAAATCAGACGGTGGGCCCCCAAGATCATTGGCTGGCTCTGCCTCTCTCTATGCTCGCCATGCCCAGTTTTCATGGCCCCTTTGTATTTAGTTGGGTGCCAGGTCTAGGATGTGGTTTGCAGGCAAATGTTTCTGTTTATGAGGCTTGGGAGGACTTGAAGGAAGGTGGGTGAGACACAGCAAAAGGCAGACGTAGATAGATGGGAACACACTAGGATGGGTGAGAGTTTATGAGAGATTCTGGTGTTTTCCTCCAGAGCTGTGCTAAAGGAAAACAGACACTCCAGGCTGCGGTGGGGGAGGCCCTGGGTCTGCTCAGATGGAGGTTTAGGCGGGTCACTGTGTCTGTGGCTCCAATCCGGTTATCTATTACTCTAGGGGAGGAGTCATTGGGTCTGTGGCTCCAATCCGGTTAGCTATTACTCTAGGGGAGGAGTCAACGGGTCTGTGGCTCCAATCCGGCTAGCTATTACCCTAGGGGAGTAGTTTTGGAACGGGAGGCACAAAGGAGAGAGAACCGATAAGAGCATAGGAAGGCCTTGCTCCTGGGTATGGAGGAAACAGACACCTACCCAGGCCCCATGTCTGTCTAGCGGATGACATGTAAATGGCAATCTAGCCACCTCTCTCCCTGGACCAGGACAGGATAGGGGTCTCTGTATGTGCCAGTACAGTGAGCTGGTTGTGGATGGAGGAAGGAAACTCGCAGTCGGGACACAACATGGCTTGGTGAAGACTTCGGAGCTATTTCAGGGCTTCGGGATTGTGGACTAAGTCTAGTTGGCCCTGGAAGACTGACAGGGAGGCAAGGCACTATCTTTCTCTTCTCTCAGTGTGTGTGTGTGTGTGCTCGTGTGCATGCTCTTGAATGTGTATATGTGTGTATGAGTGTGCACATGAGTGCATGCTCTTGAGTGTGTGTGTAGTATGTGTGCAGCATATGTACATGTATGTGGGAGGGTGAATGTATGTGCCTTCCCCATGAACACATGTGGAGGCCAGAGGGAAGATGTTGTGTCCTGGGGATCACATTCAGGTCCTGTGCAGCAAGTGACTATTTCTCTTGGAGTGATGTATGTTGGGGAAGCTCAGCAGCTAACCTTTGCTTAGTAATCTTGGAGGTGGTCTTTCCAGTCTGACAATGCCCCCGCATACACTGAGTTTGTAGAGCTGGGATGAGGTGAGACCCCCCCCCAAAAGATACAGAAAGTTTAGAGTCTTTACTTTCCAATCAGTTGGCATCACTGAGTTCTCTGGGCCTCTTTCATCTCTGATTTTCTGTGCCCACAGCATGTAGAAGGTGCCACTGCCAATGGGATTGGCAAATACTCTTGTTCAAAAGTATTTATTAGGCCCCCCAGCTGAGAGGCTTGCACTGTGCTAGTGAATGGGTGAGTGGGCGAGGGATGACAGAACCTAGTGGGTATGGAACCAGAGAGCCATGGCTGTCTCCTCTAAGATTCCACACCCCCAACCCGGATCCTTAGCCTGCCTGTCATTCAAGGAGATAATCAAGGCACATCTACACTCTTTCCTCATGGAACTGAGCGAAAATAATTGGTTCTGCCAGAATCTTTGCCACCTAATAACACTGGCGTGTCTGTCTGTTATGTGTTTATTTTAAAAAGCAAAACCCTGAAGAGACGCGATTAAAATATTCTAATTATTTGTACTGGGTATTCATTTTCCTCAGTCCCTATTAAAAGTGTGTATGCAAACGCAGAGTGGTTCTGGCTTTCTCCTGGGCCTGCTGCCTCCGACCAAGCCTGATGCATTCGCCTTGTGAAAATGTGTTGGTTGGGTTCCCTTAAAACTTGTGGTTTGGCTTTAAAGGGTTGTCCCCCATTTCCATCTCAAACAGGCAAAATAATTAATTAGCTGCACAGGGCTTTTGCCTTTGTGTGTTTTCCTTCCTTTCTGGACCAGACTGGCAAATCAATAGGGGAGAATATGTGGAATAAAAATGTAAGAGAAAGGTGTTCTCACAGGAATCATTGGCAGATAGGTTCAGATCCCCAAGGTTAGCTAAGGGAGGGAGGCCAGCCAGGATTTTCACACTATCTTGGATTAATTTTTAATCTTTTCCCAACATCATCAAAGTCTTTATAATATATCATATACTCCAGAAACATCCTGGAAGACAGACAGAGAGCTGGCAGTATAAATGGGGAAGGGAAGGTTAGAGAAGCCACACTGGCTCCGGGTCTGTGGGTCTCCAGAACTTTTCAGGCGTTCACTGGAATTCAGAAGGTGCAGTTCTAAGGCCATGTGGAGGTAGTTGGACCTCAGTATCCTCTTCTCACAGATGAGCCTGTTCCATCAGCCACTGCTAATGCAGAGCCAGCCTCCAGTCCTGCCCCACTGCATATTCCCAGTCTGGTAACCTGTATGGCTCCACAATCCTTGAAACCCGAGAGGAAAACACTTGTCTGGGTTTCCCTTCCCCGCCCCCGGGTGGCATGTCAGAAAGGAAAGGGGCCATAGAGGAAGGAAAACACAAGGTTTCCTGGTGTCTTTCTGCACCCTTATTTGTTGTTGGTTCCTAAATGACCACACTGCTTTGTTTCCTTGCTGAGACCTCTTAGCTGAGTACACCCAGAGACCCAAGTAGCAGAGAGTCAGCCGTAATTTTATCCTGTCCTTTATGACTGGGTCATTATTTTTCCTCTTGAATCTTTTTCCTTTAATACAATTTCAACCACAAAAAGACTGCCTGAGTCTCCTGGGGAGTTTTTTTCCCCCACACCTGTGGAGTGAGGCCTTTTTTCTGTTCTGATGTCCATCTCTCCCATCCACTCTCAGGAAGAAGCACATTTTTGCAAATCTGCCATGCTGCACATTTCCCGGGAAAACAAGCCCTTCAAGTCACTCTTTATCCCGGAATTGACTTCCCATCAAAGACAGCATCCTCCCCAGCACTGCAAGGGAAAACAGTCCCTGAGAGGCCTCAGCTTTTTCCTGCAGGATCACTCTTTCCCATGCTCAACAGTTACTCCCAAAATCCCCAGTGCAGTAACTGTTGACCAGTGAACCACCCCTTGTCTTAGGGAGTCAAGATTTAGAATGAAGATACTGAGACTATTTTGAGACACCAGGGTCCAGGCTCCTCTCCTGATCTGTTCAACCACTTTGATTTGGTGTCTGTACCAAGGGAATGCAAACACGTGGTGCTGAGTTTGTAAATAGCAAACACTGAGATTTGCAGGAGAAATGATGGACAATGGAGTAGACAGCTGCCTGAAATCCCCAGCAAAATTTAATTTTGTTATCTGTTATCTTTATCTGTCATCGAGTGTAACAGATAAAGAGATGAAATGCTGCCCATGACCAGAAAAGGAGAGAAAGAAGGAAAGAGGGCTGGAGGAAGAGAGGGAGGGAAGAATAAGAGAAGGGAGAACCCTCTGTAAACGGTGAGAGATACCGTTTTGAGCAGCACCCAAAAGACAGATGTTAGACTGGAGTCAATGACAGTGAGTGAACGGTATTGTTCTCACTCTCTAGGGCCAAGCTAGCACCATTCATTCTTCAGAAATTGATGAGCAGATTGTAAATTTTATATGAAAATGAAAAATCCTAAACAGAATTTTTTTAAAGACAAATTTGGAGTACTCACTCTTCTGAATTTTGAAATTTACTGTAATTAATAGCTATAGCTATCAAGACAGCATGGAGCTAAAAATATAAATCAATGGAACAGAATAGAAAGTCCAAAAGTAACACCTTATGCTTATAGTCACTTTGCCATGTAGACTTTGGCATAGGTGCCAAGACCCTTCACTGGGGAGATAGTGTTCTATTCAACAAACAGCACTGAGATAGATGGATATCCAAAACATGAATTCAGACCCTCACTTCATCCCCAAATTAAACCATTCCACATACATGCGTTAAACAGTCTTTTTCTGTGTGATCCAGTTTCTAGTCATAGATGAGAGACTGGGGCACACCTTGGGGATTAACTTTCTAGTCAAATAAGAAAGTAATGTTGAAAGCACCTGAGAAAATTCAAACACATGCAAAAACAGCCATTAGAAAATGGCCTTGGAGAAGACACTACCATGACACTTCAGAACTCACAGTCCTGCAAAAATCTCTCATGTACTTGTTGCCTTGGATTGATCACATCTACAAATCATGAATAGATATTTGCAGAAATTTCCCACACTGAAGATGGGTTTTTCAAATTCTTGCTGAGGTTTTATTCATTTTTACTTCAAAGACTTTGCAGGGTTTGTGTTAATTATATACATGTCTGTGCTCTTGGTGAAGCAAACACAGTTTTACTCTGTAGAGATCTTCTTTATCCCTGAAAATGTATTAAAGTCTTTTTAAACCCTCTCACTGTGAATTATCTCACACAAAGGCATCATGTACATGATATCTTCTCCTGTGTCATTATTTTCAATCAATGTTTAGCTTATCTTTAGGTGTGTGTGTCTGTGTGTCTGTGTGTGTCTGTCTTTCTCTCTCTCTCTCTCTCTCTCTCTCTCTCTCTCTCTCTCTCTCTCTCTCTCTCTCTGTGTGTGTGTGTTCTAATGCCTTTGGGAGCCAGAAGAGAGTATTAGATTCCCTGGACCTATATGAAGTTGTGAGTTATCTGGTGTGGGTGCTGGGAACCAAACTTGGGTCCTCTGCAAGAGCTGAGCCATCTTCCTAGCACATTTATATCAGCTCTTGACAACCAAGAGATTCTATGTGCACCCAGGAATCAAGAACCTAATCTGCATTCATTTTTCCCTGCAAGGCTCTACATACCAATCACAACCCTCTAATCTAGTTCCTGAAAACATAAATATGCACAGTAAAGTGCCTGTTTTCTAGTTACAAACTAGTTAGTTTGCAAAACATTTAAAACATCTCCTCTGAATCACCAGTAATCAGCATGGCTGTTAACAAAACATTTCCTCATTTGCAGTAGTATCTCCGCCATTCAATCCATCTTCTTATTCTTTTTGCTTTTCCCATAATTTCTTTAAATGCTCATCAGCTTTCTGGGGCACAAGTCTCGCAGCACAAAGAGTGAACAGCCCTGCTGTAGCACATTTGGTAAACGCACACAGCGACAGGGATACAGCTCTGAGATGGCTTTCAGGAACAGCCAAAGTGAACAGCGTCCCTGCTAGCGCTTGTCAAGCCTTCAGAACCTCTACACAGGATTTCAACAATTGTGTTTAGAAAATAACTTATTTTCTCTGAAATCTCTTTGCTAAAATTGAGTTTGGTTCGATGGGTATAAATATAAAATTTCCCCATATAACTTTGGATGAAAAGTGTGATGCTGAGAAGCTTATATATTCCATAAAGTTTGGCTAGTGAGAGAACTTCCCACCAGATAAAACTGAACTGAAGAAAAATTTCACTGTTACACTGGGACATTTCCTAGTCCTATCTATACTGGTCTTGTAAATGGTGAGATTGGTCTGTTTATATTTATTGTAATACTGATATAATCAAACATTTCTTATAATTTAATCTCATTCTTTCTTATTTTAATCTATTCTTACCTCTCAAATAATAGCATTTACTCTTAGTTCAACAAAACTTTTAGCTCATTTTTACATCCTTTGGAATCCTTCCCAACTTCTTAAATATTTATATTAGTCTAGATGTCTTACCACAGGTCACTGTGAAAACATTTCTCTTAAAAACTAAAACAAACAACAACACATAGGCCCTTTCTTTTCTTTTCATTTACATTGATATATTCTGAATTAGTTCTCTGTTGGCATTAAATATCCCAGCCAAAACTGCTTTCAGTTGAAGTCCCCATGACACAAAGCCTTGTGCCTCCACAAAATTTATTCTGTACTCTTATTTGAACAGTGGCTTGGCTGGATATAATTCTAAAAGAAATTATTCTTTAATACTTAATAAAAAGTAATGTCCCAGACTTTTGATTTCATACCAAAAAGGTAGAGCTAGGAAAGCATACTTCATTGCTGCAACAACAACCAAAAAGAGAGGATGCGCTGGAGTGCTGAGTGCCCAGGGAAGCTATCTGGGCTGACGTCTGAGCCGAGTCTATGCCTGCAGGAAAGAAGAGACCCAGAAACTGGCTCACCAGGAGCAGAGGCAGCAGAAGAGAATTCAGGGGACATAAGAGTCGAGTTATCTGGCCAAATCTCTAGGCCCAGAAATGGAAGAGTCTCTTATAACATCTTTCTTTACACTATTACCCTATTGAACACACACCTAAATGACTGGAAGCCTCACGTGCCACAGCCCCCTCATGTCACAGACAACACAAGGGGGTACCACACCACCGGCACCCTTACTCTCAGGTTGCAGTCCAGTATAACAGCATTAACGGGTGAGATAAGAAACATTGTCACCTTTGGAGAGCACCTATGCAAAGAGTACATACTAGGGAGGAAATTTAGCACAGAAAAAAAAAAAGCACCCAAAAGCCCAGAGATGTCGTACCTGCCAGGATGGAGCTCAATAAGTACAGAATTCCCTCTACCCCATGGATAGACTCTCAAGTGTGAACTAGTTCACACACTGCAAGAATCCAACCTCCCAGGTTCGTGGCATGTGAAGATCTCAGGCTGTAAAGTGGCATTCGGTGAAGAGCATCCTCAGACAGCCCACACACACCCAACACAAGGAATTGCCATGGAAAGTTTATGTCTTTAATTACTGTTTGTTCTTTTCATTTATTCCTTTCTTGCACAATGAGATTTTATTACTGAGGACTTTTCAAATACAAAGAGGGCAAACACCAAGGACCTCCTCAGGATGGAATACTCTGCCATGTCTTTAAAATAATTCGATGTGATCATTACAGAGGTCCCCATGAAGTCAGCAAGTCATTAAGTATAACCATAGCAACAACAAAAACTCAAATCCAGGCCAATTTAGAGCCAGTTTAACCCAAAATGCTTAACAGAAGGAAAGCCGTGTCTTGATTTTAGGCATGAAAAACATTTGCTGCAGTCCCCAATGTCCTTCACAAGATGTCTGCCTTTCAACAAAAAATTACAAGGCAGACAAAGAGGCAAGAAAAAGCAGAACCCCAAGAGATCATCAGAATAGATCCAGAGGAGATGCATACATTGAGGGCTTTGACAGTTGTCTGAGCAAGCAAGGATGCACCAGATGCAAGACTTGCTGAGGGATATCAGAAGGAACTGCAGCATCGGGACCAAATAAAATTTCTGGAACTGTTCCAGAACAGGCTCTAGAAACTACAGGGAAACCCTGTCTCGAAAAAACAACAACAAAAAAATTCTGGAACTGAAAAAGGTACCTTTCAGTACCTTAGCAATAGAGCCCACAAGAAGAGGAGAAGGAGGAGGGGGAAGGGAAGGGAGTGGAGGAAGGAGGAAGAGGAGGAGGAGGGGAAGAAAGTGAAGGAAAAGGAAAGGGGGGAGAGGAAGGAAGCAGAGGAGGAGGAAGAGGAAGAAGTGGTGAAAGAGTTAGAGAAGGACAGAAATAAACATACATTTTAAAAGTAAAAGATATAAAGTATGAAAAACAGGAAGTGTCAACATACTGTTGTAAAGTTTCTTGTTGGTTTGTGTGTTGAGACAGGATCTTACTATATAACCTTGGCTAGCCTGGACTCATTATGTAAACCAGGCTAGCCTCAAACTCATAGAGATCTATCTGCCTCTGCCTTACAAGTGTTGGGATTAAATGTGTGTACAGCCAGACATGGCAGTGTTGTGAGGTTCTCATCTTATATGTATAATGCTATAATTTTGTCTGAAAATATATCATCATTAATTGAAGGTATTATTGTATAATCTAGGGAAATTACTTTTTAGGTTTTAAGAGAAATAAATAATAAGTCAATAGTGTGCCTAAATGACATAAAAAAAATCACATCTATCTTATGAGGATGTAGAGAAACAAAAATACTGGGGAAAAACAAATTGATAACCACTGGCCAAACTGGAAAAACCAAATCCAAATATAACAATCACCACATTAAAGAGGAAACTTCACAATGACACAGCATTTAGAGCACAACATACCCCAGAAGGGACACTAATAAGCACAGAGCCTTGTGCTTCCTGCCAGAATCCTATGTTAAAGGTGAAAACAAAGTTGGTTTAAAATGACAGCTACTAAGTCGGGCAGTGGTGGCGCACGCCTTTAATCTCAGCACTTGGGAGGCAGAGGCAGGCTGATCTCTGTGAGTTTGAGGCCAGCCTGGTCTACAAGAGCTAGTTCCAGGACAAGCTCCAAAGCTAAACAACAACAACAAAAAAGACAGCTTCTGAGCTAGGAGCCATAACATCATATGTCCGCTCCAGGATACACAAAGGCGAATTAGTATCCTCAAGAAAAGCCGAGTACAGAGAGAACCTCATCCCCACTACCCAGCAAGAAACCCCTGTACCGCCAAGAGAGACCCTGTGGGTACCTTGAGGGACAGACATCAGCAGCAAAGCGTAAGTGCCCCTTCCCTCCCACTTGGGTGCAGTCAGAGAAGCCTTGGGCAGAGTGTGGGCTGTCACTGTTAGTGGGATAAGACCCCATTCACTACAACATCAGTGGATTTTGGGTCCCACATGGGGACCCAAAACACTTAATCTAAGGAGCCAGTGCATAGTGGCTCCCAGCCTTAGGCTATAGGGAAAAGGTATGTTAGTAGTAAAACCACAAGTCCCCCTTTCCAACTTTTGGGGAAGAATCACCCCAAGACAACTTAAATAGCTAAAAATAAGACCCAGAGCTTCACACCAGCATGGTGGCACATACCTGTAATCATGTAGGTTAAAACAGGAAGACTATGAGTTCAAAACCAGCCTGGGGTACATAGCAAGACACTGTCAAAAAGAAAAAATAACCCATAATCTTATTATATCATCTGAAATTCTTCCATTGAAAATCGCTGGCAATATTAAGAACCAGAGAAGATTCAACTGAGTTCTTAAAAAGAAATACTATCAATAGATGTTAACACTGAGGTGACAGGCAGATAAACTGTCAGATTTTTAAGGCAGAGAGATGGGGAAGAAAAGGTTCAATATGCAATAACAAACATACATGAAACAAATAAAAACATCAAACGTTCCATCAAGGGAATAGACGGTGAGAAGAAGCCACACAAAAGATTTAGGACCCAAAAAGGTGCAACAATCAGGAGGATGTTCAGTGGCCAGCCGTAGTGGCAGGAACGAACACAACAAATAGTAAGGGATTGAAGGATAAGGCAATAAACGTTTACCCAGCGTCACCAGCAAAGATAAAACAGACGCTTTAAAGAAAAGAGAGCCTCGGCAACCCATGGGACTTATTACAACAGGAATGTCAAAATCTAACACTCTGCTATGGGAGGGCAGAAACAGACGGAAAAAAAAAAGACAGAGCTGGAAAAGTACTCAAGGAAATCACAGATGAAATTTGGCAAGAGACACAAATCTATACATCTAAGAACTGAAAAAAAAAATCCAAAACAGTGTGACTTGAAAGGAATCCAAACGAAAACACATCGTGGGCCAGTGAGAAGGCAGAGCTGGGAAATGGAGCTTGCTGCCAAGCCGGATGACCTGAGCTGAAGCCTAGGGAGGGAGAGACTGGGTCCTACAAACTGTCCTCTGATCTCTGCATGTGCCTGTGCAAACACACTCATATGCGATATATATATATATATATATATATATATAGAGAGAGAGAGAGAGAGAGAGAATAAAATATATTTTAAACACATCACAATCAAACTGAGAAAACTAAGATTAAAAAAAAATCTTGTAGCCAAAAGAGAAAAATGTCACCACAGCCACGTGAAGGGAAGCAATTTAAATGATAGTAGATTTATGAGCAGAAACCACGGGAGCCAAAATGAAGAGGCACAGAATGTTTCAAGTGTGAAATGGGAACTGAGAGATAAGGGAGGCTACATCAAGACACAAGCCGGTAACAATAGTCTGCAAATCGAGAAGAGGTCTCAGAAGCAACCAGCCCCCTGGTGACACCTTGATCTCAGACCTCCAGCCTCCAGAATTTTGAGGTGGGTTTCTGTTGCTCAAAATGCCCAGGCTGTGGTGCTGTACTTTGACAGAACTGGCAAACTAATGCATCTAAGAGGGACAAAATTCCTAATTTTGTTTCCATTCCCCTGCTCCCTGGACTGCTGCAGATGCACTGCCGCCTAAGGCCCATGGAGAGATGGTTTGGACTTGGTTCCTTAGTGCTGGTGGCTGTCTTAAAGGCGCCCAGTGGAATGATATGTGAACAGACGTCCAGCAAATGCATACAGATCCCGTGCATCTTGCTGTCAAGATGATTGCTAGAAATATTCTGATTCTGATTTTATCTCTGCATGACAGCTCACCACTCAGTACTCACTCCCGGAACTTAGAGATTTTGAAAGGGGTGGCAGCTAAAGGTTTGTCTTGAGATTCAGAGGAGACTTTTGAGCTGGAACAAACTAAGGCTTTGAACTGATTACAGACATGTGTGGACCTCAGGAATCAGGAGTGGAATAGCACGCCCTCAAAGGATGATGTGTTAGCAGCTTCATCTTTATTGCAATGCCTGGAGGTGGCACCTAGTGTAAAGTCATTGCCAGGAGATGAAATTTCTTCCTGTAACTTCTGTTCCCACCATTGTAATGTTCAGCCATGTGGTCCTCCCTAGAACCATATTGGTGTTTTATCCATGAATTTTATGGAACTGTAAACTAAATAAACCTTAAAAAGGAAAGGAGAGGGGAAGCAGGGAAGAGAGAAGAGGCATCACCCTAGAATTCTAAAACTATTGAAAATGCCCTTCTGTAATGAAGAGAAAGTTCTCAAATGAAGAAAAGCTGGGGAAAAGAGTCTCTAACAAAACATCTGAGAATGACTAAAGGCTTTTACCTAAACAGAAAAATAGTGATGGAAAGAAGGACAAAGAATGAAGAGGAAAAACATGGCGATAAAATTATGAATGAATTAAATGGATTTCATCTTTTTGTCTCACCTATGCTTAATAGTTAAAGGAACACTAACAGCCCTGACTCATGTGATTCCAAACATGCAAATGGGGAACTATGGTGACTGCATGTGGAGAACGGGGGGATGAACAGAAGGGAGTTCTCAGACTTAAAGGGAGAAGCTAGCCACACCAGCAGATTGTGACAGATTTCTGCTTTCCATTCAAGGGCGAGTTTTCACTCTGGAGCAAGAGTTTCAAAGCCAACACCTGGTATTGGGGGGCAGGTAATTCTTTACAGTAGACGCAGGTTCTTGTACCTTGTAGGAACCCTGCAGACTCCCTGGCCTCTGTTCTATGGTGCCGGCAGCACCCACTCCCAGCTGAAACAAGTAGAAGTTCTCTGTATACTGCCAAATATGCCCTGCTTTGGGATCCTGGTGGCGAAGGCCATTGTTCTTCATTCCCTCCGTGTCTGTTTGGGATTGCGAAGATGTACCCATGCCAGTTGGGTTCCCTGCTAGAAGCCAGCGTCTATGTCACTGCATCTGATAAGACACAAGAAGGATGGCTGCTCTCCACCCCTCCCCCTCCTCACCAAGGGGAACAATTTTTTAAAGTCAGGTCTTAAACTCGCCCCCACCCCCACCATCGCAATAGTGTGCAGAAAATTGAAGGAGCATTATACAAAGGACATCACTGAAGATCAGTCTGTTGGGACATATGGCCTAGCCAGGGTCCTGAATGGCAGTGAGGCTCTGTTGGCCCATCAGTCACTAGCCATTGTCAGCCAGACTTCCCATCTCCCAGGGCTGGGTGCAATCAGCAGAGCCAGGAACCCGGTGCTGGCCAGCTCCCTGCATCAGCTGATGAGTGTCTCATCTGGGCAACGCAAAAGCTTCAGCTCCCCTGCATTTAATTGGTATTAAAGATTAAAAAGCAAATTACCAAAGCAATCACACAGAATCCACTTGTCTATATCTCGCTACGGCACCCAAGCAGTTTGATATTTACTGTCAGCTGGCATTTAATTACTCAACCAGATTCAGAGGCCGTAATTGACAGAATGCTGAAGACTAATTCTTTAAAAGGACGTTTTCCCCATACAAGAACACTTGGGCTCAGAGGTGACGCTGCTTCCCGTTCCAAGGATCAGGAGACAGCACCAGAGCAGATTGGCTTCCTCTGGCTCGCTCCTCCAGACTGTTCTCCAGTTGATTTTGGTCTTTGCGCCTGCTGGAGTTGGTGGGGGAAAAGCCAGAGGCATTGTAAATGATGGCTATGCCTTTCCCAGACACCAGATCCAGCGCTGCCACAAATCAACTGAAAGCCCACGAGCTAGAGAGGACCCTGCCCCAAGGCAGAATCCCACAGCCCACAGATCCATGCTGCTGAGAGCAAAGGAAGACACATCGATACAGCGTGGAAGGGACAGCAGCTCCTGACTGTTTAGTGGATTGTAGCTGCACACTGCAAACACATTTAAACTCTACCTCACTGTTCGATCTTGTGTGACCACCTGCATTGCTCTAACAATCTAATCTTGCATCAATGACATCATGTATATTTAATAATTTATACATTTATAGCAGGATTGGACTTGTGTGCATAGAATACAAAAAAGGACTGGTGCGGTTCTAAGAAAACCTTACTGGTTGCTGTCCAGACCCCACAGACTCACGGCAATGCTGACAACAGGAGGAAGGAGAACACACCTCTGGGTTAGCCACAGCTTTGAGCTCCAGGACGAACTTTTAAAAGTGATAATATTGGTGATCTCAGCAGAGCAAGTTTTCAAAAAGAAGCCGGGTGGTGGCGGCACATGCCTTTAATCCCAGCACTCGGGAGGCAGAGGCAGGTGGATCTCTGTGAGTTCGAGGCCAGCCTGGTCTACAAGAGCTAGTGTCAGAACAAGCTCCAAAGCAGCAGAGAAACCCTGTATCAAAAAAGCAAACAAAAAAGAAAAAGAAAGAAAGAAAGAAAGAAAGAAAGAAAGAAAGAAAGAAAGAAAGAAAAGCAATTTCCAAATATTCCCAAATCTCACTTAAGGTCAAAGTCAGAATGAATAAACTTTCTTTTCCAGCTATTGTTTTGGTTTTAAAATTTATATTTAAAAATTTCCATCTCCTTCCCTCCTCCTTCCCCTCCCTCCGCTCCTCCTCCCCCTTCCCGCCCCTCCTTCTCCCCCTTCCCTCCCCTTCCCTCCACCCATACCTCCCCTCCCTCCCTCTCAAGGCCATTTTTAAATATAAAAAAAAATAAATAAACCATGAGCAAGAAAAAAAAAACTAATTCTTCAAAATAAAGAATGATTGAGGCAGCTGGATAGGCAAATTTAAATATTCTTAAGAATGAGATTTTAACTTCTTCTGTTATAATGGAGGAGGGACTGACTTTTGTTATTGAAAAATATTAACTTTAAAAAAAACTTCTAATAAAACGTTGCATGTTATTTCCAAAGCAAAAAATAAATAAATAAATAAATAAATAAATAAATAAATAAATAAAATTTAAACATTTAAGCTCAAAATGGGTGGAAGTTGTTTTTTCCAAAAGAAAAGTGGTAGGAAGATAGGGCAAAAGGAAACGCTGATACGGAGGAATTGCTTCCTTTGAAACCCTGGGGTTTGGCCCTACACCCAGAGTCTGTGGCCCACTGCTGAGCTCACTCTGCTTGCATCTTCGGCGTCAGGAACCCCAGTCTCAGAGACTCCGTTGCAGTCATATATATCTGTGCACGGCCAAATCATCTAAGCCTGGATGAAGGTGCAGGCGGAAATTTTGTAAGCCAGATTTTCTTCCATACCCACCTAGCCTGATGGGGCAAGGGAGATGGACCAGCGCTATTTTTAAACTTCCGTGCAGCTAGGAGCTGCCCTACGTGGGTAGTATGTGCTGTGGCTCAGAGCTTGCAAAGCAGCTGTCAGTGGCCCAGGCGGTGCTAATGCGGCACAGATGCTCAGCATGCAGCCCAAGTTGGGTAGATTCAGTCCTGGGATTCTCTCCAGGAGCTCTGCCACTGCCCAGTTGGCCAGGCTCTTCCTCCCTCACACAGCTCTTCCCAAAGCACTCTCCTTCCAGAGCCTTCCAGGGACCATGCACCTTCTTTCAGTACCAGGGATGTTTATTTACCTTTACACACAGACTATTAATGGTTTCTTTTAAGAAATCAATTAAAGAAAGCCAGATGATGGTGGCTCATGCCTTTAATCCCACCACTTGGGAGGTAGATGCAAGTGGGTCTCTATTGAGTTCAAGGCTAGGCTGGTCTACAAAGAGAGTTCCAAGATAACCAGGACTGTTACACAGGGAAACCCTATCGTGAAAAAACCAAAAGGAGAAAAAAGAAAGAAAGAAAGAAAGAAAGAAAGAAAGAAAGAAAGAAAGAAAGAAAGAAAGAAAGAAAGAAAGAAAGGAAGGAAGGAAGGAAGGAAGGAAAAGAAATAAAGCAATAAAAGACCATATATCACATGTAGTGTGGAAATCTTGTCTGTTACTACAAACACAGGAGGCAAAGGTAGGTGCCATTTTTTCACATACCTACTGCTTCCCCTGGAATCTTTGAGATTTGAGCAGAAAAACTCCACTCTGCTTCCACTCACGGTGCCCCCAGTGAGTTTGCATCCTTCCCTTCAGGGCGACCAGGCTCCACACTAAAAACCACTCTGGCCTCAGATCTCAACAAAGAGCACTCGCTACAAAAATAACAAGAATTCATATTAATATTCATTTATTGGAAATACAATCCCAACAATCATTGCCCTTTTCATAAATGTCCTTCCAATACTTTGTTTTAAAAATGTATTTTTGCTCATTATGATGATACAATGTATTTAGTTTTAAACTTTGGATTTATCACTTAATATTTGGCAGGCATTTTCTCATTGCACAGTGTTCGAGAGCTTTATTTTTAAGTGGAAACAGCATTTCTGTGGTCACAAGCCCCTTGCTTACTTAATCATTCTCCTATTGTTCGGCAGTCAGATGGTTCTATCTTTTATCATTATGATGAATAACCTAGAAAGAACATCCATGGGTATAGATCTCTGCCCCATCATTGATTGCATTTGTAAATTTCTAAGAGTGGAATTATTGAGTCAAAAAATATGAACATGTTATAGTTCTTAAAATAAATTGCCAAATTTATATCCAGAGGTTGTTTCAATTTGTTCACCCACCAACATGTATTATCTTCATTTTTTAAAAAATCTTTAATAATCTGATAACCCTAAGATTGTGTGTAGTCAAAGTTATTGATTGGCTCCTTTGTGGTTCGTTCCACCATCCCAATGCTAAGAAAGACCATTCTCATTCTGAAGGCCGGAAAATAATCATCTAAATGTTTGTTCACAGACTTATCCTCTTACATCTATCTCTATAATCTATACAACATGAGCAGATTGGCAAGTAGTGAATCTCTTCTGAGGGAGGGCTCCCCGTCTCTCATAGCTGCAAACTTCATGTGTCTTCTTCATGTTTGATTTCTCTTCTGTTTCAGAATGAACCCATCTGATTTTCTTACCTAAGGTAGGTAACTTCGCCGCTCCCACTGTGAACGGAACAGAGAGAGACTCAGTCTCCTTTTCTCCTTGGATATGCACCCCCAGGGGCTCCGTCTAGCTTCAGAGTTAATTTAATGTTTAGTGTGCTCAAGGGCTGAGCCTGAGCAAGCCTATTCACTAAGTGCTGAGTGCTAGTAAGCCTGGCTTCCTAACAAAACAGAGGCTCACATTCTGTGATCCACCAAAGTCAGTGGCCAGTGTAGTTAACAGGGAGCCTGCCCTCCATATCCACATCCCCCAGGGGAGAAAGAAAGATGTCTTTGCCGGAAACACAGACTATTTTCTTGTCACTACTCCCTAAATGACTCAGTAGAATAACTCTATGTTAGTGTTGATACTGGACTATCTTCAGTTATCTAAGAATAATCGAAGCTATCCAGGAGATAGGTGCAGATTCTATGCAAACACTAACGCATTCGATAAAAAGCACTTAAACATCTGGAGAATTTTGGAACTCCACTGAGGCCCTCGAGCAAGTCCCCCATGGATACAGAGGGGCAATAACATCAGTCTTCTTTCTGAGTTTATGTTCATCTCAACTCATTTTAAACATGAATAGAATGAGGCAAGTTACCAACCAAAATCACACACACACACACAAAAAAAAATTCAACAGTTTAAAATGGCTTTTCAAACCAGCTCAGCAATGTTTCCTAATAGTCTCTCACCAATATACGGATCCTTCACCAGATAAAATATTGTACAAATACACACTTAGGTGTAGACTTCCATCTTTTATTTTATTTATGATACTGATTCCAACTGGAGATTTGTAAAATTGCTATTTGTGTTTTTAAGTTTTTGCCATTTTTTTTATTTGCTGTGTGTGTGGACACACACATGCCACCGTGAGTGTCTGAAGGTCAATGGACAACTTTGGGGAGTCTGTTCTCTCCTTTCACTCATGTAGATCCTGGGCATCAGATTCAGGTGATCAGTCTTGGCAGCAAGCGCCTTCACCTGCTACGCCACCTCGCTGGCCCCTGCTATGTGTTTTAAAGGCTGTGGTGATGATATTATTCCCCTGAATTATCAGAGAAGCTTGAGGCCATGCTTCCCAGATTTTTCTGTGTCTGAGAATCACAGAATCACCTTGGAGCTGGTGACAATCTGAGGGTAGGTCATATGTCACCAATCAAATCAGGCATGGTGGGCGGGAATGACAGCCACCAATCAAATCAGGCATTGTGGGCGTGAATGACAGCCATGTATTCCAGCATCCCAGGTGATTTTCATATTTTCAGCGCAGTTTAACAACAACTGTAGCAGAAGACACCTGTGCCAAGTCAAGTGCCCAAGAACCAAAGGTGTTATGCCGATTCCATTCCCGCCCCTTACTCTTCATTAGTAGTTAGTACCCGATCACGGCTTTCCATTGTAGAAAGAGTTTGTACTTATAAAAGAATGTCTGTTTCATAGTCACATTGCACAAAAGAAATCCATGAAGTTTCCTTCCGTTGTAGGTCTTGCTAGCCGGTGAGAGTGTGTTGATAGAGACCTGAGGCGTGTTGTCCAGGGGATAAAGTAAGGGAGGATAAAGTAAGGTTTGCACAATACAGGTGCAAACCACCCACAAACACAGACCACACAGAAGCCTGCTCTTCAGCCCTCATATTAGGAATAAGCCACCACTAAACGGTTGAACTAGGCACTCATTTCTGTATCGATTCGAAGTATAATTTAAAAATGGGAATTTTTCCTTTTCATTTATAACATTTGCAGAATCTTGAACTTGCGCCAGACTATAAAAAAAAAGCCTAGAATTTATATAGCATGTTTCATCTCCACCCCAGCCCCAAATGTGCATCGACTGTTTTAGCTTTTCTGTGCCTCTCTGTTAGAGCATTCACGTGAACCAGGACTATTGCAACTTCTACAGCCCCCGATGTCCTTGTTGTAACCCAGAAGTGTCTGGTGCAGGGAGGGACTTGGACACAATGCTCTAACACCCTCTCAGGGAGAGTTGCAAAACTCTCACTGGTTTTGGTGGCCACAGATAGATTTCTGAGTCCTACACAGCATTAATGCCATGCTAGGCTGCCTTTAATAATTACCTTTTGTAGTCCAAAATGCATACCCTTGTCTTCTGCCCTTGGATGGCCCCGGAACACTAACATGCGAGACAGTGTTCTACTCTGTCCCATCCTACCACTTCTCTGCTCAAACTCCTTCCTCTCCGCTATGCCTTTAATGTCTTCAGGTAGGCAGAGGTACAGCTAAGCCAGCTGAGCCTAGTACCCATCCCTCCAGAATTTATGCCATTCTCTTGTGTTTTTTTCTCACACCGTGTACTGTCAGAAGGCATGTTAGCATCAAAACTTCTGTGTTTCCCACATTCTTTGCAGCCACTCCCAACCCAGAATACAGGCACAGTCTAAAGTTTGGTCCATACCATTCTCTTCTCATTCTCAGCATGCCCCAAAAGTGTGATCTTGTACTCATATTATCTTGACTTTCTCCAAAACTTTAGCTCTGTATCTTTGCTGACTACCAGAGATCCTCCAGTGACCTCTCCAGGGCAATTTGTTTCAAAGAAACCAAAGCCAAACACTCTCACTTCCCCTGGTATTCTTGTGACACTCATGTGACTATGTAGATAGCTCATTCTGTAGCCACCAGAAGCAGGGTAGTGATAACTAAAATCAAGGTAGTAATCAATGACAAGAATGTGTGAAATTTGTCAGGCACATCCCTGAGGTCAGGCACTATGCTGACACTCAAGCCTGCATCTCATTTATTAGGCAGCCAGTCTCCCAAGCAAACAGTAGCATCATCATCATACAGCTATGCAGGCTGGAGCCTAAAGGATCTAAGGCCCTTGTTCTGAGCAATGCAGCTAACATGTAGACTCTGAGAGCTGAAGCCTTCTCTGATACTGCTGGGTTCCCCGTTCCTCTCCCAGGGTCCTCTGAATACCCCTGAGTAGAACCATGGACAGCTCCACAGCAACGTTGCCCAAGTGACTTAAGCCAATGAGACCTCAATCCAAGGATATAGGCTGTGGTTGTAATTAGAACGGTGTTCTCTCCACTCACCAAAAGAGATGCTACACTAGAGCCCTAACGCTGCCCCAGGGTCTTAGAATGAGACTTTACTTGGGGAAGAGTCCTTTCAGAAACAACCAAGTGAAGATTTGGTAATGAAGATACAATCTACTCTCTAATCCACTATGATTAGTTGTCCCTTAAAAAGGGAGAGTT
This sequence comes from Arvicola amphibius, assembly GCF_903992535.2. Classification (NCBI taxonomy): domain Eukaryota; kingdom Metazoa; phylum Chordata; class Mammalia; order Rodentia; family Cricetidae; genus Arvicola; species Arvicola amphibius. Next base: position 95,881,142 of record NC_052049.1, on the reverse strand, counting down.
TAGACATAGTGCCTCACAGGACAAATATCACCTGAAGATGAGAAGTTTGTCACCCACCTTAAGGAATGACACACCAGCATCTAGTACAGAAGCTCAGAACAGAAAACATGTGGAAGGACCATGGACCAGGAGCTCCTTGATAGTAGACTTTGTTCTCCACAGCTGTGAGTCAATAAATTGTTCTGGTTCTAAGTCACGCAGGTCATAGTACTCTCTTACAGTAGCAATAATGTGAATAATGTGACTGACCTTAGTCAGCTTAGGTGACCACGCTTGAGAGAGGAGCTGCTCAGGATGTCTAAAATGCCTCTCCCTTCCCCCACTGGATGTGATTAAAGGAGCACATTGACACCAACTTATGACTGTGAGCAACTTGCAAACATAAGGAAAGGCAGATCCCAAAAAGTGGCTCTTGCCTTCTAGTCCTGAGCCTGCTCATACCTGGCAGCACCCTTGTAGTGTGAAGCGGCGGGCTGTGTCCCGCCACCCGGCTAGCTTTACCCAAAATAATTACACGGAAACTGTATTTTTTTAAAACACTGTCTGGCCCATAGTTTTAGCCTCTTATTGGTTAATTTTTACATCTTTTTTTAACCCATATTTAGTAATCTGGGTAGCACCACGAGGTGTGGCTTACCAGGAGAGATCTTAACCTGTGTCCATTTTGGAGAGGAGCAGCATGGAGACTCACTATGGTGACTGCCTGAAGCGTCTCTCCAACTCTACTTCCTTGTTCCCACAATTTTGTTCTGTCTACTCCACCTACCTAATTTTTTGTTCTTAAAGGGCTAAGGCAGTTTTCTTTATTAATTAACCAATGAAAGAAACATAGACAGATAACTCTCCTCCATCATTTCCCCTTTTTCTGTTTAAACAAAAAAGAAAGGCTTTAACTTTAACATAGCAAAATTACATATAACAAAACAGTTATCAAGCAAGTATTACAGTTACAATATTTAAATCTATTTTATCTTTTATCATAACTAAGGAAAGCTATAACTATCTATTTATTCTTTAACTCCATCAAAGACTCCAGAAGGATATAATGCTACCTAAGTAAACAAGAAATAAGTAACTTATAAAGCTCTAGAAATGACAGAGACAACTCGCTGCCTGGACAGTCACCCAAAGTTCCTCTGTACCGCTGGGGCATCCATCTTTGGGCTTTAGGCCCACAGTATCCAGCAGACATTTCCATGAAGCAGAAAAATTCCAAAGACAGTTTAGTCACTTTTTGCTGTGTCCTGCAGAACGTCTTGCAGACTCTTTCACGACTCAGGAACCCTGAGAGACCATCTCACCTTTAGGCAAGTTTAGCAGTCCTCTTTCTCTGGGTTTCTTGTGTCCAGTTTATGCAACAGTCCAGGCAAGAGCAGTTTCTTGCCCAAATGGCTAACAAACTCCATAAGTAGCCTCTTCGATGCCCATCTTCCTCTTGAAGTAGATTGGTGCTGCCAGGAGCAGACGTGTCTCATTGTCATGAAAAACCCTAAGTTATTAAAACATTAAATGCCATATTTTGCAGTCTTTGAAAGATATGAAGAATGTCTATCTGAAATATATCTATGCACATCTAGAAAATGACTAACATGACTACAAGCTTGACTATTAATCGATGATTATCCATTAACAACCTATATTTCCTAATTATACATTACATTTTTTAAAATGAACTACAATCACAATAGCTTAATCAAAATCAGAAATACATATACATATAACAAATTGACCTTAAAATCCATACAGCTTAGGTGACCACGCTTGAGAGAGGAGCTGCTCAGGATGTCTAAAATGCCTCTCCCTTCCCCCACTGGATGTGATTAAAGGAGCACATTGACACCAACTTATGACTGTGAGCAACTTGCAAACATAAGGAAAGGCAGATCCCAAAAAGTGGCTCTTACCTTCTAGTCCTGAGCCTGCTCATACCTGGCAGCACCCTCTCCTTTGAGGTGAGGGGTTTTATGTTAATTAGTTTGAGTCGTAGTTACAGCAGAAAGCATAGTATCCAGAGGAGCTTTGGGAGGTAAACCCTTGCCCCCCAAAATAGCAATGAACAGAAGTGAAGATGGGATTCGAAGAAATTCCATCCAAACTTGAAGCAGTATTCCAGCCCTCTTTGTGATGCCATCTCATACGTAAAGATTTGGGTGTCCTAGGCTACCCCCGGCGAAAGCAAACCTCCATCTCTGATAATGTTTATTTCCTTGCTTTGCTCTGTTCCCATCTGTACCCACTCATAGCTTCTGCCCAGAACCTTGAAGCTAAGACAAGCATGAAGTTCTCCTTTTGAACCCTGAGATATACACTACTGACCTACTGAATCCTTCTCTGGCCACTCTAAGCCACCTGACCTCATGAATCAGCCTTTCTGTCTTACTACTCCAGCAGATGCTATACTTCCAGGAGACATCCAAGTTCTAATCAAGCTTTGCCAAAGAAGAGTCAGTTTCTCCCAATCTACTTGATGGAGAAAAACTCTTGCAAACCTCTGCTCTAAGATACAACAGGGACAGGTGACTGCAGCTCACTGACTTGAAGGTTTTATGAGCAGTATACATTTATCACACTGAGATGATTTGCAGTAGCCCACATGTAGTTAATGCACCCAGTTCATGAATGTAATCTCCAAAAGCAGGTCTCCTTTAAGTCTAACCTGGATTCCAAGCCATTTAAAAGTCAACATAATAACTCATTGCTTTGCCACATTGCACAAATAATATTAAAAATGTAATGCCTACAAGGTACTCAATAATATTGGAAAATATTTTAATGCCTACACTATGAAGTACTATGTTAGAGAAACTAGAGATTCTGTTTACACTTAACTGTGTACCAGCAGGGGAAGAAGAAGGCAGGCAGGGGAGAATAAACACTGGGATTATCTAAGCAAAGAACTGCTTCTGTTTCCCATTAGATCAAACCAGTAATCATATGTGTGAGTAAAACAACCACAGAAGCCTTACAAGCCATCTTAATAGCCTCAGACTGACTGATTAGCAAGTAATAATTATGAAGCTACTTTATGTATTGTGTCACTCGATCACACTAAAATACATATGTACGGAGATCCACTTCACCATCAGGAAGAGACTTAGCACCCCCAAGATACTGGATGAGAGACTAGTCAGGGGACAGGCTTGATGTACAAGTCTGGGTTCTTCCTTGTCTGGTCCAGGCGTTTTTCTGCAAGTCTGCTGGTACAGCTGATGTGATGGGCAAGAGGGATTGAAAAAGAAAAGCTGTTTTCTGTCAGCTGTGCTGGGCTTGGCCCCAGCCCTGCTGAGTTGCATGCAGGACACTGGGCTGGAAGAGCCATGTTGGAAGTGACTCCTTTGATGTTCTCAAAGGTCGGAGCACATCGTTCTCCTTTGGAGTGTCACTCGGCTGTAGACAGAGGATGTTTCAGTGCTGGGAGAGCCAATTAGAGCCAATTAGAGCCCAACTAACCTCCCATGACACTGAAATTCCTTGTAGAACTTGCCAGTTTCTTGCAAAAATAGTGTGCATCTGCACCTATCTCCAGTAGGGAGCATGCCCAGACCACAGATAGCCCCAGTGACTCAAGTCACTGTCCACAGTCACTACACACTACAATTACTTGGACAGATCTTTAATTTAACTAATACCTAGATGCCATGCGTACAATTCAGTTGAGATGGCCTGAGTTGAAGATCTCAGCATCAGTCTTTTTAAAAATAACTCCAGGTTGCAAAAACAATGCAGTCTCTGAACTCATCCAACAATACAACTGAGCTGCCAAGACACACAGCTTTTCTCTTCTACTCCACTATGACAGATTTTTCTGAATTAATTAGAGCCTGTCTTTATGAACTTTGAATTACTGTTTAATGTCATCAATTATTTATCTTTTGTTTTTTTGTTGGGAGATGTTTGAGCCCACATCCTCATACAAGTTAAGGACACTCTCTACCCCCAAGTCACACTCCAAGTTCTAATATTAAGTCTTTAAGACATGTTCTGAATAAGAATTTTACATTATTTTATTCTTTCCTAACCAAAAGTATTTCAGGGATTTGAACTAAGCAAGTAGACAAAGTAAAACATTTTATAAACTTCTTTTCCAAATATTATTGAAAACTGCTTTTGTCCAACAGAAAACTAAGCTGAGGTAGTGACTTCCACAGGAGCAGGTACAAGGGAGTGACCACTGAGGGAGCAGGCTTGAGCCATAGACCTCTGCAGGTCCAGACATGAGTCAGGACCTCCAAAGGAGCAGGCCCAAGCCAGAGACCTCTGCCAGAGCAGTCCTGAGCCAGCAACCTCCACAGAAGCAGACCTGAACCAGCTAACTCTGCCAGAGTAAGCACAAGGCAGTGACCTCAACAGGAGCAGCCCCAAGCAAGAAACCTCCCTGGAAGCAGGCCTGGATGACTCCCAGTATTGCAGAGTGACTTCTGGACGAGCTGAGCAACCTCCAAGAACACCAAGTAACCTCCAGGGTGACTGGAACTGTGGCTCTGACTGTACCAGGATGAGAAAACATCTGAGCCTTGGATCCACTGGCACCTGGAAGATTGATCACCATAGACACAACCCCAAGTACACCGGTCAGAATAAAAGATGGGTAGACAAGTTAAAAACACACTCAACACCACAAAGAGCAACACAACACCAATAAAAACTAGTGATCCTACAACAGCAAGACTTGAACAAACCAAATATAGATGAAGCAGAAGCAAATGACCTAAAAAATAACTTTAGGAGAATGTTTGAGGCCTTAAAGAAGAAATGAAAAATTCCCTCCAACCAGTGGAGGAAAAGACAAACAAAAAATTAGAAGAAATCAACAAATTCCTTAAAGAAAAACAAGAAAAAAGCAATCAAACAGATGAAAGAAATGATTTAAGACTTGAAAAATGAAATACAGACAATAAAAAACACAAACCAAGGAAATTATAGAAACGGAAATTATGATAAAATGATCAAGAACCACAAATGCAAGCATAAAGCGCAGAACACAAGAGATGGAAGAGTCTCAAGTGCTGAAGATACAATAGAGGAAATAGACTCAACAGTCAAAGAAAACACTAAATCTAGCAAAAGCTAAACATAAAATATTCAGAAAATATGGAACACCATGAAAAGACCAAACCTAAGAACAATAGGGATAGAAAAAAGAGAAGAAGTCTAACTCAAAAGCACAGAAAATATATTCAACAAATTGTAGAAGAAAACTTTCCCAACCTAAAGAGGATAATCATATGACTGGAGAGGTCGGGACCCAATAAACTAGACATTGTGGTCAGCACAGCTCTGTGCGGGCCTCTTCCACTGTTACAAGGTGTAGCTTGCTTCAGTCACGCTTCTTTTGTTCCCTTCAAGCTTACAGCTTTGTCATGGTAGATCCCTTCCTCATTGGATCTCATAAAAACAAGATTTTCCCCCTATTCACACCCTTCCTTGTTCACCCCTCCTCTCTAACAGAAGTAAAGGATCCAAAGTCTTTAAGAAAAAGTGTGCCCCAAGTTCCAATACCCAATCGTGTCCCACGGTAATGTTTTAGAATACTGAATAATCTGTTGTAGAAGTTGTGGTGAGCACAACTTCTGAGTCAAGTGCCGATTCCTCACTCCAAAAAAGAAAAGCAAATGTGACCAGAGCATCTTAACAACAAAGTTGTCCTCGCTTTGATATCCTGTAAGAATACAAATTCAGTCAGTCTAGCTCTACACCCAATCTCCTTTGCAATGTTTGCAGAATTTGGGCATGGTCAATTGTTTAAGGTAGGAACGTCCCTGTGACAAGTCTCCTTTCCCTCTCAGGATTTATTTAGTCACTAACAACCACTTATTTTTCTTTATCAGTATATATTCATTTTAGAAGATAAATTTTCATTGTGACATTTTTATACATGCTCTGATTATATTCATGCTTGTCCGCTCCTTTCAGAGTTTACTAGTATCATCTCAGTATCTCAGTTTAGTCTCACACTGTTTAGGTCTTGAAATGTTAATAAAATAATTTCCTCTATGCTCATTTCTCTACTCCAAGAAATACTAGGTCCTTCACGTAGACTATTATTTATATACAAGAACTTAATAGTGTCTCTCTTGTTCTTAAAATTAGATCACACCATCTTCCACCTACCATGATAAAATTGAGTGTCTTCATTACAAGACTTTAGACCCAACAGCTCCTTTTCAACCTCTCCAGTATTAGATTAGATAATGCTAGCAGCTATAACTTATTTTCCTCATACATGGTTATCAAGATGTACCATGAAGGTACATCTACTTTTTAAAATCCTGGCTTGGAAGTAACAGATTTGCTTCTGTTTCTTAGATGGCATCAGCACAATTACAATCACTCCTGAAAACAAGGAAATGTATTTCTAGGGCTTACAACTATTGCTCAGTAACAATTTTATTCTGTTAGAAGAGGGAACATGAGTTTCCGTCTCTGTTGCAAGCTGAGGAATCTCTGCTAATACCATACCTTCTGCTAAGCTATGTATATTAGTTTTCTTCAATTACACCACTGTGTCTCTTCATGTTAGTATTGCCTTCTGCTCATGGCTGATTCCTACTTTTTCCTTTAAAATTTATTTGAGCCATCTATTATAGAAGGCTAGCATTCCTCTTCTTCCATCATGAATAACTTCTTTGTATAAAAAATTATTTCAGCCGGGCGGCGGTGGCGCACGCCTTTAATCCCAGCACTCGGGAGGCAGAGGCAGGCGGATCTCTGTGAGTTCGAGGCCAGCCTGGTCTACAAGAGCTATTTCCAGGACAGGCTCCAAAGCTACAGAGAAACCCTGTCTCGAAAAACCAAAAAAAAAATTATTTCATTGTAATAAGTATCGGATAATCTTGAAAAAGATATGCATATGAAGATATAAGAAGCTTACAGAACACCAAATAGACTCGATCAAAATCTCCTCTACACTTATTAATCAAAACACTAAACATATAGAATAAAGAAAAAATATTAAGAATTGCAAAAGAAAAAGACTATGTAACACATAATGGCAGACCTATCAGAATTATACCTGATTTCTCAATAGAAACAATGAAAGCCAGAGGTCCTGGTCAAGTATTATGCAAAATTAATGATGCCAGCCCAGATTACTATACCCAGCAAAACTTTCAATCACCATAGATAAAAGATATTCCATGATAGAACAAGATTTAACCAATATTTAGCCACAAACCTAGCCCTACACAAAATACTAGAAGGAAAACTCCAACCCAAGGAAGTTGCCTACATCCACAAAAACACAGACAATATATGATCTCACAGCAGCAAATCCCAAAGAAGGGAGAAAGCACACACAATAACATCACCAACAACAAAAACTAAAATAACAGAAGCTAGAAATCACTGGTCATTAATAGCCCTTAATATAAATGGGCTCAACTCACCTATAAAAAGACATAAGTTAACAGACTGGATACAAAAACAGAGCCAATCCTTCTGTTGCATATAAGAAACACACCTTGCCGGGTGGTAGTGGCTCACGCCTTTAATCTCAGAACTCAGGAGGCAGAGGTAGGTGGAACTCTGTGAGTTCAGGGTTAGCCTGGTCTACAGAGCTAGTTTCAGGACAGGCTCCAAAGCAAAACAGAGAAACCTTGTCTTGAAGAAAGAAAGAAAGAAAGAAAGAAAGAAAGAAAGAAAGAAAGAAAGAAAGAAAGAAAGAAAGGAAGGAAGGAAGGAAGGAAGGAAGGAAGGAAGGAAGGAAGGAAGGAAGGAAGGAAGAAAGAAAGAAAGAAAGACACCTCAACCTCAAAGACAGACATTGCATCAGAGTAAAGGCTTGTGAAAAAGTTTTCCACTAATATTTAACAAAATAGACTTCAAACTAAAATCAATGTAAAGAGACTAAGAAGAACATTTCATGTTAGTCACAGTAAAAAAAAAATCCATCAAGAGGAAATCTCAATGCCGAACATCTATGCCCCCAAATACAAGGGAACCCTCATGTGTAATAGAAACACCTCTAAAGATTAAATCACACATCAAACCCCACATACTAATATTTGCATACTCTCACCACTGCACAGGTCTGTCAGACAGAAAATTAACAGAGAAATTAGGGAACTAACAGATGTTATGACTCAAATGGACTTAACAGACATCTATAGAACATTACATCCAAAAATAAAGAATCCACCCTCTTCTCAGAACCTCATGGAACCTCCCAAAAACCGACTACATACTAGGTAACAACGTAAACCTCAAAAGATACAAAAGTTGGAATAAACTCATGTATCTTATTGGATCACCATGGCTTAAAATTAGAAGTCAGCAGTAACACTAATTCCAGAAAGCCCACAAACACGTGGAATTAAACAATGCTCACCTGAATCATCAATGAGTCAAGGAAAAAATAAAAAAAGAAATTAAAGACTTTCTAAAATTCAATGAAAATAACCACACAACATACCCAAATTTATGGGACACCATGAAAACAGTGTTATAGGAAAGTTCATAGCACTAAATACCTACATAAAGAAGCTGTAAAATCCCACACTAGTGAATTAACAGAACATTTGAAAACTCTAGATCAAAAAGAAGCAAACTCACCCAGGAGGACTAGACAGCAGGAAATAATCAAATTGAGAGCTGAAATCAACAAAATAGAAACAAACAAACAAACAAAAATCAAAGAATCAATGAGACAAGGAGTTGGTTCTTCAAAAAAAATCAACAAAATAGACAAACCGTTATTCAACTAACCAAAAGGCAGAGAGAGAATATTCAAATTAACAAAATCAAAAACAAAGGGAGACATGAAAACAGACATGGAGAAAATTCAGAGAATCATTAAGTCAAATTTCAAAAACCTGTAATCCACAAAACTGGAAAACTTAAAGGAAACGGACATTTTTCTGGATAAATATCACCCAAACTAAATCAAGACCAGATAAGCAATTAAATAGACCTATAACTGCTTAAAAAATAGAAACAGTCATCAAAAGTCTCCCAACCAAAAAAAGCACAGGACCAGATGGTATCAGTGCAGAATTCTATAAGATTTTCAAAGAAGAACTAATACCAATACTTCTCACATTGTTGCACACAATGGAAACAGAAGGAACATTGCCAAACTCTTTTTATGATACTACAATTACCCTGATAAACCCATGCAAAGACATTACAAAGAAAGAATTACAGACCAATTTCACTCATGAACATTGATGCAAAAATATTCAATAAAATATTGGCAAATGGAATCCAAATGTTATAAGGAAGGACACTTGATTGTTCCAGCCACTCGGCAGCTCAGACCCAAAAACTCAGAAACTGTGTTAATTAAATCACTCTGTGGCCTATTAGCTCTAGCTTCTTATTGGCTAACTCTTATATCTTAATTTTACCCATTTCTAGTAATCTATGTATTGCCATATGGCAGTGGCGTACAGGGTAAAGTTCCAGCATCTGTCATCATGACTTCTCTATGACTCTGCCCTTATTTCTCTCAGCATTCAGTTTAGTTTTCCCTGCCTATCTCTACTTCCTGTACAGGCCCAAGACAGTTTCTTTATTAACCAATGGTATTCACAGAGTACAGAGGGGAATCCCACATCATCCAAGAACACATGAGAAAAATCATCCACCATGATCAAGTGTGCTTCATCCCAGAGATGCAGGGATGGTTCAACATATGAAAATATATCAATGTATTCCACCATATAAACAAACTGTATAAAAAAAACACTTGATGATCTCATTCAATGCTGAAGAAGCCTTCAACAAAATATAACATCCCTTTATGATAAAGGTCTTGGAAAGAGTAGGAATACAAGGAACACACCTAAACATAATAAAGGCAATATACAGCAAGCCAACAGCCAACATCAAACTAAATGGAGAGAAACTCAGAGATTCTACTGAAATCAGGAACAAGACAAGGTTGTCCACTCTCTCCCTATCTATCCAATATAGTTCTTGAGGTTCTAGTTAGAGTAATAAGATGACAAAAGGAGATCAAGGGGATACAAATCAGAAAAGAAGAAGTCAAACTCTCACTCTTTACTGATGATATGATAGTTTACATAAGCGAACTCTAAAATTCTACCAAGGAACTTCTACAACTCAAAAACACCTTCAGTAATGTAGGAGGACACAAGATTAACTAAAAAAAATCAGTAGCCCTCCTTTACACACATAATAAATAGACTGAGAAAGAAATCAGAGAAACATCACCCTTCACATAAATAGCATAAAATATCTCAGAATAACTCTAAACAGACAAGTGGAAGGCCTGTATGACAAGAACTTTAAATCTTTGAAGAGAGAAATTAAAGAAGACACCAGAAAAATGGAAAGATCTCTCATTCCCTGGGGTAGGTAGAATTAACATAGCAAAAATGGCAATCTTACCAAAAGCAATCTACAGATTCAATGCAATGCCCATCAAAATCCCAACAAAATTCTTCACAGACCTCAAAAGCACAATACTCAACCTCATATAGAAAAGCAAAATCCCCAGGACACCCAAAACAATCCTGTACAATAGAGGAACTTCTGGAGCCATCACAATCCCTGACTTCAAACACTACTATGGAGCTACAGTACTGAAAACAGCCTGGTATTGGCATAAAAACAGACAAGAGGAGCAATGGAACCGAATAAAAGACCCAGATATCAATACATACCTCACCTACAAACACCTGATTTTTGACAATAAAGTAAATATATAAATATATGTGTATATACATGTATGCATATGTATATATATATATGTATATATATGAAAGAGAAAGCATATTTAACAAATGGTGCTGGCATAACTGGATATCAACAGATAGAAGAATGAAAATAGATCCATATCTATCACTATGCACAAAATTCAAGTCCAAATGAATCAAAGACCTCAACATAAAGCCAACCACACTGAACCTCATAGAAGAGAAAGTGGGAAGTACACTTGAATACATTGGCACAGGAGACCACTTCCTAAATAAAGCCCCATTATCACAGACTGGGACCTCCTGAAACTGAAAAGCTTCTGTACAACAAAGGACACAGTCAACAAGACAAAGCAGCAGTCTACAGAATGGAAAAAGATCTTCACTAACCCCACATCAGACAGAGGACTGATCTCCAAAATATACAAAGAACTCAAGAAATTGGTCATCAAAAAAACAAATAATCCAATAAAAAATGGAGTACAGACCTAAACAGAGAACTCTCAGCAGAGGAATCTAAAATAACTGAAAGACACTTAAGGAAATGCTCAACATCCTTAGCCATCAGAGCAATGTAAATCAAAACAACACCGAGATTCCATCTTACTTCTGTAAGAATGGCCAAGATCAAAAACACTGATGACAACTTATGCTGGAGAGGTTGTAGAGTAAATGGAACACTCCTCCATTGCTGGTGGGAGTGCAAACTGGCACAGCCACTTTGGATATCAGTATGGTGATTTCTCAGAAAAATTAGGAAACAACCTTCCTCAAGACACAGCAATACCACTTTTGGGTATATACCCAAAGGATTCTCAATCATACCGCAAGGACATGTGCTCAACTATGTTCATAGCCATATTGTTTGTCATAGCCAGAACCTGGAAACAACCTAAATGTCCCTCAACTGAAGAATGGATACGAAAAACGTGGTACATTTACACAATGGAGTACTACACAGCAGGAAAAAAATGACATCTTGAAATTGATGGGCAAATGGATGGATCTAGAAAATATCATATTGAATGAGGTAACCCAGACCCAGAAAGACAAATATCATATGCACTCACTCATAAGTGGCTTTTTGACATAAAGCAAAGAAAAACCAGCATACAGTTCACAATCCCAAAGAACCTAGACAACAATGAGGTCACTAAGAGAGTCATACATGGATCTAATCTACATGAGAAGTTTAAAAAGACAAGATCTCCTGAGTAAATTGGGAGCTTGGGGATCATGGGAGAGGGTAGAAGGGGAGGGGAGAGGAAAGGAGGGGAGTGGAGAAAATATATAGCACAATAAAAACAATAAAAAAGAAAAAAACTAAATCCATACCACCTAAAAAGACTTTGGCACCTTCGACAGTTCTTGTTACTTTCTTTATATATGTATGTATATGTTTTCTTTGTTTATCTATAAACACACATACACACATTTCCTATACTACAAAGCACTGTGAAAAGAAAAAGTACATAGGAAGTAATGAATGAATAAATGCATGGATGGCACAGAAACTAAAACTATAAGATAAATAACTTGTATTTGCACAAATAGATATATGAATATGTAGCTTATATGTAAATATAACCTTATTTCTAGTTGGCATCTGATAATAGGACATCTGTTAGAAGCTTCATATTTTAATTCAATCAGATGTAAATAACTGATACATATATATCAGGATATGACTTAACTTCTTAAATGTTAGTTATTACATTGATATCTTCTCTAATTATTATAATAAGACTTCATTATGCTCTTAAGTGGATATTCCAAGACAATTTAAAAATATAAAAGGGGTTCATGCAACTCCATGAAGTCAAATGCAAGTTAACTTTCAAAATAAATGAGAATACTTCCAAACATCATTAGATGATTATGTCCAATAATTATAAATTTTACATTTGGTTCTCAGTATTTCTTCTGTTCACAAAACCTTGAGCAGAAAGCATATCTATGGACATATATTTATGTCTATCTGTATTATACATTGTAAGAGAAAGATGACCCATCAAGATTGACAGGTGAGGAATTTGGCTAACTGGTGGATGGTTCGTTGAGTGTTTTATGCCTGTGTCTTATTAATCTATACAACAGCCTGGCAAATTTGATTACGACTCAGATGAGAAAACTTAAATTCTTGGTTTTTAAAGAGTCTTAGTAATTTGCTCAAGGTCATAGAGGTTGAATTGGCTTAGCTGAGAATTGAATTTGAGTTCACTGAGTCAAATGCCTGCATTGTTAACTACAGGAATAGAAAACAGAAAGCCAGGCTATGAGTCGGCCTTGGTTCTGGAGCCCTCAATTGAAAACAAGTCTCTGAGAGGACATTCTGATCTCTCTTTCCTAAAATTCAATGTATTCTGTATCCAAAATTCCTATCCTTTAGTCAGGAAACCCCTCCAGTTTCTGTGAAAAAAAAATGATTTCTCCAAATGAGTCAGATTAGCCCTCTGTTTTCAGCATTTATTTCTTTATTATTTGTTCTCATTATCTAGAAATCTCTATTTTAACCCTAATTGTCTCCCTGTGGTCATGATTAAGGCATGGCTGAAATTTGCATTGCAAACACCATGAGGCCCTCAATAACAGGAGCAGATGAATTCTGAACTTGGCGACTAACAGCCTTTATTGCTTCATTTTCGTGTTTTCCTGGCTTCGTTCTGGGCCAGAGTTGTTGATTTAAAAAAAAAAAAAAAAAAAAAAAACAGGTTCCAAAGGTTGGGAGGGGGTAGCATATAGGATGATGATTCCAAGCCTGCACTGACTCTATCAAGCAGATCAAAATTGAGCTTATTGCTGAAACCATATCTTTGAATACAAAAGCTCAAGGATCAGTGCCGCATGTACATTTTACTAATGAATATTTATAGGACCACCCACTGAGTGCACAATCTTACACAAGCTACTCTATTTATATGATGGCTATTTGGGAGAACCAACGTGGCCTTAGAAAGAGGCATGCTGTAGGTGGGATGCCTTTTTATCCCTCTCTAGGGGCGGGGGAAAGCCTTCATGGATATCTGCGCTTCTGCTCTGTTGTTTTAAAGTTTTATTTATTTTAGAAATAGTTACAGCCTAGCCAGGTAAATATATTGCTATAAATCCCATTTAACTTTTTCCCCCTCACTGGAATAGCCTCATAAAAGACAACAAAAACCTGTAGAAAATTCAATGAGGGAATAAGATTGTCAATACAGTGTGTGTATTTGGAAATAAAATGGCACAATCAGGTATAAAGAAGAGCCCACATTGGAGTTAATAAAAATCAGTCTAGAAGAAACCTGCCTCTTGGTGTCTAAGTAATCTTATCTTTTAATAACAATAAAACTTGCCTGGACTCTTCCTTTGGTGTCTCTAAGAGTTTGCCAGCCAAGTGTGGGATAGAATAGATGGAGAGTAAAAGAGCCAAACCTTTCTCTGAGCTCCATCACTGGAGACAGAAGGCGCCAAGCACAGGGTACCTCACTTGGCTGCACACTCCCCAGCATCACCACACCTCGGCTTGCCAGCGCAGAATGTGAACACGGAAGAGTGTGTGTATCAGGTACCATTTTGTTGCAAATAATGGAATGCATTTAATGAATAGTGGCTATAGCCTTTAATAGATGCCTCTAAATATTCAAATGCAAAACAATAAATCTGATCTCCAGAGCCTCGTAAAACTATTTTATTTTTATTGAACTACGATCTTTTCATGTCTCTACAAAGCCACTGACTGTAAGACGCATCATCCGTCTAATAGCTTTCCTGGGGAAAAGAGAAAACATGATGGCATTGAATATTGTATATAATTTATATATGATAGCAGTTTGCTTCCATTGTCAGCTAGTCACAGTCTAGAGTCATGAAGGAAAAGGGGTCTCAATGAGGGATTGTCTGTATTAACTTGGGCTCAGGGCACACCTGTGATAGATTTTCTTAACTGTGTCAATTAAAGTTGGAGGAGCCACCTTGAATGTGGGTAGCACCATTTCATGGCTCAGGCCTTGAACTGAAATGAAGAGGAGAGAGCCAGCTGAGTACTAGCAGGTATGCATTGATTTATTACTCTCTGCTCCTTCCTACAGACATCATGTGACGAGTTGCTTCAAGTTCCTGCCATCTTAACTTCCTGCCAATGAGGGACAATAACCTGCTACTGTGAGCCAAAGAAACCCTTCATCCCTGCAATAGGAAATGAAACAGACATAGATAGCAAGACACCCATTTATTTTAGAAACACTGAGATATGGAGAAACATATATTTTAGGTGAAAACTACTACAGAGGAAACGTATGCTTCATTTGAAGAGCATTCTCATATTCATCCTCTGATTTAATTTTTCACCAGACTTTCATAAGTTTGCATTAGTTATTATTCTCATTTTGCGGATGAAAAGAGTCAGTCCTCTCAGATGGCAATTAATTTGCCGGACACAGCACGGCTAATCACTCAATGCTTCTAGCTCTTTGCTGGCCAATGCGTCATTCTCTCTGTCACCCTAAGCTATCTTCCTGTCCTAACTTAGTAGAAGCTTTTGGGCTTGAACATGTTGCTGAGCACTAGAGAAGGTCACACGTACTCAGATCCTGCTACAGCAGCCTTCTCACTGCTCTAGAAAGTTCTTCATTCCTAAGAACAATCATCTCCTTCCCACCTTACAAATAATATCCTCTCCTGGCTGGGGGTGGGTAGGAGGATGAAGATGCAGCTGACTGTATGGCATACGGGCCTCCAGGGGAAGAAAGAGCGGGTCTTGAAGGCTCAGCTTGATCTTGGGCAGCTGGTTCGTTAATATTTCCTTGTTACTTATCTTAACAGAGAACACTGCTTTTGTGACTAGCATGGTGCCTAGGCTACAGAACAACCTGGGGTCCACTGAGAACCTTCTTTCTGAATCCTTGGCATGATGAATGTGTAACATCCATAAATCTCTAGTTCACTAAACTGCAGTCACCCTTCCCTGCAGTGTCTTGGGGTAGGGGTTTTGCAAGACGCTTTCTCCATCAAGTAGACTAGAGGAAGCTTATTCTGTCGTGGGAGTTTGGCTGAGTCTGGTTATGACTTAGAAGCCTCATGGAAGCTCATCACATCATGAGCTGGAATATGCTTGACAACTAAACATGGTCTTTGGCGGTAGCATCTGAGACTGGGCATGGGAAGGTTGGTGCTAGGGCACAGCTGACGTGTGTCAGTGCTACCAGACAGCATGGTGGCTACGGAATGTCTAAGTAGAGCACAGTAATGCCCCCACTCATATCAGTGTCTTCTCTACAGTGTATGTCACACATTAAACTAAAGGCGGATGTGACTGGCCCTGCCCCCCTATCACTGAAAGGATTCTGTCTAGAAGGGGTGACTCAGATTCAACTTTTGCCCTAACTAGTGCTTAAGAATAAGCATAGTTATCCACTTATGTATTTATGTTATTCATCAGCAAACTATAAGTTTTGGAACGCCTTTGTATTTGGACCTAGTGCTGTTCCTAATCACACTTAGAGGAGAAAACACTGATTGTGAATGTTGCAAGAAACACAGAGAGGACGAATAGGGGCTTGGTGGTGACCTTGAATCAGTGAAGGCTCGAAAACTCAACCAAAGTGGCCTCCGTAAAACTCAGGCACCACTCCCCTCGTTGCTCCTGTCACCAGTGGGCTGTAAGGCCTCAGCAGGAAAGGGGGACAGCTCTTTAAATCTCATTTTGCTGTGTCTCTTTACTTGCTTGGTGAGTAGAATGATGCTTAGAAAATAAAATTGAGTTGGGTCACTTAAAACCACAATAAGACACCACATATATCAGAGGGCTATTATCCAAAAGATGAACGATACAAGAGCTACCGGAGATATAGAGGAATGGATGCTTTGCCGGCTGCTGGTGGGAAGGTGTATTAGCACAGTTGCTACTGATACAACATCGAAACCGAAACTACCTTACTGTGCTCAGTAAGCTATGGCAAGCACAGAAGAACAAACACTGTAAGAGCTCCCTTAGGCCTGGAATCTAAGGCAGCTGAAGTAGAAGCAGCCCAGAGTAGTGTGGTGGCTGCCAATGCAAGAGTGGAGGAGAAAGGAGAAGTTGGTCAACATACAACTTTGTTATGAGAAGTTAAGGTACAACGCAAATGATAAAGGCTACGGGGATTGACTGCAGTAACCGTGTTATGTACACATATCAAATCACATATTGTGTATCTTAAATATATACAACTTTAATCATCAGCTAAAAGTTTTTTATTAATTTTAAATGTGTTGACTGTAAAGAAAACCTAAGCTATGAAGCTGGAGAAATGGCCCAGTAATTAACAGTGCATATTGCTCTCACACAAGGCCACAGTTTAGTCCTCAGCACCCATGTTGAGTGGGTCACAGCTGCCAGGAATTCTAGTTCCAGGGGATCCATGTCCTCTTCTGGCGTCACCAGGCACAAACCCATACACAGAAAACACACATACTTAAAAATAAAATCTTAACAAAACCAAATATCTAACAGGCATTGTGGCGAATATTTATAACCCCAGCACACATGAGGCAGAGCTATGTCCGGTAGCCAGGGGAAGCATGGCTAGTGATCTCCGCCCCGCCGTGCTACAAGCACACCGTCATCGTCATCATCATCATCATCATCAGGACACTTGGATTTTACTCTTCCATGAGCTCCTCCCTTTTTGATAAAGAAGGGAGCAGATGTCCTCCAGGCAAATTTTCTCTAAAGGACTTCAGAAAGTGGCATCTGCTGCAGGCTTCACCCGCCCTTCCAGACGCTACTGAAGATGAGGGAATTTCCTTCCTTCCTGGGCCACCCCTCCCAGAATCTTCACCCACAGAGCCAAGCTTGCCTGGTCTGCTCCACCATGGAGCGTGAGGACAGATCTGATATACATAAATCAACATATTACTCATTTTCTAGCACTGCCTTTGACAGCTGTTACATGAGCACATTGTTAGAAACTGTCAAGCAATGATACACAGTGCCTTTTACAACATATGTTGACTTTTATCTAATGCAGTTCCATAATTAGCCCCGGGGAAAGCTACGCCAAGCATCCACCTGGCTGTGTGATCTCAGTTAACCTTTGTTGGGCTCTGAGGAGAGTTAGCCAGTAGGGGTGGAGCCGGGTAGCTGCAGTCCAGGGCTCAGGGGAAGCTAGAGTTTGGGGCTGCCAGAAGAGGACCACTTCCTTTACTTTTATACCCTCTGGTTCAGGGGAGAAAAGCCAACAGTCAAAGCCTCCAGGAAAGTGCTCCTCAACCTTCCTAATACTGCAAACCTTTAATGCACTTCCTCATGTTGAGGTGACCCCAACCATAAAATTATTTCATTGCTACTTCAGAACTGTAATTTTGCTACTGTTATGACAGTAACATTTATGTAATTTATTACATTTATGTAATGTAAATATCTTATTTGGGGATATCTGATATGCAGCCCACACGTTGAGAACCACTGTTCCAGGAGCTGATGAGCTGGCCAGACCTGGGTAAGCTCTGAAGCCCCACTATGAAAACTTCTCCCTGGAGCTGGGCCACATAACATTCTCCATCTCAAAGGAGAGAGCCGGGTGTCACTTCAAGCCTTATTCCTGGTGCTGTCCTATTTCTCTTTCAGAAAAAGATGTCAATTACAAAGCACACATGTGAAGAGAGGAGGATAAAGCCTATGCCAATGCAGGGTCCTGCAGCTGGACGTATACCTCAGCAGGACGGAAGGTGAGCCAGGGGAGAAAGCCCAGATTCTGCTCCGGATCCCTGATTCACTTGTAAAGTAACCGTGAAAAGCCTTGTAATTCTCCAGGCCGTTCATTTCCACAGAGATGCTCTGTGTCACTGAGGCTGAGTGACACGGGCATTGTTTTTCATGGCCTCTCCAGTATCCTAGACAGGAGATGGATCAAGAAATCCTTGGGGGAATCATATGCGCATATATGCGTCCACCTGTATGTTCATGTGTGCACCTCCCCACATGCACATATACCCATGTGTGGCGAGGCCGAGGGTGGATGTCAGGTGTATTTCTCCATCACTCTCACTGTGATGGAGATGGGGTCTCTCACCGAGCCTGAAAGCCACTGCTTCAGCTAGATCAGATGGACAAGTGATCCTTTTGCTCCTGCCTCCCGGAACTAGGGTGACTGACAGGTCCCCGCCACCATACCTGGCATTTTACATAGGTGCTGAACATCTGAATTCGAGTCCTCCTACTTACAGAGCCAGCCTTCCACTGCCATTTTCCCAGCCCAAGAAATAGTTTTACTAAATGAGTCCATGAACCCAGTGTTCTAATGAAAACTAAGTGAGAAGACACAGAAACATTCTGAGGAAAGAAAATCAGTGCCCAAACATAAGTTATCGGATTTGACTTTCCATGCCTGCTTTGGGAGCCAGTCGGGAATAGAGCTCTGACTACCATGGCAGCAGCGCACGAGAATAAATCTGAGGGAATCTGAAAGTGTAATGGGACCAGAAGCATGAGAATTTCCCAAATATTCATTTAAGATGTCTGAAGACACAAAACACTTCCTACATAGACACTCCAAATCAAAGCAGGAGGAGACAGAGGAACTCTCAGGAGGACCTTTAGCAGAAGTACCTCTGTCCTCAAGCTGCGTTTTCAAATTCTGCCTGAACCACCCCAAGTATCAGCCCTGCCTCGTCCTCCGTGAGTTCAGGCACTACGGTGTCAGAGCAGCTGGGAGGACAAGATGCCTGCTGTCTGGGGATGCATTCTACATTCTGCGTGTTTGATCCTGGGCTACTCTGCAGGCAAGACACTGAGTGTGGCCTGTTCCGTGGTGAGACGGGTCTGAGAAGGTAGCAGAAGGTGAGAATTATGACACACGGAAGGAGGGGGACAAGAACAGGGCTGAAGACAGCGCAGAATAGACAATAGAGAGCTAGACGAAAGGATGTTCCAAAGAAGGAAAGTGGAAGAGAAAGAAATCCTAGATCCCAAGAGAGAAGAAAATCTCGCCAGCAAGACATGACATGGAAAGTTTGAGAACGATATGACCGAAAACCAATTCAGTGGGTGTGCCAGCCAGCAAATGGCGGGTTACTGTACTGAGACATGAGAAAGTTAAGTAGAATCATAATTAAAAATCCCTCACCATATAACAAATGTTTTAAAAAATTATACATGCAGCGAGCTGAGCAGTGCCTCAGCGTGTTAAGTGCGGCACTTGTGAATCCCGAGGTTCCAAGTTCGAATCCCTAGTCCTATCACAGAGCGGCGTGGGCCGTCTGTCCCGATTCTGTCACAGAGCAGTCATGTGCCGTCTGTGTCCCGAGTGTGCCTGCCATTCCACGCCCTCTCGTGGCATGGGAAAAAAAGTTTTGTGGCTGGAGAGATGGCTCAGAGGTTAAGAGCATTGCCTGCTCTTCCAAAGGTCCTGAGTTCAATTCCCAGCAACCACATGGCGGCTCACAACCATCTGTAACGGGGTCTGGTGCCCTCTTCTGTCCTGCAGGCATACACACAGACAGAATATTGTATACATAATAAATAAATAAATATTTTTTAAAAATTATACACACTATAGAAACTCAGAATCTAGGAGATCGGAGCCCTGTGGAACAGCGAAGTCAAGACCTGATGGGTCTAGGATTTAGTGATAGAATAAAGAGGGTAGGATTTGTGGAAATGGAGGACGATGGAGAGAAGTCTACATAAGCGGGCAAAGGGCTGGACACAGCGCTAGGCTGTGTCTATTCTTTCATATCCACACTGAGAATGGATGATGCTCGGTGCGGCTGGGGAGTCTGAGCACATCAAGAATAGGCTTAGATGTCACAGTCCAGTTTATCCCATGAAACAGCTAACCCAGAAGCTAACAAAGACGACAGCGTACTGGACAGGTGGGAGAACAGAGCAGCAGGAAGCAGAAGAAGGGCTTAGCATGGGAAACATAAAGGTCAGTCTTTCATCCATGAAAACTATCTTTACACCGTAACAAAAAAAGAGAGAGAGAGAAAGGAGAAAGGAACCATATGCTTCCCTTTCCGCTGTGGCATGGTCATGTCCTTAAACCAGTTTGCTAGGTTTCTGGGAATCTGAGAACATGAGGTCTGAGCCATATAGAACAGAAATGGTTCAAAGATGAAACCATGACCTCTCTGGTTCATAGCCTTCCTGGTTTGTTCAACACCAACCTCCTCATCTGGGAAATGGAGAACTCAATAGCAACTCTGCAGTTTTTCGGTTAACAGAAGCAATGCACGGCAAGGGCCAGTGCAGAACAAGCATGCAATAAATGCTGCTGCCCGTGCTACTGGTTCATTATTTGAAGACACTGCTTCCTTAGGTCAGAGAAACATCTTCACACAATGAGAATAATGAAATAAATGCCTTGAGAAGTGTGAGAAACCGGTGAATGGATGAACATGCTTACCTTCAGACACTCAACAATTAAGCAATCTGGAGCTAGAAAGTGAATCACTTGACAATAGCAAGGCAAACTTCAAGATTCCCACTCCTGATGAACATGTCCCAATGTTCCTTTTCCCTTGCATGGTGCAGAACCTGTGAGTAGGACTTCAGTCCTGAAATTGGATTAGCCATCCATCAACTCCCGGTTAATCAAAAGGAAGATGTGTTGGGCAGGCCTGACCAAATCAAAGGCACCTTTAGAATAAGGCCCACATTTCTTTGTGGCCTTGAAAATGCAGGCTCCACAATTCATGCAGCTTCTAGAAAATGCATTGTACCCAAAGTCCAGAACTTGAGAAAGCTTCAAGTCTTAGAGAGGACCACAGGTCAGGCCAATACCACATGGCATAAGCAAAGGACCTTGTGAAACTATCCCAGACATCGGCTGTGCAAACAGCAACATAGTGTCTTATTAAATCGCCAAACCGTTTGTGGCATCTTGCTAAGCAATAATGGAAAACTGAAATATTCAGTGTTAACAAAAATGCAGAAAGCTGGAAAGTTTTATTCACCCATGTTGGCAGAGTGCTTGAGTCAATTTGGAACGCAGCTTGACGTTATCTATTAAGATTGAGGATGACCATGTGTCGGACGGCTGCAAGCCCTGGGGCACACTCCATAGATTCCTACAAGAGTAACATGAACAAGATGAACAGGAATGCTCCTGGTATCGGGTTTCAATAGTTAGAGGGTAAAGGAAACCTCAGTCCATGTCTACCGTAAGAATACATGGTGGAATATTCTGAAAGTAGAATACTAACCTTCCAAGAAAATGAAAGAACTACAGTTATGAGAGATTATGAACGAATCTCAGAAACAAACTAGGCGAAGAAGCGATATGCAAGAGTCCAAACTTGCCACCTCTGTCAGCAAACGCGGACACTGAGTATGTGTGCGGGGTGGGGGGGTGCACTCGGAAACATTAAAGCTGAGAGATTGAAGACCAAAGTAATTTTCATGAACTTTGGGATCGTGGTTGTCTCTTTCTGGGAATGAGAGGTTGTGTCCAGGAATGGGAAACGGGGCTTTCACACAGGTGTCTTCTGTGTAATTTTTATAATTGTCCACTCATGTTATGTGTGTGACTCTGAATGGAGGATGTGTCTTACAATAAATGCGAAAGGACAACAGACCTCCAAATGGCAAGTCTCAGTTTACCTGAGCAACCTACTTGCCGAAGTCCTGGAGACACAGTTGGGAGGCTCCCGGATGAGAGTTGGGCTGCACCTAGGCTCCCTCCCTGCTCGCCATGCCTGCTGAGCCATCAGCTTCCTGACCCCAGTGTCTGCTGGCAGCTGCAGCAGGGAGGGGGCTCTGTCAGGAGCAGTCACTGGCAGCAGACTAATAATAAGATTCATTTCTTTGAGACTCACAAGACAGGGGAGACTGGAGAATGCTAAAGCTGCCCGCCAGTGTTCTGCAGGCCGGTTATTTATTTATTTTTAAGGTCAATTGTTTCAGGTCAGTACACTTATTAGAAGGGGGTCAGTGGGGAAAAGACCATGTACCACTGTTATAAGCCTAAAGGCGGGGGAAGGGAAGACCTTCATTCATCAATCACACCTGAATTCTCTCTCCTAGCTGATCCCTAAACAGGCAGGAACAGAATCAAGGCCTGTCATCACTGTGGAGCTAGGAGCAGGAAGAGACCTGCCTATGGTATAAAACTGGGGCTTCCTGAAGCTCATTCTTTGATTCACTCCTTAGCAGAAGTTTCTCTCTTCTCTCTGTATCATTGAGCATGTTTTTTATTGCCATGTAACAAATTATCACACTGACTGAAAGCATCCAGCATAAGCTCATAATCACAAATGTCTGTACGTCAGACGTCTGGGCATGGCATGATTGGGCTCAAGGCCTGGGGTTCTCATCTGAGGCTGAGTAAAATCTGCTCCCATTACCCAAGGGTGCAGCAGAATTCAGTTGTAGGACTAAGGTTCCGGATTCTTGGTAGCTGGCATGTGGTGGTGGCACACAGTTCCAGAGGCCATCCATACTCTTTATCATATAGCTTCCTCCACCATCCAAGCCAGCAGGAGAGACATCCCTGCATGTACAGGTGATGCTCTAACTCATGCTCCAACTCTCAAATGTGAGTGTGTGCATGCAGGTGTGTACATGTGCACAAGCGTGTGCAAAGTCTGATGACATGAGACTCAAGCACTTAAATCTGACCCATCTGAACATTCACTTTAAGGTAAAGTCAGCCTTATACACAGCTGTCAAACATCTGCACAGCAGTACCTGGATTAACATTCTGACTAACTGGAAAATTTTGGATATGCCATAGACTGGGAACCTTAGAATTCTACTTCCTTCAATCACTAAACACCAGTATTCTTCTTCTGAACACAGAATTCATAGGGATCAATGTGCACAAAGAGATGAGGCATGTCCAGGACTGTTCCTGCAGTGGGGGTGTCATGAATTATCGGAGTTGGACACAATGGCTTGTCTTCACTCATTCAGCAGACACGTTAGGTGCTGTGGAAGTTACACAAATAAATTCATATCTTTCAGTGTCACTTACCGTTTCAAAAAAAGCAATCTTACAGTCATGAACCATTTAACAAAGAGCTACTGGAAGGTCTCTAATGAACAGGGGCTAGATATCAAAGGTATTAATGACTAACATGTGTGATATACATATACTTTATTGCATAAAAGAGGTACGAGACCATAGGAATTCAGAGTAAAAGGACAACTTCCCAAAGCAGGGAAATGGAGCAGACATCTTCCAACAGAAGAGACCATAGAGTGTGGCCTTAAGAACTGAAAATACGGGTGGAATCGCTTGCTGGTTAAAGAAACTGGTCCAAACAGAATCACAGAGGTGAGAAGGAACAGAGAGAATTTGGGTAGCAATATGAGGCCTACTTTGAGAGGTTACCAGTGATAAAATGCACTGTTGCAAGATAAGAAAATCAAGGAAGGATGGTGCACATTTCAAAGGATCTTGAGGGGCATTGGAAAGCATTTACTGGATATGACATGCACGAAGGTTCACTCTGGGGAGATCAATTTAAAAACACCATTCATTTACTCCTTCAGTATTTATTGAAAATCTAGTAAGTAAACTCAGGCACTGTTTACAGAATACAAGCTAAAATCCCTAACTTCATGGCATTTTTATTCTAAGAAAGAAGACAAGAAACAAGAAATTTACTAAATAAATAAATTTAAATAAGACAATTTCGGATAGTGATGAGTGTGTAAGTGAGGGAATAAAGCAAGATAGAGCAATAGAGAATAAAGAGAACCATTTTATGTTGGACTGTGAGAGGCAGCTTCTCTGAGCAAGCGATTATAAAACCACCCGTATGTAGGAGGCAGCAGGCCTTGAAGGGTTCCAGGGAGTCTTCTTGACCAGAAAATGGGAAGATGTTGTAGGATATTTGATCACACTGTGAACCCCAACTTTGCATTAATTAAATAAAACTTTGGATCAGGAGGAAGAACTAGTTGACAGGAAGTAGCCATGGAGAGTTAGAGGAAGTCTGGGACACAGATAGAGAAATGGACAGGAAGTAGTAGGGAGGGAGTTTGAGTTTGGCAGGATTTTTTGGTGTGGGATGGTGGAAGGCTCTCTCTTGCTGGGCTGCCAGCTAAGGAGGAAGGTCAATTGGTTGCTTCTCAGCCTCTGAGCTAGCATGTTTTCACCCCAATATCTGACTCCTGAGTCTTTTGTGGTGAAATAGAAAGATAAAAAATTGGTTAAAATCGGAATCTGGATGCAGAGATAGAGGTTGTCCTCGTGGGATGCAGAAGTCCCACAGGGTCTTGGCCTAAGCAGTGGGGCAGTGATTGCAGAGCCACAGTCAGTAGCTAAAACAGCAGTAGGTTCCAGTATAGCCACTGTGCCAACAGTAAAACAACAGGAAGGTCCTGTTGTGGAGAAGCAGGCGAGCAAAACAAGAAGCCAGTACAGTCTACTGGTGTAAGTGGAAAAATGTTATGAGCGACATCATCAGCACCCAATGACACAAGACTTGGAAGGTCTTTAAGAGTGATTTGAATTGTATTGTATTCAACAATGCAACGAGAATCTGCTGGAAGTGCCTGATGCAGTGACCCAGTCACTGAATCTGAGACCCAGAATCTTGGGGAAGCAAGAGAAAGAGCATTTCTCTAGGAAATGGAAGGCCAAGTATCCTAAGGCTATGGGTTTGGTGATGTTGACAGTGATGATGGTGGTGTTAACCAGTAGTGGGAATGGTGGTGATGGTCTTGGTAGTGTGGTAGTGAAGGTAGGAAGAGCAATAATAGCAGTGGCCATTGTCGTATTTGTGATGGTCACCATGTTGATACATTGGTGGTGGTAGTGCTGGTGTCGACGGCAATGTTGGTAATGCCAGTGCTATTGATGATGATGGGTAGTGGTGGTGGTGGTGGTGGGTGATGTTGGTAACGAGTGGATGTTGGCGATGATAGTGTTGGAGAGTAGTAGTGGCGGGATGAGTGACGGTCAATTTGCAACATGTCTTGAAAGTCCAAAAATATTAGACTGAATGAGAGTACAATGGGATGTGGAAATCAAAATCAGAGGGAAAAGAGCTTGTAGTGGAGGAAACAGTAGAACTCACTAGCTTTAGGTCAGGAGAGTAGCCAGAGGGCCTGGGCCAAGACCATCAGCTAAAGGAGAAATCTGTGCAGGAAGTGTGAATGTAGAATAAGCAGTCCTGAATGATGGGGTGCGTGAGATGTCGGTGAACAAAGCTGCTCTCTTCTGATACCATCATGAACTTACAACAACTACGGATACCTTCACAAGACTGTCCCCAAAAAATAAGACTTGAAAATAAAAGAGGAATGAGTTGGGAAAAAAAGGAAAGGGGTCTGTAGGAGTTGGGGTATAAAAGAGTAATAGGGAGGATATTTGTAATACATTGAATACATGTATAAAATTGTCAAAGCTTAAGCTTAAAATAATAATGATGAACCTAAGTAATTCAAAAAGATCCAGGTGACAGGGACCTTGTGTGTGTGTGTGTGTGTGAGAGAGAGAGAGAGAGAGAGAGAGAGAGAGAGAGAGAGAGAGAGAGAGAAGAGCAGTGTAATGCTTTACAAGTAACATGAAGCTCAGCCAGAACCCACCAGCCCCACAGTGGTGTCCAAACCCACCATGCAGCCCCAGCAGGAAACACCCACTTACACAGCACCAATACTGTACCACTTGACTGCTTTGAATTCCAAACTATTTTTAATATTTCATGTCCAGCCAAACAATGAACATTTTTAAGTTCTGGTCAAAAGAGGGAAAGCCAGTGCGATTTTTCAAAGCAATGAATTCCATCAGACTGTGTTAACACTAGCAGTCTGGTGAGTGCTATTATGGAGCATAAGAGTTTTGTTTGTTTGTTTTGTTATTTTAGTTCTGCTTAACACCTTATCTTTTTTTTTCAGACTGGGTCTCTCTCTGTAGCTTGGGAACCTGTCCTGGAACTAGCTCTTGTAAACCAGACTGACCTCGAACTCACAGAGATCCACCTGCCTCTGCCTCCTAAGTGCTAGGATTAAAGGCATGTGCCACCACTGCCAAGCCAACACTGTATCTTTTCTGGACCATTTCTTTGATGTTCATTAAAAAGCCATCATCAGGCCCAAGGTTGTCTAGTTTTTCTTTGTTGCATTCCAGGAACTTTATGGTTTTTCATTTTGTATTTAGGCCTATGATCCTTCAGAGTTACTATTTACAAAAGATGTGAAGCCTGCATCCAGGTTTCCTTTTATGCATGTGAAGCCAATTGTTGCCAGATCATTTCTTGACATGTGTTTATATGGGCTCTCTGTTCTGTTCCAATGATGTGTGCTATTTCTCCTGTGTCTCACTGTCCTGGTACTGTGAACTTATGAGAAGCCCTGAGGTTAGGGAGACTCAGCTTTCTCATATTGTTCTCCTGCAGACTTGGGTTGGCCATTCCAGGTTTTGCACCTTTATATATGGGTGTTAGAACTGGCTTATCAATAACAAAACAACTTTCATGGGTTTTTAATAAAGTTGCATTAAATCTACAGAATATGTTGGGAAGAGCCAATACCCTGAAAGTACTGAGTCTTCCTGTCCATGAACATAGAACAGTAAGTAGTCTTTGTTAGATCTTCTATGAGATCTTCTGTTGGAGTTTAGGAGGGTTTTTTCATGAATATTTTACACATGTTTTCCTAATTTTGTACCTAAGTAGTTTCATTTTGGGAAGTGTCTCTGTGAATTATAGCATATTTTAAATTTAAAATTATGCTTTTTCCAGCTTTGAGTTCACTTTTCTTTTTGCTAAAAAAAAAAATGTCCTTTACTATGTTTTGGTGAGGGCTTATGGGTAGATATCTCTATCGTCTAAAAACTATTATATTTTCTCACACTCTTCAATAGCATATGCACTGAAGCTAAATGATTACTCTATTTTCAACACTTTGGGAGTATTATCTCTTTGTCTTTTAGATTCCACTCTGTTATCCCAACCTCATCCTTTCTGACTTGATGAATGGTACTTAACCAAAGCCACTGGGTGCTACCCCTTCTCAAGATATTTGCTCACTTCCCACCAATCACAAACTGCTACAAGAATAGAAAAGCTTAGTCCTGCTGCAGGCAAACTCTTCACAGAACCTCGAGATCAGGCTGAGGTTAGACTCAGCTTTTACCTAGGAGCTGGACTCTCGGTTCTTCTTCACCCACCTTGCTTCCTTCATTCCCTTACAGGTTTCATCAAATACATAGTGTAGAAACCTCTACAAGGCTCTTCTAAATACCCAAATCTAAAACATTTTTAATTGACTCTTTTTTGAGAATTTTGTGCATCAGTAATGTATTTACAATATCTCCACCCTTTCTTCTCCCCTATTTCCTCCTGAATTCCTCCTCCCTCTCAAATTCATGACATTTTCTTTTTAATTATTATTATTATGCACACACACACACATGTAAATACACACATATCAAAACAACTTGCTGAGTCAATTTAGCGTTGCTTATATGTGTACATGTAGAGCTGACTACTTGAGGTTGGATAACCTATCAGGAAGCTAATAATGATAAAAATAAATAGAATAATTGGTAGCAATTATTGAGCACTTGGTAGAGGCCAAGCATTCATAAACTAGTTCTTATTCATAGTATCTCATTTCATTCTCACAAGAACCTTATGAAATAAGAGATAAGTATTCCCTAGCTGCTCTGGGTACCAGGTATCCTAAAACAAGTTATTGACCAATCACACTCTCTCTAGAAGAGTGGTTCTCAACCTTTCTAATGCTGCAACCCTTTAATACAGCTCCTCATGTTGTAGTGACCTACAACCTAAATTTGTTTTCATTGCTACTTCATAACTGTAATTTTGCTGCTGTTATGATTATAGTGTAAATATCTGGGTTTCAATGGTCTTAGGCAACCCCTGTGAAAAGGCCATTTGACCCCACAGGTTGAGAACCACTGGTCTGGAGGCTCTCATGCAGAGACCTGTTTTTTCTTTCAGTTCTGGGGGCTTCCAGCATTCTTAGATCAGGGTTTGCATCACTGCAATGTCTGCCTCCAAAATCACTTCCCTCCATCCTTCCTGTTTGCATTTGCTGTGACACTATGTGTGAATGCATCTCCATCCTTCCTGTGTGTGAGTGCATCTTCTTCCTTCCTGTTTGTGAGTGCATCTCCATCCCTTCTGTGTGTGAGTGCATCTCCATCCTTCCTGTGTGTGAGTGCATCTCCATCTTTCCTGTGTGCCTGTGTTGTGAGGCTATGTGTGAGTGCATATCCTTCCTTCCTGTGTGTGAGTGCATCTTCTTCCTTCCTGTGTGTGAGTGCATATCCTTCCTTCCTGTGTGTGAGTGCATCTCCATCCCTTCTGTGTGTGAGTGCATCTCCATCCTTCCTGTGTGTGAGTGCATCTCCATCCCTTCTGTGTGTGAGTGCATCTCCATCCTTCCTGTGTGTGGGTGCATCTCCATCTTTCCTGTGTGCCTGTGTTGTGAGGCTATGTGTGAGTGCATATCCTTCCTTCCTGTGTGTGAGTGCATCTTCTTCCTTCCTGTGTGTGAGTGCATATCCTTCCTTCCTGTGTGTGAGTGCATCTCCATCCCTTCTGTGTGTGAGTGCATCTCCATCCTTCCTGTGTGTGAGTGCATCTCCATCCCTTCTGTGTGTGAGTGCATCTCCATCCTTCCTGTGTGTGAGTGCATCTCCATCCTTCCTGTGTGTGAGTGCATCTCCATCCCTTCTGTGTGTGAGTGCATCTCCATCCTTCCTGTGTGTGAGTGCATCTCCATCCCTTCTGTGTGTGAGTGCATCTCCATCCTTCCTGTGTGTGAGTGCATCTCCATCCTTCCTGTGTGTGAGACTAGTGTTGTGAGGCTGTGTGAATGCATGTTGAACCCATCTGGACAACCCTTGGGACAAACATTGTCTCAAGGTCCTCACTTTAATCACTTATTTTGCTATTTTTGGTAATATTTATTCTTTTGACATACAAACCAGTATAATTTCTGGGGAGTATAAAACGAACACTGTCATTTAGAGACTACCATTCACCCCATTATACCAGTTTATAGATGGGAAAGAGAGAGAGAGAGAGAGAGAGAGAGAGAGAGAGAGAGAGAGAGAGAGAGAGAGAGAGAGAAGCAAAGGCCAAAAGGTCTGGTAAGTAAAGATCATACAAAAGGTAGAAGGAACATGTAAAAACAATAAATTACAATGTACAATGTTCTGGACAACTGAGAATAATATGAAAAATACAGATAAGACTCAGCTTTCTGTGGTTTAAAAATTTAAAAACCTTGGAGACCAACAGATTGAAAAGAATATAGGAGTAAAAAAAAAATTTCAAAATTGGAACCATTGAAGCAATAGACAAAAATGGCCCTGAGGAAAGGTAGTATGGGAAGTTTTGAACATTAGTCAGCATAGGTTAAGTTGGGCTTCAGTGACGAATAGCTCAAAAGCTCTCAGCAACTCAACAATGGTGATTTCTTCCTCTTGCAACATCATGTCCTCCTGACTAGATGCACTGCTTCTATGATGTTACGTACTGGGGGGAGGGAGGAGCAGTGAGTCATTCCTTATCCACAATACTGCTGGTCTCGTGCCAGAGAAAACACATTATGAACCATGTGCTGGCTCCGAATCTTCTTTAAAAGTGATTTTTCTCATTTTCACCCAGACTTCATTGTTCAAACCAAGTCATGCAATTGAAGTTGATATTCAGGGCTAAAGAAACATAATAGTCCCCTTTGCAGAGAATTAACAAGATACAATCTACCATAATGACCACTACATAATTAATGATTTTCATATTCACCACAAAGTTATAGTAGTTCTTTTTATGTGTATGAATAATAATTTAGCTCCTAAATACTTTTAGTAGACAATATTACAATTAGAAAAATGAGTTTTATAATAATTGATGGAAATTTTTAAATGATCTATTTTACCAAAATAGTAAACAGGTGAAATTTATAAAGATAATAAATACATCAATATACTGGAATATTATGCATTTTAAAAAATAAAGTATTAATGATAAATAAAAATAAGCATAAGTGCTAAATAAAATACATATAAGTGATCTATATAAAGCATATATAATTTTAACATATACAATTAGATGTTTTTGAGCATACGCATACATTCATGATTCTATGCCTTCAATCAAGCAATAGTAGAACAGTCAGAAGTTTCCTAGTGTCCACCTCAATGAAACCCTTTCTAATAAAATAAGAATACTAACACCCCAAAGAACAAATAAGCAAGTTTAATCAAACAGATACAAATACAAAATGTTGTACCGATGAAGAGCACACATGCGCAGAACACACTTGAAACTTAATCTTGAGCTGGCACCGAAATCTGAAAATATCAATATATAGAATAAATGACCTAGCAAATCACAATTACTTGAGAGCTAGGAACTGAAACAACATGAAAGATAATCTAAAAAAAATACATGTGTTAGAAGTTTCAGTACGCTCTTACATAACCCTTCATGTACAGTAAACGACTGGTGATTACATAGAGCCAAACATAAAATTAAAATATTCAAATTTATATGCTATAGCTGAAGTTAGAGACACAAATGTGTAAAATGAATTTCTGGAAATAAAAGTTGGGAAATACCTATATATCAAGATCAGAAACATAGCAAACTAGTAGTAGGGTTTCCTTAAAAACAATAATAAAAACTTAGAACAAAACTAATAAAGAGCAAATAGAGAATTAGAACCAGTAACAAATGCAGCAGGTCCATCACAGACATAATCCATTTATAAAAATCAATTGTGTTAGTATCTACCAACAAAGATGATTTAAAATATTTTTAAAGACAACAAAAGATAGAAGGTGCCAAGAATATATGAAACAGTAACAAATGGTGCTTATTGCATTTCTGAAGGAAATAATAAAATTTTATTGAAAGATATTAAAGAATACATAAATAAAAAGATAGGCTCACTCCAAAGGTGGGAAGACAGTATCATAAAACTGTCAGTTCGCCTCAAATTAATCTATATATTCTGTGTAATTCTAATTAAAACCAGGCAGGGATCTCCAAGAATCATGACAAGTTGATTCTAAAATATATAGAGAAAATCAAAAGATCAAAAGTGGACCCAGATTTTTGAAGCACGACAAAGTAAAAGTACAATTAGTATATCAAATATGAAGACATTGCAAAGCTACGGCCGAGGTAAGGGGCACTGTCACAAGAACAGATGAGACAGGAGAGAGGGCTGAGAGGGAGGCTTCGAGAAGAAACAGCCTTAGCATGTGACAGGGAGATGGCCCAAGGCACAGAGGCAAGTATGGGCCGATGAGTGTCCGTGCTGTGGCAACCATAATCTTCACGACACAGCAGTGCATTTCCTGTCTGTCTTAGAACCTATGCAAAGGCTGGGCGGTGGTGGCGCACGCCTTTAATCCCAGCACTCGGGAGGCAGAGGCAGGCAGATCTCTGTGAGTTCGAGACCAGCCTGGTCTACAAGAGCTAGCTCCAGGACAGGCTCTAAAGCTGCAGAGAAACCCTGTCTCGAAAAACCAAAAAAAAAAAAAAAAAAAAAAAAAAAAAAAAAAAAAAAAAGAACCTATGCAAAGCCAGCCTAAACACCTTCGGAGGGAAACTCAAGGAACTATACCACCTCGGGGTGGAAAAGAGATATTTTAGTACAGTATTGTTGTTTTCTGTCTGTTTTTGTTTTGTTTTGTTTTGTTTTTGCTGCCCCCTGGAAATCTAATCCAGAGCCTTGTGCATGCTACACAGGTGCTTTACCACGGGCCTACACACCCTTAACCCAAGGAAGATTCCTAAAAACACAACAGACCTGAGCCAAAGAAAGTTCTGGATTTTACTAGCAAAACTGATAAACATCAAACAAAGGGTTTGGATCCAGGATAAATGAGAAGTGTAATTCCCGGCCTGGAGAGGTGCTCTAGCACCGAGGAGCATATACTGCTTTCTCAGAGTTGGGCACCCATCCCGCATGTGAGGCAGCTCACAACCTCTTATGTTTCTAGGTAAACTGTAGGATCTGATACCTTCTGGCTTCCGAGGGCACCTGCCCACCCATGCACATACTCACACACAGATATAAATGCACATACACATAAATTTTAATTTTTATAAGGTAAAAAGGAAAAGTCTAATTCAATAAGCATAAAGGGAGAATTTATCGACAACTGTCAACTGCAGTCAATTCGCAGTTCATAGCTGGGCAGGTGGGGGAGGGGCTGAGAGAGCCAGCGCTTGTGTGAAAATACCAGCACTATCGCTACAGTTACCCACATTTACCCTGGAATCTGTCATCTCATACCCGTGCATGGAGAACTGTCTAGAAGTCTGGTGATATCAAATGTTGATGAGAATATGGAACAACTAGCACTCACACCCAAACCAAAGGGTCACTTTGAAAACAATGCAACTTCATGCTGAAGACAAGTACAGCCTTTTTTTTTTTTGTCTGCTTGTTTGTTTGGTTATTTTGAGACAGGGTCTCTATATACAGCCCTGGCTGTCCTAGAACTCACTATGTAGACCAGGCTGGCCTTGAACTCACAGAGATCTGCCTGCCTCTGCCTCCTGAGTGCAGGGATCAAAGGTGTGCACCACCATACCTGGTACCATGCACAGTCTTAAGACTCAACAACAGCAAATTCCTAAGCATAACCCCTAGAGAAGCCCTCTGCATGCACCAGGAGTCTGGAAGAGAACAGTTGCAGTAATCCTTTGTGTCCTTGAGAAGAACATGGGTAAACAATCAGAAAGACCATCAACAGAAGAATGGGTAAATTGTGACATATTCATGCAAGACTACTCTCCAGCAATAGAAATGAAAAGCTAGACAGCTAGTCAATAACCTGGCAAATCTAAAATACACAACACTGAATGGGAAAAAAAATTGCTCTGGAAGCTTTCACAGAGTGAAACCAATTACATAAAGTTTAATACCAACAAAACAACATTTTATAATGTCAATGGGCATATTTTAAAAATGCTAAAATTCTCAACCCTAAATGGTACATTTGTATCCTAAGCCCTCCTCCCAAGGCTCAGGACTTCTCACAGAAGACAGGTGGGTAGATTGTAAGAACCAGCGATGGTGGGTGGCTATAAGGAAGCAGTGTGTCCCAGTCAGAGCAGGCCGACTGAACACACAAACTCCCAGCAGTGTGGCAGCAGGTGCAAGACCTGTACATGCTCATTCCAGACAAAAATCCAAGCATGGAGAGGGAAGAGAAGTGGGCATCAAATCCCACTTCCAGCTGAGAAGTTGGCTGTTGGTAGCGGCTGGAAAAGGTAGAGTCACTATTTTTTAAAGGTGTGACCCCTGGTAGGCTACCACGTTCCAAGCGGTAGTCCCACACCCAAGACTATTTAGGCAGCCTAAATTGGACTTGATGGGCTTATCAAAGCAGGGGATGTGACTTTGGGTGAGTGGGGAGGTAGAGTTTGATCTGGAAGGAGTTGGGGGAGGGGAGTAAGTGCCACTAAAATCCATTACGTGAAACTGTCAAAGAATTCCTAAGAATGTTGTTTTTAAAAATAGTAAAAATGCATGGCATAAATACTAAGTTTTGAGCAGTGAATATCTCTGAGGGACTGAAAGAAAAGAATAGAACTCCGTTAACTAAATATAGCAAAAGGAAAAAGCTGGCACTCAGTAGGTCTACTTGATGAATGCTCAGATATTCAGTATTTTAGTGGGCGTGTGTGTAAAACATTTCAGAAGTTCTTTTAAAATTAAAAATATATAAGGAAGAAGAAAGAGTAGAAGAGTCCTCTCCTCCACAACTTCCTCCTACGTGCAGAGGTTCGTTCCTGTTCCCTCACAGCCACAGTTAACATGTGAGGGGGAAGCAAAGGATCTCTCTCCAACCCTGAGGAGAGTCGAGTCTGGCCTCCTACCCTTCTGCCTTCCAGCATTCAGACCTTGTTCCCATTCTCTCTCTTTCCCGCCTTCTGCATATCTCCTTCCTTCTCTGGCTGTTCGCAGCAGACTTCCCACTCTCTGTATCCTCATGGCTCTCCCAACGTCTACCAGGTTTGTCAGCTCAGGAGTTTGTGCTGACCCCATCTGTCCCTTCATCCACGTATGTGACTGATCACAGCTAACACCCAGGTCACCCTACGTCAAATGACTTCTTCTGTCTTATCAGTTTTAGTCAAGAAAAAAAGAATGACGCAATCAGTAAGGATCCATTCCAGGGCAACACGTAAGCTCAAGCAAAGTTGGAGGGAAATACACACGCTTTCCACCCTGTCCATCAAGCTAAGCAAGGAGGAAAATGCATGAAATTAGACCAGAAACCTGCTCGGTATAGGTTGTGCAGGAGGCAGAAGCATGCTGGTGCTGTCTGGCTACACTGTTCCTCGGGGAGCTTCTCCAAAGCTGAGTTAATATCATTCCTCACATCAGATGCCTGGCATGGACAACAAACTCAAAGCATCAGGAGAACTAGATGGAAGCACAGCGCTGATGCTGATGGAGAAGGGGGTGGGAAAGGCTAGGGTCTCCTGGGAGATGTCTTGCATTTAAGGCTCTGGAGATCCAAAGTAACACCCAAACTGACCAGTGACTGTTAAGCTAGACCCACCTCTAATCCATGCAGAGAATCCTCCTCTGAAAACTCCATGTAATAAATAACACCGTTCCTCCCACCGCCAGAAAGCCCAATGTAACCTTCCCCTCATCTCTCCTAATCCACCATACGATTCAGCTTCTACCAGCAGAGGGCTTCTTGATTTTTGTTCTTTCCTACCCATTGGCCACAACCACCTCCCATCAATCAAGCCCTGCCTTCTTTTGTCTCTCTCCTGATTTTCCATGGCAATAACTCACAGTTTAAGCAAAGAGTCGTTGAAAATAACACATCTGACTCCTGAATCCATGCAGTGAGCACCTAGCGCATTCCCACACTGTGCCATTGTGAAGATCACCAAGCACAGA
This sequence comes from Arvicola amphibius, assembly GCF_903992535.2. Classification (NCBI taxonomy): domain Eukaryota; kingdom Metazoa; phylum Chordata; class Mammalia; order Rodentia; family Cricetidae; genus Arvicola; species Arvicola amphibius. The sequence goes on along the minus strand of NC_052049.1, from coordinate 95,845,655 downwards.
CTGGAGAGAAGGGTGCCAGGGATTACCTTGAGTTCTCAGAGGTGGAGATAAATGAACATTAAAAAAATGGCAAGTGGGCCACAAAGATAGCTCAGCCAGTAAAGGAGCTTGCCTGATGACCTGAGTTTAATTCCCTGGAACCTTCAGGGTAAAAGAAGATAGCACATTCCTGAGTCAACCTCTACACACACACGCACGTACACACACACACACACACACACACAAACAGAGAGAGAGAGAGAGAGAGAGAGAGAGAGAGAGAGAGAGAGAGAAATTTATTGACTAAATACTTAAAAACTGTCAAAGGTCAACATAGCGTCACATCTAGGGAGACGAAGGCAGGAGGATCAAGAGTTAAAGGCTAGCCTCAGCAACATAAGAATTCAAAGCCAACCTAGGAAGTATGATTTTAAAAATGCATCAAATTGATTTTCTAGTTGTAAAAACACACCGTGGGTGATCTGTATCCTCAGAGTTTCTGATGAGAGAAATCTAATGCAGACAGAGCGACCTTGTGACTGACAGTCAAAACCTTTACTCTCCCTCCCGTTAAGGAAAAAGCCAGACATCATTCGGCTTCTGCCTCCCATCAGGCCCAGCTTCATCCTCACTTCCTCTGTAGCTTTCTCCTCTTCAGCCACAAGGACATGGCTCCGTTCCCCGAACATGTCGCTGAGAAAGGCCTTCTGTCATACCCCTCAGCCGATCACTACTCAGGGATCAATCAAAGGTCACAATCTAAGAAGACTTTGAGAGGCTCACGTGTGACAGGGACTTTTAGCCATCAGTACGAAGAATTAAGGCAGCAGCTTGACTGTGGTCCTCGGCAGCTGCCCTGTGGAATTCACCTCCAACATGTTCCCTGACTTTCATTTGGGAAGGACATCAAACCCAGTTTGTGCTGCCCTTACAGTCTGGGGGTTGGGGTCATTTTCTGGTGTGTGGTGGATCCCCAGGGTCACAACCCTTCTGATCACTTTTGAAAAGGAGGTCTGCCTAAAACTGGTGTCACATATTGGTCTTTATATCAAAGTGTCTGTCTTTGTGGTAAATTTTCTTACGACTGTCTCTTCAAATCTGTGAGAACTCTGTTTTTTCTCCACAGCCTGTTACTCTAACATAATACTTGGAACTAGAAGTTTTAAAAATAGGAGTAATATATTTCTTATACTCTGAGGAGTCAAATTCAAAGGCCACATTTTGTGACTTTGCTGCTACGTCATCCGATGACAGAAGGTGGGAGAGAAAGTGAGAGAGAGTGAGACCAAACTCACACCTTTAATTCCTTTTATTATCAACATTAATGCATTCATGAGGGTGGAGCCCTGGACCTTTAAAGCTCTAATTCAGGCCTCATGTCTCACCACCCCTGTCCTTAGGGCCCCACGTCTCACCACCCCTGTCCTTAGGCCCGATATCTCACCACCGCTGCATTAAGAGTCAAGCTACTGTGAGCTATAAGTTCAATGTTTGCAGAGAAGTTGCTCTCCTCTTCCTCAATGTGTCACAGTGCCCAGCTTATTAACAGCACGAAAGAAATAACTGCTAAATAACCAAAGAAATGAATGAATGAATGAATGAATGACGTCACTGACCTAGCTTGTGGAAACTCAGTGTTTCAGAAATGGAAAGTCTTGAAGTTCCTGACCTTCTTCCCACTGGATTCTATACAGCACGCAACAGTCGTTTCCAAACTTTCATGTCCCCTCTCAGCTCAGCCGTGTGGTTTACCCCAGCTGTGGCTTCTTCTAGAGCAAAATCACGGACCAGACAGTCACAAGGAATTACTATCTCCATCCACAACCAGGTCACATAGAGCCAGTGACCTGCAGACAGGGATCCAGAGACCCCTGCAAACACATCCTCCTCCCTCCTCCAGGTTCTTCTCCCCAAACAGTAGCTTCCCTGAGGGTCACTAACCCCAAGCACATGGCCATCCTGCCCTGCAAGCCATTCCATTATGCCCGGGACCTCCATTCCCTCAATTCATTTGCTTCTAAAAATTCCCGTCACCTTCCTAGGCATCACACTGGCTCTGCTATGCTGACCAAATGCCCAGTGAAATCCTAGGTTTCCTTGGCATTGTGAGCTCTGTTATAGAGAATTAACAAGGAGCTAAAAAACCACCACCATGCAGGCACATGGGCATATGCGAGCACATGCTCACGTGCACACACTGGCACACACACACACACACACACACACACACACACACACACACACACGCACGCACCAGAAATGGATCTTGCCTCACTTCCCTATCTTTAGGGCAGCCTCCAGCTCCAAGTCCTCCAGTCTTGGCAGCAGCCTTTGCCTTTGGGAGAAAGACAGGCAACTTTACAGCGATATGGAAATCACTCCCTAAACATTTGCAAGCCTTGCAGGACTTGGAGGGGTCCCAAACCACATTCAATCAGCCCTTTCTCCCCCACATTTGCTGCCTCCAGCTGAGACCATCTCACACAGTGGAGCCCAGTGAATGAGGGGCACCTGATGGCTCCCAAGAGGCCCCGCCCACAGAAGTCACCTCCAGAAAGTGGGGGAGGGCAGGGAGAGGATGAACAGAGCCAGGCCTGGGACAGCTGCCATGCAGGGCTTGCTTTTAACAGAGGCCTCTGCCTGCGGTGAGAAGGACTTTTGGCAAAAACACAAATTTACACAGCAAGGAAGTGATGGCGCTGGCCTGGGGAGCCCGATTCCTGAGCCTTTAAAGACTGGAAATGTTCGGCTTCTCGGTGTTTGATTAGGAAAGCCCTAAATCCCCCTAGCTTCTTGGGTTAATAAATGATATTTGCAACTGGATGCCGGGATGGGAGCCCTTTCCCCGTCTTCTACCCATAGAAACCTAATTGAGCAGCGTTCATTGATCTGGTCCTCTGATGAGACAATGAAATTTCAAAGAATCCTTAAAGAAAGGAAAGCCTTCAGCACATGGGCCCCATGTGCACTGAAAATACAATAGCCCTGTGTATAATTGTGTCTCCCCCAATTCAGGAGCGTTTGTGACAGAGGAGACAAGCAGAGAGACAAGAGATTGAGGGCAAATGGTAAAGATGAATTCTATGGGGCAGCTACTTGTTCCATTTCTGGTGTGTGCGGTGTGTGTGTGTGTGTGTGTGTGTGTGTGTATGTACACACGTGTGCACTTACTTGCATGATGGTGGTTTTTAGCATTCAAACTGCTCACCTAATCCTTCCCAGTACTGATGGTTAAGCATGCCCCCCACCTGACACCCATGACACGTGATCCCACTGATTGCCACTGTGACACACTAACCCAGGGTTTTCCTAGAAAAGCCCCCACCAAATCCTGTTGTATCCAAATGAGTTTCCAAACATTATATGGAGGATTGAGAAATGCCCGTGCGATGTCTCTCTCCTCAGATAGCCACCACCACAGTCTGAAGGGGCGCGGGGCAGCAGAGTGAGAAAGTCAGCTGTCCTCCAAGTCACTGGTGCTGGGTGATGCTGTGGCACCGGGGGTTTGTTCCTTCACTCCCATGTTTGGATAAATAAGACCTGAGCCTTGGAGGTAAACACTCTTGAGTTTCATTCCAGACAGCACAAATGTGTGACCAAAGACAAAACACCCACCTCTGCTTCTTGCTTCCCTGGGGCAGGAGCGGTGGTGGGGGGTGCGGCAACGTGGCCTCCTTAGGCTTGTGTGAGGCCAGGAATTGTGATTATGAACTGCAGTTGTCACCTGCGCGACCTGCTATGTTCATCAGGGTCCCCGCAACTGGAAAAGCAGGTGGGGGAAGCGCTGCCACCCCAGGAGCTGCAGAGTTACAAGAATGTGGAAACCATATTTGCCGATCCCTGCTGGTAAATGATACAAAATCCTCATGAATTATACAAAATGTCTCATGTGTAAACAGAGATATCATTTAAAGCAACAAAGTCGTTTCTGAACTGAGTTTCTGAACTGAACTGTGGGTTCTCACATAGCTGTAACTTCTGATTTCCTAATTAAATCATCCTGTTTCCCTACATCCATCCCCAAAAGCCAGAAAGGACAGCCTCACCTCCCTGTCAACACAGTCATCTCAGGACACAATGAAGGCTTGTGAGCAGGGGTCAGGAACAGTGCCCATAAGGTATCCTGCTCCTTCTGCCATGCTTTCTACTGACTGAGCCCTTCCCTTGCTTGGGATCCATGCAGACTGCAGGGCCAGACTCAGGGCCTGGCTGGCTCACTGGCCTGGGCCCATCTCCACTCTAGACCAGGTAACACAGCAGCACTAAGGGCAAATTAAGCAAAAACTATTTCCTTCTGGCCAAGAGGATAAAATCTCTGGCCTGGGTAAAGACCTGGCTTTCCAGTTGGGCAGGTCAATGACAAGGAGCACCCCTCAGGAGAAAAGGACTATCCCCCTAGGAAGGCAGTTTCGCTTTAAGCCATGTAAAGAGGAAGGAGGAATAATTAGTCTTTTGCTGAGATAATGCACTTTTCCTTCCCTGAATCCCATCCACAGCACAGTAGCTTACAGAAGAACTTTATCTTTATCTTTATCTTTATCTTTATCTTTATCTTTATCTTTATCTTTATCTTTGTAAGTCAGCTCTCCTTCCAGAATTACACCCCCCAAAAATCTGATTTTCCTTTTCTTCTATCTCTACTAAAAATGCTTTCCCTAACACCTTGTACTTCATTCTTTCTCTAAAGCACCCCTCCCTGCCAGGTGGCTGACCTCCATGTTGGCTAAGCTCAAACAGTGTGGCCTTTTCTCTTTCTTTGCTTCATCTTCCTCCTTCCAGCAGCTGCCAAGTTTTGTGGCTTGCCAATCCTGGTACTGTGCTTTGGACGTCTAAGAAATTTGTTCCTAAGCTTCCTTAAGAACCCCAAGAGACGGCCCTGGTTTCTCCAGTAACATGTGGTGACTCTATGAGACTCCCCCAAATTTCCCGTAAAGTGCAGTTGTTTGCACTGGCAGTCCCTTCTGGTGGGGAGAAGTCATCCCTACAATAACATGAGCATCGGCAGCTATTTCCAAATAGAAGTTTGAAACCAGCAGCACCTCCCACTGAACTTGGACAGTTCCATTTTGGTGTGCGTCTAAATCCACTAAAGCAGAGGAGCACCCATGCTCTTTCAGGAGAGAAGACTAGCTGGGTCCCCCAGGGAGCTGACCAGGAAAACATGCGCTGTTCCTGGGAGCACATCAGTCAAAACCAAGTCAACAGTGAAAAAAAAAATGTGACCAGGCCAGAATGTAGAGAATTCAGATGACAGCTAAAAATTAAAAATAAATAAATACCACAGGCTCATGTTTATCTTAATGCTGAAGAGCTGGTCAGATAGTCCACAGAAGGACCAGTTAGGGCAGGGTATAAACTGCAGTGTCCAGAGACAATGGTATGGTGGAGAGGAATGGGGATGGGAAGTGGAGGTACTCCCTTTTAATCCCAGCACTCAGAAGGCAAAGGAAGACAGATCTCTGTAAACTTGAGGCCACCCTGGTCTTTCAGTGAGTTCCAGGTTAGTCGGGGATTTTTCATACTTTGTCTTAGAAATAGAAGGAGCGGTATGTAGGAAAGGACCTAGGATCAGGACAACTGAGAGGAGATTTGAGCAAAGTCTGGGTCTTCCAAGATGCTGATCGTGGTAAGCAGCCAGGAGATTGGGTTGATGGGAGTCTAAGAGACATGTCCTAAGGCCCATGTCTCTCTTCCATAGAGCCAGATGACACACCCAGCAGAACACAGGAAGAATAAACCATAGCATGAAGCTGTTGACCAGGCTAGAGTGCAAAGAATCTAGAATCTTCCGAAAGACCAAGGATACCTCAGAGAAAGAGGGCACATCCAGGAGAAATCCAACCAACCAGAAGTCTGATATGTACCCCTTTGCTATTTTCAAATGTGTCTTGTAGTTCTTAGTTTCATGTTCAGATAGTTTGTATATTTAAAACCCATTATTTTGTTAAAAAAATTTTATTGCTAAAGTAACATATACTCTCAGGAGAAAAAAATATAAGTGGTAAAAGCACAAAAAACTTAAAAGTTATACATTTCTCCCTACTCCCTGAGATGTTCATTATTTACATGTTGATGTTTATTCTCTATTCCTGATATACTTACAGAATAGTTATTGTCCCAAGTTCACGATCATATCAGACAATCCACTTTGAAACCTGCTATTTTCACCAAAATGCATGAATACTTTTCCACACTGCTTCTGTCTTGATCGACTGCTGTTTATGATAAATGAAATCCCCTGGAACTAGGCATGGTCCTGGGGACTTACTGCATGAATCAGGAAAAGACAGCTTGGATGTGAGGGACTAGTACCTGGGCACGCTCCTAATGGTGGCAGGCTCTCTGCTCACTGTACAGTGCCTCTGTAGCCCAGTGCCCTGCTTCTGTGGCTGGCAGCGAGCCAGCTACCCACTGCACCCACACCACCTGCCTCCTCTCATTCCAAATGCATGATACTCAAATGCCCACAGTAGGCAATCGGGCCTCTCTGCATGTGTCATCTCTGCACCAGCCACACAATCTGCCCAGCTGACAGGACCGAGGAAGGCAGAGATTGGTGTCTATTAGGGAAATTGACTGACTTATAGATGTTATTTCCTGCTTCTTCAAAGGCTATGCTAAGAAAGCAGCCTGTGTTTGTCAGGGGAAACTAAATGCTGTTTATGAAAACCCCAAAGGCTTATTTCCTGCTTACAGCCTACCCTACTCTACATCAGTGGAGACGGGACCAGCACCAAGGCAATCATTCAATGACCATGACGACTCATTCCATCAAAGGGGCTCCCCTATCCTGTAGAGTTTTAGAGTTCTCCACAGGATCCTCTAAACTCAAAATTTTGCCGCCAAGCAGTTCCGTGTGTAAAATAAAAACAATCCAGTCCTTTCTTCAACATAAAGCTAAAATGTACAGAGAGAGAAAGAGAGAGGAAGGGGGAGAGAGAGAAAGAGCTGTCATTTTCCATAGCTGTGTCTAAGGCTGTTTGGAACAAAAAGATCACCGGAGCAACCACACCCAATCTAACATTTCCTACAGGGAAGCATCACCTTACCTAACTAAAGAGTTTCAGCAGTCTCTACCTCTCAAAGCCTCCACTATCATTTCTTACTGCTGAGAAAGCAGCCAAGCTCTTCCAAGCAGTCTGGGGAAGAATGTCTACTCTTCCAACCGAGAGCAATGATAGTAATCTTGCCAGTCTCGTGTGTCTCCCTAGAACCTTGACACTCGGCCCATCATGGAGTGAAGTTCAGTTGCACTCCATCTACTGGGCATGACCTTTAGTGGCCTTGCAGAGTGAATGGCATGAGGTAGAAGTACCTCATGTGACTTCTGAGGCTAAGCTAAAGGTGACTGCTACAATGTCCCTGATCACACATTGCCACTATGTGAAGAAACTCAGGCAAAGCCATGAGGGGAGACCAGAGGCATTTATGGGGAAAGGTCCTGAAGTCCCCATGCAGCACCAGAATCAGATAGCAGCTGTCTGAATGAACGAACCTCTGAGCTCCCAGGCCCTAGCCTCAACCCTCTAGCATCAAAGAGACCAGATGTTCCTGCCATGCGCTATTTGTATTCCTGATCACAAGACCTAGGGCCATATGAGTGGTTGTGACACTCGCTATAGGGGGCTTGTTACACAGGCAGAATACTAGAGCATATTTGATTCTCCACATATTTTTCATTCTTTCTGTTGCCGTTCATTTTTCTTCTCTAACTCCCCTTTGATGGCAATACCTTATCAGTAGAAGGCCACCACCCCAGGCATGCACATATTCCAGATTCTGTCTCCTCCCTCTCCTCCCCTGCCCCGTCCTCTACTCCCTGTTCTTCTCCCCTCTCCCTTTTAAAAAGCTTTTTCTCTCATATCTTCTCATATATTGCATCCTGACCACAGTTTCCTCTCCTCTCCTCCCAGCCTCCCCCTCCACTCCTATCTCCCACAGACCCACTCCTCCTCTGTTTCCAGCCTCCCAAGGATATCAAACTTGGCATATCTTGCTGCGATAATACGCACATACCCTCATGTTGAGGCTTAACAAGGCAACCCAATAGGAAGAAAAGCATCCCAAAACAAAGAGACAGGAACAGTCCCCACTCCCACTGTTAGGAGTCCCACAAGAAGACTGAGCTCCACAACTGTAACATATATGTGAAGAGCCTAGGTTAGACCCATTCAGGCTCCCTGATTGTTGGTTCATTTTCTAGGAGCCTCTATGAGCCCTGTGAAGTTGATTCTGTGGGCCAATTTCTTGTGGTGTCTTGACCTGTCTGCCTCCTACAATCCTTCCTCGCCATCTTCAGCAGGGTTCCCCAAGTTCTGCCTAATGTGTGACTGTGGGTCTTCATCTTCCCCCACCAGTTGCTCAATGAAGCCTCTCTGACAATGATTTTTCTAGGTTCCAGTCTACAAGTATAGCAGAATATCATTAAGGATCAATTCATTTATTAACTTTTTTTGCCAGACATGTCTGATTCTATTGTAGGTCTCTGGGCTATCCAACCTTTGGGTCCTGGCCCTCCAGACAGTATCAGGTGTGGGCTCCCTCTCCTGTATAAGTATCAAGTTGGGCCAGTCATTGGTTGTCCACTCCCTTAAGCTCTGTGCCACCTTTACCTGTCCAGCACATCTTACAGTCAGGACAAATTGCAGGTCGAAGGTTTTGTGGCGGGGTTGGCATCCCAGTCTCTCCACTGGAAGCCTTGACTGGTTCCAGGAGATGACCAATTCATATTCCATATCCCCATAACTGGCTTTCACCAGGGTCTCTGTTGTAGATCCCTGGGAGTTTCCACTGCACTAGTGCCCCCCAATCCCACTTATCTCTTTTAGTGTTTTCTCCTTTCATCTCCCAACCTGTACCCTCCTGTTCCCATCCCCACCCACTCCCAGTCCACCCTTGAAATCTATTCTATTTCCTCTTCCCAGAGAGATCCAAGCACCCCTCTCCTTTGAGCCCTCCTTGCTGCTTAGCCTCTCTGGGTCTGTGGATGGCAGCATGGTAATCCTTTACTTTACAGCTAAAATCCACTTATGAATGAGTACACACCATGTTTGTCTTTCTGGGTCTGGGTTACCTCACTCAGAATGATTTTTTTCTAGTTCCATCCATTTGCCTGAAAATTTCATGATGTTACTTTTTTAAACAGCTGAATAATACTCCATTATGTAAGTGTACCACATTTTCTGTATTCATTCTTCCATTGAGAGACATCTAGGTTGTTTCCAGGTTCTGGCTATTACAATTAAAGCTGTTATGAACATAATTGAGTAAGTGCCCTTACTGCAAGGGTGGAGCATCTTTTGAGCACATGCCTAGGAGTGGTGTAACTGGGTCTTGATGTAGAATGATTCCTAATTTTAAGAGAAACCACCATATTGATTTCCAAAGTGGTTGTACAAGTTTGCACTCCATTAGCAACAGAGGAGTGTTCCCCTTGCTCCACATCCTCACCAGCATGAGCTGTCATTTGCATTGTTGAGCTTAGTCATTCTGACAGGTGTAAGATGGAATCTCTGGGTCATTTTAATTTGCATTTCCCTGATGGATAAGGATGTTGAACATCTCCTTAAGTGTTTCTCAGTCACTTGAGATTCCTCTGTTAAGAATTCAATGTTTAGATCTGTACTCCATTTTTAATTTGCTTTGTTGGTGTCTAGTTTCTTGAGTTTTTTTTTAATATATTTTTGATATCATCCCTCTGACAAATGGGGATGGTGAAAATTTTTTCCCATTATGTAGGCTGTCATTTTGGCCTATTGGCAGTATGTTTTGCCTTACAGAAACTTTTCAATTTCATGAGGTCTCATTTGTTAATTGTCAATCTTGGTGTCTGCATTGTTAGTGTTCTGTTCAGGAAGTTGTCCCTTGTACCAATATGTTCAAAGCTATTCCCCACATCTCAATTCTGAACATCTATGCCCCAAACACAAGGGTACCCACACTTGCAAAAGAAACATTACTAAATCTTAAATTACACATCGAACCCACCCATTAATACTTGGAGACTTCAATACCCAACTCTCACCAATGGACAGGTCATCCAGACAGAAACTAAACAGAGAAATAATGAATTTAGCCAATGTTATAAACCAATGGACATAACAGATATCTACAGAACATTTGGCCCCAAAACAAAAGAATATACCTTATCCTCAGCACCTCACAAAACTTTCTCCAAAATTGATCACATACTTAGCCCAAAGCAAGTCTCATCTGATGCAAGAAAACTGAAATAACCCCTGTGTCCTATCAGACCACCATGGATTAAAACTGGATTTCAACATCAACAGAAGCAACAGAAAGTATAAAAACTAATAGAAACTGAACAGCTCTCTATTGAATCACCACTGGGTCAAGGAAGAAATAAGAAAGAAATTAAAGACTTCCTAGGTTTCAATGAAAATGAATATATAACATGCCCAGACGTATGGGATACAATGAGAGCAGTGCTAAGAGGAAAGTTCATAGCACTAAGCACCTTCATAAAGAGATTACAGAGATCTCACACTAGCAACTTAACAGTACACCTGAAAGCTCTGGCACAAAAAAAAAAGCAAACACACCCAAGAGGAGTAGACAGCAGGAAATATTCAAACTGAGGGCTGAAATCAAAAACATAGAAACAAAGAGAATAATACAAAGAATCAGTGAAATGAAGAGCTGGTTCTTTGAGAAAATCAACGAGGTTGAAAACCCTTGTCCAAATCAACTAAAAGGCAGAGAGAAGATATTCAAATTAACAAAATCAGAAATGAAAAGGGGGGCATAACAATGGACACCAAGGAAATTCAAAGAATTACTAGGTCATACTTCAAAACCCTGTACTCCACAAAATTGGAAACTCTTAAAGAAATGGACAATTTTCTCAACAAGTTAAATCAATATCAGGTAAACAATTTAAATAGACCTATAACCCCTTAAGATACAGAATCAGTCATTTAAAGTCTCCCAACCAAAAAAAGTCCAGGGCCAGATGGTTTTAGAGCAGAATTCTACCAGACCTTCAAAGAAGAGCTAATACCAGTACTCCTCAAATTATTCCACAAAACAGAATCAGAAGGAGCATTGATGACAAATTCATTTTAGGAGACCATAGTCACACTGATCCCTAAAGTGCACAGAGACTCAACAATGAAAGAGAATCACAGACCAACTTCCCTCATGAAGACTGATGTAGCTCTGCTTCTCAACGCTCCTTGGAGCTAACAGATCTCATCCTAATTGCTCCTTGAAATTTTAACAGACACTTTGCTGTCACTTCCCAGGATTTTCCAGTCTGGCACTTCCAGGGTGTGTTTCTTCTTCACCACCCATCTCCTGTCTGTGAGGTCAAAGTTCCATGTTCTAGATGCTCTTGTTAAGAGGCACCATTTTGAAAACAGTTTCAAGACTTCTCAAAGTAGCCCAGCATCTACGACAATTTCACCCTTCAATGGTTTGACCTACAGGTTGATTTCCTATTCACCGTGTAGCCCCCACCAAAGGTCCCTGCACCACAGGCTTCCCCTGTCTCATTGAGTCACCATCATCAAGACTTACCAGGCTCCCCAGGATCCTGGACATCTTGCCATTATGGAGGATCCTGGAGCTGACTAGACGTCTAGCATGGAAATAGCTGCCTGGTCTCAACCCGCTGAGTCATGTGACCCTGCACAGCTACAGTGGCTTTACTTTCAGAATTTACCTGTGGATGAAAGTGACCTGAAAATTTCACACTGAAAATTCTAGAAACAAACACTTCCCAGGTTGTAAACTGTACTTAGTTTTAAATGTCATACAGTCTTGCTCCATTCTGCCTGGGATAAGAAAAAAATATCCCTTTGCCCAGTACGTGCATGTCACATATACCACCAGCTGCTAGTTTTGCACTTTTCAAAGGCAACACCGTGATATCATGAGGCTAATGCCTGAGCCCTCACATAGACGACTAAGGCCACCTTGCAACACCCAAACCATTCACCTCACTTTGTCTCATCTGGAGGCATTGTGTTATCTCTTAAGAAGAGGTAGGTTGGGTGTACAGTAAGATATTTTAAAAAGAGAAACCATGTTTTCACAAATGTCATTCTTATTCCATTATTAGTCTTAACATTCCTACTTTTACCACAGTGTGTGTAAAATAACTGTAGTGCATACAAGATTCAGTATCACACACAGTTTAAAGCATACACTGAAGATCTTAGAAAATATCCCCTATAGAGAAGGAGAAACGGCTGTATAAAAAGGGCTTAGGTGATTAGCTGGGCCCCTGTGAAGAAGAAATGGGTGTGATGTGAGCAGCCTTCTCTCTGCAAGCAGGGGAGATGTTCAAGCCCAGTCAGCCTGTACCTGGGTAATTCTCTGACCAGGTCCTCCCTAGGTCCCAGCTCTTGGAGTCAGATAGGTCTTCCAGCAGCTCACTCTTAGCTGAAACTGTCTAGGTTCTGCCAGGGCTGTGGCAAGATAGTGTGCCCTCAAAGAGGTTTGTCCATGTCTTAAACTCCAGACCCTGAGAACAGGTCATTTTGCTTAGTAAAAGACACCTCACACATGCAGGTAATGCTAAGAACTTGAGATTCACCTGGGTTGTCCAGAACAGCCTAATCCAGGAACATGAAATTCGAAGCAGAGAAATCTTTCCTGGCAACAGTGAAAAGCAGAGGTGTGCTCAGAAAGAGGTGGGTGGTGCTGGCTTTGAAGACACAGAAAGGGGGCCATGAGCCAAGAAATTCAAGATGCTGAAAAAGTGGAAGCAAAGGCTCAAACCAGAAGGGAACACAGCCCAGGGCCCAGAAGATGCTTTGATTTTGCCTCCATTTGAGTTTCTGACATAGGAGTCTTTGGGGGGGGGGCGGTGTGCATGTGTATGTGTGTGTGTGTCCGCATGTGTGTCTTTGTGTGTATGTATATGTGCACGTGTGGTGTGTATGTGTGTATACTATGTGTATCTGTGTGTGTGTGCATGGCTGTGTATGTGTTTGTGTATCTGTACATGCGTACATGTAGTATGTATGTGTGTGTACTTTGTGTGTCTTTGTATCTCTGTGTCTGTGTGTGTTTGTGTGTGCATCTCTACATGCACACATGTGGTGTGTCGTGCGTGTGTTGTGTGCTGGGTGTGTCTGTGTCTGTGCATAGGCATGCTGGTTCCCACAGCAACAAGAAGAGGGTATCAGATGCTCTGGAGGTGGAGTTACAGCTGTTGCGGCCTAGTGTGGGTACTGGGAACTGATCTGGAAAAACAGCATACCCCTAACCACTCAGGCCTTTCTCTGGCCCTGTGATAACTGTTCTAATCCAGTAAGTTCACGAATGTTTGATACAGCAGAATTAGAAAATTAAGCATCCAGCAACTTCTCATCTTTTGCCATGTCTACTACCTCCTAGCTCACAGCACTGGTAGAAATAATTTCTGTGTTCATCATACTGAGGTCTAGAAACTCCAAGGACAAGCGGGGCCTGACCTCTGCCCACACCTACCGCTTCATCATCCTTCCACTTTCCCCTGTGCCCACGCCAGCCACCTGTCCTGAAGGAGGACGTGTTCAACCCTCCAGGCAGCAAGGAGAACAGCAGAGTATGAGTTCTGCTCTCAGCTCCACACAGTGCAAGCATGGGCCTCCCAAGGTTAGCCTAGGGTACAGCAGAGACCAACCTAGCCAAAGACAGTGCAAGTTCAGCCCCAGAGGCCTGCAGTCACAGGGCTCCACTCGGCAACCCAGCTGTAGTTCCCGCCAGCCAAGCAGCCCACTGAGCAGCCCACTCGAAAGTTTCTACTGTTCCCCATTCCATAGTCTCAGACAAGTCCCTGCTCTCCCTTCCCTGCTTCTTCTGCCAAACCTGCTTTCTTAGGGCCTTTTGCCCTATTCCCAGGACCCTGCTTGCTCAGTTATGACATTAAATGGGGCAGGTGGATGTCTAGAGAAGTCTTCCCAGTCTAGAAGCTCTAAGAACACTCTCCCATCAGTCTCTTGGGTCCTGGAATAGCCCTTCCAGATGCTCTCGGGAATTCCTGACACAGTCCACCCAGAACTCCCTCTGATGAGCCACAGAAATTGATTAGCATAATTAGATTAGACACACCATGATATCATTACAGTCTCCTCTGCTGTCTTCTCCCCTCATTAATAAAACCCACACTCAGGGTATAATTGTCTGGCCCCATCTTTACTGGCCCTGACTAAGCTCTTGTGTGGAGAAGCGGCAGGAAGAGAAAACAGAGTGAATAACTGGATGCCACACATCTGGACTCCCTCACTGCCCTGTCTGTGCCAGAAAACTCCAGCCCCTACTGGATCAGCCTCCGACCAGGTTCTTGCAGGAGAGGGAATCTCACTGCTTGTTGCAGTGAAGTTGGGGGGTGCGTATTGTGTGTGTGTGTGTGTGTGTGTGTGTGTGTGTGAGTGTAGCTGCATGTATGTATTTGCACTGTATAAATGCAATAACCAGGGAGGCCAAAAGAGGTTATTGCATCCCCTCGATCTGGAGATTGCTGGCAGTTATGTCCAGCCTGATGTGGATGCTGGAGACCAAGCCTGGGTCCTCTGCAAGAGCAGAAGCTGATTTTAGTCACTGAACCTGCTCTCCAGCCCTATGAACATTTAAGTCAGGAAGCCAAAACTCAGCATCCAGAAGTGACTGGTGAAAAGGCTTTCCCAAGTCCAAGAGAGAACTCATCCTAGACAAGTAGTGTAGGACAGAAGAAACAGAGCCGAGGGGCAGGGACAGCAGGACAATACCACGAAGAAGTATTTCTGCCTAGCTGTAGAAAGCAGTATCAGGAAGGTTAGAGTTTAACGGTCCCTGTTTCACTGAAAATCACAAACAGACATTTGTTCCTCAAAACACTTCAGTTTCATCTCTAGCCCAAGTCTTTGATGGCTCCAAATCTGGACCTTTCTTCAAATAGTATTGCCAAGAAATAAATCCAATTATCCCGTTTCAATAAGCATGCCAAGGCCAGGAGCATCACTCGTCTGATGGGATCCAGTTGGGAGATGAACAAGCGGGACTTGCAAACCAGGTGTCTTGTCACCCAGGCTACTGTTCTCACAGTCCAGCTTCCCGTATACACAAGGAACCTAGAAGGACAGTGGAATGTGTCTACAGAGGTATAGCTACGACTTCTAAGATTAGAGTGTGGTTTGGATGGAGTTTAGGGGTGTCCTCATCGAGGTTATTATCATGTTAGAAACGTGGTCCTCGGTGCAATGAAACTGGGCCCTTAAGTGGGTGGGGCTGGGTAGAAGTCACACCTTGTTCTTGACTCATCAGAACAGTTAGCTCTGTTCTTTATGATATGCCAAGCTTCAGGTTCTTTGTTATAGTGACAGAAAATGGGCTAATGTAAGGGGTCAAATTCAAAATATATCAAGGGTGAAAGGCATGAAAATGCTCAATGAGATTCCCTCCTTGCTAGCTGGCGTGTCCATCAGTGCTACTAACCAGCCTGAGTGAAAGCAGGGTCCGCTGGGCACTCCGGCCTGTGGGCCCCTGCTAAGCCCTGCCTTACAGACTCTGCCAGCTCGTCCCAACACAGGGGAAGAGGTCTCTGCCAATAAGGGGACTGAAAAGCTGAAAAGTAAGTGTCCTTCCTCCATGGCATCCAGTTGGAAGAGATGGAGGACTCTCAGTCCATCTGCTTGACTTGGGTTCTGCTTCAGTCCCCAAGCACCTGCCTTCAGACACTCCCGTATCGGGGATTCTCCTGGCATGTCACAATATCCCTAACACAGTCCTGGGTGTCATGACACACAGAAGAGTCAAGGTCCCTCAGGCCTCTGTAACTCCAAAGCACTAACAAAATAAATAAATAAATAAATAAATAAATAAATAAATAATAACTGAAAATTAGAAAATTGCTCACTCCCCAAAAAGGTAGTGCAGATAATGCTGAGAGGTGGGGCGGGGGGGGCACATGGGAAGGAGAGAGCAGAAAGGCTGGAGCAGTCTGGTTCTAAATAGGGTGTTCAGGAAGGTTCACCCAGAGCTGACATGGGAACAAAGGCTTGAAAAGGTTAGCGACTGTGTGCACACGGCAGAGGCTGAGGGAGGGAAATTTCTTCCCTCCCAGGCACGCGAGGTCCTATTTCATAGAATCCTAACCCTTTCAGCCAAAGGAGCTACAGGAACAGCGATGGTGCCTGGCACAGAGTGGGGACTCAGCATACGCTAATTGTCTCTCCTCCCCACGCCATCCCTTTCCTTTCTAGGAAAAAGAGTTCAGATATTTGGGTCATGGAAGGTCTGGAATAGAGATGAAAGTAACAGAGGCTCTGAGCAACAAAGGCCCGTCAGTCACCCTCGGTTTAGCAGAGGGACCCAGACCTGTCACAAAGATATCCAATGAAAGGGAAAGCCTTCCCTTCAGTGTCTCAGAATGGAACTTCACAGATGCGATTAGGTAAGATGAAGTCATTCTGAGAATAGAATTGGTCCCATTCTGTGTGCCCAGTGTCCTTTTTCAAAGGGGAAGATTTTGGACACAGAGACAGGTACACAGAGAGCATACCACATGGAAAGAACACGTGGGGGGAGGGGCCGGAGTCAGGGAAGATCAAATGTTGATGGCAAACAAGGCTGACTCCAGGAGAGAGGCAGAAAGCAGCTCCCCACCCACCCAGCCATGCCCCTGCTTCAGCAGAAACCACCTGGGCACACTTAGAGCTGAGTCTTTCAGCTTCCTAGTATCTCTTGGGGAAACCCCCCTTCCCCATTTCTTAGTACTTTGACACGATAAATCCATCAAAGCACTGTTTTCCACACCCATCGTTTCGTCTTTTTCATGATAGCCACTATTAGACAGACAGAAAGGCACGGAGCAAAAGAAGGCAAGCACACTAAATCTGAGGAGCTGATGTTAGCTAACTAGCATTTAGAACTGGTGTGAAGCCATTCTTCAAGCATCTACTGAGAACCTAGGAAACTACCTGGCCTGGAAGTTCCTTCAAGTGAAAAGCTCTCACCAACAGGAAGCAAACAGGGTCCTCAGGTCTTCTTCAGATGAGTCACAGATGGTAGCCTAGAAGGGGTGCCCCTGGTGGTAGGAAAAGGGCTCTGGAGAATAATGGGTAGGGCATTCTGAAAAAGAGGCAGGGTCCAAAGCAATAGACAACCTCCCTGCCAGGTAGAGCATCCTCGCCTGGTGCTTTTGCACGATGCCATCAGCTCCATGGGTACCAAATCTCTATCAGCCTGCTGGGACCACATGAACAGACAGTTCTTAGGTTGGTTCATCTTTTCCGAGCTTCTCCTTGTATCCTGAGGGTGGATATATTGCCATTCTAATTCTGAAAATGCCACACAAAGGCGTGAGAAGATACAATCCCTGGGGAACAGGGTGTGTGTGTGTGTGTGTGTGTGTGTGTGTGTGTGTGTGTGTGTGTAAAGGAGGGGCCCAGCGGATGGATGGTCACTGACCAAGAGGGTAGGTTGTTAAAGAGCTTTTCAGCTGGCCTCCGCCACCCTGTTGCCTGGCTCCTTTTCTTTTCTTCCTGGATGCATAGTGAGGTTTTACACTAATCCATCCCTTACCTGCAATTTTGCATTCTGTCACTTCAGCTACCCATTATCAACTGACACCTAAAAACAATAACTAGAAAATTCCATGGGGGAAAGCAAGCAACCTGTACGTTTTAAGTAGGCTTTATTACAGAATATCAGTGTGGGTTTTTTTATTTTATTGTTGTTGTAAATCTCCTGTGGTGTCTAATCTGTAAATTAAACCATAATAGGTATGTATATGTAAGAACAATATAATATACACAGTGTTTGCTGCTAGCATGGCTTCAGGTACTGCAAACTGTCTTAAATCTAGGACCGGTGAGCAAGGGAGATGAGCGTATTTCCCAGCCTCCCTGTCCCTGTAGTATATGACCACACATGTGAGCTCTCAGCCATGGATCAGGCCTAGGAGGTTTAGAATCCTCTTGCAATCCTTTTCAAAGAAGTGCCTATGCCCCCTCCCAGCCCTTCCCTCTGTCACCCACAGGAAAAAGTAGGGGCCTTCATGTACAGAACCACACAATGAAAGAGCTTGGGTTTCTGAATCAGCCTGGGGTGGAACGCCATCTGCTGATCAGAATGCTGGGCTCTTACATAAGCAAAAACAAGCTCCAATAACACACTCTGACCTCTAGGGTTATTTTTCCTAATCAGAGAGCAGCCCAGCTCAGCCTTTAACAAGATGTCTTTTGTGACGCGCTGTCGTACGGTCCTGAGAAAGCCCTAGATGGGTCGGTGCCACCACATGTCAGATCCCGTGTACAGAACAGGTTTGGGGAACACGTTTCCACGTTGTTCCACCTTGTGAGCATAGCAGAGTGGTCTCAAGAGACAAACAAACAGGGCCCAGCTGCAGCTCCACCACAGCGGAGACTCCAGCCTTCATGGTTAGGCACTCTGGGCTGGCACTGTAGAATTCTTCACTGAGGGCACCATGGGTGTGCTACAAGGGAAGTAGGAAGGCGCTGCGCCAATGGCCCATGTGTTTGCACTGGTGACTCGATTTTCCTTGTCTTTCTGTCCCAGTTCCTCCAGGCTCCTCCACAAATGATGAGCTTCATAGTAAACAGCACAAACCCAGCTCCCTGAAAATCAGACCCGAGCTGGCATTTCATCCTGCCCTCCAGCCTCACCTCTGAGGGTCGTTTAGTCCTTTGGCAATGAGGTGCTGAGGGCCCAGTGTGGGCCAGACACCCTCCTAATGTCACCACTCCCTTGAAGCCTAGGACCCATCTGTGCAGGCGCTCTTTCTCTTCGATGACAATCTAAGGCTCAGGGAGAGTGATGTCACACCAGGGGTCCTGCTGCTAGGTGACACAGCCTGACCTGCAGCACATCAGTCTGAGTACAAAGCCCCTTACCCAACACAAAGCCACATCCCCAAGTTCTGCAGTCAGTTGCTTCCTCGGCCCTCAGCTTTCTGTGTGTCCTTTGCCCCCCACCACAATCTCCAAACCCCCTGCCAGGAGCTGCCTGTGAGGTGGGGCCTGGCTGGGAATGGGATAGCTCTTGATGTTGAGAGAAAGGAATTTTTTACCGTGATAGAAGTGGCACATGGACCCTTCTGCCCTCCAGGAATACTCTGAGGCTCTTCTGCATTTAATACCTCAAGAGTTCACTATGGTAACTGTGCATGTTCCCACATACTGTTATGCAGAGATCTCAAAATTAACCAAGGACTGTTGGTAAACCTCCCTCCCTGCTGCTTCCTTCCCTCCAGCCCCCCCCCCCCCAGTACTGCTCTATTTTGTATCATGTCACCCTGAATTCCTAAATCCCTTCTTCTCCTAGCCCAAGTACTCAGGCAAGACGAGCTCTTTGCAACAAATCTCTTGTCTAAAGAGAATAAAAATCATCTCGTCATTAACAAAACTTTGGTCATCCTCCACTGAGTGTCACTTAGGGATAGTAAACCAAAATTTCACTAGAAGTGGAAGTGTCTCGTCTTACTAAGGAGCATCACAGCTTTAAGGAGCATGGTGGCACACCTGGCTTAACACAAAGGTCACACTGTAAAACACACAGAGAACTGCTGTCGTTATCCCCACTCAGGAAGATCAAAAAAGTTTCCGTTGCCTGCAGCTCTGAACCACTGCTCTTCTGGATGGCTGTGGATGACGCTAGGAAGAATTTCAGAGTTTGGAGGCAAAAGTAAACTTTTAGGAATGTGTTTGTGCTGTGATATCAGCGTCCTAGGTAGGAACGGAGGGGAAGAGGTGGAGTGCGCCGGAGAGGGAAAGAGAGCTGTCCACGTCTGTCAGATGTGAGCTCCAGAGCAATAGAGATATACTTGGAGTTCAATTTCTGTTTGCCTGAGCCAGGGAGAAAAATCTAATTAAATATGGTGTCTGAGTTTGGAGAAGATGGGATGGGGCTGGAATATAAAGTGTGGCAGCTACCCATAGATCAGAGGGCAATATTAATAAACCCACAGAAAGGGACAGCAGGATCTGCCAGTGGTATTGATAAAATGCAAAGCAAAGACAAAGCAGCCTAGGAATATTGCATGATAATGCTGATAAAAAGCCACCAGCTCCCATGGACCCTGGCCTGCTGCAGGACATCTAGGGCTTGGCTTCTGGTTTCTTCTTTTCTCGTCCTCTTCCTCTCTTCTCTGGCCTCGCTTCTGTTTCCAATCAACACGCGAACCTGGCATCAGTGAACCTTTCCAAAAACAACTAAAGCCGAGGCAGGCAGTAAAGAGTGGAGCGGAGGCAAAGAGTCTGTTTCCTCTGAGAGACAGAACAAAGGGAGAAAGAATACGCGCTGGAGAACTTCCCTCCATGCAGACTTGCAGACGGGGCGGCTCAGTTTGGCTCATGCGAGCAAGGCTGAGGGCTGCCCTTAAATGGCTCCTACAGAAATGCTCTTTGCTAAGTTGCCTGTGACGTATTAGATGGGAGCAAGATTTCCCAACCCTCTGATACTTCCAAAACCAAAATGGAAGATTTGTTGTTTTAGAGAAAGGCTAGGAACTCCTTGAAAGTCTCAGAGTGTAGGCCAGTGGAGTTTGGTTGTAAACATGACGGGTGCCACTATTTCCAGACTCCTCTGGCTTGCTAAGAACTATGCCAAGGGAGGGGCAGTTCTTGCCTGGTGAGAGCCTGGTGAGAGCTACATCTGCGTGGCCCCAGTCACAGATGTTGCCAGGCCCTGCGATTGTAGCTGAACTTCACTATTCTTTCATCTTCTGTAGTTTCCCCACCATTTGCTTTGTTTTGATTTTGGCCTCATTTTCCTAAGCCTCTGTGTTATGGTTAGCGTCTGCCCAGAGCATTTGAAATAAAATTAATCTACGGTCCTTAGTGCTCTATGATTTTCCAAGGACTGTTTGTGTGACCATAACTGTCACTTTTATAAATAAGCACGTCTCTGAACTTTAAGATGTACGCCCTACCCTCACCACATCCTGCCTCCACTAATGCTCCTTACTATTTTATTAAAAGCAGGATCTAGACCCTGACTGCTGTGCTGAAGGCTCATCTCCGGCACTTACTGTGTGCATTCTCCCTCAAGTTCTGAAACCTTATTTTCTATTTTTATTAAATGAGATTAGCACCCATTTGACCACTCTGAATAGGATTCGAGGATTTCAGATCAAGACTAGTATTGGCCGTACACTGCAGAAATGCAAGCACAGTCTCCAGTCAGGAGAGAGAAGGCTTACCACCTAACAGGAGAGGGTTAGCTTGGGGTTGGGGTTAGAGTTATGATTGACGTTAGGATGACGGTTGAGGTTAGAGTCGGGGTTGAGGTTAGAATTTGGGTTAAGGTTAGAGTTAAGGCTCTAGTTAGAGCTGGGGTTAGTGTTAAAATTAGCATTGTGATTAGTGGTCAGTTTAGGGTTAATTGCTGCCCCACAGCTTCAAGCTGTGTCTACCAAGGTCATATTAAGTCTTGACAATACCTTTGATTTGGGCATCACTGTTGCTATTTAATAGATGAGGAAACTTGATCTTGGAAGACTCCAACCAGATCATACGATTCTCTGCTGTCTTAGATGTTGATCTTAGAAACATGGCATTCTGGAATCCTAATCACTGCATTGCCACCCACCATGGGCCAGGTGATGCTCACTGGCCTCCCCTCAGGCCATGCTCTTCCTCCCTCTGCACTGAGTTGTGTTACTTTATTCAAAATGAACATCTCTAACAGGTCTGCCTTGGCTCCTCTCTCCCTCTACACAAGTCAGCCTTGTCACTGAAGAAGCTACCTTCACCCATGATTGTGTATTTATCAGCCCTGGGGATGGAATTCAGAGCTTAGTGCTCACCAGGCAAGTGCTCTACCACTGAACCGTACTCCCAGGAGACAGAGTCCTGTGATGAAGCTTACACTGATCTTGAATCTACTACATAGAGTCAATTCCACTTCAAAGGTTTACAGGCTTTGTCTGGCTCCTACTTTACTCTTTTTTTCTTTATAATTATGTGCTAATATAGAACTCAGAGGACAACTTTTAGGAGCCAGACCTCCCCTTTTAGCATGTGGGTTCTGGGGAATGATCTCAGGTGGCCAGGCTTAGTTAGCAGCAAAACCCTTCTAAGTCATCTCCCGGGTCCTCCTCTCTACTCTATTGAAGCCGATAGTACCACAGACCATTTTATGCACCATCTAACATGAATCATTTACCTCTCATCTATCATCCGACTCCATCATCAATCTATCTGTCATCTATCATCCATCTACAAATTGTCTTGTGTCTCCCACTGCCCTCACTAGAACACAGAAGAGGCTTTTGTCTACCGACTACTGAGACTTATAGTGCCTATAAGAGATCCTGGCAAGATGCTCAGAGCCCACCTGACTGGGAAACAATCTTTTGATTCCACTTGGTCTTTCAGATCATTCCCACCACCAAGAGATGGTACATTTAATGGTTGGATGCCAGGTGAGGAGTCAGATGGTAAACGTTGGACTCCCCATCTCTGATACTGAACACGCTCTCTCGCCAGATCCTCAGCCCCTAGGCTCAGCAGTGCCTTCTGTGAACTACAGATGTGCGAGGTACCAACATCAGAAGTGTTCTGGGGACTGAGGGACATAATTACACATAGAGTAAATGCTCAGCAGTCGCCACTACCTCCACCACCATCGTCATCGTTAGCATTAGCCCTGCTGTGATGTAGCCCAACAAACAAAATGTTCCATTTTTTTTTTTTTCAAAAACCTTAGGAAGTTAGGGGCCAAAGTCACAAATCATTGCCTGCAACAGCTGGAGCCAGAGCCTTTTCCTTGGTCTCTGAGTCAGGGTTCTCTGCTGTCCTGACCCCAACTCTTTAGCCACAGGTGGGCATGAGGTATTCAAGTGGCCAGCCCTGTTCCCCGACTCTGCAGAGTGGCCACAGACACATCGCTAAGCAATATTTCTCCCCCAAGCCACACACCTGATGCTGTCTGCTTCTGTCCTGTATCAGAATTGGGGCCCAAGGGTGTTTCCATCTCTGGTCTAGGCTCATCACAGGAACCTGGTTCTTGCTTTTGCTAACTACTGAGACAAAAGAGGGCCCTGCCTTATCCCAGTGAAAAACACTTCTAGATAACAAACGAGAGCCACCCCAAGAGAAGATGCCTTTGTCCATGGGGTGCCAGGGTGCTGTGATGCCACTTTGCAACCTCAGGCTGACTGAAGGAATACACAGAAAAAGCAGACCTGTTAGAGATGCAGGAAGAGATGCAATGCGAATGGAGATGCAGAATGGATAAAGGCACCCCCCAAATATCCCCATCAGCAATCAACCTGATCCTGAACACTTCTGAGTGGGGGCCTACAAGGCTTGACTGCTCAACCATGGTTGGTCTGGTGCTGTTAGTTGCTCCCGAGAACATCCTGACACCACTCCCCCGTGCCTCTTCTGGTATCATCCCTTGGTGGTTTGTCTGTCTTTCGTCTATCGCCTGCAATGCCCACCTGCACCCACACAGCTGAAGCGAGGGCTGAGCTGTTTTTCTTAGCTGTGTCATTCCCAGCTGCTATAAGCTACAACCAAACTCTGTCATTAGCCGTCCTCAGCCTTTCCTGAAAAGAAAGCGACTCCAGCACCCTGCCCTTGCTGTCATCATTAATTACATCCCCACAGCACGGCATGAGGTCAGGCCTTTCCCAGAAGCCATCACACATTTGCTCATAGGCCTGTCCTGTGCCAGGTAGCTGAGCCACCGCTAAGGGTTCGACGCTCACACTCCTCCCCATTCACGGAAGTCACTGGAGCTGTGCTTCACAGTCCTTGGGCTTTCAATCACACTGAACAATAAGCAGGGGGAGAAATCAATAGTTCACTGTAGACGTAAATATATATTTTTCAATGACTCAGAAAAATAGCAACCTGCTGTTAATCACACATCTAGGAAGTATAGAACTAAGATGCCCAGTTAATTTTCTTTCTACCTCACGGAAAAACTATGACTAGATTGTTTAAGAACTATTTTTTGTGGTCCAAGTGTTGTTTTGTAGGAATGGACCAAACAGTTGTCAGTGAACTATATCAACAAACACCCATAAAGAGTTCTGCATAAATACGACCCAAAGCTTCCGTAACAAATGCTGCTTTGGGTCAGACTTCACCAGCTGTGATCAAAGCATCCACGGTGTCCAGGCAGCACCGGGGGAAACTGAGGACTGGAAGAATGAGAGCTGGCCTCGTCATCAAAAGACAGTGGTTCGTTGACCAGTGCTGTTAGCCAGCGTGGTGTAGCTACAGAGAGACCGTCCTCAGGAGAACAGCTCTCCAGTCTTAGCAAGCCCAGTGGGGTTGGTGGGAGGTCCAGCTGTACCCTCTTCCTCTGGATCACAAGGGGTGGGGGAGGGGAGGACGATGAGAATATTGAATATTGCTGACACTGGAGGTAAAATTTGAGGAAAGATTTTTTTTAAAAAAAAAGTTGGTAGAGAAGGCAGAGAGATGGGTGTATGGCGGGTACCATCAAGTAAACGTGAGAAGGATGGGGTGGATAAGAGGGAACCCAAAAGGAAAGCTCTGCCAAAGCTTTGCGCCCAGGTTTCCTCTGAGCCTTCTGCTCCCTTGTAAGGCTCTTGGGTTCAGGCCTAACTATAAGTGATAATCCCAAAGGAAGCTCTATACAAACGCACCAAAAAGTCTTCAGAAAAACATCTCCCACTGCCAGGGTTCATGTCAGGGGAGCCTGACCTGGACATGCCTGGGAGAGAATGGCATTCATAATGTAGAGGCACACCCTGGGGTGTAAGGGTGAGCCACGAAAAGGTATTAGGAATACAGACAGCAGCCAGTGTTAGCATGGGCCAGGGATGTAACAGGAAACCGCGTGACCTTTTGGTGTGATGACTCAGGCAGCCCTGAGTCATGCAGACTTTACTGAACACCTTTGAAGACGATAAGACCCAGATAACTCCCAAAAGGAACTTGCAAGGCAGTTAGGTTGGCAGGCACATAAATGGGGAAAAATTAAACATAAATAACTACACTAAATATATGGCTATGGAGTGTGGAAAGAAATTTGCAGCTTGGTGGCGTGCAGGGAGCAACGGGGAAGGAGCACATTTCAAACCGAGGGTACATCATGTGGGTTGGGACTTAAAGGCAGGTGGAATGTTCAAAACGGAGGGCAGGGGGTGGTGGGGCACTAACAGAAGACGGACACAGAGTCCCGGGAGAGAGTAAAGAATGACCAGGTGGGGCTCAACCAATGGCAGTGAGCAGGGCTCTCCCCCATTGCCCTGTCTGGGGCGACCACAGGGGTTAGGAGAACCCTGGAGATCACATGTCACCATCTAACATATCGCTGGGATGTGCAGCATCAGCCAGGCATCATGACGTGTTACATATGCACAGTCCCTGCCCACTGGCAGCTCACTGAAGAAGAGAGGTGTTACTTGTACAAATGGTACTTTCTGGTCAGCTCTAGGGGTGGAAGTGGGAGGGGTCTTAGCTCTCGGGACTCTGAGCAACAGCTTCCACCAGTGCTGTGGTATTTTCTCTTTCTGTTAGGGAAAAGGCAAAGGTGCGTTTCTACCCGCCAGGATTTCCGTTTCTTCTTTGACAGCCTTGCTTCCGAAATGCCTCCTTGTTCTTTCAAAGTACAAATGCCTCAATTCAAACTTTTTTGTTTTGTTTTGTTTATTCGTTTGTTTAATGAAAAGTCTGAGAACTGCTGTGAAGGAAAACCCACTAGCTGTCAGTTATACTGGCTGTATTCACATTCATTTACTGGGGCCCTATATTTAAATCTATGAGGAGCAGTGCATAAGTTTGCCCTGACCTTGTTATGTAGAATTATCATTCCCATTTTACCTATGAGTTCAGAGAGACCACATAGACAATGAATCTTTCATATGCTCAACTCAATTTATTGAAGGCCTACTACATGCCGGGTACAGAATGGCTCCCAAGGTCAGGCTGTTTGTGGTTGTCTAAACTCAACTTGAAGACGGGAAACCTCAGCTCTCAGGTATGCACAAAGTGAGTTTTGCAACAAGGTCTTGGCCAGACCCACTCAGCAGGAGGATGGTGCTAGTCAAGGCATGAGGCGCCTCTCCTCTAACTCCTTCGTGTGCCTTGTCAGGATCAGCTCTGGGTGGACGGACCCTTCAATAGCCTCACTGCCAGAGGAGTAAACCAAGGTCCACCAGCATGGGAGGCTTGCTGCTCTCTTTGGAGAGAAAGGGCAAGAGGATGGACAGAACCCTAAGTAGCAGATCCAGCCTGGCACTGAGCTGGGGTGTAGCCAACCCTTCATCTGCCGTCACAGAAGCACTCACAGATAGCACGGCCTCCAGGTCCAGAGAAGTCAAGAGTCTGGTCAAAGGGAGAGAAAGGCAGCACAGCCTCGACAGGTTCTGCTGCCCCACTGCCTCCCCCGTGTCCTCACACAGCTCCCCAGAGTATAGGACCATGGCCCTTAAAAGGAAGCAGAGCGGTATAAACTTGGGGGAATGTTCTTTGTACATCTTTCACTCCACAAGGAATTACAGGACCCCTATAATGGTGAGCCCATGGACAGTGAAATGTGTACCTGCACAAACACAACCTGTGCATGTTTACAATGTGAATGAACACACATGCACACATGCATGTACGCGTGTTTGTCATTCTCTCTATCCTGCAGGAAGCGGAGCCAACTCCCTTGAGGAAAAACTCTGAAGATGCTAGAAACCTAAAGGGTCTCAAGCACAGAGTATAAGCCAGGGGACTGGGCTGAGGGGCTGGAATGGTGCTCAAATTGAAAGCTCACAACACATCTCTAGGCCAAATGAAAACTACAGTGTTTCTCTGTAGCTCCTTCCCTTTACTAATTCTCCCAGACTAATGATTCTGATGGAGCAGAATAGCCCAGGGTGGGAGCAAGACTACCTGGCCAAAGAAATTGGGGAAGGAAAACAAGCAGGAGAATGTCCTCTCCGAACTGTCCTGTGTGCAGAAGGGATTAAAAGGTGTCAAAGAGAAATGCTTCCTTTCAAATTCCCTCTCATCCCAACTGTGGTAGTACTCCTGGTTCTTGCTCCTGAGGGGAAAGAATTTCCACAGCGCACAGATACAGTCAGCAGCCAAGGGTTACTTCTAGCAAGCCAGAAAGTACAAGCGAGCTGAGACCTGCCGGAGTGAGAACAGGCCTAGGGCAGCAGCTTAGGTACCACCAAGAAATCGTCTATCAACTCTCCTCCCTTGGTCCTTCCCTACCTCACCCTCAGTGATCCAAGATGTTCTCTCCCACACCCTTCTCCCTCTCAGTAGAGGCCTAGAAGTTGTCCTAACCACAATTTCAGCCTTTTAACATCTAATTGCATTAGCTGTAAGAATGTATATTAAAGTGTGGCTATCCCCTAGCAATAGTAGAGAGGGTGTCTGAACTGGCCGTCTACTGTAATCAGATTGGTGACCACCCTAATTGACATCAGAGAGCCTTTATCCGGTAACTGATGGAAGCAGATGCAGAGATCCACAGCCAAGCGCTGGGACCGGCTCTAGGAGTCCTCCTGAAGAAAGGGAGAAGAACGAATTGTACGAGCCAGGGGGTCAAAGTCATGATGAAGGAATCCACAAAAACAGCTGACCTGAGCTCTTGGAAGCACAGGAGCCTTCAGGGTACTGACCCAGGCCCTTTGCATGTGTGTGACAGTTGTGTAGCTTGGTCTGTTTATAAGGCTCCTAGCAGTGAGATCAGGACCTGTCCCTAGACCTTAAGTTGGGACGTTTGCTAGAGGAAAGAGCAGCAGTGCCAGATACGAGGGTGGGGAGTCTAAGGGAGCTGAAGTCTTCTGAGACAGGCTTAATCTTATGCCCCAGAGTCCTATCATCCTTTCTCTTATCTGGTCAGTTGTCTGTCCCGGTATCCCAGCTGTTAGCCCTCTCATAAATATCTTCCCCGGGCTCCAGACCGCTCTCTTTTAACACTTTAACCTCAACAGGGGAGACTGATAAAAAACGAAGGTTCCTAGCTGCCTCACGAGCCTGTCAGCAAAATAAACCCGGGTAGGGCCCTGCATTTTCAGTGTCCACCCCCACAGAAACTGGATGCCAGAAGTCTCAATGTAATTCTTTACCCCAGACTGGGGGAAATCCGAGCAATTCACAGACTGGGCTGGACAGAGACAAAGGCACTGTTGGATAGACAGCACCCTCTACTGGCCATATGGAGCCATAACATCCTGCGGTTAACTGGAACATTGACCGGGAAGGTAGAGCCCTCGAAAAAAGAAAAAAAGATGAAGAAACAGTCCCCTGGCCCCAGGCGCACCTTTTCAGAGAGCATACAAGCTGGACTCAAGGAAGAAGAGGCACTGGCTCCTTTCCTGGCCACTCTGGCTCTTTGATGTCTGCCAGCATGGCAGGCAAGCGCTATACCTCTGAGGACATCCCTAGCCCCAAGCTTTCCCCCCTCCCTGCCCCGGGTATTTGTCTGTGGCTCTTTATTACTCTTAGAGGCCCCCACGACCACTGTTCTGACAGTTTGTGGGCCTGGAGGATAGTAACTATTTCCTTGAGGAACGACAAGATTTTCTCATGTTGTAAAAGGCTTATGAAACGGTTTCCAGACGTTGAGGAACGATGGCCAGCAACCACTGCCGCTACAAAGCACTGTGCAAGCCCCTTGTCCAGGCATATATGGAGGGAGGTCATTGTGACTGCCCTGGCCTGAGGTTTACCACATGTGGAAAAGACTCCTGGAAACTGAATCCCGGTGAGGCTAAGCAGCTGCTCAAGATCACACAGACAGCCACCTAAGGGGGCAACTGAGATTCCAGGCCCAGTGTATACGCTATGCCGCCCCTCCCTGGAAAAGGCAGTGTGTAGCTCCTCCAGAGTCTTCCAGAACCCTCCTTACAAAGTAGAATCGCTGTCTTGCCCTTCTCTCAGCCCTTCCTTCTCTCGAACCAACCTCCCCACATGGTCCACGCCACACTCATTAAGGCAGCCTCCACGCCCAACCCACAGACGGGCGCCACGTAAGGATACAAACTACAGCGCTAGGAGGAGCAAGGCCCAGAACTCAAGGGGGCACTGAGCAGAGGACAGAAGTGAGGCCAGAACTCGGGACTGAGTAACGGACAGTGGTTCTGTCCTTCCTTGAGGATTACTGAGCACCAGGACTGGGGAGAGGGCTCTGAGCTACCCCCTACCTGTATATGCATCCATGTAACAGTCAGTTAGAGAACTGCGAAGCTGGTGAAATTGCTCTGTGACTACGCAGGGAGAGATGAAGCAGGTGGGCAGGGACCATCCTCACGCAGGGCCTGCTTCTCTGTGGACTACTCAGAGTTCCCCAATTCTCAGGAACAGCTGCGGCTTTCTCTCGACTCTCTTCTCCCTGTCTAAGGAACAAGAATTTTGGCCTCGCATAAACTGCTGAGTAATTGGAGAACACATCCAACAGTGTATCCATTGACTTCCATGGAGGCCAAGTACTGCCTTCCCAGACCCTGGATGGATGGGGCATATGTCCCTAGAGTGGTCTGTGAACTAAACTGAGGTCAGAGCAGCACACACATATGCGCGCACACACACACATGCACATATGCACACACAAACTCATACACACATGCACACACGGTATCTCAGTTGATCCAAGTGTGTAGAATACCCAGAGGATACACCAACCACTAGCTTACCTGAGAGAGTCTACAGGGGCCTCTAGTTCCCCCATCCTATTCACAACTACACACCAAGATGAGTCCACCCCAAAAGGCTGAATCTTGGGTTCCTCCTTGTGCCTTTTACTCCTCCGCCTCCAGCCTCTCTTTTGGCACCTGCCCTGCCCACCTGTTTTGCGTGGGGTACCTGCACACAACCAGCAGGTGCCTGCTTCTTTTCCTTGTGACCAACCTGCCCCATTTTTATCCATTGCTGTCTTAGAGTTTCTATTGCTGTAAAGAGAAGCCATGACCACAGCAACTCTTACAAAGCCATACTTTCAAATAGTAACACACCCTGTGGGGGTTATTATCATTCAGACCAGACCAGCTAGTTTGGTTAGCTTCTTCCTTTGGTGAAGATCCAGGCAAAATCCCACCTAACTCAGACATCCCAAGACACCTGTTCACAACTACACACCAAGATGAGTCCACCCCAGAAGGCTGAATCTTGGGCTCCTCCTTGTGCCTTTTACTCCTCCGCCTCCAGCCTCCACCCTCAGCATATGGTACATTCGTGAAACCAGCGTTTGTCTTGCATCCCCCCAGCTATAGTCCTCCACAGCAATTTCCCCCCAGGGATGCAGAAATGCTCAAAGATAATGTTAGCAAACACTTGCAATCTCCCAGGCTCAGCTCAGTTCTGTATGAGACACCAATGGCTCAGATTGGACCCTGGTTCCCGTCTCTTTCTAGAATCAACAAGGTACATTAGGAAGTGATACACACTTAGATGACAGGAACAGGCCAACAAGCTACATCCCCACATGGAGGCCAGCTCCCTGCCCACCTGCCCAGGCCACCTCCTGCCCTATCCCCGCCCCAGAAGATCCATGGCCTGCAAAGCAGTTATTAGTGCTTTCAGCTCCATTTAACTACACAAATGGCTTGGTCACAGCTGACTAGTCCCAAATTTGCCCTTGATTTTCTTTTAATTCACCGTGGCTCAGTCCCCCTGTAATACAGGTAGAGGAGGTATATTTGTTCCCAAACTCCCCTCCTGGGGTTAATCATGCACAGAACAAAACTCCATTTGAGCCACTTAATGATTTCCTTTCCACCCCGGGTTTGAAGTCGCTGTGTCTATAATACTAATGTGGCTCCCTCATTCCTTATACTGCAGATGTCTGTGTGTGAGAGGCACAGGGGAGGAGGCTCATCAGCAGCCGAGCCATCCCCTCCCAGCCAGAGCTGCCGAGTACAGATGGGGGGCCTCTCTTTTTCTAGGCTTATCTCCGCACACTGGGACACCTGTCTTAGGGAGTCATTTTAACATCCACCTGCAGGGACTGTACCCAGTCCCCCATAACAGGTTCTTCCATCAGCCCTTCCTCATTCCAGACACTCAGAGTCAGGGCCGGTTCCCCCAACATGGTCCGGGCCTCGGGAGTGGCACCCATACCTAGCGGACCTCTCCTTCAATGTCAGGGACTGAGAATGCCTCCGTCCTCTGTCCAAACAGTCCCTCCCTCCGCCGACAACAAGCTTTTCCTTCCTAGTAGAGAAACCCACCCAACCCCTGCTCCACCACGCATGCACTGTTGTCTTATTTTCACACCATATTTCAGAACCAGCGTGTACGGCAGCCTCTCCGCCCCTCAGAGCTCGCCGGGATAGACTATTCACCGGGCATCCCATATTCGCAGAGTATCGAATATAAGTGCTCAGAGCATTTTATTTGAATGAATTGCCTCAGTACCATTTTATGTGTGTGAATGTAAACTGTTTCCATAATTAAACAAAGATATTCAAAGCTATCTCATCTCAAAGCTTCCCAAACAGTGCTAAAAATCTACTCCAAGCCCTGGTAGGGGGTCTTAGAAAGACCAGGTCACCTTCAGAAAATGTCGTTTGTGTGGAAATGGTGCCATCTAGTGGTCCAGCGGAAAATGGCCTCTCACTCAGGGAAGGACTCTCCGCAGAGCGCTATGCTCTCCCCTGGATATGCTGAGCCCTTGCCTGACAGCACCCCTCCTAAGTGCAACACATTCCACCTAACTCGTGTGTGCATCCCTGCTCGCTCTGTGTCTGTACCACTGCGATGGACTCAACATCCGGGTCCATTGAACTGGCCTCGCAGCCTGGCTGCTCTCCTTGACTCCACCAGACTCTTCTCCCACTGAACATGGTTCAAGCACCAGGTCTGCCTCAATCCACTGTTCTCTCCCCCACTCCACTCCCTGTCCCTGCCCAAGGGACACAGGAAGTACCTTCCTGCCCACTGCAATGTCTGCCATCTCCACATGCAAAATCACCCTGTGCCCCCATGTGTTTGCCCACTGTGGCAAACATCTGAGACTAACAACTTAAAAGGAGAGTATTTCTTTAGGCGTGCCTTTAACAGGCTTCAGATCCTGCTTCTGCGGCTCCACCATCTCCGGGTCAGGAGGCTGAGCATGGTGGCCAGGACTGTGGGAAATACACACATACACATTCTGATACTTCATGATGGACAGGAGGATGGAAAGGAGGGACCATTGTGGGAATACTCCTGGACAGCCTCTGTGTTATTCTTCTGGCCCTTTCAGGGGCAAGCCACGCCCACTCCCAGCGGACCCCACCCCCCCCACCCCTCTCTGTCCCTAGGCGTGAGCACGGGGCGTCTCTCTGTCTCTCTGTCCCCCTCTCTCTCCTTTCTCTTCCCTCCCTCCCTCTCTCCCTCCCTCCCTCCCTCCCTCCCTCCCTCCCTCCCTCCCTCCCTCCCTCCCTCCCTCCCTCCTCTCCTCCCTCTCCTCCCTCTCTCTCTCTCTCTCTCTCTCTCTCTCTCTCCTAAGTAATAAATGTCCAGTTCTATGCCTGCCTACTGTGTCTATGTGCCTTTTACCCAACGCATGTCCAAAACCGCTGTGAGCTATCTCTCCCCGCTCGCCACATGGCGGGACCAGCTCGCCCAGGATGTGCCACTGCTCGTGAACCGCCAGGGGATCTTGGGCAACCCGCTCGGGACCCGCGAGTCTCTGCCTTGAGACTGGCTGCTCCCAGAGTTCGCTGCCTGCGTACAGCTGCCGCTTGGGACTTTATAGCATTTTTTTTTCTTTATAGCATTTTTTAAAAGAACAATAATCTGTCCTCCTTCTGGGCTCCATCTCCTACTTCCCACAATACAGCACCAGTCGCTGGGAACACTGCATCAGCTCGCATGGCCACCACGATGGCCACCACGGCTCTTTTTAGAGGTGAGATCTTCCCAGGCTCTGCAGCCAGCTCCAGCCTGAGTAGCCCTCAGCTCCTCCCTCCCTCCCTTCCCATACCCATACCCCCCCACCAATTCAGCACACTGTCCTCCTGCCCCTGACTAGGCAACTCCTATTGTCTCTTCCTCTCCCTGTCCCACTGGAGCTCAAGTTCCTTGGATAAAGCCCTTGTGGCAACAGGAGGTGTTAGAACTTGATCTTGCAAATGAACTAAAACTCAACAACTGGGCTCAGTGGCACAGGCCCATAATCTTAGCATTTGGGAGGTATAGGCTTAAGTACCAAGAATGGGGAATTCAAGGTCATTATCGGCCACATAGTGAATATGAAGCAAGTCTGGACTACATGGGAACTGCTTTTAAAGTAAAAATTAAAAGACAAAGACAAGGAAGAGGAGGAGGAGGGAGGAGGAGGGAGGGGAGAAAAGAAAAAAGACAGAAAGACAGACAGAGAGAGAGAGAGAGAGAGAGAGAGAGAGAGAGAGAAAGAAAGAAAGAAAGAAAGAAAGAAAGAAAGAAAGAAAGAAAGAAAGAAAGAAAGGCCTCGTCTCAGATTCCCCACTAACATGCAGGTTGAATGGACAAAGTTGTCCAGAGCCTCCTTGGAACTAGAGCTGAGCAGGAAAACCTCACCTGTGGCAGACGACTGTCTGGAGGTGGAATAGGATTGAGCCTGACCACATTCAGTCTGAGGGCCCACTTAGAGAGGACATCACAGACGTGAACCTTCACGTCTTCACGTCCTTCTGTCCACACTGTCCCCAGGTCTTCCCCGTGAAGAACAAGGCCAAACTTCTTTACCCTTCCAAGAGAGGGAGAGGGTGACATTGTTGGGCTCAGAACATTGTCTTCTCCTTCACAGAAGCCTGCCTTCATGGCAATCATTTCTCTAGAACCAAGCCAGCTGAGGAGATGAGGAATGACCAACTCCACACACACACACCCTCCAGAATTCCTGTCTTTAGACAGTGACAATGGGAAGAGCCAAGAAACCCCTGGGAAGGTCACAGCCCAGGGAACGGGCTCAGTGAATACAAGGCGTCATCACAGGACTGCCTGGACGTCCCTCCACACACGCGTCACAGGAGGTTCCTGCATGGCAACAGAGAGGGCAGCTGAAAGATTGTAGTCCTCAGGCTCTGCCTGCGAAGGAGTAGCTAAGGAAACCCTCAAAAGAGATAACACACACAGGCTACCCCTGGACAGCTAAGTGGAAAGCCTGACACTAAAGGCCTGTTTTCCTCAGTCCCTTGGCCTAATATATCATGCCTGCCTTCCATTAAACAATTTCAAGACATGCAGTTAATAAAAGCCATAGATTCTGGAGGAACATAGTAGCCTATCGGAATCAGACTTGTGTGAAGCAGGTGTGTGCAAATAATCGGGCCAGGAATTTAAAACAACTTCCATCAATACACCAAGGGCTCTATGGGAACACATGGGCATGGAGGAACAGATGGGTAACATAAACAGAGAGATGGAAGCACTAAGGAAAAGTCTGAGGGAAAGGTCCAGAAGAAAATACAACACAGAAGTGAGAATGTCTTTGAAGGGCTCATCAGCAGACTGACAATGCTAAGCAAAGGATCCATGAGTCTCAAGAAATAGCAGCAGGGGCTGGGAAGGGGGCTCTGCTCTAAGAGCTGGCTCTGTAAGCGTAAGGAACTGAGCTGAATCCCCAGCACTTCTGTAGACAACGAGATGTGGTGGCTTATACTACTAGTGCAGGGGAAGTGGAGCCAGAAAGATCCTACACACACACACACACACACACACACACACACACACACACACACACTGAAGAATAGATAACATTACAGGCCAAGTGTGTAACTCAGTGACACTTTGTACACTCAGCATTTTTGAGGCTGTGGGTTCAACTCCCATCACCAATGAAAAGCACGAAATAGCAACAGAAAACAAACAAAAAACCAAATAGGAGCTAGGGGTCAGAATGTCCAAGAGCTATGTGTCAGTCATCAAATATTTCTGTAGCCTGTGTATAATGCGATGTTCAAGGGCACAGAAAAAAAAAGGCCACAGATGTATTTGGAGTGGTAACAGTTAAGACCGTCCCAAAACTCAATACAGGCACCCAACAACAAATCCAGAGATCGCAAAGAATTCCAAGCACAGTGGAAAAAGAAAGGTCTATGCCTAATCATACCATCTTCAAAGATTCAAAGTCTAGGATAAAAGAACCAGTCAACATAGAAGTCTGTCAGCAAAGGAAGGGGTACAGAAGATGTGGTAAATATGCCCAATGGGAGTTTATTCAGGCAGAAAGAACATAATTATGTCACTTGCAAGAAAATGGTTGCAACTGGCTATTACCATATTAAGCAGATTAATTCTGTCTCAGAAAGACAGACATCGCATATTTTCCTCTCCTTTCTGAATTCTAGATTTTATATAGATACATGAAGTCATGAATGTGCATATAACATAAAAATAGAAGTAAAATTATCTAAAAGACTGAAAGGGACTCACAGAAGTGAAGAGGGGAGAGAAAAGGAAATGGGATAATGTGCTCAAAATGCCTTAAAACTTGTGTGGAAAAGGCCTTACAAAACTCAGCACTTAAAGCAGTGAATGCAAAAATCTTCTTTAAAAAAGTGGGGGGGGGGGGAGTGGTGAAAAGGACAGAGTAGAGAAAACTCGCTGTCTCTAACAAGGAAGGCCGAGAACTCCGTGAAGAAACCGTGCGAGCGAGAGCAGAATGAAGTACCCAGATGCTGAACAGATGAAACACCAGCAGCATTCAGGAGCCTGTGCAGCCATCCTTCTAAAGGGAAAAATAACGACTTCCTCGCGCTCAAAAACAGAAGAGAATCTTCAGCTGTCTAGCAGGAAATATTTAAAGTTAGTCCGAGAGAAAAGAAAGGATGCAGGCCAGAAACTGAGAGCCACATAAAGGAAGATGCGAAAGCAGCGATGAAGGGGCCTAAATTACAGGAGTTTCCAGCACTCCTGCAGGAAATCTTCCCCACCACCCAACCCCACCCCATCCCTTCAAAAGTGCCTGCAACACATGGCAGCAGAATAGCAGGTAGCTATGTGCCCCCAGCACCAGGCCTGCAAGGCACCTAAAACTGGATGGATGGATGGATGGATGGATGGATGGATGGATGGATGGATGGATGGATGGATGCACGGATGCATGGATGCATGGATTCATGGATGGATGGATGCACGGATCCACGGATGCATGGATGGATACATGGGTGGATGCATGGATGCATGGATGGATGCAAGGATAATTGAGGGAGAGAGGGAGGGAGGAACAGGAGTGAGGGAGGTAAGGAAGGAGAGAAAGAGGGAGGAAGGAACGGCAAACCATCCACACCAACATCAGGGCTCCTTGGTAGATAAGATGTCTCTTTATTAACACTTCAGCAAGAAGATTCCAGTGTCATCATGGTAGTAACCAAGGGCTCAGCCTCTATAGTGTTTCTGCTCAAGTCTGGTCACCCTTCAGGTGACACATGAGGTGGACATCTTTGGACATGGGCTGTTAATTGACTTGGGTGGCCTTCAACCTAGAAATCAGAGATGCGTTCAGTGAGCCCTCATGAAAATGTGCAGCCAGTTGAAGCCAGTGTCTGTACCCCATCTTCACTTACAAGCCCTCTACTTTCTGTATAATGGTTGTCTGGATCAATGAGAACCCTGTACAAAACATGTCCTGTGCAGAATCTGGCACACAGAGAGCACTTAATAAATGCTAACATTGCATTTCCTGATGCTTTTTAAGCATGTAGCTTCCAGCTATGTGTCAATCATGTCTTTCACCCCACCCCCACAGCAGCTACCAGGGCCATCTCTCTTGGATAGGGCACAATGACTGTTTCAGGCATGCTCCTTGTATTGGAATGGTTCCATCTCCAGCCTTTCCCTTTCCAGAACTGAACAACATTCAGTTATGGCCAACGGCGGTGTGCAAAGCCCAAGTAGCAGATGTATGGCCAAACATCCCTTGCTGGTAGCAGGTTCAGATTCTGTACGCCCTCACTCCTACTGAGACCCTGTATCTCAAATTAGAGTTAGGACAGCAACATCTACTTGTCCCTGCCCTCGCTGCTTCTGAGTGCAAACTCCTCACTCAGGAAAACGAAAAGCTCCCCATGCTAGGTCTCCCTTCCCCTACCAAGGCTAGCCGCCCTAGCCACCCAGACACTTACCTATGGGTCTCCTCACCTTAGCATTCTGAGCAAGAAGTTCTGAAGCTTGGGTCATCATATGAGTCACACCTGAGGTGAGATATGCTGCAGAGGGCAGAGGAGAAGAGCAAGATAGAAAATAGCCTACCACCAGAACCTACCTAGCCCTAATACCTTAACGGCAGGCGGCACAGGGCATGGGCCGGGTGAGAAGCACAGTCCCGAGCCGTCATCGTGTGTAAACTTCAGAACTGAAGTCCAGGAAGGAAGCCCTCAGCCTGGAGTCATGGCGGGGATGGGGGTACCATTGGAGGTTGATAAGGCCACCGTAATGTGGACCACAAAGGAAGGGAGCCCTTGGAACGTCATGCCCTGACCCATGTTAGAGCCAAAAGATGATTGGGATGGGCAGCTGACTGACGTCATCCCCACCCACGCGTACCCAGGTAGGCACACAAGGCAATTCGTCATGAGAACTTACCTTTGTCTCACTTGATCTATCCGGTCCTGCATGACATCTTCTATCATTTCACTTGGCACTTGGAAGATACGGGTGTGGCTGGAAAACACCATTGCACCATGGGATCCTCAGCTGCTTTTCATAACAGCTGAGTCTAGCAAGGCTACTGAAATTGGGACTACCGGAACAGTAGCAGGGACTCCAGATGCATGCGCCTAAGAGCCCACCCCCACTCTTCTGTTTCATAAATAACAAAGGACGTCCCAGTCACCCAGCCCTTGCATGAAGACAGCCTATGGTTCCAAGGATAGAGGGAAAGAGAAGCTGGCCGCCAGCAGGACGATTGAAGCGCTGCACTTCCTACTCCAAATTCCTCTCTGGTATCATTGTAGACTCTTAGGATTGGTACCATGGCATGGGCCACTGTTTGCATTATTTCTCTATGCTGACATTGCCTTTCCTTCTCTAGTCGGCTTCCTGTCTTTTCTCATGCCATTTCCCACTCCTCCCCTCCAATGTCCCGTAGTGCTCACAAAATACCCACTTCTTTGGCTATGGTGCCATTATGGTTGAGGCCCAAATTCTGTCTGGCCTCCCCCTCTGCCCACAGAGAGATGGGGGTATGATTGTGACTGTGACTCCTACCAGGAGGAACCAGTTGGAGCCCATAGGAGATAAAGCAGGCAAGGCTAATGGTCCCCAACCTAAGGGGAAGGGGACCCTCCAAAAACAGGAGCCTCGGCACTGGGATGCCCAGGCTACACTGGCTCTCTTTTTCTCCTCAGTTCCCTGTTAATCAGATAATAGTACCTTATTAAAGAGTCACTCTGAGCTTCCTGAGATGATGTGGCAGCAATGCCTAATAAATGTGCAGCCTGGGTCTCAAGTTGTGCCCTCAGACCTTCCTCCAGGCTTCCCTAACACTGACTTCCACACACCCTACTGTCTGCTTCATGTACATCCATGGGATGTAGGGCTGTACTTTGCTCTTTTTCCTCCTCCAGACCAGTTAGCAAGCACAGGCTGATGCATGCACACCTACTAAAAGAATGAAAAGCCAGTGTTGCCTCACGCAAAGTTATCACCTGACCACCTGCTACCACAACTATTAAGAAAACCCCAGAAGCAGTGCATTCTGGGAAAGAACAGAGAGTTCACTTCCAATCTCCCCTGAAAATTCAGAGTGAAAATTACACGTAGAGAAACAACTGATGCTTCACACCTGCCTCGGAAATCTTAGTTTCCCTCGGAAACTAATTGTATAGCCAAGGTTAAAGCAATATTAGAAGATGAGGTTGGTCCAAACCAAGGAGAGTAATGTTTGTAACTCAAGAATCCAATTCAAACAAAGGAAAGCTGGGATTGAAGTCAGTAATGCTGAGGACCTCAATGCATTTCTAGAGAAAATCTCTTCTCTGGGGGCTCTGAAATCTACCGGTGATTGGTTGTTCCTCCCTAGAAGAGCCAGTACATATTCAAACACTCTACAATATGTTGTCACTGGCAAAGTAAACTCATGAATACCCAAACCCTGAAGCAAAACTAAGCTTGCTGAGGAATGCAGTTTCCCCAAAAGAAGAGCAAAGTAAACAACATGACCACAGGGGACAGAGGAAAGAACAAGCCCCTTGGTCACATATGGACTAGCTCGAGGAAGGAAGGGTGTGATGATCTAGCCCAAACACTGATGGACTCGGGGAACAAAACTGGGATCCCTCTGTAGAAGGAGTAGGGTGACTTCAGCACCCCACCTCCCACCCCCACCCTACACCTGGAGTTGCACCATCTTCTGGACCAAGTAAGGCTTGTGAGGATGGGCGGCACCAAGGTGGCAGGAAGGTGACAACGGAGCTTTGTCACAAAGTTCTTGCCGCCGGTGCCGGGAGACCTCCGCAGTGCAGACTCTCTGCACTGCAGAGTCGCAGATGAGCGCTTTGGCTTTTGCGTGTTAAGAGCTATTTTCTTTCAGCGCTTTCAAGTGCTGCCGCTTCTGAACAATTCAAGAGCAAAAATAACAAGAATCCGAAACATATTCAGAAGCATTTAGGAAATGGAGAGCAAGACCAGTTCCCCAACTGCTGAGGTCATTTAAAAATGTACGAAGGAGCTAAGCCTTCCAGATAGCAAGACTCTTGCCGTAAGTCGCCAAAGCATGACTGAGGAATTTCACTGCCAGCGGAGGTGGTTTCTCTAGAACTAATGTGCCTACTCAGGAGGCTGCCCCGCTCCCTGGGTACTGTACCTCCATCTTATAAACTGGATCCTCGTTCTCTCCTCCAGGACTTCCTGATTAGGGTCTGCTAACATATCAGACTTGGAGAGTTGGTGCTTCACCTGGGAAATCCAGATTGAATACGTGTGGTTACCAGTCAGTGTGGACGCCCACAGCTGGGATGTGCGCTTTGCCCAGGATCCCTCACCACACACTGGCACACCCACTTCCCCACAAACTCTCAGTTACCAAATCTCTGGTCACATGTATGTCGTGTCCGTGAGTGGGAGGGACGTTAGTAGACATCTTCTCCTTTATGTTCCGAGAAGCCTCCTCTTCTGTCTGGAAGGTGAAGGTGAATGGTTTCCCTCTTGAAGTGCCAGGCTCCATCTGATCGCTCTCCAGGTCACCTCTCTTCTTCCTTCCCCTGTGCCCCTTCCATCGCAACACAAACACACACACACACACACACACACACGCACTCACACACACACCCCACTCTCGCTCCATTCCTCCCAGCTTCTAAACAAAGCTCCTCCATTGCTATTCCCCTACGAACCTTGAGGACCTCCCCTAAGCCCTCGGCCCTATCCCAAAGTACTTGGGGGACCACCTTGAGTAGAATTCCCTCCTCTAGGATGTTTGATAAGTCAGTGAGTAGCGATGCCAACACAAAACCCCACATCCTCTCAGACATTAGAATGAATTAAAGTCAACTCTAGACACAAACTTGAGTTTCTCAATATATAGAGAGTGGAGTCCTGGTTCCTGCCCCCTAGTGATAACTGCACTCTAGAACTTGAGGCACTGAGTCCTAGAAGAATTCTACTCACTTTGTTCAACCAGTGCTGCACTACGGATACAGCTTCACTTTCCACAACTTCAATGTCCTGGAACAAATTGGTTAAGATGAGGACCTCAGAAACCCTAGAGACCCACCCGCCACCGCTACGGCTATCCAAGGTGACATGATATGTCTGTGAAGTACACCAGAACCACAGATGGAGAGAAGATGGAGTGTCCCAGTGCCACGTGGGTGCCACCACCACTCACCGAGTTTGCCTTCGGTGGGAAGGGTAGCCCTACACTTTTCCGGGTAAAGATGTACACAATCCATGTTGTAATGATCATCTTCAGATTTACAGAGGGCCTTCTTGGCTCCCTCCTTCCATTGAAGCTGCCTGAGAACTTCTGTGGAATAGGAAGGTAGTCGAAGGGAGGTCCCCCCTGATTGGTTGAGGAGTGATGATGTGACAATGGCCTCTTTCAACTTCCAGGTTCAGAGTGCAGATGGAAAAGAGGGGTTGGAAGACTTCTTCCTTATGGCATCTCAGAAAAGAGGAGACATAGGAGATGAGGATAAAATAATCCCCGGGCAAGATACAAAGGGGATACCTAGCGAATAGACAGAAAGTCTCAGGGTGGCTCTCTGTCTTAAGCAAAGCTAAGTAAAATTCTAAAATGAAATAAAAATGTGTTACAAGTCAAAAGCATCTGAACCCTTTAGATATCCATTCGGACCAGTGTCATGGTTATTTCATAATATTCTCTTATGTGCAGGAGGAAATGAAATTGTTTCCCCAAACTTCCCAGACAAAGAAACAAATGTTCATTACAGATAGTTTTAATTTTTTTGCCTGTTCTCGCTATGCAATGACTCAATCATTGAAAAGTAGTCCAGAGCCTGAGGAGGAGATGGTTCAGTCAGTAAAGTACTTGCTTTGAGAGCATGAGGATTAAAGTTTGATCCCCAGAAACACAAAGTGTGTGTGCGTGTGTGTGTGGTGTGCAAAAGTAGTTGTATCCCATGGGGTACTCAGAAATTGTGTGTATCCACCAATCTCAGAATGGCTACCAAAGCAAAGGTGAAGAGCATAGCAGGGAAGCCAGGAAGCCATTATTGGCTTAAGAAAAGCTGTTCCAGCCAGGCGGTGGTGGCACACACCTTTAATTCCAGCACTTGGGAGGCAGAAGCAGGCAGATCTCTGTGAGCTCAAGGCCAGCCTGGTCTACACAAGCTAGTTCGGGGACAGGCTCCAAAGCTATAGAGAAATCTTGTCTCGAAAAAGAAAAAAGAAAAAGAAAGAAAGGAAGGGAGGGAGGGAGAAAAGGAGGGAGGGAGGGAGGGAGGGAGGGAGGGAGGGAGGGAGGGGGAAGGAGGAGAGAGAGAGAGAGAGAGAGAGAGAGAGAGAGAGAGAGAGAGAGAGAGAGAGAGAGAGAGGAAGGAAGAAAGGAAGGAAGGAAGGAAAGCTGTTCCAGAAGACCTTGGATCAACACTAGTCACATGACCACAGTATAAAACAGCAGGTACCTGGTGGAGCTGGCAAGATAGCTCAGCTCAGAGATTAAGAGCACTTGCTGCTCTTCCAAGGGACTCCAGTTCAGCTCCCAGCACCTACCTCAGTTACTCACAACCACCTGGAACTCCACCTCCAGGGAACCCAACACTTCTGGTCTTGAAGGGCAACCATGCTGGCTAATTTTATGTCAACTTGACATAAACTTAACTGAGAAGAGGAAACCTCAACTGAGAAAATGCCCCCCCCACACACACACACACAAGACTGAGCTATGGACGAGCCGGTGGGGTAACTTCTTGAGTGATGTTTCATAAGGGAAGACCCATAGATGGCACTGTGGATGGTGTCACTTCTGTTTGGTGTTATAAGGAAGCAGGCTGAGCAAGCCACAGTGGGCAAGCCACAGTGAGCAAGCCAGTAAGCAGCACTCGCCACGGCCTCTGCTTCAGCTCCTGCCTCCAGGTTCCTGTCCTGCTTGCGTTCCTCCCCTCATTTCCTTCGGTGATGGCTTGTGATGTGGAACCTGTAAACTGAAATAAACCATTTCCTCCACGAGTTGCTTTCAGTCACAGTGTTTTATAACAGCAACCCTAAACAAGACAGCATCTACGCTCATGAGTTCACATACACACACACACACACACACACACACACACAATTTAAAATAATCAAAATAAATATTTAAAATAGCAGATGGAGCGGTTTGCCTGCAGCGCTGGACCGACTAACGTGCCACAACAATTATGTGTTCACTAGTCTTCAAATAACTGTTTAAAGATTAAACATCAGAATAACTCAAAATTCAAAAGTATATTAAAAGAATCAGAGTTTTATCCCCTCTACCATCCCTTTAGCCTTCTTCTAACTCATTTCAGAAGTAATTTTCCAATAGTTTCTAAGATATGTATCCTGTGTTTATGCTGTCAGAATCAAGCAGATAAGCCCATCTTTGCCTTTTCATTATTATACTAAACACCCATTTAGCAAATTCTACAAATATATGTAACAAAAAGGGAAAGAAAGAAAAGCCCTACATGCCTGTTCACCCAGCTGCATGAGACACTGAAAAGAAGTCTAATACCCAGCAGATGTCCAGCCAGTCCTCCCAACAGTTTCTCACCTCTGCTGCCCCAGATGGGATCTCAGCCTGGCTTATCTGCTTCCTGGCTCTGTTGCTTTGTTTCCCATACAAATGAAAGCAAACCAGGTTGCCCTCACTTGGGTTTTCATAGTGCAGTATTTGCTATAGACCCTTCCCTTTCACTGTGGAGTATCGCTCCTTGCTCCTTCTTACGGATAGGCAGCGTTTTGTTTATAACTTTTCTGGCTGACAAGCATATAGATGATCTCAAGTTTGGGGTTGATACAAATAAACCTTCAAAGAATATTTGCAAAAGAAAAATATAGAATAAACATGTTTCCTTTTTCTTGGTTAAAGTTCTAAGAGCAAATTGATAATTTCATGTTTAATTTTTTTTCTTTTCTTTTTCTTTTTCTTTTATTTGCAATTCTGGAAATGGAACATTGGGGCTGGGGCTGGGTGATTGCTCAACCACTGAGCAGCACCCCTGTCCTTTTTGCTGAGGAGTTAATTGAGATACAATTCACTTTTAAAAAACTCACCGATTTGCCATGCAGAATTAAATGGTTCACAATGTGTTCACAGAGATGTGCACCCATTACTTCAGTCCATCTTTACCAAATTTTGCCACCTCAAAAAAGAAATTCTTGGCCTTTATCAGCCAAACCATTTTTCTCACACATTTGGCCTTAGTCCCAGGCATCCGTTAATCTATTTTCTGTTCCCACAGTTTTGCTTATACTAGACATTTCACATGGATGGGGTCACACAATATCTGTTCTTTAGTGACTGACATCTGTAATGTAGGATGATGTTTGTGAGGGTCATCCACAAACATACATTGTTCAGTTCTCACCTCAGAGAAGCTCACTGTCTAGATATGCTACATTTTGTTTGTCCACTCATTAGCTGATGAGCACCAGGATTGTTTCTATGTGTTAATAGGAAAGGTGTGACCATGAACATTTGTACATATTTCTTTCTGTAAACCTGTTCTCAGTTCTCCTGGGCTCATATATCTCTACATAATTGCTGGATTGTACGGCAACCTTGTGTTTAACACAGTGAGAGATTGTTAAAGCTATTTTCTAAATGGCTGAATCCCTCTACCTTCCCATAATCAAAGAATGAGAGTTCTGGTTCTTTTCACATTCTTTGCCAATGTCATTATTATCCATCATTCTGATATCAGACACACTAATGAGTATGAAATAGTATCTCGTTATGGTTTAGATTTGCATCTCATGAATGATTAATGACACTATCTTTTCCTGTGCCTTAGCCTCATGTGTATCTTCTTTGGAGATTTGTCTCCCCAAATACTAGGCCATTTTATGATTGGATTATCTTTTTATTTGATAGATGCAAGCTTCTTACATATCCTTCATACAAATATCAAATAAATGATTAGCAAATATTTTCATTCTATGAACTATCTTTTCCCTTTTGGTTGCTGTCATATAAAGCAGAAGTTTTCTGGATATTTAATCAAGTTCGACTTACCTATTCTTACTTTTGTTGCTTGTGAAGTCATTGCTATGATCATGAAGATTTACTCCTATTTTCTTTCAGACAGTGAGGGAGTTACA
The DNA here is from genome assembly GCF_903992535.2 of Arvicola amphibius. Lineage (NCBI taxonomy): Eukaryota > Metazoa > Chordata > Mammalia > Rodentia > Cricetidae > Arvicola > Arvicola amphibius. Next base: position 95,801,094 of record NC_052049.1, on the reverse strand, counting down.
GGTCCTGTGTTTATTTGTATGATCTATTTTGAGTTCATCTTTGTATAAAGTGTCCAAATGCATTTTTGTGGATGGATATACAGCTGTCTCCCACTATTTATTGCAAAAAACATCCTTTCTATATTGAACAATTTTGGCAACATTGTCAGAAATCAATTAGCCCTAAATTTAAATTTTTAGTCTAGACTGTTAATTGACCTGATTGTCCTTACTTCAGTGCCACATTCTCTTAATTGCTACACCTTTTAAAGGTTTTGTTGTTACCAGTGTACACTATCAAACTTTTTTGAAAACTTATTTTTTTTAAGTCAGCGTTTCCTTGATACCAAAACCAAAGACAATAAAAAGAAAGAAACCTTTCGGAATATTAACAGAAAAATTCCTTTTTGGAAAAAAAAAAGCATGTATAGTGGTACATGCTTGAAACACAATCACTTAGGAGGTGGGGGGCAGGAAGATCATGAGTTCAATGCCAACTGGAGCTATATAGTAAGACACTGTCTCAAAAAATAAATCCTTAATGACAGATGACAAACTAAACAGCATATCATATTTAAAAATTATACACCATAACTAACTGGGGTGAGTTTCCTTATGAATTTTATGATTAGCCTATCAATTTCCACAGAAAGAAAATCCTGCTGGCATGTAATCAATGGTTTCATTTAATCTGATTGCCAATTTGGAGATACTGCAATGTCAATAATATTCATTCTTCCACCTATGAAAATAGAGGGTCTTTCTGGTAATTTAGGTCTTAATTTCTTTTAACAAAGTGTTGTGGGCTTTTGGGTTTAAGTTTTGAACTGTTTTATTATTAAGAGTTCTTTTTAATACTTTCTCAAATCAAATTCTTCATTTCATTTTGGAATTTCTCATTGCTAGTGCATGAAAGTATAGTGGACTTTTTATGCATGATGAGTGTGGTGTGCATGCATATATGTGTGTTCAAATATATGATTGCATGTGTATTTTCCCAAGTAGACACTGTGTATCTTCCTTAATCACACTCCACTTTATAGACTGAGGCAGGGTCTCTCACTGACCCTATAGCTCTCTAATTTCAACTCCCTTGCCTAGCCAGCTCATCCTAAGGATTCTTCATCTGTTTCTCTAGACTGTTTTTTGTTTTGTTTTGATGGGGAAGGTTCTGGCTATCATAACTCTGTTCCTCATGTAGCAAGGGCTGTATCCACTGAGCCATCTTCCAGGCCCCTTGGTGGATATTTATATTTAGGATGATCTTGCATCCTGAATCTTTTCTAAACTCAATATAAATGTTCCTAGTGGTTTTCCTTAGAATGTTCTATATACCAGATTATGACTTCTATAAATACAGATAATTTTCCTTCCCCCTTTTCCAGTCTTGATACATTTCATTTTTTTCTTGTCAGATTGCCCTAGTTATGCACTATCAAATGTTCTAGAGGGAATGGACACAATTTTCTTATTCCTGATTTTAAGAGAAAAGCATTGTTTTCAGCATTAATATGATGTTAGGTGAGGCCTGTTATATAGATACATTTCATCAGATTCTTGGAGTTCTCTTGTTTAATTTTAGAAGTAGAGGCATAGGGGAGGTTCTCAAAAAGTAACCAGCACATATTACATTAGTATGGCATATACCTTTAATCCCAGCACTGGGGAGGCAGAAGCAAGCTTATCAGCTTGGTCTACTGTAGAAGGAACAGCGGGCTGCGTCCTGCCACCCGGCTAGCTTTACCCAAAATAATTACACAGAAACTGTATTCTTTTAAACACTGCCTGGCCCCTGGCCCATTATCTGTAGCTTCTTATTGGTTGATTCTCATATCTTGCTTTAACCCATATTTATTTAGTAATTTATATAGCACCACAAGGGGTGGCTTACCAGGAGAGATCTTAACCTGTGTCCATCTCAGAGAGGAGAAGCATGACGACTGCCTATGGCGACTGCCTGAAGCGTCTGCCCACTCCTTCTTCCCACAATTCTGTTCTGTCTACTCCGCTTACCCAATTTTCTATCCTATTAAAGGGCCGAGGCAGTTTCTTTATTAGCCAATGAAATTAACACATAGACAATCCTCCATCAGTCTACATATCAAGTTCCAGGCCAACCAAAGCTACCTGGTGGCAGTGGGGAGGTAAACATCCAGTGTCAGGAATGTATTCCATCTTGTTGAGCCATTGACAAAAGAGGTCCCACAAACACCACCCCCAAAATAACACAGGCTATTGCCAAGGCTATTGATTACCCTCCACAACCAGATGCTGAGACCTGAATGTTGAAGACACAACTTATGTCATTGAGCATAGATAAAATCAAGCTAATATTTAATTAGAAGCCTCACCCCTACTAACAAAGGCTTATGGTGCTGGAAGGCAATTTTCATGTGCCAGAAGGAGAAAAGTAGTCATCAGTATCACTCAGCTACAAACCCTGTGGCCTATAAAAGTGATCTACCCATAAGACATACTGCTGCAATATTGGCACATGTTAGGGGAATAACCAATCACTCTTTTTTTTTATTGGATTCAAGACCCTCTAGAGGAAACCCATACCTAGCACTGCTAAAGTGGTAAAGAGCCTGGCACTAGATGGGTAATGAATCCTAGAGGAAAACCTACTACTATTAATCCTACTAAAAGAACATCACGATAAAGTGACTCCTAATGACCTATTGCTATACTCACAGATGGGAGCATCACACACCCTCATTAGAGCTTCTTCTTGCGGTGGATGGAACACAGAGACTTCCATTAGATAATGTGCAGTGAATGAGGGACTTTAACGAGTTCTGTCTTAAAGGGGAAGTCTCTATCAAAACCTTACTCCTGAGGTCCGGGGTCTGTGCTGAAGAGGAGCTGGAAAGACTGAAAGAGCCCGAGGTGATGGATGATTCCAAGGAAACATTGTCTTCTGGACACAACAGGACTAATGAATAGATGACCTCCCAAACACTGTGACAGCAGATACATGACCTGCACAGGTTCGAACCAGATCAAATCCAAGCATGGAGAAGAGGATATGGGCACCTGGAAGTTTCATGCATACCAGGTGGTGTTAATAGTGATGGAAGATTATATGTATGTTGCCCCAATCTTAGCTGTGAGCTCCACAAGCTAAAAGTACTGGCCTGATAAGATATGCCCACTGATACAACAGAGGCACGAAAGTTAGAACCAACCACTTTCTGACTAGATCTAAAGCCTGCTCCATGAAACGGAATGCAAATCTGAGGCCATTAACAAGACCAAGAACATGTAGTTAAACAGGTCACGGGCCCTAGGAGAGAAGCCAATACCATTTATTCAGCTAAATGGACATAGTACTGAAATGACTCCTGGTGACTTACTGCTGTGGCTGTTATAACACCAGAACATCTCTCAAGTGTCACCCAAGAAGCTTCTTTTGCATTCGATGGCAACTGGTAATTAACACAGAGACAACTCCTCCCAATTGGTCAATGTGCCAAAAATAAAAGACATGGAGTGCTCAGTCGTAACTGGGACATTTGTACCACACCCTTCCCACCCATGCCCAGGGGTCTTTGCAGAAGAAAGGATACACAGATACACAATAGTGCCAGAGGTGGTTTAAAGCACCAAGAAGCAGCGCCTTCCAGACACAATAGGGCTGGTGCACATATGAACTCAGTGACCGTGGCGGTATGCCCAGGACCTGGGAAAGCTAAGCCAGCACACATTGAGGGAGGCAGACATGAAACCCAACCACTAGCTGAGGCGCTATTGGCATTTGGCAGCTGCGGGGAGAGGGGAAGTCAGTGTTTAGTGAGTCAGTCTTTAGTGAGGTAACTCCTAGTAGACTAACCACAAACCAGGGCAGGAGCCAATCCCAATTAGCTGGGTAGCACAAACTGGACTCCATCGGAAAAGGAACAACCTCAAAGTTGAGTGTGAAGGGAAGGGAGGATGCAAAGGGTGACGATGGGGGAAGCTGGAGGGGGAGTTTGAGTAGAGTTAAAACACATTGCATGAAATTCTCAAAAATTAATAAAGGTTTGGCAAAACAGGCAAAGTTATTGGATATTATCTCGCATCATGCTGCATGAGAGCAGATAGAGGGTGGGGCGATCCCGAATGTGAAGGCAATCTGACCTATGTGAGACTCTGCATCAAAGAAATAAAAGAAAAATAAGTATATTAAATTTTGTCAAATGCTTTTTCCTGTACTTACTGAAATGGCCAAGTTGTTCTGGTGTATTATTATGTCAAAATTGTATATTACGTTTAGGGTTTTTTTTAATTTTTCAAATGTCGAACCAGTCCCTCAGATAATCCCACTTAATTATAGTCTGTACGATAATCCTACTTAATTATGGCCTATAATCTTGTTTGAAAGTGCTGGAGTTAAGTTTGCTGGGGTGATTTTGTGGAGGATTTTTACATGTGCTAGAGATTTGGGTCTATAGATTTATTTCTTTAAATGTCCTTGGTTTGAACACAAGAGCAAGACTGACTTTATAAGCAAATTTACATATTATCCTCTCTTTATTCTTTTATCTATATCTGTGTGTATGGGTACATGTGAGTTCTCTCTCTCTCTCTCTCTCTCTTTCTCTCTCTCTCTCTCTCTCTCTCTCTCTCTCTCTCTCTCTCTCTCTCTCTGTGTGTGTGTGTGTGTGTGTGTGTGTGTGTGTGTAAGCATCAGGAGGCCAGAGGTTGAATCAAACGTCTTCCTTCATCACCCTCCTTATTGTATGATACAAGGGTCTCTCTATTATCTGAAATTTGTGAACTCTGGCTGGGCAGCAAGCCCCAAGGCTCCTTCTGTTTCTTCCTCCCTCGCCTCAGGACCACAAGTGTGAATCGCCACACTCAGCTTTGTTTAGCTTTGTTTAGCTTGCTGGTAATGTAAGCACATGACCCACCAAGCCCTCTCCCCAGTCCTCCTCAATGTCGTAAGAATTGATAAAAGTGTGAATAGCACTTCGTCTTTATAAATTCACCTTTTAAGTAAATTCTAAGGTTTTTTTCCCCAGAGTGATCATAGCAATGTTCTTCCCCTCGGCTGTGTTTGAGAGTTCAGCTTCCTGCACATCCTTAGTGCGTTCGCTTACATTTTTGTCGTCTTCCATTTAGTTTGTATAGAGAGAGCTGTCATCATCATTTGCTTTTTCTGGCTAGTTTATGATGCTGGTGTTTCCCCTGTAATTTTGCTGCATGTTTTAGTTAGCATAATCCCCAAATATTTTAAAAATTAGATTACTGTCTTCTTTTTATTGAGTTGTGAGTTCTCTATAAGTTCTGAATGCAGGCAGTGAAAACACACTGTATTCCTTGCCTTGCCATTTTCCTAATGTCTTCTGAAAGGGAAAAAGGTTTAGTTCTGATAAAGGCAATTCAGTTTCTTTCACTGATGGAATGTTTGGGGTATCGTATCAAAGAGCTCTTCACACAATCCAAAGTTATGTTAATATTTCCTGCCTCCTTCTATAAGATTCATAATTTTAGTTCTCGTGTGTAGGTGTATTATCTATTTTGAGTGCTAGTGCGTGAATGTGTTTGTGTCCTGTGGAGCTCATGTTGGAATAAATTCCTAGTTATAAAAGACTGAGATAAGACTGGGTAGGGGTAGTTCTGGCTGTTCCTTCATGACTGGGTGGATTTATTTATGTTCTTAGTGAGTTCATGAATTAAGAGGTTAATGTATTATCTCAAAAGTGAGTCAGCTACAAAAGTCAGTGTGGCCAGTCCTCTTTTTCTCTTGGCATGTCATTCCGTGTGCCGGGAAGAAGACCACCACCACATGCAGTCTCCCAACCTTAGACCAGAGCCATGAATCAAAACAAACTCACAGTTTGGACCTGCCTGATAGGGACAGAACAGCCACAACAATGACAGCAGAGCGCATATTCTTTGTGAATACACTTGAGTATTCTCTAAGCTAGGCCATGTGGCTATCATAAAACAATCTCAGTTCACTGGAATAAAAAGTAAAATATATATAATATAATATAAATGATAATCAGATATAATAATACTATATAATTTATTTGGCATTCATAGTAACAGGGCACAAAGTAGCAGGTCTGACTGAGCATTTCCACACACTGATCCCTTTCCCCCACTCCTCTCTCTCATTTCTTCCCCACCACCCATGCCTTTTCTACACCCAACAATTCCCTTTTCGCCTTCATTCCTTTTCTATTACTTTTCCAATTCTCTTCTCCTTTTTATCTTTTTTTTTAATTGATTGTACTGAGCTACACATTTTTCTCTGCTCCTCTCCCTTTCTTCTCACCTCCCCTTCAACCCTCTCCCATGGTCCCTATGCTCCCAGTTTACTCAGGAGATCTTGTCTTTTTCTACTTTCCATGTAGATTAGATCTATGTATGTCTCTCTTAGGGTTCTCATTGTCTAGGTTATCTGGGATTATGAATTGTAGGCTGGTTTTCTTTGCTTTATGTCTAAATGCCACTTATGAGTGAGCACATATAATATTTGTCTTTTTTGGTCTGGGTTACCTCACTCAATATGATGCTTTCTGGATCCATCCATTTGCCTGCAAATTTCAAGATGTCATCTTTTTTCTGCTATGTAGTACTCCATTGTGTAAATGTACCACATTTTCCTTATCCATTCTTCGGTCAAGGGGCATTTAGGCTGTTTCCAGGTCCTGGCTATGACAAATAATGCTGTTATGAACATAGGTGAGTACATGTCCTTGTGGTACAATTCAGCATCCTTTGGGTATATACCCAAAAGTGGTATTTCTGGGTCTTGAGGAAGGTTGTTTCCTAATTTTCTGAGAAATTGCCATACTGATTTCCAAAGCGACTATACCAGTTTGCACTCCCACCAGCAATGCAGGAGTGTTCCATTTACCCCACATCCTCTCCAGCATAAGTTATCATCAGTGGTTTTGATCTTGGCCTTTCTTACAGGTGAAAGATAGAATCTCAGAGTTGTTTTGATTTTTATTTCTCTGATTGCTAAGGATATTGAGCATTTCCTTAAGTGTCTTTCAGCCATTTTAGATTCCTCTATTGAAAATTCTCTGTTTAGGTCCATACTCCATTTTTTTATTGAATTATTTGTTCTTTTGATGACCAATTTCTTGAGTTCTTTGTATATTTTGGAGATCAGGCCTCTGTCCAATGTGGAGTTGATGAAGATCTTTTCCCCTTCTGTAGGCTGCAGTTTTGTCTTGTTGATTGTGTCCTTTGCTTTACAGAAGCTTTTCAGTTTCAGAAAATTTCATTTATTAATTGTTTTTCTCAGTGTCTGTGCTGCTGGGGTTATATTTAGGAAGTGGTGTCCTGTGCCAATGTGTTCAAGTGTACCTCCCACTTTCTCTTCTATGAGGTTCAGAGTGGTTGGCTTTATGTTGAGGTTGTTGATCCACTTGGACTTTGGTTTTGTGCATGGTGATAGATATGGATCTATTTTTATTCTTCTACCTGTTGATATCCAGTTATGCCACTACCATTTGTTAAATATGCTTTCTTTTTCCATTTTATTTTTTTTTTTTGCTTCTTTGTCAAAAATCAGTTGTTCATAGATGTGGATTAATATCTGGGTCTTCGATTCAGTTCCATGGGTCCTCCTGTCTGTTTTTATGCCAATACCAGGCTGTTTTCAGTACTGTAGCTCTGCAGTAGAGTTTGATGTCAAGGATTGTGATACCTCAAGTAAGAGAAACATCACCCTTCACATAGCCACAAATAGCATAAAACATCTCGGAGTAACTCTAACCAAACAAGTGGAAGACCTATATAACAAGAACTTTAAATCTTAGAAGAAAGAAATTGAAGAAGACACCAGGAAATAAAAAAACCTCCCACACTCTTGGGTAGTTAGAATTAATGTAGTAAAAATAGCAATCTTACCTGAAGCAATCTATAGAGTCAATGCAATGCCCATCAAAATCCCAGCAAAATTCTTCACAGATCTCGAAAAAACAATACTCAACTTCATATGGAAAAGCAAAATACCCAGGATAACCAAAACAATTCCATTCCCTTCTTAAAACCCCTTAATCCTCCTATGTTTCCCTTTCTTGCTGATGACCTGTACCCATACTTATTAGCACATAAACAAACAAATACAGAAATAAGAGACTAGATTCTACAAATGACAGAAAACATGCAGTATTTGACTTTCTGCATGTGGGTTGCTTTGCTTAAAAGAGTTTCCACATTCATCTGAAATTGTCCTGAAAATCTCATAAATTCAGTTTTTGTTTTCGGCCGAATGAAATTCCAGTGTATCTATGCAGCACGTTTTCATCGTTCCTTTGTCTCTTGATGAACATCTGATTCCACTCTATTGCTTTGTGACTAGAACAGCGATAATCACGGTGTCCTCTGCAGGAGGACATAGAGCCTTTGGGTGTGTTCCCAGAAGTGACACAGCTGGGTGCAGCCGGGTCATCTGGTGGTTCTAGATGCCGTCCTTTGAGAAGAGTCTGCACTTGCTGTCATTTGTTTTCTGCTTTCTTTATCTTTTTATAAACAAAAGATTTTATTCAAAAGTAAAGATGAAAATATAGAATCTGAATGAGGTTTGCTCAGGAGCCTGGGTTACTGCTTGGAGCTTCAGTTAGGTTCCAAGAGGAACTGAAGCTGCTGTCTGAGGGGTGAGATAATGTGATTTTCTGGTTTGATTGACAGGCATGGGTTATGTAATGGTTTGTTTGCTGGGCATGTCCTTTTCCCTGGCACATCTGATTTTTTCCCCAACAATATTTTTAATGATCACTTGGGATTTCACTTAATGCACCCTGATCACACTCACTTCCCAGTCCTCCTAGATCTAGCCCCTCCATCCTTGTGACCTCCAGAAGAAGAAGAAGAAGAAGAAGAAGAAGAAGAAGAAGAAGAAGAAGAAGAAGAAGAAGAAGAAGAAGAAGAAGAAGAAGAAGAAGAAGAAGAAGAAGAAAAAGAAAAAATACCAAGCCAGGATGGATGAAGCTAGAGACAGAGACCCACATTGGAGCACTGGACTGAGCTCCTAAGGTCCAAATGAGGAGCAGAATGAGGGAGAACATGAGCAAGGAAGTCAGGATCACGAGGGGTGGGTGGGGGGTGGGCCCACCCACTGAGACAGTGGGGCTGATCTAATGGGAGTTCACCAAGGCCAGTTGGACTGGGACTGATGGAGCATGTGATCAGACTGGTCTCTCTGAATATGGCTGACAAGGAGGGCTGACTGAGAAGCCAAGGACAATGGCACTGGGTTTTGATCCTACTGCATGCACTGGCTTTGTGGGAGCCTAGTCTGTTTGGATGCTCACCTTCCTAGACCTGGATGGAGGGGGGAGGGCCTTGGACTTCCCACAGGGGAACCCTGACTGCTTTTTGGACTGGAGAGGGAGGGGAAGGGGGGAGGGGGAGAGAAATAGGAGGAGGGGAGGAGGTGGAAATTTTTAATTAAAAATAAATAAATAAATAATAAAACAAAACAAAAGAAAAAATACCAAGCCAGTTTATGTTACCCATGTACTCTCTGGAGCATGGTCAAATTCACAGTGGCCTGCCCCTTAAAGAAGCCGAGTCTTTCCTCACCCCACCTCACTCCCACCAGAAGCCGTCAACTATGAAGAGCTACATCTCAACATCCCCATCACAGTTTTTAAGTTCTCTTCAATGGCCCCCTGTCTATATTGTTCCTTTTAGGGGGATGTGGAGGGAGGAGAGGTTGTCATAAAATCCTTCAATGTCTCACTCTCAACTGTGAGTGTGCAGTCATCAGCCTCTGCACAAGAAGCTCCCTTGTCTTTTACAGTTAGAGGAGCACAGAGCATGGACTTCCACGTGGTTTTTAGTGATGCATGGACCCCAGACATCCACAAGGCCTCCAGCAGCAGAACAGACTACAGACAACAGTGTGACCTCCGGTGGCAGTACAGACCACGGACATTAACACAGCCCTCAGCTGAAACCCAGACCATGAACATTATCATGGCCCTCGGCGGCAGCAAAAGCCACGGACATCAGCATGGCCTCTGGCATCAACACAGGCCGTGGATACCAACACCTCCCCAGTGGCAGCATGGATCACGGACATCAACATGCCTTCAGGCGACTGCACAGACTGTGGACATCAACATGGCCTTTGGTGGTAACACGGACCATCAACATGGTCTCTAGCAGCTGCACAGACTGTGGACATCCACCTGGCCTCTGGCTGCAGCATGGACCAGAGACCTCAACATGGCCTCCAGCAGAATTGCAGACCTTGGACATCAATGGCCCTCAGCTGCAGCATGAACCACAGACACCATCACGGCCCTTGGTGGCAGTGCATCTGCTTTCAACCATACGCATTTCCAACTTTGCATAGGCATAGGAGAGTAAAGAGAGACTTGTCCCTAATTTTTACACAGAGAACACAATTTGCCTTTCTCTGAACCCTTCTCAGAAACAGTCCAGGCAGGCTGCATCTTGTCCCTTGCTCCTAGTTCCAGGATATGTTTGACCACAAGTCAAACGAGGGTCTTATGGAGTTTCAGATCGGAGTGGCCATAAGCCTTTAATGATAGGAGAGGTGTGTTCACAAACACACACACACACACACACACACACACACACACACACAGGAAAAAGGAAAAAAAGAAAATGAGAGCAAGGAAAGGAAGACGGCTCAATAGTTAAGAGCACTTGCTGCTCTTGCAGAGTTTCAGTTTCCAGCACTGACTTGGCAGGTCACAACCATACAAAACTCCAGCACCAGAGGAACTGATGCCCTCTTTTGACTTACACAGTTACTGGGTACACACATGGTATATACACATCCATGCAGACAAAAAACTCATACACACACAAAGAAAATTTAAGTCTTTAAAAGCAACAAAATCAAAGCAAACAAAACCCAGGAAAACAGGACTGAACAAGTTAAGTTGGTTCTCCAAAGCCTTACATAGAGCACGGGAGGTGAGGGCGCAGGCCTGCTTTGCAATATTTGTTGGAGATTTGTGAAAGTTTATTAGTCCTTCACTTCCTCCTCCTCTGGTCTCAGACACCTTATCCTTCTCAGTAGACAAGTCCAAACCCTTCCAATAGAGCCTGAGGCTCAGATGCGGTCCCACAATGTTAGGAACTACACAGAATCATCCTTTTCACAAAGAACAATGGTGCTTGAGAGAACATGACATGGAACAAACATTTGTTGGAGGCATATGTGATCTTTCATCAGTATTACAAAAACAATGTGGTCATTTTTAAGATCAAACTGACATTTGACTTGATTTTTCGAGCAGTTTTTTCCCCCAGAGAAATAGGGAGTGGGTCTTCATATCTGTGCTCTCATCACAGCATGCAGTTTAGCAATGTGGTTTTCATGACAGGAAGACTTGAATGAGTGATGGCTCTGAAATGCCTTGAAGATGGCATATGCATATTCTGCCCCATCAGCATACCAGACATCACTGAGGCGTACTGAACATAATGGGTAATAGATGGATGGGCACAGAAGCTGGAGAAAGTCAACCATTCAACACTGGTCCTTGAGGAGCCAGAGTTAGTTCATTGAGGGTTTGATGCAATTCAGCCAAGTATTGTTCTTGTGTAAAGAAAACCCCGAGCCTTCCTTCAGCACACTGACCAGATTTTGCTTCTGAATCATCTAAGTTCATCTAACCTACAATTTGCTCTGTTTGCCCAAATCCTTATGCTGCTGATGTAACTGTTTTATTGTAAACAACCTCTCTCCAGCTTGACACTAGATCATGCTTTGTCTAGCTACTGTTTACCACCAGAACTAGAGTGTTCAACGGTATCTTTCAAAATAGCATGCTCCCTAGTTCTTTCGGGGATCTGGGACCATCTGGATCTTCACAGCATTCTCACCAGAAATAACTTGACTAAGATCTATGGCCAGAAAAAGATGTGCTTTTTACACCAAGAAAAGCAAAGGTTACCATAAATAGTGTACATGTTTTCTCTTGATAGTAGTCACACAACCAGCATTGGCCAGCTCACTCTATTGTCAACCAGTACTCAAATCTAGAAATGTGAATCCCTCTACCTTGAACTTGAATTCTTTCTATAATGTAATAGCTTCTAAAATTCATTATTTCAGTCTCACCTATCAGATCAATAGCCCTCCCTTTTCTAGCTAAGAAAAGCACATTATCTCAACCCAAGACATCCTTCCGGAGACACCAGGCAAGAGTGTGAAGAAAGTCCATGACAATGATAGGCAGGCAAGATGTAGTCATGTCTGAATTCCTGTGTATGTAGTAGAAGATATCAAAAATTGGTGGGTAGGAAGAGGAAGAAACAGGGTTTAAATTAAAGCAATGTTTTTATATTTTTAAGCCTATCTTGCAAATAAGAGAAATTTGGATGGAATTATAGTGTTTAAGAATATGATTCCTGCTGTATTTATGCCCAATTTTTATTTTTAAATGTTTGGTTTTACAATATGTTCAATTACACATAGTTTTTCTTAAAACTTTGGAAGTAAATGAAAAATAAAATGCAAATTTCTAGTAAGGACTAGAGACTTGAACAAGTCGCTGATTGAGGAGAACCAGAGCAAACCTGATATCCCTACCTAAGTAGTGTTCCCATGGAAACAGGGAACAGAACCTTCAACCCCTAGCAAAGACAAGTGCCAAGTTACACTGCACAGATTTCATTTCTTCTATACTCCACATGAAGACAGAGTTTATAAAGGAGATCCTTTTGTTGTTTCAAAACAGTTTCTCTGTGTAGCCCTAGTTGTCCTGGAACTCACTTTGTAGAGCAGGCTGGCTTTGAATTCAATCGGCCTGCCTCTGCCTTCTGAGTGCTGGGATTAAAGGTATGTACCAGTATGCCCGGCTTAGCAGCTTCTTTTAATAGTATAAAATATTATTTACTTAGAATAATTCAAAATGTTAAGCCCATATTAAAAATGAAGATGCATTAAATTTTGTACTATGGGATTTTTCTTGAGGAAAAAATAGATGGATCTTTCAATTTTGAAAAAGAAAAAAAAAGCTAAGTGAATTAGCCAAATTGGGAATCTGATCGCCAATCTCATTAATTCAAATTTATGCTTTTAATTAAAATTTTAATTTCAAACTTTTATAGAGTATTAATCTTCCAAGAACCCTGGAGATAGAAATGAAGGTTACTAATTTCCTTCCTTAGATTCTCAGTCACTAATGTTCAGTAAGTGTCTACGGGTGCAAAGGGAGGGAGAAAAACAGCACAGTGAGTGAAAAACAGAATTTCCTTATTTCCTTAAAGTGCTTTTAGGATACAAAGACCCAGGAATTCTACGGCTAAAATCTTAATCAGTAGTATGATGCTTAAAAATATGTGTGTTACAATATATGTGTGTGTGTGTGTGTGTGTGTGTAAGAATCATTACAAACACAGACTGTCTCAACTTGCAGTAGAACAATACTGCTCTCCTCTCTCTGTAGATGTCCTCAGGGCACATTAACATCTTACCCTAAAGGTCAAAATTAATTTTGCAAATATAATCAAAGTTAGAATCTTTAGACAAGAAAACGTGAAGCTGCAGAAAAAAACTTAGTTGGTAAACTGAGTTTGAGCCCCAGAACCCATAGAACAAAAGTTGGGCATGGTGGCGCCTGCTTGTAACCCCAGCACTGGGGAAGCAGAGACAGGCAGATCCCGGGAAGCACTGGCCAGCCAATAGAGCGTACTTGGTAAGTTCCTGGCAAGTGAGAAACCCTGCTGCAAAACCAAACAAAACAAAAACAAGGTAGGATCAACATCTGGAGTTACCTGTACTGGGTAGGTTCAGTCTCAGGTTAGCACCATGAATCCTAGAAAGTGGAACAGTTTCTCTGACCAAAGGTAGAGAATTGTGTGACAAGCAAGGAAAGCAGATGGGGCTGGAGACGCGATGCAGCGCAGCAGCTCAGCTGTGAGGAGCATGCGCAGTTGATGAAGAGGGCCCTGTTCAGTTCCTGGCACCCAAGTCCAGCAGCTCACTACAGCCTCTAACTCCAACTCGAGGGATCGGAAGCCTGACCTTCCTGGGCACTGCACTAATGTTCACACAAACACACAGTATAAATAATTTTTAAAATGAAACAATCAAATAAGTAAATAACCCTTTTTAAAAAGAGAAAAACAAAGATATATGGTGAAAAAGGAACGTGGATAGAGGAAGCAGAAGTGGAAGCTGTCATCAGAAAGATTCCAGGTGGGAGAAGAATTCAGCTCGCCAGTGTTAGTTTTGAGGATGGAGGGAGGGGATTGGAAGCAAAGATACAGAAAACCTCTAGCAACAGAGTCTGGCCAACCGCCAACACGGTAATGGAGAGATAATGCATACACACGTAGCTGAATGTGTATGAGCATGAACGTACACTACCCAGACAACTTCAGAAAGTACCCAAGTCGGCCAACACCCTGATTCCTGCCCTATAAAATTTGGAGCAGGAACATTACCATGCCTTGGAAAACAACATGGGAGCCCCAATGGGAGCATCAGGTGTCCTGCTCTCTCTTTTCTGACTTATTCCTTGAAACAGGGACTCTCCTGAACCTGGAGCTTGCTGCTTTTGCTAGGCTGAATGGACAGTGAGCTCCTGGGATCTGCCTGTCTCTGTCCCATAGATAGCTCAGGGCTAGGGGTGCAGTTGGGAGCCATGCCAGGACTTTATACAAGATTTTTTCCCCTCAAGAATGTGCTTTATTGCCGGGCGGTGGTGGCGCATGCCTTTAATCCCAGCACTCGGGAGGCAGAGGCAGGCGGATCTCTGTGAGTTCGAGGCCAGCCTGGTCTACAAGAGCTAGTTCCAGGACAGGCTCTAAAAAAGCTGCAGAGAAACCCTGTCTCGAAAAACCAAAAAAGAAAAAAGAAAAAGAAAAAAAGAAAAAAAAGAAATAAAAAAAGAATGTGCTTTATTAGGAGAAAGGACCTCAAGACTTTTAAAAGGTCCAGAACACCGTATCGGAAGCAGCATAACAGGGCCCTAAAGGAAAAGAGATGTTTCCCTTTAAAACCCGTAGATAAATGAAAATACTGTACACATGTAAAATGGACTACTGTTCGGCTCTAAGGAAAAGTGAAATCACAAAATTTCCATGAAAAATGATACACAATAATAAGAGGGGCAACCCAATCTCAGAAAGAAAAAAGTAATAATCGCATTTCCATTACATTTCTATCTAGCCTATGATGCATACAAATATATCTAAACAAATGTGTGCACGGTGGTATAACATTTAGGGAGGAGAACAAGGATGCAGGCAAAAGACCACTGGGTTGTAAAGATGATGCAAAGCTAACTGTTTTTCTAGTTTTAGCTGTCTTTTTTTTTTTTTACATTGCAGTGGGCAAGTGCATCACACTTTTTGGTGGAAAAGTGTAATGAATAGCAAAAGTGTAAAATCAATAAAGAGACTCACCACAGTTTCAGAATGTTTATTCCTTTTTTGTTTTTGTTTTGCTTTTTGGGTTTTTTTGCATGAAACCTTTATTTGATATTATCTGTTGTAAATAGAAGAATCATTTGGAGGACTGCCCTCACTTATTCTTTTTTAATTTATTTTTTATGACACAGCATTAAGGAAAAAAAACAGTAACATGTACGGAAAAGCCTTCATTCTGGTCCCAATGCTGACACCATCTCTTTTTAATTTAATTAACTTTTTTTCATTTATTTTACTTACTGACCATAGTTTCCCCTCCCTCCCCTCTTCCCATTCCTCCCGCCCCACCTCCCATATACCCCACCTCCCCATCACCCATCTTCTGGCCTCCTATGGGCTTGAACAAATCAGGGCACATCAAGTTGAGGCAGGACTGAACTCCCCACTGCATCTAGACTGGGTAATCCAGCAGGGGAAACAGATCCCCAAAAGCCAGCTAAGAGCCAGGGACAGGTCCTGATCTCACTGCTAGGAGCCTTACAAACAGACCAAGCTACACAACTGTCACACACATGCAGAGAGCCTAGGTCAGTAACAGGCAGAGAGCCTAGGTCAGTGCAGGCTCCCTAACTGTTGTTCAGAGTCCACAAGCTACAGCGAGCTCAGATCAGCTTTCTCTGTGGGTCCCTCAGGTCAGCTGCTGTCTCTGTGGGTCCCTCCCATCATGACCTTGATCCCCCTGGCTTACACATTCCCTCCTGCCTTTCTTCAGCAGGACTCCTAGAGCTCCGTCTAGTGCTTGGCTGTGGATCTCTGCATCTGCTTCCATTAGATACTAAGACTCACTAATGACAATTAGGGTAGTCACCATTCTGATTGCATGGGAAGGCAGTTCAGGTACTCTATCTACTGTTGCTAGGAGTCTTTTGCTTGGGTCACCTTTGTGGATTCCTGGGGATTTCTCTGGCACCAGGTTTCTTCCTAATCCCCAAATGGCCCCCCATTAGTCATCTTTTTCTTTACTCTCCCCCTCCATTGTGCCCCCAACCTGCCTCCTGTATCCAGCATGCCCAACCCACTCCTTCGAGTTCCTAATCTTCCCACCCCCTCATCTCTGTCTCAAGGTTTATTGAGGAGATGTCCTCTATTTCCCCTTTCCCATGCATCCCTCTTTGTGCCCTTATTGTTATCTAGCCTTTCTGGGGCTGTGGATTATAGGTTTGTTATCCTATCATTTTCTCCTAGTATCCACTTATGAGTGAGTGCATACCATGTTTGTCTTTCTGGGTCTGAGTTACCTCATTCATAATGATTTTTTTCTAGTTCTATACATTTGCCTGCAAATTTCATGAGGTCAGTAACTTTTACAGCTGAGTAATACTTCATTGTGTAGATTATCACATTTTCCTCTCCATTCTTTGGTTGAGGTGCAGCATCTAGGTTGTTTCCAGATTCTGGATATTATGAATAATGCTGTTATGAACATAGTTAAGCAAGTGTCCTTGTGGTATGATTGCACATCCTTTGGGTATATGCCCAAGATTGACATAGCTGGATCTTGAGGTAAATTTGGTGTTGGAAATGCTTCTGTATATGTGTTGCTTTTATTGGTTAATGAATAAAGAAGCTGGCTTGGCCTGTGATAGGGCAGAGTAGAACTAGGTGGGGAAAACTAAACTGAATGCCAGGAGAAAGAAGACAGAGTCACGAGACACCATGTAGCCACACCAGAGACAGATGAGACAGAACCTCGCCAGTAAACCAGAGCCATGTGACAATACACAGATTAATGGAGATGGGTTAGTTTAAGATATAAGAGTAAGCCAGAAATACGCTTAAGCTCTTGGTCAAACAGTATTGCAAATAATATAGTTTCTGAGTGATTATTTCAGGGCTGAGCAGCCGGGAACAAACGAACAGCCTCCATAAACATAAATTGATTCCCAATTTTCAAAGAAACTGCCATTCTGATTTCCAAAGTGAATGTACAAGTTTGCACTCCAACCAGCAGTGGAAGAGTATTCTCCTTAATCTACATCCTCTCCAACATAATCTGTCATCAGTGATTTTGATCTTAACCATTCTGAGAGGTGTAAGATGGTATCTCAGACACATATCGATTTGTATTTCCCTGATGGTTAAGAATGTTGAGCAATTCCTTATGTTTTATACATGGCCTTTAAGGGGGTCCCAGTGATCCAAAGAGGTCCTCATGCTTGTCTACCAAGTGTTTTTACTCACTAACCCAGCAACCCAGTCCTAGGAAAGTGATCCTTACAGGTCTAAGATGTCAAACTGACTGCATGGTAGATTAACAATTAACATGAGCCCTCGATTCAGAAAAGCTGATCTTACATGATAGAAAGGACTCACAGAGGCAAGCAGAAGAAAACAGAGACAGGAATAATACTTCCTCAGGCCACATAAAACGTGAAGTCAGTAGAAGCTAGAAGAATCAGGACAGGTTCTCTCTAAGAACTTTCAGAATGAATATGAACCCACCAACAACCATCTTTATTAGAGATTTATGGCCTCCAGAACAGTGAGAATAGACTTGCCTTGCTTGGTGCCACCAGGTAACATGGTCTTATATATAGAAACCTCAGAAAAGAGTCACAGAGGGTCTTTGGCTTTGCTCATAGCTCTATGAGCTCTGGAGGAAGCAAACATCCAATAAAATATTGAGAGCTTTCTTGCTGGACCTCTGGAAGCACCATGGGATTTTCTGTTTTGGATTGGTTTGGGCTTTGGGTTTTTCTTTAATTTGCACTGAGCTATCATATCCTTATAATAACTAGGATCATTCTCCCCTGGCATGCTGCCCTTCCCTTCCCAATCAGGGAAAAAGTGAGGAGCCCTAGCACTTCTTTCCACTTTTCCAAGTCACTATGTTTTGGAGGAAGAAGTCCCGAACCTGCCATTCTAATTATTCTCCCCATAGATGCGCACAGAGCTCAGTTCTTATCCACCAAAGCAGGGATATCAGGAAACGGGAGTGAGACAGTTAATGCCTAAAACTGTCTTGGCTTGATCCTGCTCTAGTTTGTTTGTCTGTCTATTTGTTTGGAATATGAGCTATGTGGTTGAGTTCCTATTTCAGTCCTAGAAGCATGTATTTGTATTTCATTGTTTTTCTTTTCCTTTTATTATGTTCCTAGGGGTAGTGAAGTTTTGTGAGTGTCTGGGCATGAATCTTTAACTTTGAGCCTTTGTTTACTCCCTACCCTCACAATGGCTCCTTTCCCCCTACAGATCCCATCACACAGGTCTGCCATATTCTAAGAGATCCTTGTAAGTGGGTGTTTCTCTCCCACCTGCCATTTCCTGAACAACCAGTCTGAGGCTTAATATTAAGCCACACCAGACCCTTACTTCAGAAAACCTCCAAGAATGAACTTTCCACCCATCTCGTATAAGTACTCATTGACCCTGAAAACACTGTCATCTTAATGGCATCAAAGTTGGAGGATGTAGGTGACCACCGTAAGTGACTCTGAGCTTCCTTGTCCTGTCCAACAGCAAATGGTCAACCCTGAATTATGCCAGCTTTCACCAAAGACAGAAAATACAATTTCTTAGAACTAAGGTTTGGTTTGTAAAGACCAAACTTTGGAATGTAAAAACGGTCTACGGGGAAAATGAAGAGCAGGAGGCATGCTCTGAGTGTGGTTGTGTATTAAGCACTTCTTCTTCTTCCTCTTCTTCTTCTCTGTTTTTGTTTTGGTTTTAGTTTTAAGGGATTTTTTTTTATTTTGGGGGGTAGTTGGATTTTGTTGTTGTTGTTTGTGGCAGGGTTTCTCTGTGTAGCAGTCCTGGGTGTTCTGGAACTTGCTTTGTAGACCAGGCCGACCTTGAACTCACAGAGATCTACCTGCCTCTGTCTCCCAAATACGAAGATTTAAGGCATGCACTACCTGGTTAGCACTCCTTTTTCCTCCTTCTCTTCCCCTCTCCCTTCTCCCCTCCACCCCCCTGTGCTCCCAATTTTCTCAGGAGATCTTGTCTATTTCCCCTTCCCAGGGGGACCTATATATGTTTCTCTTAGGGTTCTCCTTATTATTTACCTTCTCTAGGATCAGGGACTATAGGCTCCTTATCCTTTGCTTTACAGCTAGTATCTACTTATGAGTAAGTACATACCATGCTCCTCTTTCTGTATCTGGATTAACTCACTCAGGATAATTTTTTCTAGTTCCATCCATTTGCATGCAAATTTTAAGATGTCATTGTTTTTGAACGCTGAGTGGTACTCTAATATGTAAATGTGCCACCTTATCTTTATCCATTCTTTGGTTGAGGGACACCTAGGTTGTTTCCAGGTTCTGGCTATTACAAATAATGCTGCTATGAATATAGTTGAACAAATGTTTTCGTAGTATGTTTGAGCATCCTTTTGGTATATGCCTAAGAGTGGTATTGTTGGGTCCAGAGGTAGGTTGATTCCCAGTTTTCTGAGAAACCGCCATACTGATTTCCAGAGTAGTTGTACAGGTTTGCACTCCCAACAACAATGGAGGAGTGTTCCCTTGACTACACGTCCTCTCCAGCATAAGCTATAATTGGTGGTTTTGATCTTAGCCATTCTGACAGGTGCAAGACGGAATCTCAGAGTCATTTTAATTTGCATTTTCCTGATGGCTAAGGATATTGAACATTTTCTTAAGTGTCTTTTGGCCATTTGAGATTCTTCTGTTGAGAATTCTCTGTTTAGGTCTATACCCCATTTTTTAATTGAATTATTTGTATGTTTATGTTTAATTTCTTGAGTTCTTTATATATTTTGGAGATGAGTTCTCTGACTGATGTAGGCTTAGTGAAAATATTTTCTCATTCAATAGGCTGTCTTTTTGTCTTATTGACTATGTTCTTTGCAGTTAGAACTTCTTTTTTGTTGTTTGTTTTTTGTTTTTCGAGACAGGGTTTCTCTGTAGCTTTGGAGCCTGTCCTGGATCTAGCTCTTGTAGACCAGGCTGGCCTTGAACTCACAGAGATCCACCTGCCTCTGCCTCCCAAGTGCTGGGATTAAAGGTGAGTGGGTCATCACTGCTCAGCCTGTGGTTAGCACTTCTTAATATGTGAAAAATTGGAAAAAAAAAACTGAATGAGGGAAGAGTTCTAAGATGGCTCTATAGGGCAAATCAATTATCAGTGAGATGAATACAGAACTTCCATCTTGAGAAAAAGAATTAAGAGCCCAAACATCCTGTGTATAAATTATATATGTCAAAGAAAATATAACTGAAACTAAAATATCACTAAAAAAATAGAAGAAATGATTGAATCAAAGACACTGAATAAAATATAGAGAAAATTTAAAAGAATTAGAAAGATCATTAGGTTTTCATTAATATCTGTATTACAAATGACAATGACTTGCTTGAAACAATATATATTTATTGTGTGAATTTCTATGGAACAGAAATGCTACTCTCTCTGGCTGTGGGCATCACAAGGTCAGTAGTCAAGATGTCAGCTCTACGTGAGCTCTTATCAAGAGGCCAGAAAGAATCCACTTGCAGCTCGCTCAGGCTATTGACAGAATGCTTCCCCTCGGCCCCTTAAGACTAGACTCAGGTTTGTCACTGCGGTTGACACTGTTTAATTCCCAGTTCTGGAGAACTGAACAGCGATATCAGTTCAGCTAGGGAGGCTTGATGGCAGGTGCCAGTGCAGCGATCAGACTACACCTGGAGAGGGACTCAGGAAATGCCCGATGGCTCAGAACACTCCATTCTAGTGTGACCGGATCCACTCTTATGGAACTCAACTCACTCCTGTAAGCAGCATTAATCTAACCATGAGGGTAAAGCCCCCATAAGCCCTCACTCCCAACCTCTTAGAGGCCCTACCACTTCCAGACTGCCACACTGGAGGCCAGGCTTGCAACACACAAACCTCTAGGACAGTGGTTCTCAACCTTCCTAATGCTGCAATCCTTAAATACAGTTCCTCACATTGTGGTGACCCCCAACCACTAAATTATTTTGTCGTTACTTCATAACTGTAATTTTTCTGCTGTTGTGAATTATAATGTAAATACCTGATATGTGACTCTAAAATTTACGACCCACAGGTTGAAAACCACTGCTTTAGAAGGAAGATTGTGTTTAAGCCAAAGCAGTAACTAAACTAAAACCTTAATTCACAATGACATTGTTAAAACATAGAAAACATCTTTTGTATGTTTGCTCACAAAATGCACATAATATTTACTAATCAGAAAATTATTTTCTGTAGGTAGAATGAGAACAGAAGACACACCCCTGTGACAGTGCCAATAAACCAGGAATAACAAGAATGAACTTACAAAGAGCAAATTGGAAGGACTGAATCCAGTTCTTAAGCTCTTGGATTAATAAGAAAATCAAAATACAAATGAAAAAAACACACAAAAGTATTGACTTACTTTTTTGCCTCTAAGCAGACCTTCATCCATCCCATAAGCAGACCTTCATGCATCCCAGCCAAATATGAGTTACCAATCAGCCGTGAATGAAAGTGAGCTCAGCTAAAGAGATCACTTATCCTAAGAAAACTTAAAAGGAATCATCTTCCAAGGCCAGACATTTCAAGTCAGAGGCCAATCAGGCCTACACGAAGTCCGCTCTCACATGTTCAGAGCTGGGACCCTCTTGAGACGGTGTCCAGGTTCTAGGAGACAGGCTGAAAACTCCTCCCTGTGGCGATAATCGCTCAATAGGAATATGAAGCCTCTGAGGAAAGGCAGCACAATGAGAAGCAAAAGAATGAACAACTCCAGGAAACCATAAAATATCAAATTAAAAACTATAAGAATTTTATCATTCATGAGAGATGGCACAAAGAAAAAGGGGAGAGCGAGCTAATGACAAAGAATTGGTGATAATGAAAAAAGAACGAATGGCTGGCTACCATAAAAGATCAGCTAAAAATTTTAGAAATGACTGACATAAGAGGATCTTAAAGACCAATAAAAGGATACCGATCTGATATAAAACTAATGGCAAATTCCTGTACTGATGGACCATATTGAAAACCTTGCACCTAATATTATACAAAAATATAGGGATTTTGTTTTTTTAAATAAAGGAACTAGTAACCAACAAGACAAAAGAAGAGCAGGGAAAATATCACACAAAACAGGAAGTCCTGCAGAAGAGAATTAAGAATGGTGGCAGCAATTAAAGAATAAGCTTGAGGGCTGGAGAGATGGCTCAGAGGCTAAGAGCACTGGTTGCTCTCCTAGAGGTCCTGAGTTCAATTCCCAGCAACTACATGGTGGCTCATAACCATCTGTAATGAGATTTGGTGCCCTCTTCTGACCTTCAGGGATACATGCAGGCAGAACGCTGTATACATAATAAATAAATCTTTTTTAAAAAAAAAGGAATTAAACAAAGAATAATCTTGATAATGTCTCATAACTCAGAAGTAAGCCTCTGCCTCCCCCCATATGGGCCACCTGGTCCCTCTTCCTCCCGTCCCTATGTGAAGCCTCCAGCACCACCTCGCCCTTTGTTTCCTTTTCATATTTTTTATTTAAAATCTTTTCATATCGTGTATTTTGATTATTCTCCCCAGCTTCTCCCAGATCCTCTCCATCTTCCTACCCACAAATCTTCATGTTCTTTCTCTCTTTAAAAAGAAAATGATGAAAAATGAAACTAAAAAAAAAAAAACATGGAGTTCATTATGTGTTGGCCAGCTACTCCTGGGCGTGGGCCTGCCCTGATCTGTGGCTGACAGTCGTCAGTGCCCTGACCTGTGGCTGACAGAGTCAGTGCCCTGAACTGTGGCTGACAGAGTCAATGAAACTCGTTAGAAAAAACTGATTTCTGATTTCCCTTTGCCGGCAGGTATCAATTGCACATAGCTTTTCTTGATAATAACAGTTTTTATTAGGGTGATATAGAATATCAAAGTACTTTTAATTTGCATTTTTCTAATGGCTAAGCATTTTGAAAACTTTAAAAAATATTTACTGGTATTTGTGCTTCTTCTTTTGAGAACTGTCTGACCAGTTCCTTAGCCCATTTATGATTAGCAGAGGTTTTGCAGGGTTTTTGTGTGTTTGTGTATGTGTTTGCATGTGTGTTTGTGTGTGTGTGTTTGCATGTGTGTTTGCGTGTGTGTATGTATTGAACTTTTTTGAATTTTTCATCTGTTTTGTCCATTAAGTGATGTAAGAAGCTCTTCTATCTATGTTGCTTTCATTGGTTAATTAATAAAGAAAACTTCTTGGCCTGATAGATCAGAACATAGCTAGGCAGGGAAGACAGAACAGAATGCTGGGAGGAAGAAAGCAGAGTCAGTCAGACACCATGATTCTTCGACCGGAGACAGATGTAGGCTAGAATCTTTCCCGGTAAGCCACCACCTCGTGGTGCTACACAGATTATTAGAAATGGGTTAATCAAGATGTGAGATTTAGCCAATAAGAGGCTAGAACTAATGGGCCAGGCAATGTTTAAATGAATACAGTTTCTGTGTTATTATTTCTGGAGCTAAGCTAGCTGTGCGAGATCCGGGCGGGATGAAAAGCAGGCCTGCCTGCTGCTTCTCACTACAATTAAATCTCAGGCTGAATAGCTTGTAGACATTTCCTTCTGTTCTGTAGCACATCACTCCATGGACAGTTTCCTCTGTTGTGACAGAGCTTTCTAATTCATGTCATCTCATTTATCAACTCTTAGGGTCATTCTAGTCTTAAATCAAAGTCTTTCATCACTTTAACATTGTTTTATGCAAAGTGTGAAATATGGCTCTCAAGTCGTTCTTCTGCTTGCAGATACTCAGTTTTTGTTAAATAGTCTATCTTTTACCAGTATATGTTTTTTAATATCTTTGTCAAAATGTAGGTAGCTATACCCATGTGGGTTTATTTTCTGGGTTTTCTAGTCGTGTCCCATTGGTATGTGTGTCTGTTTTTTCTGCCAGAACCAGTCTGTCCTCATCACTATGGCTCTGTAGTACAATTTGAGGTTAGGTATTGTGATATGTGATACCTCCAGTAGTGTTCTTTTTGCTTAGGGTTGCTTCAGCCAGCTAATTTTGGTCTTTTGTGTTTCTATATGAATTCCAGGATTTTTTCTGGTCCCGTGAAAAATGACATTGAAAATTGAAATAGATTTATAATGCAAACTTGAAGACACTTGAAAGAAGAAATTGAAGAACAGACAAGATTTTAGCAACACCATGCACATGCCTGTCCTGCCCAAATTAATATTGTGAAAGTGGGTATATGACCCAAAACAATCTACAGATTCAATGCAACCCTGTCAGAAGTATATTTTATAAACACAGAAAATTAATTAGAAACAATTGGGAGAGGGAGATTTGTGGAAATCCCAAAATATTTGAAAACTAAACAATATAATGCTAAATAATACCTGGGTAAAATGATAAGAAAACTTGAAAATATTTTTAATTGAATGCCCACAAACAGTTTGTAGAATAAACATAAGGGTACAAACAAAGCTGAGGATATAGCACTTCACTGATATGTGTATGTGGCATCTCCGTTCAATTTCCAATACCAAAAAAAAATGCTGGGGACAATGGTTATAACAAAAGTAAGTGTATCTGTATGCCTATATTTAACAGAGTAATCTCAAATCAATAATATACATTTCCACTTGGATTAATTCATTTTTCTGGTATTTTGTTTGTTTTTGACAAGTTCTCATATAGACCAGTCTGGCTTTAAACTTGCTATGCAGTCGAAGATAACCTTCAGTTTCTGACTCTCCTGCCTCTACCTCGAATACTGAGATTATAAGCATTTGTCACCCTGACAATCATATGAGCATTACTGAAGACTGAATCCAAGATTTTGTGCATGAGCTATGTGCCAAGGCCCCACCTTGAAAGAAAAACTGCAAAAGAACAACTAACCTCAAAGCAAGTAAAAGAAAATGAATGAAAACAAACAGAATTTAGAATTAAATTAGAGACCAAGAAAGCATTAGAGGGGAAAACAGAGAATTTTACTGCAAACAAAAATCATCTTTGAAAAACAAATCTTAATTAAATCATTAACAATAACGATCAGGAGAAGAGAAAGACTCATTTTAAAATCCAAAATCAGTATCAAAAGAGAGGATATTGCCACATACTACTTCCTAGGTAAAGTTCCCATAAAAGTGTCATGAAATACTGAGCCAACCAATCAGACAACTTAGCTAAGTAGATCCACAGCTTCAAAACTATGCCTAAAATTTCAACAGATTTTTTTCTTCATCCTGCTAATATAAGATGCTAATTACTTTGACTTCCAGGCATTGAAGCATCCTTGCAGTATGCCGATGCATTCAGTTTGCTCCATCTTATTAAGGACTTGATATCAGTATTCATGAAGGATATTTATCTCTAGATTTCCTCTTTCGTGGTGCCTTTGGTTTTGGTGTCATGTCATGGCAATGCTGATCTAAACAATTACCTTCAAAGTGTTCTTTCCTGTTGAGCTTTTTGTTTGCTTTGTTGTTGCTGCTGTTTTTGGAGGAGTTTGGGAGTTAAACATGTGATGCAGCATCAGTTGAGACATCTGGGGCTGGAATTTTCTCTATTAGGAGGGTATTTGTCATTAGCTCAATCTCTTTAATATTTATAAGTCTGTCCAGATTTTCTATTGAAGATTCAGATTCAGGCTTGATGGATTATATTCCAAGAAGTTTTTTTTTTTAATTATCAAATCCATTTGGATCAAACTGTTCTTAATGTTGCCTTATAACTCTCTCAATTTTCACAAAATCGGTTTTGATCTGATCCGATGTTGTTTTTCACTTTAGTCAGCTGAGTCATGTCATTTTAAAATACTGTGTAGTTAAAAACTTGTCAGTTTTGCTGATCTTTTCTAAAAAGCTACTTTTGGCTTTTTTGTTTTCTCTATTATTTTGTTAGGACACAATATCTCTGCTATAATCTATTTCTTCCTTTCTTGTTTTATGTCCAGTTTCTTCTTCTTTTTTTAGTGCCTTAGAATACGATTTATCATCGGATCGTTATCCTTTTTAATATAAGCATTTACAGCTATAACACCAAAGAGACAGGAGAACATTCAAGACCGTACTGAGAGAGAAAGCATCTGTAATGGTTAAGGAGATCGCACTACTGAAGACAAAAATGCGGGTGTTGCAATGGTGCAACAGGAAAAAGTGTCCTACGAGCAAGGAGCCCAACGCTGGAAGATTCCATCTTGTGTAAACCCAAGTTCATTTAAAGGAAGAAAGCCTAAGCTAAGGGAGCCAAACACAGCTGCCTAGAAGAGTGTTTTTATCAGGGTCAGCACACATGAGCTGGTACAGGAGCTGGTCCAGGACCAAGGGGTCCAAGGAATCCAAGCACCATCTTGAACTGGAAGAAATTGGCAGTGTCACCATTTAGTACTGAATGCAGGGGCAAGAAAGGTGCAAGATTGGAGGGGTCACAGATTCTTCTCCACAGTTCCAGAGAGCATCTACAGCCAGACACTATGTGGCAGGGTAGAAGTTTCTACATTGAATCATTGAGAGGCTCTTGCATGTGAGAAGCTGTGAAGGTGAAGTATAGGGGACCAGCCTTGATTAAAAAAAAATGCCACTTGCCAGAGTAGGGGCTTGGGGATTTAGAAAAATTAGTAAAGAATATGAAGATGCATGAAAAATAATAGAACAGAAACCATAGAATAGTGCCAGAAAGGGCATTCCAGTGAATGCTGACATCATCCGCATCTAATTTTCCATACACATTTATACCCCAATACAAAACGGAGAAAGAAAGCAACAAAAGACTTCTTTAACATGATACAAAGGAAAACTCAAACAGTTAATTGCTTTAACACTTTGAGGCATCAAGTCATTAGCATTCTGTTGTTTAGGCAGTGAAGCCACTCTAGACCAAGTATCCTGAAGGCAGCCACTTCCCAGGTAACCTCATATTACAAGAGAAGGAGCACAAGTACGCTTTGCACTTGCACATCCTGACCGTCTGTCAGGATGGAATGAAAAAGATCCACTTGTATGAGCCATCTGAATGTCAAAAGAACCAAGTCATCACATCCTGAGTCAGGACGTGTGGCTACACTTGTCAACCATTTTGAGGAGTCTCCACACTCTCTGACCATCAGACAAGGTGGAAATAGGCTCACGTTTTGGGGCCTCCACAGTGAAGTCTGTGCTACAGTACAGATACTGGGATGCTAGAGATGCCAGGGCTATGGGACGGCCACCAAGGAGTACTGCAAGCTTGGAGTGAAGGCAACCTAGGAAAAAATCCATGTGTGTTGCAGGCAGTATGGCTGGATCCTTTCAGAGTCCAGCAAATTTCATCATGAGCTCCAGATACTGGATATGGAGCTACAGGATTCGATATTTGTCCTGCTGCATGTTAGTCTTGCTATAGTCCAATCATTTCTTGTTATGCCCTATTCTTCTAATTTGAATATGAATATTTACTTACATTATGTGTTGGATGATGTAGGTGTGTCTTCTATCTATCTGATGATTTCATTGGTTAATTAATAAAGAAACTGCTTGGCCTGATAGGTTAGAACATAGGTAGGTGGAGTAGACAGAACAGGATGCTGGGAGTGAGGCAGATGCCTCGAACAATCGCCATGCCTCTCCTCTCTGGGTCAGAAGTGATGGAGCCAGCCACCAGGTCAGACATGCTGAATCTTTCCCGGGAAGACACCACTTGTGGTGCTACATAGATTATTAGAAATGGGTTAAGCAAGATGTGAGAATTAGATAATAAGAGGCTGAAACTAATGGGCCAGGCAATGTTTAAATGAATACAGTTTATGTGTTGTTATTTCGTGGCATAAGCTAGCCAGGTGGCTGGGAGCTGGGTGGCAGGAACACAGCCCACAGCTACTCACTACAGTTGGAAGCATGTAGCTTTAAAAAAAAATTGAACCTGACAATTCAGGAATTTTGAACTTTTAAGGTGTTGAAACTGTTAATGCCTATGGACTGTTTCAGTGTTACACTGAGTGTATCTTATATTATAAAATGGTTATGAGTCTATGTGGACAACAGGTGAAAGGATCTGGATTAAAAGTAGTGTGTTTGGGTGTAAAACTGGCAAAGGATAGAACTGTGATAATGTTGATATCTTGAAACAATCTAGAATCATTTGGGAGACATGACTCTGGACATGCTGAGGGGGGCTGTTCTCTTGATTATGCTGAGATGGGAAAACTGTCTCACTATGATAAGCACCTGGCTGAGACCCCAGATAGTATAATAGAAAATGAGAAGTGAGCAATTGGATACACTCCTGACTATAGATGCAAATAACTGGATGTTTCAGGCTCCTGTAGCCTCGACTTCCCAGTAATGATGGACTACATCTTGATTGTGAACCAGAATTGGTTCTTATTTCTATTAGTTGCTCTTATCAGGGTAATCTATAAGAACAACAGAAAGGTTATTTAAACCACTGTTTATTGGACAATACCTTTCTGCTACCTTTCCTAAAGAATAGTTTTTGTGGGCTTAAGAGATGGCTCAGAGGTTAAGAGCACTGGCTACTCTTCCAGAGGTCCTGAGTTCAATTCCCAGCAACCACATGGTGGCTCACAACTATCTGTAATGACAAGAAAAAAAAAAACCTTTATGATCAGTAGAAATACAGCATTAAAATATTTTTGAAAGTTTATACTAATTCTCCATAGTGTGGTGGTTTGAATGAAAATGCCCCCCTAGGCTCATAGGGAATGGCACTCTTGGGAAATATGGCCTTGTTGAAGCAGGTGTGGCCTTATTGAAGGAAGTGTGTCACTGGGGGTGGGCTTTGGGATTTCAGATGCTCAAGCCAGGTCTAGTGTCACCCTCTTTCCCTGCTGTCTTGCTAATCTGGAGGTGGAACCCTCAACTACTCTCCAGCACCATGTCTTTCTGTGTGCTGCTATGCTTCCCACCATAATGACCATGGACTTAACCTCTGAACTTTAAATCAGCCCCAATTGAAAGTTTTCCTTTATTAGAGTTGCCTTGGTCAAGTTGTAGCGGTCATGGTGTCTCTTCACAGAAACTGAAACCCTAAGACATACAATAATGGTTTCACTATTGCATTTTATACATGGGCATGTATTTTAGCTGTACTCACTTTCAGCCATCCCCTCTTGCCCCTTCCTTCTACTGTTGAGCCCCTTCCTCTTCCCAACCAACCTCCTTTCTACTTTCACGTTACTTTCTTTTTCTCTTTGTGACCCAGTGAGTTTCATTAGGGTTGCTGACAAGAGCCTGGTTCAGGACTGTCTACCTGATCTTTGTTACGCCACTGAAGAAAATGCCTCTCACCCTCTTCCATCAACCATTAACTATCTACAAATTCTCAGGAAGGAGCGGGGCCCCATGAGCCCCTCCACCATCTATGACAGGGCATTGATGGTCTTCATCTTGTACAGACCTTATGCTGGTAGTCACAAATACTTCGTTTTCAATAATACAGTAAACCAGAGAAAACAAAGATGGTAAAGGCTGCCTGTACCCACTGGGAAGCTCTAAGGAATGTGAAAGACCCATGGAGGCTCCAAGCGGTGCTGTGGTAGCAGGAAAGGAGTCTGCAGAACCCACTAGTCCCAGAACAAGTAAAAGGGTCGGTGGTGTGGAGTGGGGCGGGGGGAAAGGTGGGGTCAAGTGTTATGTTATGGGAAGATGGTTTTAAAAACTGGAGTCGTGAAATTGAAAGAAAAATGGCAGAACAGAGCCTCGCAGAGGAGAGTGACGAATCTATACTCTTCAGTTGCTCCATCTCAGTCAGCAGACCTCAAGCACAAGGGTCATCCCCAGTGAGTCATTGGTCTGGCAGCACTGATGGCAGGGAGATGTGTGGAGGCATGGAGCTCCTCCTGGAGGAAAAGGTCATTACTGAATTGGTCTGGCTCTAGGCCCTGCATCAGGTCAGCTCCCAACATGGAGCCACCTCAGCAGCAGCCAATGCAGCATGCCCTGCTGAGAGACAGAGTACAGAAGGCTGGGCAGCCTACAAGCTCAACATTCGTGCCTGGTGAGCCTCAAGGAGACCAGCACAGCAGATAGGGTGGTGTGCAGCAGCCTGTAGCTCCCTCGGAAATATGTCATTACTAAATAGTGCCGGAACTAGGCCTGCCAGCTGGCTGGCCCCCAGCACAGCAGCTGCAGCTCATGCTACTTGCCCTGCTGGGAGACCAGAGTGGGAGGGGTGGGCAGCAACTGAGCAGGTTACAAACACAAAGGTCGAGCTAGGGAGCCTTGGGGTGGTAGTCATTGAGGGCAAGGATGGGTGTGGCAGCCAGGAGCTCACATAGAATCTGCCCCCTAATGCTCTGCCTAGCCTCAACATCACCCTGACTCTAGGCAACAGCAGGCTATCTAACACAAATCTCAACCATGGTCCAGTGTTGATGGTGCTTCAGAAATCTTCAACCTTGAACCAGACCACTGACCTGTCGCAATGAACATTTGTATATAAAGCTGTTTGAGCAAATATATACTGTGTGACCCACCGCAGTTTCCAATGCCACTATGACAAAGTAACACGTGATAGAGAGGTGGGAGAGACAGAGGGACCCAGCAGTTAGTGCGTGGTGAAGAGAGGAGGGGCTGGAGCTGCAGAGAAGATGGCACGGGTGACAGAAGGCTGAGGTGGGCAGGAGACCATGTCACGGCTGTGTAGGGCCCACAGGGTATGGCAGCAGTCTGGAGTTTGTGCAGACCTGGAACACACTGCCTAGCCATGTGACTGTTCCAGCTCTGAGCAACCACAGTATGTCAACAATAAAGAATGGTTCATTTTGTGGCTTGGACCTCCTCAAAAGACCCCATTGTCCTTGCTGCCCCTGGAGGCCACATTGGAGTCCATGGCCCATGTTGCCTTGGAGGCCATGTTGATGTCCTTAGCCTGTGCTTCCACCAAGGTCTAAGATGGTATATGATCCGTGCTGTGGCCAAGGGTTGTGCTGATGTTTGTGGTCTGTGCTGTCACCAGAGACCAAGCTGAGGTCCGTGGTCTGCGCTGCCACCAGAGACCATGCTGAGGTCCGTGGTCTGTACTGCCACCAGAGACCAAGCTGAGGTCCGTGGTCTGCGCTGCCACCAGAGACCATGCTGAGGTCCGTGGTCTGTACTGCCACCAGAGACCATGCTGAGGTCCGTGGTCTATACTGCCACCAGAAACTGTAGTATAATTTATAAAAATCCAGAGACAAATATTGGGGTTCAACCTGAAGATCAGAAAAGTAAAAGCAGCCAAGCCACTAGAGGGCTCTTACCTCTTTGAAATCTTCAGACTGAAAGAGAGCGAGTTCCTGTCTCATCCCCACATGTATTGCTCTCCAGTGCTGAAATTAAAGGCATGTACCACCACCGACCAGCCTCTATGGCTACCTAGTGTGGTTGCTGGGATGAAAGGTGTGTGCCACCACTGCCTGGCCTCTATGGCTGACTAGTGTGGCTGTTTTGCATTCTGTTCTTCAGGCAATCTTTATTTATTAAAATACAAATGAAATATCATTACAAGAAACCGTGTGGAAGGAAACTACTTTTGTAGTAGCCTCAAAAACTGCAGCTGCACAGTTGAGAAAGAGGGACGTAGCAGGCCTCTGTGGCAAATTCCTCCACGCATCCCACCTTACCCCCCACAAAGAGTAACAGTCTAGACAGAAAGCCCTAGAGAACTCTTAAAAATTGTGATAAGGTGTAGTGAGGAGCTGTGGGCTGCGTTCCCGCCGCCCCGCTCCTGGCCTCCTACTAGCTTATGTCCCAAAATAACAACACACAAACTGTATTCATTTAAATACTGCCTGGCTCATTAGTTTCAGCCTCTTACTTACATCTTGACTAACCCATATCTAATAATCTGTGTAACACCACGAGTGGTGTCTTACCGGGAAAGATTCATCGTGTCTGACCTGGTGACTGGCTCCATTGCGACTGTCCCAGAGAGGAGAGGTGGGGCAATTGTCTGAGCCATCTACCTCATTCCTTCTTCCTGTTCTGTCTACTCCACCCACCTTAGGGCTGGCCTATTAAATGGGCCAAGGCAGTTTCTTTATTAATGAATGAAATCAACACAAGCAGAAGACTCTCCCACATTAATAAGGATGCTGGAGTGTATCCATGGGTGTGGACATATATTTAGAATGTGATTTGATGGGCACCAAAAGCCTGTTTAGCAAAACAACACACACACCCCAGTAAGAGCTTTGGACTGGTTTATAGTACAGACCCAAATTCTTTCCTGTGGAGCAGGGATCAAATCCAGTCAGAAAGCAATAGTTACTCCCATCACAAATGTGTCACTATGGCGCCAGTGGGCAGAGCTTGCTTGGTCAGTTGTTATTGTTGCACGCTGAGTTCTTAACTGAATAAGCCTGCTGAATCTTCCCTCAAGAGTCTGCCATAGATGGTCCAGCACTCTAAGAGCTTAGTATTGTCATGTTGGGACTCAAGTTTCTACACGTTTGCTTTGAAAGAGGAAATGAGCACTCTAAACACAGCAGGAAGTTTGGAAGGCGTTGGCTCTAAAGAGAGTGTGTGAAGTTAGGCAAGCAAGTAAGGGAGTATGATGGGGGAGCTCAGCCAATCACATCTGGCTAGGGTGTGGCCAGCTGGAGTCCAGGTAAAAAAAACAGGGGTAGAAAGTTGCGTGCTCTCTCTACGCTGTGCTCGCCGTACCATTTCGGATTTCGGACCTCTCATTCTGGTAGCGCGAGTTTCCCCTTTTTTCAGTTATTAAAAATATGACTGTTGTTCTTGAGCTGGTCTGATTATTCATCATACTGACCGGATATACCAAAGCTACACTTAGCGGGGGTAGGGGGGACCTTGAGAGAAAGTAGGGGGGATGGAGGAAATGGACAGAAAACAGGTTGGGGGAAGGAACTGAAGGGAAAGTCAGGGGAGCTGTAGGATAGGATAGGGATGGAACTGGAGGTAAGGAAGAGAGGGGTCAGATCCAAACACATTATATGCTTGCATAAATATTGAATAAAATAACTAATAAGAAAGAACATTGGCTGATAACAAGCCAGAGGGACCAAGCCAGTAAGAATCATTCCACCCTGGTTCCTGCCTCCGTTCCTGCTTAAACTCCTACTGAATCCCTCAGTGATGGACTGTTTTATTATTAGTTTTAATGTCAAGTTGCCACAAATTAGAATCCCCTGAGCAGGGACCTTACCTGAAGGATTGTTCTGATTGTCCTGATCGATGTGAGAAAGCCCACCCTGATTGCGGCAGCCCTTTGGTGTAGTGGCCCATGCAAGGCCTTCCCTCTTGCCCCTGTTGCTTCTTCTTCCCTCTTCCCTGTTGCTGCTGCCACTGATTCCGTTGCTGAAAGCAAAATCAGAACTTCCCAACTTTCATGATGGGTTAAGGTCTAGCAGCTCTCTAGGAACTTCCTAGGCTTTCAGTATCAGATTAGGACTGCTAAGGTACCCACCTTGTGGGCTAAGTAACTATGAGCATCCCCTAACCAGCTTCAAGGACTGAGGACCAGGTTCTCAGCATCTTTGGTGGGATTTGACTATCATTATTTTAAAGCTTACTACCTACATGCAAATATACATACATTTTCCCGCTTGGCTCTATTCCTCTAGAGAACCTGATTAAAACAGACTGCAACCTGAAAGAATGGGCTTAAATAAATGCTATGAACCTCTGCCCCCAAATAGCCTGGACTGGCCTGTCCTGAGATCCTGAAAAATTGAGACAGGAACATATAAAAAGATCCTTATGCATCTGGGGACATTGAAACCCTAAGATTTTTCTGAATCAGCTGCTCTTCACCTATTCCAGTGACATCGACACCACAATGGGCTTCCTGAGACACTTGCAAGGCAGGGCTGGCTCTCCCCAGATCCTGTGCCTACTCCCTCTACTTCTCCCTAAATCTTTATGCACATTTATGGCCCATAGGTCTCTAAAATGTGAGATAATGGCCAAGGAGAAGGTAAGCTATGCACCACACAAACTACATTACTTTTAAATTTTATACAAGAGAAAACTTGGAGCAGGCATATGGAGAGGGCAATTAAGGGTGTGGGGGACTAGAAGCAGGAACACACTGTTGAATCTTATCCACACTAGTCCACTAAGCAGGCATTCTGGATGGAGCGCTACCGCTAAAGACCAAGAAGGCGCCAATTTGCACATTCTGTGCATACCCACACTTGCATACTCCCCTGTTATCTTAGTTAGGTTTTCATTGCTGTGAAGAGACACCATGATCATCACAACTCTTATAAAGGAAACATTTAATTGGGGTGGTTTGCTTATAGTTTCAGAGGTTCAGTCCTTTATCATCATGGTGGGGAGCATGGAGGCATGCAGGCAGCCGTGGTACTGTAGCTGAGAATGTTACATCTTGCAGGCAACAGGAAGTCGGCTGACTATCACACTGCAGTGAAGCTTGAGAATACCTCAAAGCCCACCCCCAAGGTGACACACTTCCTCCAACAAGGTCACACCTCCTAATAGGGTCACTCCCTTTTGGGGCCATTTTCTTTCAAACCATGACACCTACTGAGTGTTTAATTCTTATACTTAGATTCTAAGAGATGTATTCAATGCAGTGGTACACTAGTCCTGTGTCTATTCTATGTGGCACAAATACTTCCCATCAGTTTATAATTCTTACTTTTTGATAGAGGATCTTGGTTGTAAAATAGTATTCCTGCAAGGTTATAGGCCACCTTGTTCGGTTAGCCCAGAAAGGAATGCTTGCATAGATAACCCATTTCCCAAGATGATCTGTCTTGACTGAAGCAGACAATTCCAGGAAAGAGAAACTCCATTTCTTTACATAACACACAGAGCTGCGGCAATTTCCTCGTTCTCAGGCCCTCAACTCCCCCTAGAAATGGTCAAAGCCAGCTTTTCCCCCTGGTAGACCCTTTCAAGAGAGAGGCTGCCCCTCTCTATGTATGCTAATAAACACAGTCCTATCATTGAAGGTCAGACTTCCATCTCTTTATGCTGCCTCAGAAATCTAACATGGTTTGCCATGCTCCTGGTGTTTTGATATACAAAAAATGTCCCTAGATTTTTGTAAGTAAAAGTAATGTTTCTAAATGGTATCGGGATTTGAGTCGCAATAACTTTTTTCTCACATTAATTGTGTGAGGATGAGCATTAAGTTTAAAAGTTTAAAATCGCTGTGCTTAGGACAGCTATAAAAAAAAAAAAGAGCCTCTACCCTGTAAGCCTCACTGCCCAAGGACAGACAACTTCCCGAATGCTGGGGGCTCTTCATCTAATTGCCTGGTTTTGTACAAACCACACGCTTTCACTTCTGTAAACAAGCTTGCTTGCCCCTGGCTACATGTAGACAGCATGTGTGCCCGATCACAGGTAGGCAGGAAACAGGTCAGAGTGTGCTTGCCCCTGATTTTACGAAGGCAGGAGGATGTAGCCTTGTGAGTTTTGCCTCTATAAACCTCCAACTAGGAAATTAGGGACCTCATTTTGAGAGTGCTCTCGGGTGTGGTCTTGGCACCGGTATCTGAACGTGTTAGATTTGTTATAAACCTGGCAGAAACACCTGGAAAAGGTGCCTCGGGACATGCCTTTGAGGAATTATTTTGTTAGGTTAACTGGTTAGGAGGACCCATCTCAACTATGGGTGGGATCATTCCCTGGGCAGAGCATCCTGCCATATATATAGGGGAGAAAAAGTAAACTGAGCATCAAATTTGCACTTGTTGCTGATTCTTGACTTTAAATATGATGTGGCCGACTATCTCGACAATGGTAGGCTGTAACCCTGAATACTAAGCTATAATCATTTCTTTCACAATTAAGTTGCTTTCGTCAGGGTATCTCTAACGGCAACAGGAAAAGAAATTGAGAACAATGATGTCATCAAGGCACTAATTACCCTGGGTGTTTGCCCTAACGATACAGTCTCCCTACACCCTGCCACACCTATGAAAATGGTCTCTTTACAAATGAATCTTTCTATGATTATTTGTTTCCTATTCAAACCCCAATTTACATAGTGTGATGTCATTCAATGACACTCCTCAGGCATATCCATTTGTATTTAAACTTGAATGCTATTCCTTTTAGACAGCTAATCAAATCCAATAAGGTCACCAAAGCAGAAGTGAGGAAAATGGAGAGAGTCCCTAATCCTTACTCTCAGAGAGACTAGAAATTGAATGTCCTGAGAGTAAACAGACACAGCCACATCACACAACAAGTGGGACTCTGTAAGCAGCGTGTGGTTCTCGAGGGACTCGAGCGTTAGCATTTACAGCCATCCACATTTGGACACACTGATCACTACTGCACTGACAGCAGCGTGAGCAGGAGGGATCCTCACCCTGCTTGTAGAGCCTTTGAGCTGGATAGGACCGTTGAGCTTGCATTCTCACCAATGATTGCTTCTGCAGGACTGCGTCTGTAACTCGGGGAAACAGGAGAAGGACCTTGGGAAAAACTGTCCCTTCTATTGAGCAAACAAGATACAAGGACATTGAAACATGAAGGTTCAATGAAATTATTTTTCAAGGCAGGGTTTCTCTGTGTAGCTTTGACTGTCCTGGTATTTACTCTGTAGAACAAGCTGCAGACCTCAGACTCACCGCGATCTGCCTGCCTCTGCCTCCCGAGTGCTGGGACTAAATGCCTGTGTCACCACTGCCCTGCAGGTTGAATGAAAATGTAATGAGTTATCATCCCAGCTAAAGATACACAAACAACACTTACAGGACTCTCATCAGATTTGACCCTGCTGATCACTCCCAGGCTTCCCTGATTCTCTCTCATCTTTCTGGTTCATCTTTCTTCTATACCAGTTTTTCTACCTGCCCCTTAGACACCAGCATCTCGCAATATTCTATTCTTGGCCGTCATCCATCTTTTTCTCCACATTGTCAGAAACAAACACAACTTGGTTCATGGCTCAGCCTGAGGCTCCATCTGCTCTTTCTCTGTAACAAACTGAATTAGCAAAAAGAATTTGGAAAACACGAGGGCCAAATCGGATACACAGCAAATCCAGGAGAAACCCTGGTGTGTGGCGATATACTAAGCCCCGGGAAAGACAATTACAGCCCACAGTGCTGTGCCTGCTTTCTCAGGGCTCCAAGGAGCAGAGGAGAGCTGAGCAAGGGAACTGGGTCTTCTATCCCCTGGTGACACAAAAGATGGCCAGAACACTTCTGCTGTTACAACTGTTAACATAAGGGGTAAATACAATGCTGCAGCAGCCCACAGTTCAGACTTTGCTGCTAAAGACCGAGTCTCAGAAAATAACTGGATAAGAGAATGTACTCTCAAAAAAGTAAATCAAAATCACAGATTTTTAATATGGATGAGAATGGAAAGGCAAAGCATGAGTAATGAATTCATGGATACTCATTTATGTATGTTCATATTCATAGAGACCATTTTATGCACATTTAGCTACATACTGAGAATATGCATCTGAGAACGTCTAATATAAGGTTAACAATTCCTGTGGATGGAGAGATAACTCTGCAGTTGAGAGTACTTGCTGCAGGAAAGCTGACACTGCTCCCCTGCAAGAGAGCTACCCCCCCACACACACACTCAGGAGATATGGACCCCCCACACATACCATGGATGTGGGAGAGTTGGTCCCTATGGCATGGGCCTAGGAGAGCTGGCTCCACACCTTGCCTGAGGGAGCAGTCCCAGTGGCCCTGACCAACCAGCTCAGCTACCACCCAGACCCACATCCAGAGACTTCAAACTGGCCCACCCTAACATCTACCGCATCTGTGACCTGCTGGGGTGTATGAAGAGACTGGTTCTGCAGAAAATAACTGAGGGACAACAGCAGGGTATCCCAGAGGAGTTTCAGTGAGGGTCCAGGGATGATGGTGTGCCAGAGGCCTTGAACCAGACCAAAGACTCATTGCAATGAACATTTTATGGGTGGGGCTGATTGGACAAAAAGGGTGTACTGTGTGACACACTGTAGCACCTGATGCCACTAGCATGAATGAAGAGGTGTTGAAAAGATGGGGGAGAAGGTTGGGTTTTGTGTTGTGTGTTTCTTTTTTTTAAATTGTTTTGTGGGGTTTTCATGGAGGGTGCTGCAGAGGTGAAGGGACTGGAAGGTGAGCAGGATTGGAATGCATGATGTGAAATTCTCAAAGAATCAATAAAGAATTGTGTGTGTGTGTGTGTGTGTGTGAGAGAGAGAGAGAGAGAGAGAGAGAGAGAGAGAGAGAGAGAGAGAAAGAGAGAGAGAGAGCTTGCTGCTCTTGCAGAGTTCCTCGTTCAGTTCCCAGCACCCCACATCAGTTCACAACCTCCTGTAACTCCAATTCTGGGAGATCTGAAGCCTTCTTCTGCCTGACCTTCACAGACATGAGGCACACATATGGTGCACTTAAATACATGTAATCAAAACACTAATGGAAAAATTAGAAAATAAATAAATCATTAAAAGAAAGTAATTTTGAAATAGGAAATGCCCACATGCACTGGATTCATTCTAATAATAGCTTCAGACAAATACACTACACTCTCACCAAAGCTGGGGTTAATGTTGAGAGGTAAAGGAAACGTCTCTAAAGGCATAATTCAGTTAAGAAAGAGAAAAGAACACCTGATCATGTTTCAGGTAGAGGGAGCATCTAGCTAATAGTGTCCCGGTAGATGAAGAGTTGGTGTTTGTTGTCATTTAATGGTAGCAAGGACATATGGTACTGACTGAGTACTTGGAAATGAAACATAATAATTATTGGAATGAAAATGATAGTTGAATTCCCAAATTTAATAACGAAGTAAACAAGCAATAAAAAAAACAACCGAAAATAAACAGCACAAAACAGAAAAAAAATATTAAAAGAGAAAAAATAAAGAAACTATAATACAAAGTGAAATAAAAACACAAAGCACTATTCAGCACTGTGAAAGGGATGACAGTTTTCTCAAGGTTAGCTATCTGTCCCCCTCTGCAAAACAGACACTATCACATTGAGTGTTTCCATGTTATGAAGACAGACGATGTCAGGCTTATGATCCACACCTGGAATCTCAGTACTGGAAACCCCAAAGCAGGGTCAGCATGAGTTCCAGGACAGGCTTAGTACATGGCAAGATCCTACCTTTTAAAAACACAAAACAGGACTGGAGAGCTAGCTCTGTACCTAGGAGCTTTGGTTTCTCTTGCAGAACATCCAGGTTCAGTTCCCAGGACCCACATGGCAGCTTACAACCATTTGTAACTGGAGATCTAGGGGATCTGATGCCTTCTTCTGATTTCCACAGGCTTCTGAGTACATGTGGTGCACATATATAGACTCAGGCATGCACACACATGTGATAGATAGATAGATAGATAGATAGATAGATAGATAGATAGATAGATAGATAGATAATGGATAGATGGATGGATAGATAGATGATAGATAGACAGACAGACAGACAGACAGACAGACAGATAGATATTTTTCAAGCACACAAAATAAGCAAAAGCATACTTCAGAGACAGATTAGAGGCTTCCAGTGTCAGTAATAAGCTAGTGATATTATTTAAAAGCCTCCTGACTCTGAAGGCTGGGTGAGCTATGACAGACTTCTAAATGCAGAGCTTAATTTGTAAATTGCCATTAACCAAAAATAACGAGGGAGCTGATGCTGCAGATGACCTGAGCAGAGAGAGACAGCAGGAGAAAGAGAAAGATCTGAACTGGTAAAGGAAGCGTTGGTTTTTCCTACTCTTTGGTAGGAGCCGCCACTCACCTCCCATATAAATCACATAGAGTCTTATTTTTACCTATAAATGGCCAACCTTAGCTTGACTTGTTTCTAGCCAGATTTTTTTTAAAACTTATCTGGTCTACCTTTTACCTCTGGGCTTTTACCTTTCTCTATCTTCTCTTCTTACTCTGTGTCTGGCTCTGTGACTGCGTGGCTGGCCCCAGTCCTCCTCCTCTCTTCTTTTTCTCGCACCTCCATCTTCTCTTCCCAGATTTCTCCTCCTCTTTATTCTCTCTGCCTGCCAGCCCCACCTGTCCTTTCTCCTGCCTAGCTATTGGCCTATCAACTCTTTATTAGACCAATCAGGTGTTTTAGACAGGCAAAGAAACACCGCTTCACAGAGTTAAATGAATGCAACATAAAAGCATGCAACACATCTTTGCATCATTAAACAAATGTTCCACAGCATAAATAAATATAACACATCTTAAAGTAACATTCCACAACAAGAAAGATCTTTGGTTTTGGCACCTAGAGAGAGGTGTTAAACAACTTGTACAAAGCAGACTGTTGATCCTGATAGACCCCTAATAGGATCACATCCTAAGAGAAGGGAGGAAGGGATGTTCAATTTGCTTAGCTTAGATCACATCTCCAAGGTATGTCTTTCCTTACATTTCTCCCTTAAACTCTACCATTTACCTATTTTTCAATGTTTGTTGTCTTCACTATTACAAACTTACCTCATTTGTGTGTGTGTGTGTGTGTGTGTGTGTGTGTGTGTGTGTGGTGTTGTTGCTGCTGCTGCTGCTTCTATTATTTTTGAGATAGCATCTTCCTCCTTAGCCCACTAGCCTGGAACAAATGATCATCTTCCTTAACCTCTGAAGTGATGGAATTAAATGCATGAACCACCATGCTCAGCTATATTTACCTTTTAAAATACCTATTTTTAAGCTGAATGTAGTGACATGTGCTTGTAATCCAATCAACGGGAAGGTAGGGTCAGGTTGATTCCTGGGGTTTGCTGGCAATCCAAGTTATTTTGAGAGTATCTGGCCAGTGAGAGACCTTGAGGATTGATACCAAGGTTGTCCTCTGACTTCAATATATTTACTCACACTCATACACCTATAGACACATGAGTACAAACATACATACATATATAGAAAAAATAAACAACCTGTCTGTTGCTAATATGAACACTACCTGTCTTGGGCTCAGCAAACTTTCTTTGGTCCCTTACTTGTTTAGATTCTGTCCTGATTAATGTTACCTGTCTATTTGACACAGCCTAGCATCATCTGAGAGCAGAACCTCAACTGAGGAATTGCTCAGATCAAATTGGCCAGTGGGTATGTCTTTGGGAGGTTATCTTGACTGCCAATTGATGTGGGAGAGCTCAGCCCACTGTGGGCAGCACCATTCCTGGTCAAGTGGTCCTGGGAAGTCCAAGAGAGTTAGCTAAGCATGAGCCTATGTGTGAGTCAGCAAGCGTTGTTCCTCCATGGTTCCTACTGGACTTCCTGGTTATAGAGTGAGTACCTTGGCCAGAGGATGCTGTGGTTTGAATGAAGAATGTCGTCCCCCACGCCATAGTCTTAGCCATTTAAACACGTGGTCCCCAATTGGTGACACTACTTGGGGAGGTTTAGGAAGTATGGCTTTGCCAGAGGATGTCCCTGAGGGTGGGCTTTGAGCGCAAAAGCCTCATGATATTCCAGTTCACTCTCTCCACTTCACACTTGTGGTTCAATGAATTCTCGGGCTCCTGTTCTAGGCATCTTTCTTCCCTGCTGTTTATTATATTGCCTCCCGACATAATGGACTCATAATATCCCTCTAGAACCATAAGTTCAAATAAACTCTCCCTTCTATAATTTGCATCAGATCATGGTGTTCTATTGCAGCAACAGAAAAGTAACTGATACAGAGGTAACTCTGTTTGGAATAGTAAGCCTGGCTGCCTTAAATTCCTATCTTGATGTACCTCAATGATGGGCTATGACCTAAAAGTGTAACACAAACAATCCTTCCCTTCCCTAAAGTGCTTCTGGTCATGGTGTTTCTCGCAGCAACAAAATGTTCATTAGAGAAGATCTTGGAGAATTTTTTATGCTGATATTCATGTTATTCAAAGATAATGAAAGTTTAACTTTTGGAAGTTCAAACCTTCCCTTTGCTGAATGTTAACTATGAACATTAACTATACCTGTTAGATTTTCAGTACAATATTTCATGATGGAGTTGACATCTTTTTTTCTTGCTTTGGACTTTAGAGGGCATGCTGCACATTTCACCATTGGCAATGATACCTTTTAAGGTTTAATACATGTCCAGATTTGAAATAGCCTGCTAATCTATCAGCCCCAATCTCTGGAACATAGCCACTGCTAAACTTCTCATTCAGGCTGGGGCCATCTTTCTAATTCATCCCTTTTTTGGTGAATGGATGATCCACGATCACAACTAGAAAACCTATTAAGCTGTTGAGTTTTCTGAATTGATTTTAGAACAGATCCATTTTATTGTGCCAACTCTCTATGCCTTTTGATACCCCTATTAACAGAATACAATGGAGTTCTAACGTCTGTTTTGTGGGGGCCATCACTCTCACCAAGCTTCCCAGAATCTTCTAGAAACTAATATAACTGCCTTCCAGAGCCAAGACAGATAAACCCTGGATAATGGGAAGATGCCCCCAAATGAACAAAATCTCCTGCTTGGAGCTTTGCAGTCCTGATCCTTAATCCAGCAGCCTCAGCACTTACCGGCTGCTGTCACAAATGGCCCACTCTTTTCTTCTCAGGAGTGCTCTTTCTCGGTATCTCTAAAGTATATACCTTCACCTGTACCCTGCTTCAGCTCCACAGAGGTGACAGTCGCAACAACTGCATTGTTAAGGCATGTCAGGAACCATAGCAACTATATGAAGCACTGTCACAGTATCCTCTTGACAGCCGGCTTCTGTGGAACCTGCCTTCAGAATTCCATCCTTAGGGTGCTCGCACCAGACTATCTTAGAATGTGTTCCTTATATACAAAGGCTGAGGCAGGCAGTTGTGGGTGTGCCACGTTGTGGGAACACTCTTTGGGGAAAAAAAAAAGCTTAAACAGATAAAGGAAAACTAGACAGGATATAGGATCATTTCAGGTAAATTTCAGTCTTGGCCTGCTCCGGAAGATCATGATAGAGGTGCCGTCCTCTAAGGCAGATTGTGGCCTTTATCTGTGAGCCACCCACTAACAGCAGGTCACAGTGGGGCAAGGTCTGTACCCACTTAAGCAAGAAAACTTGTGTCAATAAAGCACACGTCAGCAATGGAACTTGTGAGACGTTAGCCACCAGGATCTGAAGGAGTTGGAGACCTGGCACACCCACCTAAGAAAGTGAGTCTGGCAGGCTGCTGCCACACCTTCTGTGCCCCTAAACCCTAAAACAGTGTCCCAAGAAATGTCTACCCTGATCAACAAATTCTCTCATCTGTCGCCTGCCTAGCCCTGGACTAGTTCATAGCTATTGTCTCTCCTCAACCCACTCCAACTGGAATTGCTGTCCCCACCCGCTGAGACTGCCCTTGCCAATAGCAACAACCTCCTCTGTTCGCCCCACACCAGTGATCACTTTTCTGTCCTTCACTCGGGGCTTTAACACTCCCCTGCCTTTCTATATCCTGCCTCTCTACCTAGATTTTATATATATATAATTTTTAACTTTATTTTATGTGCATTGGTGTGAAGGTGTCAGATTCCAGGGAACTGGAGTAACAGGCAGTTGTAGGTTGCCATTTGGGTGCTGGGAACTAAACCTGGGTCCTCTGGAAGAGCAGCCAGTGTTCTCAACCACTGAGCCATTTTAATGCCACCTCCAGGTCCTCACTAGAATTCCAGGCTTATATCCAGCAGCCTCTCCCTTGAATGTCTAGCAATCGTTTTAGACTTCAGGACTTTATTTCCTTCCTCTTTCACCCTTCCTCTCATTCTAGACTGGCAGATAAATACCTGTTTGTTTGTTTGCTTGTTTGTTTGTACCTCTGATGGCAAGTCTCTCAACAAGTGTAGCAACCCTCCCTTGTCAGCATGTGTGCAGTAGTCTGGCCTCTCTATCTCCATTATAGCTTCCTCTTTTAAAAGCTACGTTCTTAACTTAGAATGGTGTTGCTGATCTTTTCGCTGGCCTCCCAAGCAAATGATCTACCCCAAGACAAAATGGTCTTGGTTTGTATAGCCCGTGAGTTTGCTGTCCCATGAGCTCCACTTAGCCCTATCTTTATCTCAGTGTATTAATCTGAATTTCCACGAATAGAAGTATCACATTGCTCAATACTTTTGGGTTCCTAGGAGCTTATGTGACCAAATTTGAGGGGGAGGGGCACAGGTGTCCTTGGACTGTGTCATGTCCTTAGAAGGAGGTCCAAGCAAAAAGAATGCTAGGACCTCATTTCTATTTTGTAAACATCAAAGCTGCTGTGATACAAGGAGGGGAGGAAGAGGTAAGGGATGGATGAGAGGAGCAAGGGAAAGGGGGAGAGGCCACTGAGTGG
This sequence comes from Arvicola amphibius, assembly GCF_903992535.2. NCBI lineage: Eukaryota > Metazoa > Chordata > Mammalia > Rodentia > Cricetidae > Arvicola > Arvicola amphibius. Next base: position 95,756,639 of record NC_052049.1, on the reverse strand, counting down.
ATCCGTCCCTGGCTGATAGGGATGATGAAGATATATTTTACTTTGCACATGAGGTTAGTGTGAACACAAAAATGAAATTAATCTGAAATATTTTGTAAAGTAGAAGTTAGGGGAACTTTAAACAAAAAGAATAGAGTAAGAATCAGGAGATGGTTCAGCCATTAAGAGCACTTGCTGCTCTTGCAGAAGACCCTAGTTTGGCCCCCAGCATCCACATGGAAGCTCACCACTGCCTGTAACTTCATTTCCAAGGTATCTGACACCCTCTTCTGACCTCCTCGGGCTCCTGCATATACATGATACACATAAAAACATGCAGGCAAACATTGATACACAAAGTTTTTAAGGCTTAAAAAAATTCAAAAACACTATTTGACCTAGAAAAGACCCTCTTGGCTATGTTCACTTATAAAAAAAGAGGCAGATTAACTGTGTATCTGCTTTTAAAAATTAAAACCAATCTACATAAGAATACCAAAACATTTTCCCCAAGCCCTACCAACAAAAAGGAGAGGACAGAAGACAAGGAAAGCAAGTAGAAATGAGAATTGCAGTAGTTGATGAGGCCAAGGACAGCTGTCTAGATGTTAGATCCTACTCACCCCTTACAAGTGAACTTCTTAAACTCTAGCAGAAGCTTTTCAGTTTGTAGATGAACCTATGTGTGGGCATTGGCTGGTTGGTGCTAAGGCTTAGAGCACGGCCCCTACATGCTAACAGTTTTGTCCCCAGCCTGCATATTATTGGGAGACAAGGGATTCTTTAGGTGCTAGGGCTTTAAGAGACTACTGGAACCTTTCCCCAGCCATGGACTGAAATAGCTGAACCCATGAGTTAAAGTGACCTTTCTCACATTAACTTGCCCCTCCTGGGTGTTTTGTCATAGTGTTGAAATGGTGACTGAGAGAGTTAGTTGGTTGATTTCTTCACCCAGAACAATACGCATAATTTTTTAAGCCCATGTTTGGTATTTGTCCTCTACCAAGTTCCAAAAAGAGTTTAGAAGGCAGAAGAATTGTGAGTTCAAGACCAAGCCAGGCTGTATACAGAACAAGTTTCTGTCTCAATATATGTGTGTGTGTGTGTGTGTGTGTGTGTGTGTGTGTGTAGAGTTGACAAGATAAGGAGGGGCATTGCCTAACAACAGAGAAGAAAGATGCCAAGGCCTGAGGTCAGGGAAGGAACCTGTGCCAGTGGTGGCAACCATACCCACCAAATCACCCTGGAGCTGAGTTTAAGACCCGAAAGCCTGCTGATCCCTTCATATGGAAGGGAAGTCGGTCCCCGAGCCCTTGACTCTTGTCAATGAGACTCCCATAATAAGCTAAGACCCAGCAGGTTATGGCTGTAGATGTGCAAAGGTGAAGTCAAACCAGACAGCGACCTTTGGCACACATGATTCCAGGCAGACATAAAAGATTGCGAACGGTCTTTTGGCGGAAACAAAACTCCCTTTTAGCTCTTGCTCAAACGTCATCTTCCTTGTGAGGCCCCTGAGCATCACTTTAGGCTGCCATGGACTCTTTCCTTCTACACTTTGAGTTGCACCTGTCCCCACTTTTCCTGCCTGTATTTACCCCATGTCTTCCGGTCACTAACTGCTTTATGACACACTATGCAGATCTTACCACGATCACTGCTGACTGTCTGTGCACCATGACGACATAAGTTTCCCAACCCAGAGGATGAGGAAGCTTATCAGTTTTTACCCCTGGTGAATCCCAGGTGCCAACTACAGGGATTCAAGCAGAATGACCCCTCAAAACACACCTAACCAGTAAATGAGGAACAACCAGTTTAGAATTGTGTTGAGTCGCAAGTTAAAATGAGCTGATGGGGGAGATCCGGGACCAGTATTAAAACTACATACCATGAGCAAATAGTCTAGATATTAAAAAAAATAGAAAACAAACTTTTTTAAGCAAATTTTTATTTATATCAAAATACAAAACATTTCTGAAGCAGAGTAATGTTACATGAGGAGCAATTAAATACTAAACGCTTTGTTAATCAGCTTAGCTTGCAACATCCCCAAGGGTGCCTTCGCTGGCTACGCATCTGGCTATTCGATATGCCTTCTTTCTCTCTCTTGTCCTGTGTTTGCTTACGTACTGTTGCTTGTTTGCAGAAATGAGCATGCAAGTGTTATCGGTGATGAGTTGGTTAGTTTCAGCAAGCCTGACAGAGCCAGCAGGTGAAGCCTGAAGAGCAGCCCAGGCCAAGGCAGACCACACAGCTCCCCCCAAATGAATCTGGAGGGGGCAGGTGCTCAGCTTTTACACTGACAAATCTGAGGCCCACGAGATCACTGTCCTCAGCAGCCAGGGCAGGCATTATCAATTGGGACCACGGAGCAGATACAGCTATGGGTCACCCACAGTGAGGCCTTCTCAATGGGCTAAAAAGCCCACCCAGGCCAAGGAACAGGAGATGCAGAGATCCCTAGAGGAACCTTTGTCCCCAAGAAACTAGGCAAGGGCTAGAGAGAAAAGATGTTCCTCCCAGCCTTAGGCGGTTAGGATTTGGTAGCTGAGGTGCCTGCCCCCTGGACAGGCCCTTCACAGATACTTAGTTTGGAGATTTTAAAGGGGAAAGCACCTGTTTGAGAGTGTAGCTGTTTTGGAAACACCTCCACTACTAACCTAGAAGAAAGGGGAAATGGGAAACAGGAAGGAGCTTGCCTGCCCCTCACTCCCATGGCCACCCCACACCCAGTCCTACCTGGGTCTCTCTTTCTATCCCCAGGTAGTGCGTTCACTTTGGCACTGTGCACTGGTGAGTTCATGCACACATGCATGCACGCACACACACATGCATGCACATGCATGCCACACACACCAACACCTGGCTTCCCTTCAGTATCTGCTCGGGCAGAAGATGGGACCCACCCCACCCCCACTTCCACCATCATTTTCTGCCTCCAAGAGTCCCCTTGGCCCACAGGTCTCCAGGACCCAGCTCCAGGCTTGATGACACACACCAGCACTCCCAGGCTTCCAAAGAGTGATAAAGCAGGGGGGCTCCCCAGAGACAGAATATACAGAGTATAGAATATGTCATAAGGCTTTGGTACAGCACCAATTCAATGTTCATATAGTTTGAATTTTAAGGTATCTTTTAGAAGAAAAAAAAAGCTTACTGAAAAAATAGTGTTTTTTATTTACTTTTCAGTTACATACCTGAAGTTCAAAAAGTATGCCTCTAGTTGCCATCCAAATTCACACTCAGAGGTGTTCTGTGCGCAGCTGCACAATGTGTGGGTTAACTGTAATTTGGAACCAAAGTCAGCTGCCTATGATAACTGACTTTAACCAATCCATACATACATACAGAAAGAGGAAGGAGCAAGAGGAGGAGGGAGGAAGAGAGAGGAAAAAGAGAGAGAGAAAGAAAGTGAGAGAACACAAAAGCTACCCCTAAACCTCCCACCCCAGTCCCCCTAGGAAAAAAACATCTAATAGAGACGATATACAGCAAGCTCTAAGGAACCAGTGGGACAAAGGTGACTGATTCCGTCCAGCTGGCCTCTTCAGGAGCAGCACCATGAAGCACCCTAGCGCAGTGATATAATACTCAACATTCAAGAAATGGAAATGAGGTCTGAATGGTCTCCATAAGAAGACCAGGCATGGATGGGGAGAGCCCCAAAGAAAGCCAAAGGAAGAATAAAGGTTTGAAATGAGAGCATGGGATCTCATGACAAAACTCATAGTCATGTCCAGGTATGCTAAAACTAACAGCCAAGAGGTTGCTAGGTGCAAGAGGTGCGCAGTCTGTGAGGGACCCTGGCAGGGAGCTCCAGGATCCCTTCCTTCCCCATTTCTGTGTCTACAGACGATGGGGGTAACAGGAAGAAAGGAATTCATACAAAAATGCCTTTAGGTGAGTGAGGGAAGAAATATGTCCAAGATGATAGAGTCCCTCCTCATGAAAGAGAAAAAGGTGGTGATAAAGGGGGCCCCAGAGTTACTGACCAAAGCAGGATGCCCTCTGCTCAGTCAGGGACTCCATGAGGACAGGTAACTTGGGAAAGCATGCCCCATGCCTGCCCTCATCCTCCAGCCCCACAAATGGCAGTTAAGAAATTAAATCTGAATGGAGCTTCAGGACTTTTCCGACGGTGGCATAGGTGGCATACGGGAGTCCGTGAACAGAGCTTGGTTCACTGCTCCCTTTGTGACCCCTCAACCTCAAATTCCAACATCAAGATCATTCTACAGAGAAACTCCTACCAGTCCTTGAAGGCGGTACTAGTCACTTCCTCAACAACAGGACAAAAACCCCTACTTATAATCCACCCTTCACCCACAGGAGGGGTGCTGTGTCCTGTCCCCCACCTACCTCATGCTTTTGTGTTAATATTTCCCAAAATGATTCCACATGAGTACCTTACACAAGGTGAGGCCCAGGCAAAAACTGAGGAGTGGTGGATGTGTCCCCTTCCCCCCAGGCTCCTGCCTGAGGGCAGCGGAGAAAGGATGGAGCTACAGCAACCCTTGGGAGAGCAAATTCCAGATCTGTTCCACATTCATTCCATAGAGCAGAGGTAGCCAAACTCAATCTCTTTGGACTCTCCCAATCTCCTACCAATAGGGAAGAACATCACAGTCCCAACAGCCTTCCCATGGAATAGGTACCAAGAAGAATCACAAGTATACAGAAGAGTTCAGGGTCTGGCAGCAGCTTTATCAGAGCACCCTTCCCATTGGCTGAGAGATTCAAGGATGACAACCCATCTTTTCCTGTATAATCAGACACTGACACTTGTTCTGGTTTCCCCTGTAGAAAGCTGGCTCTTCTTCAGATTAGGTGACTGGTGTTGAGTCACCAGACCTTTCTCCTCCAATGCTCACCATATACCATCTTACTGAGGTCTGGGTCATAGAAAGGGCAAAGGTAATACATTGCCCAAGCCCTAAAACTTCAGGATAAGGGATATGTCCATCTTCCCATTTCCACAGAAGGATCCAGTTGGACATCATGAAGTCGGATGGTGATCTCATGTGTCTTGATGCTGCTGAGGTTTCTAAGAACCAAGCCTTTGGCTCAATGTGGAAAGAGGAAAGTGTCAGCGCAAACCTGGGCTTCATGGAGTATGAGCCCTAAGATGCTAAAATGCTTAACTCTGCTGGTCTCTCTTATGACCAGAAGTGAGATAGTGTCTGCATACAAAGAGAAGAGATGGGTTCTAAGAACCAAAAAAAAAAAAAATAGTATGGAAACCCCTCTTTGGTAAGTGAGGAGGGGACTCAAGCTAGGAAGGGACAAAGAATTTGCTGTTCTTCCTCTTGCCCAATCTCTCAGAAAGTTTACAAAAAACACCTAGCCTTATTCTCCTTTGGCCTCCTGAGGAGGCTGCAGGTAGTAGCAGACACACTTTCAGTTAGCCCCAGTGCTGGAGTTCATCCAGTACCACATGGACAGAATCCATGATCCTACCCTATCCTTGGAAAAATTCGAGTGTTTTGAGCAGAAGATCGAAGGAACCATAAGGTCTCCCTAAGGGTCAGGAGTTAGACTCAAGACTCCACAGCACCCTCCTCTGCCTATCACCCTTATACCCAAAAGTCCTTCCCATGGTTGAGGTACCTGGGGTAGGAGTTCTTAGCTAGCATCATGTTCTACTTGGGAAGAGGGGGATTTTTCCGCCTTTTCTTGAGTGAGAAGCAGAGACTAGTCGACAGCTTTGAGTCTCTCCTGGCTTCGGCAGTGGCCTCGAGCACGTCACTCTGATCACTTGGCACGTGAGAAGAAAGAGCTAGCACCAGGAGATGCCCGCTTAGGCTGCAAGGCGCGTAGCCCTTCCAGCATAGGTGAGGTCTCTAATTCTCAAAGAGGTATTCCTCCGAGAGCACATCTTCCTGCCCAGACACAAATGAACTCCTCCTACCCACACTATGTCCTTCTAACATGTTATCTAGTTTCAGAGTCCCAGGCTGAGGAGGAAGAAGAGAGCACTGGGACTTATCCTTCAAGTCCTACCCAGCATCAGTCTCTCATCCTGGATCTTCCATTCGGTGTTCCAGGGCTAGACCACCCACCCCATTTCTGAAAACAATTCATTTTCCAATTAAAAAGAAATGAAAATGCACAGATGCTATATTTATACAAAATATCACATTCACACTGGTTCCAAGAATCTGTAGCAATAATTACCAGGGTGTTATCTTCTCCAACACTGAGCCCACGCAGTCAGTCTCAAAAATCTCACTGCCACCTTCCACAGAGGAACTGCTTGAGCCCAGGTGCTACAAACCAGGACAGGCGTTACGGGGTAAGACCCATACACCCTGACTTCCCTCTGTCCAAGATGCTGAGCTAGATTTTTTTCTAAGGAACTGAGTACCAGCCTTAGCCGCAGGGGCATGGAGTCATGCTTAGCATGCTTAGATCTCCATCATCCTTTCTGTACTGAGCACCTCTAGTGAACTGCATGAGTTAGGGAACCCTTCTGACAGGAGACATACTGGATGGAGATGTACCACCTTCAGCTCTCTCACTCTTCCTGCAAATGACTTGAATGTTTTCATATATACATGTTTCTATCAGAAAGACTCAAGAATCTTCGAACAGACAGTATGTCTCAGGAAGGAGGGAGAAGTAGGTGGCATCAAGGCATGAGCTAGCACCCCGGACCACCTGGGGGAGGTGATACTGCTCAAAGTGTCTCTAAGCACAAGTACAAAAATAAAGCGAACTATGACTTCATATAGATATATAGATATATAGATATGCTAGATAGATAGCTTTATATAAGTTTTCTTTACATTTATATATGTCTGCAGAGGGCACAAGCCTCCACTCCTGCCAGGCTTACATCTCATCCCCACCCACTCCTCCCACTCCCCACGTGGACAACTTACCTGAAGCTCCCACTGTTAGTGACCACTATTGCATCTGATTCTTCCCCTCCCCCCAATGAGTCTCATTTCACCTTAAAATAGAACAAGTTATATATATTTATATAATTTTATATACAATCTCCATTAAAAAATACACTCAAGATGGTATATTACGAGTAAGACCCTCCTACCCAAACAGAAATTTGTCTAGCAAAGAAAAGAGTCAGCCATAACTAGGCCTGATGCTACCCAGGCAAAGCGGTGTTTCTACAGTTCCCTCATGCCCACTCATCAAATTCACATACAAATCATACCCATACAACACACACACGCACACACACACCGCGGACACCATACCGCGCGCACACACACACACCACACACACCATACCACACACACAGACACCACACATCCCAGATACTCACACCCATCTAACACACTTACTTCTGAACACTGAAATAAACAGTTGGCCAGGGGGTCATGACCAGGCAGATAACCTGACACCGGCAGAGAAATAGGTGCCTTCTTTCCATTTCTCCGACCCAGCCAGGGCAATGTCAACCTGTGACAGACTGTTTAATTGTTCTCAGTAGGCAATAAAACTACTTGGGGATAGAATGAGCTTCCCTTACAACCTTCCAAGGTTCGCAGCGTAACAGTGAGGAGGCTTATTCGCCTCCACCAAATAAAATAGATTCCTAAGCCAAAAAGAAGCAAAATGTCCCCTGAGTCCCCACCTCCCCTATGAGGAGCATCAGGCATTTTCCCTCACCATAGTTTATGTGAAAATCCCAGGTCACCCCAAAACATGCTTACAGTATTTTAAGGTTGAAAATGCAAATTCCCTTCCCCAGTCCAACCCCTACACCCTCCCCAATTCTCTCCCCAGCCCGACCACCTCCCTATTGTAGACCATGCAGAAGCCAGAGGTCCTGGAGCCACACACACAAGTGGGGAGAAGAAGGAAGTAGAGCCCGAAGGATGTGAATGTGGGTGGAGGAAGAGCTTGCTCTACTTCCTAAAACAGATCCAGGAAACTCAATGCCAGTGGGAGATGGGATTGCTGGGATACATTTCCTCAGTACCCAGGAGAACAACAGGCGCCGTCATTCATGGTGGGAAAGTTGGGTGGAAAAAGGTACAGTGAAGACCCCAGCTGCAGGCTGAGCTTCTGCTGCTGCTTTAGTTGAATTCCCTAACCAGGGGTCCAAAGCTGATCACTGATCACTAGTGCTCTTCAGAATCTCTAACCGCCGCAACCAACAACCAGCCCACTGCAGAAGAGAATGTCCAAGTGAGTGATTCAATGACTGGCTGCTGATAGACCCAACTACTTAGCAGTTAGGATACCCCAACTCTTCCCTCCTAAGGCACGGCCAGCCACTAAAAAAAAATTGCACTAATACATTTTTTTCCAGTCTACACAGAAATCCCTATGATCTGGGAGTGTCTCTGAATCAGACTCAATCGATTAGGGATTTTTGTTATTATTATTTTAAATGAGGTCATGAAAACAATTCTACCCTCTTGGCAATCTAAGATACCAAACATTTGGTGCAGACAGTGTATTTGTTCCTGAAAGGCTTATTTGAAAGTATAGACAGGAGTCCAGATAGAAGGTTCTGGACCCATGCTGATTCGGCATCAAAAGGTGAAAGAGTTACAAGCCAACCCCACACAGTACCCAGTTGCATGAGTTGGTAAGGGTTAATAGATTCCAACCAGAGCTTTGCTTCTCGGTTTATTGACTTCTCTTAAAGAGATTTTTCAGTTATCCTCTTGATCCAAGAGGAAGCTGGATACAGTAAGGAGTACAGAAGAGATGGTCTCTGATTTCAGATGAAATTATTTCACTCCCTTAGCTACACTGTGGTAAATCTAAACTAACAAAGGAAGAGAAATTAAAGACAAAACCTCTAGATGCCAGGCCACTGTGTAGCCTCCGGGATGAAGGAACTCTCTACAGCTCAAGACTGACAAGTCTGGAGGCCCAGCCTCCTGGGCACCATCAGCACCAGTGTCTGATGGGCATTTTCAGACACAAACAGGAAGAAGCACAGCATGCCCAGCTGCCAGGAGAATGAGCACCAAGCTCCTGAGAACAACCTTCCCTCTCCACTGGAAAGCAGGTACTGACGGCATTTGAAGGCCCATCTCCCAGTTTTCACTCCGCAAACAGAAAAAAATTGAAGAAGTCTGTATCTGGCTCTCAGCACTGGAGGTCAGTTCTACAAGCAGAAAGCCCTGCCTTCAGCAAGATTTCTTCCAAGATCCAGCCTGGGTCTGCTCAGCAGACCGCACTCATAACCTGCTCTCAGTGGCTACATCCTTCCCTGCTCCTCATGGCCCTCCCTAGCAGTCACTCGTTTCCTTGTGATGATCCTCCTCAATCTTCTGCACTGTCACCCAGGCTGGCAGAATGGCCACAAAGAGAACAAGAGGCTCGGTGCCTTATTTGGGTGTTAACCTCATCATCCCAGGATTCCTGTACTCTCTACAATTGGCTTAATACTTCATCCCTCTCCGTCTCGCATACCTGAACACGATCAAGCCTTCTCTCCACGGTCCATCTCTTTAACTTCTCTTCCTGAACCACACCCACTCTATCAACTACTGTCTTCAATGCAGAATGGCTACTAAGGCTCTTCTGGAGCCTGAAAAAAGTCAATGAGCACTGGTGAAAATGCTCAGGATCCCAGAGAAAGTATCAGTGGTGCCACCCAGTACCCCCATCTCTACCCTTGACTCTATCCTCCAACCCCCAAGTCCCTGCAGTGCCTCCAAAGCATTTTTACATGCAAGCAAAGCAAGTCCAAGCCATTAGCTTTTCAGTTCCTAGAGTTCTCTACAGACTAGTAAAATGTACTTACCTACAATTCTCCTAGCCCACCCCAAACCCTCTAAACGATTTTGCTATCAAAATCAGAAGAAATGGCTCAGCCTCAAACACAGATCCTAGGAAGCAACTAAGATGCCCCTAACGCTCTGGGACACCTCCCCTGAAGCTGGTGTGTGCCAGCCTTACCAGGAGGAGGAAAGAAAGCAATGCCACATCCCAACTTTACCTAGTTTTCTCTCTATAAAAAGGGCAGAAGGGTGAACAACTAAAATCAGTTCAACCTCAAATAGTTGAGATCACTGTGCAAAAACCAAGAGAGAACACACTGGAAAAATATTAATAAGGAATTGTTATAGTCCTGCCAAAGTCTCCCCCAAATGCATAAGCTAAGCCTGTGGAGATGGAGTGCAGAGCCTGCTCGTGCCATGTGATGCTGCACCCGTTCCCCTGGGAGACTCTCTGAAGACCTCTCTCTTGTCCTCATCCGTCCAAGAAAACGGAAGAAGACAGGCTGGCCATTAGGCAGGAACCAGCATCAGATGCCGGACCAACAGCCACCAATGACCACGGATGCACAGAATTCCACTCAGAGTCTTGAAGCAAAGCCCTGTGTGGTCAGCCTCCAAATAGAGAAGCAAGGTTCCCTTCTTATTTTTCATCTTCTTTCCCCCAAATTGCAGTCTCTCTGGAGAAACCAGTTACTCTCCTTCTGGATTTTGGCTTAAACACTGAGATAGCATTTCCAGTCAAGGTACAGAAGGAAAAGATAGAAAAAAATACTGAGTACAGGAATAGGTTTGGAACTGGTTACTTCTGCGAGGCTACCAGACCCAAAAGAGGGGATTGGGAAGACATGATCTCCCACAGCAAGGAAGATGAAAGCCCTAGAAAGCTCATAGTGGTCACTGCCAAGTTCAAAGGCAGAGTGTAAAGGTCACTGGTCCCTAGAAACGGATATACCCAACATCACACATTTTTAACCAGACTGTCAAACACGTGCCCAGAGCCAGTACTTGAGAGTGTGCCTATGACACCCTGACCATCGCATTGACCATGGGGACTACTTCCTGCCAATTTGCCTTGCAGTCACCAAGGAAGGGCTGAGAGTTTCCCGAAGTGCAGGAATGCTGCTGGCCTCCAAGAAAGGTCACAAGAAGGAAGACCTCTTAGGCGGAGAATGAATCAGAGGTCACTTTGGAATGGATAGACCTTGTGCCCCTTTGGAGTCCAGGGGACACAATAGCACAGCTGCCATCCAGTGGCCAGTCAAAAGCAGTTTCCACCATTTGGTCAGCTAGGCAGAGGTAAGGGGCACCATCAGAGGCAAGAAGAGGAAGAAGACAGCACCTTTGTTAGCACAGCCTGCAAGCCCAGCCTGCAAGCCCAGCCGTGGACTTGCATCTCACCCCACAAGGTTTGGCGGCTCTTGGCCCCTACAACATCCAAAAGAAGCAAAGTCTTCCACCTCGACTTCTCCTCCGTTCTCACCTCAAGGCTCAGATAGTATCAGCGCCAGAATTGCCAGGAGGGTCCTCAGAATGCTTGGCTAAATTCAGTACCGCCCAGCACCAACAACCTACTTTCGCACTCCAGGCTTCAGGAGTCACGTGGTGTGAGAGAGCAAGCAAAGACCACAGACAAGGCCACCGCAAGGCTCCAAACGCTACCCCAGCATTGCAGGTAGATTGGTTCCCAGTAGCCCCAGGAGACACTTGAGGGAGCGGCCCATTGTGGCACAGTGGCAGAAGCAGTGGCCCCCCTGCTGAAAAAGGAGTGAGTCTTCCAACTCAACTCTTCTACTTTGTCGGAGTTGAGGGTCAGAGGGCCCATGGCCCCCCAACACCTCTGAGCATCATATCAGATGGACGGTCCGAGGTCCAGGGCCTAACCTCAGAGCAAAAGGAACTCTGCCCTCAGCACCTCTTTCTCCTATAGCCGGAAGAAAGCTGTGGTAGTGCGGCTTGTGTGGTGAAGCCTCAAGTGTAGGGTCCATCCCTAGCTCACTGGGAGCGAGAAGGAAGCACCAAGGCCTGGCTGCAGAGATGCAGTCAATCCCCCAAGATGGAAGCGCCGAGAAAAGGTCAGTGTCCTAGCCCCTGGAACCTCATCAAAGTCACTAGGCCGAGTAACTGGCAGCTTCTATGGGAGCAGCAGAAGCCTTCCAGCAGATGGAGCTAATGCCCAAGGAGGTCTCTGGGGAGCAATGGATACAGCAGCACCAAGAAGGAATACTTCCAGGAAGCTGACAGTTATACTTTAGGCAAAGCAGGAGGGAAGGAGAAGGTGGGTCCACTCTCCCCCTTGTCTACTCTTGAGCAACATCAGAACCTTTTAAGGAGAGAGAGAGAAGCATCTGAATTGACAAATGGCATCAGGAAAACTTCGGGATGCTAACAGTTTGAACCAGGACAGGATTTGTACAGAGAAAGAATTAGGGCCCTGGTGCCTACCCACTACTACTTCCGCCATCATTCCGATGCCTCAGCCAGCTCCACGCAGGAGCAGTGAGGAAAGGGCACCGCAGAACTCAACAACCTGAAGTCCCCTCACTTTTTCATCTCATGCACTGGAGATTGGGTCCAGGGGGTGGAGAAGGACCCCCGGGGCAAAGCAGAGTTGGCAGGCAGCACACAGAGAGTATGCCAAGGAGCCGCAGGCAGCTCCCACAAATGGCAATTAATCAATCTGGAGAATTAGCAAACACAAAAGGAAAGGAGGAGCCAATCGGCCGTGGGGGAGCGGTGCTCTGAGTTCAGAGCCAAGACGGGTATAAATAGAGCTGTGGTAGCTTGGTGCTCAGCACAGGTGGCTGCGGAACACAAGGGCCTTTGGCTTCAGGGCTCCTAGCCCTGGCTGGACCAGAAGAGATGGAAGCATTGTACACCAGGCCTGCCTGTCAGCCCCACTGCTAAACAACCGCTGTTTCTCGGGTGAGTGCCAAAATGCAGAAGGTCTGGCCATGCTTCCTCATCTAGCAAGCAGGCAATAAAGGCTTGGGATTAGTTCAGGGGTTAACTTGTTGCTATGACCCCAAGCAGGGAGCTAGGAATCATAGCAAGGTCCCTTTTCTACTCTAGATGGAAGAGATTGGAAAGGATGGTGAATTCAGCTGAGAGGCATGACTCCTGTTTCAGCCAGAAAGATCTCCCAAGACAGACATGAGGGCACGCACCAGCCCACAGGCCGGCCTGCTCACGAAGCCCAGTTGTTCAGTCCTTCACCGACCACAGGGGGAGACGGCACTTTGCTTCAATGTACATATATATACACATAGAGAAACCCACCAACTACACACAAGTGTATTTGTATCTATATCTATATATATGTGGAGTTTGGAGGGTAGGAAATAATTCTAACCCCTCCCAGGACTTGGAAAACGGAAACAAACACAGAGTAGTAAAAGCCATTGCTTTTCTCTTCCTCACTTCCTAAGACGTCTGAAGAGGTGAGAAGAATCGAGTAATGTGGGAGAGATGGTGTTGAGACAGATGCTTCCTGTCCCCACACGCTCCCAGCTCTGACCCACAGATAAAAGCTCTTCCCCCAGTCCTCTGTCCTGTGGGCAAGGCTAGCCAGCTAGATGGTGGGGTAGAGGCCCATGGGTGTGGGGAGCACACATCGGACAAGGGCCTGAGCCATCCCATGATGGGCAGAGGAGGACAAGGCCCTGTACAATGGTCCTGCTCTGCCCCCTAGGCCTAGCACCCCACCCTGGGGACACTTAGAGTGACGTCAAGTCATAGCAGAGTGGCGTGGCCTGGGTCATCATGATCCACGCTGTTGAGGATCGCCGTCTGGTCTTCTGGAAGCTGACGGTGGCATAAGTCCGAAAGTCGGGCAAAGGGATCAGGACGAGAATGTCTCTTCTTCTTTCGGAGGCAGACAGCTTCGTCGGGCGACAGAACCTGAGAGTTGGGAAGCTGCTGAGCCTGGGAGGCAGAACCGTCTACAGAGAAGACAGACACACAAGAGAAGAGGTGTGAAAAGATGGATCAGAACCTCATGCACTCCATGCATCTCCCAGGGAAGAAGTCCAAGGTGCCACTGAAACCAAGGGAACACCTGTGTGTATGGCTCCGAGGCCAAACCGCTGCCGAGAACCTCCTCTTTCCCCCACTCGAGCAACCAGCCTTGAGTCAACAAAGTCAGGCAGGTATTTCCCCTTCTGTGAATTCATGGATCCCAATGATCAAACTGTTTTAGCAATCAGTCTACAAATATCAGTTGTGCTGTGCCTCTTGGATACCAGTTATCATTCTAGGTGGCAGGAAGCAGGGTTTCAATATGTCTCTCACCTACCCCAAACAATGACAGACATTACACGAGACTTCAGTCATGAGCAACAGTCAGGCCTGCACCCCTCTTCTACTGCCAAGGCCATTCGTCTGCCTCATGGCCCTTTGGAGGACACAGCGGGAAGGTTTTGTTTTCTAGAGTATACTCCAGCATGGAGGTATGGAGGAAAACACAAACAGCCAAGATTTGAAAGATACAGAAACTGAATTCTTAGGTATTGCAAGTACAGTAACAAAGAAAGACGGACCAGGAAAGGGCCAGTGGCTAGGGTCCTGCATCTGCCTCCCCAGGTGTTACTACCTGCCTGGAGTCTTGAACGAGGAGTCTTCCTCAGAGCTGAATGAAAATGGCAACCATCAATAAGAACAGCCAGCGCATAAACCCCAAGTCAGGAGCAGGTGTAAGCCAGCATGGTGGCACAAGCTTGTAATCCCCATACTTGGGAGACTGAGACAATAGGATTAGGAGTTCAAGGCTGCTGGGCTACATAGTGAGACTCTGACAGAAGAAAGAGGAGAAGAAAGAGAGGAAGAAGAAGAGCAACACAGTATGTTCTAGAGAGAGAAAGACGACTATGTCAACAGAGCTTAAAACTTGTCCTTGATGCAAGGAAAGGCTTCTAGATGATTTTTGCATGAGATTGTGTGTGCTTGTGCATGTATGTATATAAACACACGTGTTTTAAAAAGAAAAAGAGCTTTACAGCTCACTCTGGTAGAAGCAAGAGGACTGAAAGTTCAAACCCAGACACGGCTAGTTCCAGGCCAGCCTGAACTATACAGTGAGATCTTGTCTCAAAACAATTACAAGACAACTTTCTTTCTTACTGCCTCAGTATTCCCATTTAGTGAAAAAGAAAATTACACAGACTGATGATAGGAAACCAGCCATACCCAAAGGCTAAGTGACGGATGGGTAATTGCTATCTCCCTAGGTCAGGTTAAGGGTGTCACCTCTACGGGATACGGTATGAGTGTAGATGGAGCAGAAAGGCAACAAGGTACAGCACCAATCCAAAAGGGGAAGAAGGGACTAGAGCTTCCACTTTTTCAGTAAGGACAACCAAAGAAGGCCAGCTATAATGCAAAGGTTGAGCCAACATACCTCACCAAAGGATCGGGTGTGAGGGCAAAAGACTTGGGGGAGAAGCTGGGCATGAATGAAGCAACACCATTCACGTGACTGAAGAGAAGTGGGGAGCGGGGGTTTCGAAGAGGATAATCAAAAACATTAAGAGTTATAAGACATTCAAGTCTGAGTTCAATGGCCAACTGGAAATACAAGATTTGAACTCAGGGAAGACACCTGGGCTATTAACACAGACCAGGCATAAGAGAGAACAGGTGCAGCTGATGTGGCCCATTTTACAATGAGATTTAGTTATTGAAATTTAGAGTCGTGCATTATGTAACAATATTTTCATTAAGAAAAGGTCATAATTCAATGGCAGGTCCATAGACCGTATTACATGACGACTGTCCTAGTTAATATAAGCATAGTCTAAGATGGTCACACAATACCAGATCATCTAACGGTGTATTTCTCAGAATGTGTTCCTATCATTAAATGACGAAGATGCAAACACACAAAAGGAATATATATGTATGTATTATGTACCTGTTCAAATTGAATTATTTTAAATTCTGCTTTGAATTTGACCCAAGCCTCAGAAAACTCATTTTTGCTGAACATGGCACCACACACCTCTAACCCTACCCATCAAAAGGTTGCAAGAGGACCAAAAGTCAGGGCCAGCCTAGGCTATACAGCTTGTTTCAGGCCAGCCTGAGCTATCTAGCTAGACCCCATCTCAAGGCGACAAGATAATTTTCTTTTTCTCTGTTTTTGTACTGCCATCAACAAACTGACGGGAAACTGGCCACATCCGAAGGCTAAGTCATCAATGAGTTTAGGGGCTTGGCCTCTGTGGGACACTTTTTCGCACCTGGCTTATTAGGACAGTTACTCTACAGAAGTCATCAAAGATCTGCAAAGAAACTGCTGAATATTCTTCCTTGACAGGCCGTCAGAATGTTCCTACAGTCATTGGTAGCTGGAGAATATCTGATAAGCATCAATTGTTTTTCTAAATGAAGGATCAATTCTTTTTGCACTCTTTCTAAGCTACCCATCACCGCTGGATATGCATTTCAACGGAAGTTCCATTTAGGAGACAATGAGAATTCCCTATCCTTAGAAAAGGTTAGTCAATGTAGAGATTGGCCCCGTGCCATGTGACCCTAAGCTCCATCACGCCTGCCCAGTGTTCAACTGGAGGGCTTGAAATGGTGACAGAGCATCGTACAAGGAGACAGGGATAGCAGCAAAGTGTGCTTCAGACTGGGAAAGAACAGGACACTACTTTTGAGGAACAGTGTGTTCCTCAAAAAAACACATTGAAACAATATAACATACTTCCTAAAGCTGTGACTACAGACAAGGCTCTACAGGTACACATACCCTCAGAGCAATGACTCCCCAGGTAGGAGGAGATGAACTGGGAAGGGAAGGCAGTCAGATCTCTTTCTTGTATTTCTATATGAAAATCATTTGTGCATTATTGAAAACAAATGCTTAAAAGGAAATCAAGAACAAGAGAAGCTGGCTTCACTTCTAGAGAACACCCAAGGTTGGGATCCTGGGCCCACAATCCTCATCAATTGGGAAAAGCACGGTGGAAAGAGGAGAGGCGCTTCCCACCATTTACCGGATCGTTTCTTTGACTTCGAAGAGCCCTTGGATGACTTTTTGGGCTTCTTTATCCGTTGGTATCTCAGAGCCTCCAGCCTCTCAGGCACAGCAGCGTTCCCGGGTGCAGGTGGAAGTATTCTGCAAGGAACAATTAGAGAGGCACAGGTCAGCTCCCAGAAAGGAGCCTTTGAAGAGGGCTGGAAGAAAGCCAAAGGACTGCCCATAAAGGATGGAGCCCAGGGATGGAGTCCGGGGTGTCCACAATCATTCCTGGACACTTGCCTTCCTATTGCTCCTGGAAGGGAGAAAACCCGATAGAAAGCTCCAGCGGCAGGAGGCCTATCTCAGGTGGAAACCAACCTGTGGAGCAATCAGAAGACCCTAGGAAAGGAGAGAGAGACTTTAATGTCAGCCTACCACACATCGCTTAGGCTGGGACAAGCAAGTGCCTGAGAAGAGTCGGTTCCTAGAACTCACCACCATCAAGACCTTTAAGTAAAAAGTGAAGAGCAGATTACAGCAAGAGGTGAGCAAGTCCAGTCCCAGCAAGCTGCCTCCCATCTCCAGAGACAGGAAGGGACACACAGCCAGTGAGGTGTGGGCTTTGCGGCACCCAGCTTCACAGAGCTACTCCCTCCACCTGCAAGATTCATCTAGAACCTCACAGCTAACTGCTGTGACACACCAACGTCTTCAGCAGGTCTGTCCGCTGGACACTCTGCAGACTAGGCTCAGATTTCCTCAGTCTCGTAAGGAAACAGAAGAGAGCAGAAGATTACGACAAGGCCAAGTGTTCAAATCCTAGGGCCTCGCAAAGGCCTTGCTGTTTGTCACTGGTCTCCAACGTGTTCTGCGTCTTAAGATTCAACCTAAATGTTGAGATCGTTGAGAGAGGAGACGCCTACATATGGACCCTTCTTTCTCCACCCCAGTTATGGGATGGATCAAGTCAGCCATTTAACCAGAGCCTGTGCAGTCTCGGTCACAAAGGGAAGCAAAGCAAACTGAAAGGAGAGCAGTGTGTGACACCATGCCTACAGAGAGAGCTTCGCCAAGAGTCATAAAAGAAGAAAATGGAGAAGACACGTTATCAATCTCAGTTTTTCTCAAAGCAAGACAACTTGGAGCCTGAGGAACAAAGAGGGCAAGAGAGAGGCACATACGATTCCTTTCCACAAATACTGGTACTGGAATGAGACCAGGTAAGGGAGGGACATTCTAGGGCTATGGCAGACAAAGGTGACTCTCTTTGGTCTCCAAGCACCACATCTCCCTTCCCCGCATCCATCACAGTGAGGTTTTAGGGAATCCTGATTTTTAAAAAAGAAAACCTGACGGTCCTGTGGAAGCCAAAGAAGTCCCCAAAGGTCCACAAGCTACCTGAGGTAGGGGGAAAAGTGAGGAGGGACAAAGAGAAAGGATGGAAAAGACAGCACTTCCCCACCATTGAAGGTCTCTACAAGCAGTGGGAAAAAGAAACTTACAGATTGTGGTAGAGCCTCTGGTCTCTGGAAATAACTGGCAGTGAAGAAACCTCCATCTTCCTTGATGGATGCCATTTTCTCCAAAGTCTTTTAGTACATTGGGTATCAAGAAACGCTCTCAAGTTCAAGTCAGAGGCAACTCCTTAACATTCCACGGCCCCCACAGCATCACTATACACCACACAGGTACCCACGCCCCATGATAAAGCAACCTAGTTCACAGTGTGAGCAAGTCCCCCCAAAGACCCAATATGCCAGTGTCCAATCCCTTTCCCAGACATTGTCCCCGAAAGCTGCAGCTGGAAGGGATCTTGGAGAGACCCTGAATCACCCCTTCTCAGCTTGGACAGTGCTCTTTGTGTTACCTGAAAGGAAAACCAAAGACATGAATCCTCCACAATTTGCCATCTCTAATCTAGACCCTGGCTGGCATCCAGAAAGGCCATGTGAGGTGAGAAACACAGTCAAGGGAGACATGAGGCGGGCAGGAACAGAGCTCCCCAGCACAACCCTTGACGACCCACAGTTACAGCACGGTTCTCCCTTTTCCCCCAGTCAACAGGTAGAAGCAGCATGGGAGCTGCCTCTCCCTCCTGCGGATGGTAGGGTGGGAAAACCCATTCACAAACACACAACAGCCGGGGAAACGGTGAAACCGCTTTCCACATGTTCCATAGAGAGCATGAGTTTAAAAGCCAGTGCCAATCCAGCCAACCACAGAAAGAGCCCTCGGTGGTGGGGTCAGGGCACAGGCTATACAAGAAGCTGGTACAGAGTCCCCCTGAAAATTCCCAAGGATTCTTCGGGTAGGTGAAATTTTCAGGGGGTGGGATACCCATAGCACAATTAACATATCATTACTATTACATTTGCATTATATAGTGTGTGCTTACATTTACTACGTCTATGAGTCTAAGAGGTGAAGACTGCATTCACCATATTCTAGATAGAGAAGCTAAACTGTAGAAAAGGATCAACTTAGCTAAATACCATCGTTCAGGCAGACTCTTCAGTATTAGGCTCTTTAAATTTCTTCCCAGGAAAATGGGTACAGAGGCTACCACAGACACAACCGAGCTTCCCTGCTCCGCCCACCTGCTCTGCAGTACACTGACCACTGCTGCCTCTGCTTCGGTGACACAGACATAAGACAGACCAGGGACAGGGCAAGAAGCTCAAGTTTCATCTTGAGGCACAAACTCCCAAACAACAATGACATATCAAGGAAGAACCCAATTTTCACTTGAGAAGCAGCCAAGCGCCAGCCCTTCCAGGATACCTGACGCCCATCTGCCTGAGCTCCTGGCTCAGGACTCAGACGCTGCGACAGAGCAGACGATGTCTCCTGGAGGCACCAGGATTCACTTGCATAATACCAGTGGCAAAAATAAAAGCAAGCCTTTAGCAGGACAGGTGGGAAGAGAGGTACAGACAGAATGGGTCTGTTTTAAGTGAGTTATACAGAAAAGACATGAACTATTTCCCAGGACACTTTAAGAACAGTGCCACGAGTCCTCTGGTATCGACCTGCCCGTTTTTAGGAAGGGTAATTGTGTCCCAAGTCTACCTGGAATCACGCCACCTTTGGAACTTTTGGTATTGGTGTCTAGAATAGGAATCAGGATGAAGAACATGAAACTCTGAAATCACCCTGAACTTGACCTGTAGGTGAGGCGGTTACAACAGACTCCAGCCCTGGTCTCCCAAGGTGAGGCTCCATTCTCCTTCTGGTCAGTCTTGACTTTTCCCCACATACAGGACCGCTGCACACTCCAGGTCCCCTTCTCCAAGGAGATGACCCACATAGACTACTGACAGACAAAGGTCTCCAAGCCTACGAGCTTTCCCGGTCTCACATTTCACGTTAATCCAGGTTCTGCGATCCTGTGATGTTCCTTGCAGCTCAGAATTACCAAAGGGCGCCAACATTTACTTCAAAATCCACCCCTGAGCCAGGCCACACAAAATTCCCAGTCCACTCATTCAACCCAAGAGGTGTTATCTGCCTAGCACCCTGCTCCCTAGAGTAGCTGAGAAAAAGAGGCAGCATATTTACAACATAGGAAAACCTTAGGCCAGGAAAGTAAAAATCCAGCTAGCCATTGCCTTGCTTCCGTGCTCTAAGAACTGGCCATCAAGACACATGTGATAGCAATTCTTGACACACCTGGAGGCCTCAGCTGAAGAACTACTGCCATTAGACTGGCATGTAGGCACGTATGTGGGGCATTTTCTTGATTGCTAAAGGTGGGAGGGTGTAGCCCAATGTGGATGGCACCATTTCTAGGGAGGTGAGCCTGGTCTTTATAAGAAAGGTCATTGAACATAAGACCAGGAGCAAGCCAGTAAGCAGTATTCTTCCACGGTCTCTGCTTCGGTTCCTGACCCCGGGTTCCTCCCTTGAGCTTTTGACCTGACTTCCCTGAACAATGCACCTGCAAGCCAAATCAACCCTTTTCCTCCCCAAGGTTGCTTTTGGTTCTGGTGTTTATCACAGCAACAGAAGGTAAACTAGAGCAACACAGTTTCCCATGACTCCCCCCCAGACAGGAGGCAGAAAGAAGTAGCTTGGCGGCTGCCTCCTCTCACCATGGGTGAAAGCATGGGGAAATCTATTCAAGTACAAAGGACAGTCAGGGAAAAGGTGAAAGCACTCTCTATGTACCCCAGAGACAACCAGGAATTCACAAGCCAGCATCATGCCAGGCCAGCCCGATCACAAAGGGATCCCTCTCTGGGGAGGGGGGTGGTCAGGGTGCAGACTCAGTGTGACTCAGGAAATGCTTGTGTCCTTCCTAGAATCCACCTAAATAAAAGGGGGTCAGGTTACGTTTTCCAGGCCCTTGCCTCACAGAGGGCACAGGAAATGGAAGTTGACAGAGATGGGAAATCGGAGTGCTACCAGCATCAGAGGGGCACTGAGTAAGTGGCTGGGCCCCCAGTGACCCACAGAAGAATAGATCCACATACTGCAACTTCCCACACTGAGATGGGAGCTGGGAAGAGGATAAAGAGGGAAGAGAGGAAAAGAGGACAGGGTGGGGGAGCAGCAACAGGAATAAACAGGAGGAAAGGACAGAAACTGAAGGGGAAAGAAACAAAGCAAGGACAAACGCAGACAAGAAGCATCACCATGTCTCCAAGCAAGACCGGGGAACACATGCAAAGGTGCAGCATGAAGACAGCGCCTACAAAGGAGCCACCGCTTCCCCATGGCCCAGCAGCTCCTGTGCCCCAGGGAGTTTTCAGCAGGCAGGAGAATGAGCAGAGGTTCCTGTTGCCTAGCACCAGAAAGGCCTAACGTGGAGAAGGTAGAGGGCTTCATTCTTCCGGGCCGGGGATGCTAGCCAGGCCTAGAAGAGGAACAACTGTCCTTCACTGCTGCCCCTGGACTCCAGGCTTGCCACGGTGATAATGTGGCTGGGTTCTCTCAGATCTGACATGATGAAGACACTGGGAAAGACAGGGTCAGGGGAATTGGAGGGGGAGGCAGGGGAGGGGCTGGAAGTCACAGATGACAGTAGAGCCCGTCTACTTCCCAGGAACTGGGTAAGAGCTGTCCTAGAGCTACCAAACCTTGGGGGACGGGGGGGACAAAGGAGCTAAGCGAGGGAATGGTGGGAAGGACAGGCACGGGGCAGGGAAGCTGATCATTGCCCCTGCTCTGTAACATCCATCCAGGAGGTCCCGGAAGCAGGTGAGCTCACAAGCACTGCACGATCCTGCCAACAGGGGTGGCTACAGGCTGACATTCAGTCGGCCTCACACCATGCTAGGGCCTCTGGGATACTGACTGACCGCTTTAGAGCTTCAGGTCATAAAGAAATGTCCCCGCCGTCTCTTTATGAGAGGCCTCTCTTATGACACAATGAGATTTACAGTCCTGAATTATGAAGAGCAGCCTTCCATGGCATGTGAGAGGAGAGAAGCGAGTAGCTTCTTCTCACTTGGAAACCAGAGTACCAACACAAAAAGCTCCCTCTTCCCACCCAGGTGCAGTTTGCCAGTCCAGCATGGGCAACGGGGCAGATGCAAAAATAAGCATCTCTTTAGGATGCTTTGACAGAGAGGAAGTTCTGAGTGTCCTAAGCATCCTTCAGAGATACATGACCCCTTCACTGGGGGTCCTTCTTTTGGATTCCACCTGGAAGGATGCTGGAGGAGCCAGCCACAGTAGGGGAGAACATAGTATTGATCTCTAGGATTTTTAGCTTTCTGCTAACTCAACTCCCTTCTCCCTGGCATGAGTTCTCTCAAGGCCTTTTCCTAAGAACATGACCCTAGGAGGCCAGCATAGCTACGACAGGGACCCTGAAAGTAATGTGGCTCTAAGGACGAGGTCACATTTCAGTCCTGCAACAACCATGGAAGGGCTGCAGAATGCAAGAAGCCGGGGGAGTGGTCACACTTCCCACCTTCCAAGGACATGGAAGCCACCTGATCCTGAGGACCCAGATGGACGTGGAAGAGGGACCTCTATCATTAAGAGCGCCAGGAAGGGAAAAAAAATCTCAGGAAAAGTGAGGGATTAGCAACCCCAGGAAAAGATCTAAGTTTAGGGGGAGGGGTTGTCAAGGAGGACACTATCCCTGAGTCTGCTGGGGGAACTGAGCAGTGGGGTAGAGAGAATGAGAGGACCCCTGGATCTCAGTATAGACCCAAACAGGTCCCCAAGGGTAGAGATGCAAAGCTGATTGTGAAAATTCTGGGTCCTTTGGGGTTCATGCGGGGTCCTGCAGCTGCTGTGGGGGGTCTATATGGGTGCTGGCAGTGGAGTGGCAAGTGAGAATAACTGCAGTCCATTCTAGAATGGTGGGTGTAGGCTTGGAGGTTAAAAGCTACAGCTAGGCAGTGCCCCGGCCTGGCCAGCTGGGCAGCTGGAGCAGCAGAGCAGTGCAATGTGAGGAACCCAGAAGCCATGGGAACCCAGGAGCAGCGGCCGCCCAGGTGGGGCAATGAGGGGGATGTGTTCTGGATCCCCTCTTACAGAAGCGATGGCCCTGCTGAAGCCCCATCCCCCTGCCCGCCCCGCCCTGCCCCACCCCGCCGATGACCTCCCTTACCTATTGAGCTGAGGAGAGGCTTGTCTCGACAACACTGCCCAGATAGCTGAGATAATCAGAAACAAAGCAGTTACCAACACCGGCCAGGTGAACCACCCACGCGCACCCAGAGGGGAGAAGGGGGGCACAGCGAGCAGAGACCCCAGGCGAGGCCAGAGGATGGGTGAGGGAGAAGAGAGAGCCAGAGAACCAAAGGCATGATGGAACAGAGATGGTGAGCGGGCTGTACAAGGCACAGACAGGGAGTGAGGACAGCATTTGCTGCAGACAGAGGCGGGTTCCCTAGCTAGCCCCTAGGATCCCCACACAGCCGCCTGCCCACCAGGAGCGCCTGCAGTTCCAGTGACCATAGTGGTGGGAGGGGGAGGGCTGGGATCCCTCCTCTCCAGCTACCTCCCATCCCTCCACCACCAGGAAAGCCTCCTCTGGAACTCTGCTCCCCTCCACAGGCCACTACATCAAGAAGAGAGAACCCAAGAGAAAGAGTGAGAAAGAGAAGGGAAAAAGGATGAGGGCCAGGCGAGGGAAGAGGGTAGGGTGGGCACGACAGAGGCGTGGCAGTCTCTTCAGAGCAAACTGGGTCAACCTCAAGGCAATGGAGCAGGAAAGGAGAAAGACAGACTGACTTGAAAAGGAACAAAGGCTAGAAGGACGGGAGGAGGGCAGGTTGACGGAAGAAGAGGTACAGACGGGTGTCCAGGCCGACTGGTACCTGGAATACCAGCTGCTACAGTAAAGAGTGTGCTCTCCCAGACGAGCAGATCTCGGGAGCTTGTCTGTCTGTCTGTCTGTCTCTGTAGCTTCCTGTGACGCACACAGGACGGCGGGGATATGGCTCCCCACACACACGGGTCTGAGCTTGTTCTTAGGCTCCAGGGACACCTTCCTGGAGAGACTAAGGACGGCCTGGAGTTCAGCACTTCCTGGGCATGCTAACAGGCATGGTGAATAAGCACACGGGGCCCGGGAGCAGCGGCTCTACGAGGTGCGGAGTGGCTGCACAAGAGGAGACTCTGACACAAGGTCTGTAGGCAGCTGCGGAGAACCGCCGTTACCCAACGCGGAGATCACCAGGATACGGTCAGCCCCACCCTCAGGAGCTGGATTCACAGACATCACTGCCTACTGTGCTGACCCCTTCACCTTCCCCACATTTCTGTTATATGGAGAGCCTTCACTGAACTCTGGGCTGGGTGAGGCATCTTATGAAGCTTCCAACAGGGTACCAGCAGGTAATCCCACCAGTCCCAGTGAAGACACTCTGCCAATGTGTGGCTAGACCTCCTCTCCCAGAGGTGCGACAGTGTGTCCCAAACAAAGCCCGTTGTTGGGATGTTGGGGAGGTAGGGGACAGAGTAAGGCATGGGGAGCTTGATTGGCAGTGGCTTACACTCACCCTGAACTAGGTAAGGTTGTTGGGGGATCTGGCCGGAGTGGCTCCTCCCCCATTCTCCGAGGGGAAGGCGTCTGTCCAAACACATCCAAGTTGTCCCCTGGGGCCGGAGGGGCAGGTCCCGGTGGAGGAGAAGGGTAGCCTGTGGCCAGAGTGGTGAAGCCCATGGTGGGTCTGTAGCTGGGGCTCCCACTGCGGCTGCTCTGTGAAGGAGATCCGGTGGACGGTGTGGACTTGCGAGAGAAACTGACGGCGGCTGGCGGCTGGAGGGTAATCTCTGACATCTCAGCCTGCTGCAGTAGGCCTGGTCGAGGTCGGGCTCTAGCAGCGAGCTCAGGGGAGCCAGTGCGGGAACTGAGGGGGCTTTGGGTCAGAGGTGAGAGCCGGGAGGGCTGTAGCACCACTTGATGTAAACTGGGCTCGGCACGCCGGGCCTGCCGGGGACTGGGCCGGGGCCTGGGCTGGGGCTCGTACCACCGGGTATCCAGGCCAAATGTGCTGGGTCCACCGTGCCCCCCGGGCTCGGTTGGCTCGGGGTAAGGCAACACCGGTATCCCCATACCTTGGCTGGTATGTCTTAGCTGCCCTTGGCTGACCAGAGGTTGCATAGGTCTGTCCTGCCACTTGGTGGCAGGGGGCGCCGGGATGGGGCCCCTGCCAGGTGACTTGCCAACCCAGCCTTTTGGCGTCTCCAGAGACAGCATGCCTGGATAGGCTGCAGGCACCTGGAGGGGGGTTGGGGGCAGTCCTCGGGGCAGGCAGGGCTTGGGCTGCAAACTCTCGGCCACATCACAGGGGTGCAGCTGATGGGGGAACATCATAGCTGGGGTCTCCAGTCCCCCAAAGGGAAATTCTGGCCGGCCCCAGGGCTCAGGGGAGCGCCCTCCTGTAGGTGTCTGAGTCAAGGGCAAAGTGCTGTTGGAAGCATTCTCTCCATTTTCCTCAGGGATGGTGGGGTGGCCAAAAGGCCCCTCAGTGTGCAGGGGTGGGGAAGACATGACCGAGCTCAAGGGGCTGCCCACTTCTGGCATATAGAAGGGTGGAGGCTCCACCTCCCCAGGGCTGCTGCTGCTCAAGTACCCATAATACTGGCCGTGGTGGAAGGACCGAGGGGCAGGGGGCCTCGCTTGGCCAGTAGCCTGGAGCCGTCCTCCCAGTCCACTGGGGCCTTCGAGCCCACGAGGCTGGAACCGAGGGCTGTATGCTGGTGGTGGCAGGTAAGGGTCCTGGCTGGAAGACATAGGGGTCAGCTGAGGCTTCAGAGCAGCCACAGACGTGGGCACCAGTGTGTCTTCATTCTCCTCGTCTGACTGCCGGAACTCGGGGTACATGTCGGTCTCCTCAGCGAAGGGGAAGCCCTCAATTCGCCGGCCCTTCACCGAGGGCTCTATCTCAGAAGGGCCCATGACGAAGCGGCCATCGGGACCTCTGCTGATCAACTCAATGGGTGTGGTGGCCTCAGCCTCAGCTTCAGCCTTGGCCACGCTATACTTCCTGCTGCTGATAGCCCTCTTGGTCTTTTTGTACAAGGACAGCTCTTTTTCCCTTGTAGGGCTCAGCATCCTCTTGGCTGCAGGCTGGCCCTGGTCGTCAGAGGATTCAGATGGGGCTCGGAGAGTGCGGATGCTCTCAGGACTCACCTTGCCCGAGGACAAGCTGTAAGGATAGGAACAGAGGGTGATAAGGGGTGCTCTACAACCTACAACTTTATGTCATTGTCTGAACAGCGACTCTAAAGGAAACAGGCATGGATGGGCTGCATATTTCGGTCAGAAACTCTGGCCAGCTCTCTCAGTTGTCTAGACACGCATCATCCATTTTTGGAATAAACACCCACACCGCTACTTTTCTTATGGCCAGCGCCTAAATTTGGTATACCCTGCCCAAGCACAACTCCAACTTTATTCCCTAGTTGTTCAAGAAATGCAAGCTAATATTAACATTGACTCTAGCAAATCAAAGGACAAAAAACCACAAAGCTAAACAAATAACTTACTAGCTTGGATCATCTCTACTACACTCCCTCAGTCCACGTGGGCAACTTAAAGCTGATATGCCAATCTGCAAACGTGTAATAGCTTAGGGAAATGAGACCCGCTAAAACTAATGGTTTACCTGTGTCCAGCCCCCGCCTTCTACCTATAGACCCCCAAGAGCCAGAGATACTTACGGAGACTCAAGACTCTTCCTACAGTGAGTGATGGAGAGCGGAGGATCTGGAAGGAAAAACAAAAGGAAGAGGCCTGAGCCCACAAACAAAACTGGTACGTTCTACAACCGGGGTCCACAGAGAGGCCTGATATGCAGTTACAGTGGAAAGGCTTCGCTTGCCTGGCAGCTCTATGCCCAACTCAGAGGCCCTCTCTCCCTGTACCCTTGACCCATTCCCGTTCTCTCCAATACCCTTGCTCTCTTCTTCCCCTTTTCAAATCAAGCCCTACTGAGCATAGAGGCACATGCCTGTAATCTCAGTACTTGGTAGGCTGAGGCAAGACAATCTCGAGATTGAAGCCAGCCTGGGCTCTCTATCTAAATAACAACAACAACAATAATAACAATAACAATGATAACAACAACAACAACAATAATAATAATAACAATAATAATAATAAAGGATGTGAAGTGGGGATGGAGCTGGATTGGTGGGTCCTGGAGGGAATTAGAGGTAGTGGGGGAAGATAATAGAAGTATGGAATTTTCCAGAAATGAGTAAAACTATTTTAAAAATCAAATCTACTCCCACTGGCAGCTCTGCCTGCAAGATCCCTGTGTCCCTCTTTCCAGAGGAGAAGCTCTCCAAGCAGTTTGCCTGCCTCCTAGAGAACACCTGACCTCAGTCAGGCACCGAGAGGGGACAAGCGCCTACCTTTCTTCCGCTTGAGCTTGCGCTTCCGCTGCTTGTTGACAAAGCAGGCAGCCAGAGTGCTGAAGAGGATGGCAGCTGCCAGGAAGCAAATGGTGGCCACTATCCCAGCCAACACCGGCCGGGCCAGTCCATCATCAGTCAGGTCCGGCTGTGGGAAGATGTCTGCAAGGAAGGCCAGAAGCACTCGTGGGTCTCATGCTTCCCAGAGTTTTCCCCACCTGCTCTGAGATTCGATCTCTAGAGCCTTTTCCCCATCCGTGGCAGACAAGGCTGGGGCCTGGCTTCCACACCCAGTTCTCACATGAGCCTCTAAAGAGGAATATTGGGGTCGGTGCCGCAGTGTGGAGAGAGGTAAGGAAGGGGCAGTCTGTGACAGTCAAGTAACTTCCCTGTAGCTTACAAAGAAGAAATGATACCCACATCTTCCCTCCTGAGGATAATCCCCAGTCATTCTCTATAGCTGTCACTGTGAGTGTGGCAAAGCGCTTCCACGCACGCTCTCAGACTTCCCACGGCAACCACGGCAACCCTGCGAGCTACACACAGACTCTCCTTCTCCAAATGAAGACACTGAGTGGCAAAAACTGAGGAACTAACTCACTCTGCTATTGGCGGTACCCTAGCAGGAGCACAGTTATTCCGATTTCCAGCCTTCTCCCATGCCATCAATGAAGACACCTTGGGGACACAATTCTAAATCAGAGAGAGGGACTGATAGGATAGAATTTGGGCCCATCCATCTTCTAACTCCTTATAGAACAGGCTGGAAGCTGCCTACAGCAAGGACTGCTCTATCTTGGCCATTCAGGCTCCAGAAGCAGACTGGAGCTGTAGAGAGGAGGGGCTCGTTCTCCCTCCCACAGTTAAAGAACAAGCTTTATGTAGGATTCACAGGCCAGTTAGTGACAGAGCTGGTCCAGACCTCAGCCCACTGTACTGCACACATAAGCTGTGGGATCAATAACTACCACTCTTAAAGGATACCGAAGAGAAATTTCAAACATTGAGATACAGCTGGCCAGAGTTCGCTTCCATGTCAACATGATAATGGATAAAAAGAGTCCACGTCACACTGATGGACCATCAGAAAATAGGGGAGCTAACTACAGGGGATGCCGCTGTTGCTGCAGCCTCATTCCCCCACGTGGGACTGTCTGACTAGGCACGCTTCCTTACTTTGGGGGACCGGGCACAAGGCTACTGAGTCAGAACAGTTTACAGAACCGAGGGTGCAAATCAGTCAAGTCCTCTACTTTGGCTCTGGCTGGAAGCTATTTTTCTATGTTCTTCTCTCTCTCTGCATCTCTTCCCTGGAGGGAAGCCAAAACAGAAGCAGCTCCGTTTTGCTGTCTATGGGAGATAACTTGAGTTACACAAACACCCCAGGGTGCCTAATATAGAAGACAAAAAAAATCACACTCTCCCCTTCCCCGTATGCCCTCGGCTTCACTCCTCTCTTCCCATCTGTCCTCACCAGTGCTTTGGTAACTCCAAGAGGCTTCCTACAAGAACCTTCTGGCCAAGACCCTTGCAACCTGGTCCTAGGGATCTCAGTACACTCTGTGCCCAAGGAAATGGTACCTTGGCTGGCTTACTAAGCAAGAGCCTCTCCCAAACTAAGGACACCACTTCCCTGGCAAGGGTCTCTGCTATGTTTCAGGAACTCTGGGAATGGAGAGAAGACATGTGGAAATGGGACCAGTTCCAAGAAAAAAAAAAGATAAATGAAGAAAATGCTAGGGAGTTGGCTTTATTTAGCCTGAAGAAAAAAGAAGAAAAAAACTCTAGGGAGAGGAAGAAAGGAAGGAAAACAACACCAAACAACAATTTTCCAAATAAAACCCACATAATTATAAGGAAGCCTATAATAGGCATCCAACAAACACTTGTTGACCTGCTACGTCTTCCCTCTAATTCACAGTGCCCGCCCCATCACACACCAAAGCTCGAGAGCAAACAGAAAGTGTATAGCAAGCAGCGCACACTGACAGGATGGAACGGATTTCCTTCCTCAGCTAGCTTACAGTGTAGCAGTGGCCCAGCTCCACGGTGGGATAAACCAACACGTGTCACGGAATCACAGATCTGATAGACTTCAGAAATGCTAGGACTCTCAAGCTTACGTCTCTAACCCAGCCCGTCCTCCCAGACTAGCTGTTCCACAGAGGACTCTCATGTGGCCCTAAGGCGTATGTCCTGGTTGTTGTTAGACAATTTGGGAACCCAAAGTACCTGTGCTGGAGACGCCGGCGATGTTGCTGGGCTCGCTGATCAGATCCTGCATGACAGCCAAAACCCGGAACTCATACCACGTATCCTACAATCCAGGGACAATGCCCAGTCAGCTGCGGGGCTTAGGACCACAGCCACTGACCCTGGGCATGACTTCCATGGAACAGGGTACCCTTGTCCCAGGAAGTGTTTAATGATGACTGCTTGTATCAGTCAATGTTATCGTGTGCATGTTCCCACCATTTGAGCTATGGACTTCGAGCCACGCACATAAGGCCACTGAAAGACTGCAGAGACAGACGCACAATGAGCTCTCAAACGGCATCATGAATGAGTTCCAGTGGCCATTCAGAGCAGGCAGGAAAGGGGAAGTTGAAGAGTGCATAGATGAGGTCTCTTCTATCTATGAAGCAAGCTTCTTTCTCTTTCAAGAAAAAGATGTGCCTGCTTAAAAGATGTCCACCAAAAGAAAAAAAAGGGGGGGGAGTGTGTTTTCTCCCAGGACTCTGAATTATTAAAAGAAGACCCTTTCTCTTGACCAGCCTAGGAGACAACTTTTCTAGGGATTCCTTAGCCCACCCTAGCTGGAACCCAGAAAACTGAGTTCTGAGGTCTGATGATCCCTATTGGCCTCAGCCTGCCTTACCCTAGTTAGAGTCTATAGCTGAGTCAAACCATCTGTGTAGCACTGGTCCCCAGTGCCACTAAACTAGCTCTGGTCTGGGGACCTAATCCAACCCTTGGTGGCAGACTAGGGAGAGTCTAAGACCACGGATAAAGAGGGTCAGGGCAGGGCTTGCCCTTATGCTCCTGAGGTGAGTCACTCAACACTCAGTGGCTTTACAAATAGTCATAACAACTCTAGTAACTGGGAATAAGAGACAAGAAAGTTAAAGTCCCCACCTGTGACAGATCCTTGGCAAAAAAGTCTCCATCCGTGCCTGGAATGGCATCATCCAGCATCTCCCAGCGTTCCCCAACTCGGAACTCCATGATATAGCGGTCAATGGGGAAGCTGTGGTTGGCAGGTGGGAGCCAGGACAGGAGCACACCCTGCTGGGTCCGGTTGGCTGTGAGGCACCTTGGTGGGGTCACCAGCACCAGGGGTTCTGGAGTTGTAACGGGGAATGCTATAGAAGGAAGAGGAAGCAGAGTTGAGCAAAAGATGAATTTGGTTCAGAGAGGTGACAGAGCGTCACCTACTACAGTAGCCCTCCTGATTCCAGGAAAGGTAAGTCAGGGCTGGGGACCCAGAGCTGTGACTCTTTTCAGACTAGGACCGCTGCAAGATGATCAAAAACCTCCTCCAAAGGGAAGAAGCAACAGGCACCATGCAGAAGTGAAAAGAATCTAGTGCAGAATACAGTCACATGCCATATAACATCCCTAATGGTGGCCCCATGAAATTATGGAGCTAAAAATTCCTATCATCTAGTAAGAGAGTAAACACTATAAGAGAGAAAAAAGGGGTGCCTCCCACATGGGTGGTGCCTCTCACATGGGCGGTGCCTCCCACAGGGGCGGTGCCTCCCACAGGGGCGGTGCCTCCCACATGGGTGGCACATCAGTATGAACAAATCTGTGGCACTGCGGGTCACATAACATGTGCAGAATACGTGGCGACAGCAACACTCCACCATGAGTGTTTATTATGTATATGCATTTATTATGCCATATATGTCTTTTTAAGACTTATTTATTTATTATATATACAGTGTTCTGCCTGCATCTATCCCCGCAGGCCAGAAGAGGGCACCAGATATCTTTTTTAAATGTTTATTTATTTATTTATGTATTTATTTATTTATTTGTTTGTTTGTTTGTTATGTATACAGTGTTGTATCTGTGTGTATCCCTGCAGGCCAGAAGAGGGCACCAGATTTCATTATGGATGGTTGTGAGCCACCATGTGGTTGCTGGGAATTGAACTCAGGACCTCTGAAAGAGCAACCAGTACTCTTAACCTCTGCACCATCTCTTCGAGCCCTGTGCTTTATTTCTAAGGCTAGGGTGTACTCCAACAACAGAAAAGGTTTCTGGTGAAAACAGCCCACCCTGCTCTAGCAGCATCAGCTCCGAGGATCTACAGTTCACTGGATTTCTTGGTTGCATCATTTTGTCTCCTGTCATGCCATCTACACGATGACCTCATTGCTTAACGACACATTTCTCAGATGTGGTTTCCTCTGATGCTTTCCCTACTATTAAGAGGCACATGGTTTATCTTCTGCTCTCATCCCAAGAACTGATAAGCTCTTCTCATAACACATGAGTCATACTTTTGATTCCATTTGGGGCCCTTAAGCTCAAAATGAGGCCCAGGCCAGGCTTGGTGGTGTAAACCTTTAATCCCAACACTTGGGAGGCAGAGACAGGCAGAGCTCTGTGAGTTCAAGGCCAGCTAGGTACAGAGTGAGTTCCAGGTTAGGTAGAGCTACACAGTGAGACCCTATTCAAAAACAAACAATAAATGACACCCAGAAGAGGAACTTCAGAGTTTGGAGT
This sequence comes from Arvicola amphibius, assembly GCF_903992535.2. Taxonomy (NCBI): domain Eukaryota; kingdom Metazoa; phylum Chordata; class Mammalia; order Rodentia; family Cricetidae; genus Arvicola; species Arvicola amphibius. Next base: position 95,724,428 of record NC_052049.1, on the reverse strand, counting down.
GAGCATTTTACACCTGCCATCCACAGGGCAGAAAGGGGGCTGGAGACACGACCTCCATCCACCTGAGTAGTGTCTCTTGCCAAGGCTTGTTCTTAGACACCTCCCCGCCCCCAGAAGAAATACAACCGCAGTCAGATAATGCAGAAGGACTCCCTGTCCCCTTGTAAAACTGCCAAACATTCATACATGGCATTGAACCTCTCCATCCCATTGAGGGTTCCCATGATATGGGACCAGGAACCCTACAGAAGAAAACGGCAAATCCTTACTGGGAGATCAAAAAGCCCATTACAGAGAACCCTTGGTAAGGTACTGGCACACACCAAGCCCTAATGTTAGTTCTAAGAGTATCATTAGTATCACCTTTGCCTAACCCAGACCTGCTAAGAAATAACCCCGATACACACCAGCCCAGGACCTCACCTAAAGTGTTCACAGTGACCACCTCACTGAAGGCGCTGGTTCCCAGCCTGTTCTGGGCCAGGACACTGAACTGGTATGCGGTCTCAGGCTCCAAGCTGTCTACCAGCAACCAGCTGGGGCCCGGTGGCACTGACAAGGACAGCCAGTCGTGGGGCCCAAACTGAGCCCGCTTCATCCTGACCAAAAGAGAGAGAGAAGAGATGGGGGGAAAGGGGTGGGGTGGGTCACACTGGAGAGAATAGCATGCACACAAGGTCCCCAAGGAAAAGGCAGTGAAAATACAAGCATTCCCAGGTCCAAGGGCAGGAAGAAGGATAACCAAGGTGGGGTTACCTGCCCGGCTCTGGCTATGCCAACTTTCATGGCACCTGGGCACTCCCCACTGTGGTACCTCCCCATGGAAAAGGGGTCCTCGGTGTAAATCATGCTGAGGACACTGGTCAAGTTACCAATTGCCCTGGGAGAGAATTCTGCTCTCGGTACCACTTTATATATGGGTTCTGCTTGATAGACTAGGGACACTGGATTGAGAAGGAGCCGCTGGGCAATGGTATGACTAGAAAGGGAACCTAGACAACCTTGACTGTCTACCCTACCGGGGAGAGACAAAATTGGGGCTCAGAGTCATCCAGGATGCTCTGCTAGACCCAGTCCAACTCGGGCCATCTGAGGATAGCTAAGGCATAAAATACAGTAATTTAAAAAATGACCAGGTTTTGCTTCGTGGCAGGCCCAGGATTCCTGAGACTTTGACCTTGGAGGACAGAAATCACAGTCACGGGGAAAGTGACAGAGATGGAGAGTAAAGAAAGTAGGGGTGAGGTTTTCCACTCCAAAGCACGCCTCCTCCTCAACTCCCAACAGGTAAGGAAACCACCTGCTGCAGATGCAGTTCCACAAGACACCACAGGGAGGAGACATTGTCCAGGATAACTAGCCCGCTCCATGCAGCCCTGAGCTGTAACTCACTGATACCCACAGGTTCCTCCCTAGGTTGTAAGACTCACTACTGCTGTCAGGTATGCCCAATAATGTGAGCAGAGGCAAAAGACGCATGGGAAGAAAATGAAAAAGATAAAAACCAGCAGGCGCCAAATAACTGTAATAGCACAATGATGTGTCAAAAGGAAGCGGGGAATCTCCTCCACCCTGGCAACTGCCCTTCCCTGCCAAAGCAAGTGAACAGAATGTGATAAAAGTGAATCACATGAGCAGTGCCCTCATGCAGAGCAGAGCCATCGGCCACAAAGGGAGCCCGTATCTGCACCCAAATCTGCTACACCAGATGCCACCCTTCCCTGACTCCAATCCAGGCACAGTTCATCCACGGGGATCTCAAAACTCTGTATATGCATACAGTCTGAGAATGGCTGGGGAGATGGAAGGCCGCCCTCAACCTCAGGCTGCTGAGGGCTCTCTCTGAGGTCTACATCTGCTTGTTCCTCCTCCCCAGATTCAGACTGAACCAGGCTGAAGGAGAGGGAAGTAAAAGGTTTGGCCTTCCCCACTTGATAAGGTTGTCTGTGAGGCTGTGGTTCCCAGCTCGAGACAGGAATGCTAGGAATGAGAAGCCCCAGAGACGTGGGAAAGAAGGGAATGCCCTTGGCTTCTCCTCATACTATCCCAGGCCTTGGGTCCTCATCCTGGTCCGTGCATTTGTGAGATCTAGCTATACCCAAGGTTTGGGCAAGGATCTTAAGTCACTGATCTGGTTAATAACAGACATGAAAATGACATCCACAAAATCCTAGAGAGAGAAAAAAGAGACAGGAGAGGCAAGGGCAGGGATGAGAGCATATGTTCTCCTGATACCTGGAACCTCTGGGCAAGGAACAACAAAAACTAGACTCTAAACCTCACATGCCATTTACAACACTAGGAACCTGGAGAAAGACTGGGGTAAGACAGTAAATGAGGGGGCACTGAGAGGGTCACAGAGAGGGCACGGGGGGATGATGTAAGCCCAAACCAGAATTCCAACCTCCAGGGTGGTACCATAAGGACTCACTGAGTCCCTTATAGACATCCCTAGCATCCTTAAGAACTCCATCCCTGCCTGGCCATCTGCAGAGCTGACAAGTGCAGGTCCTAGCCTCCTCGGGCCCACCGCCAGCCCCAGGGTGGGGTGGGATGGGATAGGGCAGGCTGGGTAACCTAAGGGGGGCAAGGGAAAGAGAAGCAGAGAGCAAAGCATGCGGGGCTGACTCACAGAGGTCCGTACCAAACTGAGAATGTCTGCTCATAGCCTCCATCATAGCCTGGCTCCCAGGACACATTGGCAGTTGTCATGGAGACCTGGACCCGGACACTGCCTGGGGCATGGGGACTGGTGCCTGGAGACCAAGGAAGACAGCTCAGACCAAAAGAAGCCACCGAGCCTATTTGCTCGTCCCCATCGTCTTCTAGTAGGAGATCCAGGGTACCAAGATGCGTCATAAGAAGTGGCTGCAGCGAAGGCAGGATCCCAGGCCCACCCTGGTCCTGCTGGGGTCAGAGAGAAAAGCCCACCCACTACATAGGCTATCATCACCAGCAGGAACACGGGCCAGAGGGAAAAACAGAACCCTCCTCATCCTGACCAAATTCCCATGCATCTTGTGAGCTAAAAAAAAAAACAATCCCTTGACATCCTGGGAAAACCCAAAAATCACATCCCCTTAATCTCTAGCTACAAAAGACAGCCACATTGCGCACAGCAGACAGCAGTGGTCCAGGTACAAGGCCACACCTGCTGGGTGTGAAGGATGTGACTCCGAGCCAGGTTATGAGTAACAAGATGCAGACCACTTTATTCATTGGTCTAAACTGACAGGAAAAAAACTGTATTGGCTTTGGGTGCTACTGTGACTGTCAAGTCCCAAGGGGACAGGCTACACTCAGGCTGGCATGTCCTGAACAATCAGAACAAGGAGCACAGTCATTCCTCCTGCCCCAGGCTGTGGACACCAGTCCTCCCTTCAGGCAGCTCAGTGTCTTCCCACATACCTCCCCTTCCCTCCCCTCCCCAAGACAGGACAAACATGGATTCTGACCCTGCCTGCCAGAGTCCCCTGCAGTCAAGGGTTTCAGGTTGTACCCCTTGGTCTGACTTAAGAAAGATGCCTGCAGAGTGATAAAAGTCACCCCAGATGGCCTACTCGACCACGTACCGATGACAGTGAGGTGCGTGCTGGCAGTGATGCTTGTGACCACATTGGTGGCAACACATTCCCACTCCCCGTGGTCCTCCTTACTCAGGGCACGGAACTGGAGACTCCCGCTGGGCAGGGCGTTGTGCTTGCTTCTGCTGGGCTTCCCTACCTTAGCCAAACAAGGAGCAGGGAAGAGGATGGGAGCAGGGATTCAGGTTAAGGGACGCGTGCTCACAACTCAGGAGTCTGAAGAGGATGACAGAGGTGTCGCGAGCCCTGAGCCCAGTGCCAACATCCCACCACTATCCTCCAATGTCGCCTCCCCTCGTAACATCTGGCCTGTCCACACAGTTCCAAACAGAACTACCACTGGACCGTCCCTGAGTCCCCCACATTGCAAGAGCTTGAAGGCCCAGGTACCTTCCTCCAGGTGATGACAGGGAAGGGGTCCCCTGCAGCTGCGCAGGGAATGAGTAGCTCCCGGCCAGCCTCCTGCCTGTACTCCCAGCCTGGTAGCACCGTGAAATACGGGGGGTCCTGCGGGAAGCACAGAGACAAGCGTGAAAGGGTGGCTGAAGAAGACTTCCCACCATGGGGGCCACGCACCGTCTGGGAGACTCACCTTTAGGACAAGCCGTGCAGGGGCAGACTGGCCCATAGTCCCCAGGGTGTTGTAAGGCACACAGGTGTAAGTGCCAAGAGCCTCCTCTGTGGCCTCCTCAATGCGAATAGAGCCATCGTCCATCAAGGTCCACCCCAAGTTCTGCCAGACATAGATAAGAGAGCAGGGGGCCATGGTCAGGAGACAGGCACTGCATACCAGCCACTTCCGGGCAGAGTCTGAGCTGGGCTAGAGGAGTATGGGACAGAAGAGCAGCTCAGCTGAAACTGGCATCCCCTGCGGACATGGAACACAGCCAAACGCCTGCCAGATCGTTGCTCTTTGTTTGCCTAGACTTTTTCTTTTAAGGAGGAGTGGGACTGGCAAAGGACCAGAGCCCAGAGGCAGCATCTTTCTTGTCAGAAGGATCCTCCTCATTCTGAGTCCCAACAAGCATCTCCTTCCTACCTTCTCTACCTGCAGTGGTCGGCCATCCTTATTCCACTTCACCACAGTAGCGGGTGGCTCTGCATCCACAGGACAGCGGATATAGCCATGGATTCCCACGGGCACATAAATGACAGGGGGCATGTTGAGGACACGGGCTGGGTCTGCGATAGGGGTGGTGTGGGAGAAACAATCAAAGCAGAAGGTGAGCGCCAGCGCACACTCCCCATTCCTTTGCAAAAGAACCTGTACATCTACTACTTCGGATTCTCAACATTCAACACAGGGCTAGGAGCCAGGGCCACCACCAATCCCACTCTGAAGCACTTACAGCCTAGGGGCCATGCACAGCAGACTGGAGCAGGCTGCACACTTCTTTCATCCGCCCCGCTTACTACGCTTTTAAGAGCCTTGGGATGCTCCAGAATGAGTGGAGGCATTCAAAGGTGCATTTTAAACGGCCCTGGACTCGGAAGCGGCTCTCACCACAGACTTTAGCCCAGCCCTGCCAAGCCAACAATGACTGTGCAGTTCTCCAGCTACTTTGTATCTTGAAGTTTCTCAGGAGTAAGCAGTTAATTACTTCACATCCTAAACCGAAAGAGCAATGTCAGTTCTAGGTAGAATGCTGTCCCGAGCAGAAGGGTTGGTATTCCTTCTGCAGGATGCCTAGCCTCCCTTGGCCTCAGTATTTCACTTGACTCTGCAGTTAAAGGTAAAACCCACCATGGCCCCAGGACAGACAGCAAGAGGCCCGGGAGCCCTGTGCTGAAAGGTAAGTGACATCTTCTCATGTCCTCCCAGGACCCCTAGGGCTACAAAGGAGAAAGATCCAGACCTAGGAAGGCTGTGATGAATGAGTTGGTTGGTACCTTTTAAGCATTCTGAGCTCTTCAGAGAAGAGCCTTACATAAATACCAGGCCGAGTTATATATTTAGATGTAGCTTCCTACTTTTGTCTGATAGTCCTTTTTTTTTTTATTCCTCTAAGGTTTTCAAAGGGTTTATGAATGGGATATACTCTGAGCACTGCTCTTTAGCAGAAATAAAGATCCTTGTCTCACCCACCTATAAATCTCAACTCCTTGGATTCTCTTTGAAGGGAGGAATGGGGTAAAAAAGGACAAGTGGGAGCGGGGTGGGGGGGGGATGCTAGTGCTGAAGAGAGCCCGGGAAACCAAGATGCCTCAGCAAGAGACAAGCGGCCCGCAGCTCCAAGGATGGAGCCTTCATCTTGGTTGGTTTGGCATCCTTCTGAAGGTTGGTTCCTGCTGGCTGGCTCCCTCCTGCATCACTGCTACCTTCAAGTTCATGTGGCACTGCCTACACCCAGCCCAGAGGGAGAGACACATCTGCAAAGTGAAGCAGCCCCTTCCTGTGGTCTCCAGGACTGCATGCTTTTCCTACTACAGGTCTAGCGGGGGGTCCACCCAGTGTCCTGAGCCTCCCAACTCATAACAGTCTGGAACCTGCACCCCAGCAAAGCACAAATCCTGAGGAGGTGTCAGCAGTACAGGAGGACCAAGGCCTTTGCTCCCACCCACCCGCAAAGTCACCCCACAGAATGAGAAAACCCACACCGTGAGGAGTGAGGCAGGGCAAGGCAAGTACAATGGGGCTTCACCACTGTGACCTGGCTTGTTCAACAGCAGACCCTTGCGAGCACTCTGCAGCCTTCGGGGGATGTTGATCCAAGTTGTCCTCAGCTTAGAGGCTGACTTAGATCACCAAGTTACATTGTTTATCCCTGCCCCTCCAGGTCCTCGGGTATATATCATTCTCCCACACCAGCATACTAATAATGGAAGTCTGTCACCTATAGCAACAACCTGCAGCCTTTGTTGCCTAAGTGACAGGGCCATCCATGAGTCAAAGGGAAGGCATTAATCTCCATTGCCCATCTTCCCATCTCACTCTGTCAAATGTCCAGCTTGTCACAGGGTAGGAAAGCAATTCAAGGCGCCTAAGTATTAGTTCTAGGTGGGATCTAGGGCTCACCCAGAAGCCCTCTATGGGTCTGGCGGAACAGCAGCTCATTAATTTGAGTCTCACGGTCTCAGAGTAGAGGGACTGGGAAGCCAGGAGAAACCCAGGTATGGAAGCAGACTCAGTCAGTCCAGGTAAAAACCAGTACTCAATAACAGAAGGACTACCATTCTCAATGGCAAATGCTCAAAGCTAAGCTTCGTTATCCTTGAACATGACCTAAGCTTGAATCAGTGAACTGGCTGACCCCAAGTGATGACCAGCCCACAGACAACATCTGCCAGTATCAGTTATTGGCCCGACTGGCTATGGCCTCCTCTAGAGGAGGACTAGTCCCCCCTCGGCTGTTCCTCTAGTCCTCAGAAACATGCTGGGTCTTCAAGTTCCGATCTCGCAGTTTGCACGTGTTAGAATGCCCAAAATGTCCTCTCCCTCACCCCTACTCACACTGCACAGTCAGGTATGCCGAGGCAGAAGGGGAGCGCCCCAAGCTGTTGCTAGGGACACAGGTATACTTTCCAGCATCCTCTGGCTTCACTCGAAAGATGATCAGCGTCCCATCAATCAGGATCCGCACCCTTAGCTTCAGATCACTGCAAAACAGTGAGGAGCAGGCAAGGAGAAAGGGGGATGTTGGCAGGAAAACAAGCAAGGTAGCCGTGAGTCACTGCACCACCCCTAGAGGCAGCAAGGGAGCTTTGGGTTCCCAAGCACTGCCGGAGTGGGGGGGCTCTCTCTCAAGGCAATGACCTGTGGGGGCCCATGTGAGAGGGGTGGAGCAGGGTACTACTCACTTCTGGAAGTAGACATTCTCATCCTGCCAGTACCAGGTGTAGGTGAGGTTGCCAGGATATGCCTCTGCCCTGCAGGTAAGCAGAGCATCCTGGGAGATGTTGACGGTGATGTTCTCAGGAGGGGAAACAATGAAGGGTGGCCCTGGGGAGAACAGGGAATAAACATCACCTCTCCTGATTGGGAAGGCTACCATGCCAGGCCTCCCAGGAAGCTCCGGGATGCTCAAGATGGGGTGTTCTGGTAGCAGAGCCCAGGCAGTCATGATGGAGATGCTTCCAGCTGCTGTGCCGCTCAGGCACCCTTCAGTACCACATCTGCAATGGCCCCATGGTTTTCAGACCAGCCCATTATAACCTCCATGCACCTTTCCTGCCCAACTCTTTCCGACAGAGCTCAAGTCAGAAAGCACAAGGCTCGCTCTTGTCTCTGAAGTAGCAGAACCTTGTACTGTTCTCCAGTTGGAGGTTCCGGCCACTGAGGCGAGGACTCTGGGGAGCAAAGAAGCAAAATCCAGCAAGCCTTGGGACTAGTAAGGCAGACCTCAGCAGACCTAGCTTTTGACCCTCTCTTGGGATGTAGGCTGCTTCCTACCATCTGCCTCAGGTCCTGCTCAGTCCTCAGAAGCCAAAGGAGAGAATGTCATCACAGTTGCCCTGCCAACTAGACACAACTACCCTTACCTGCCACTGTCACTCCAGCACACCGAGACCCCTACCTGACACCTTTCCCACCCTGGCAATGAATGCTCAGGCCCCTTCAGGGCGCTCAGGGGCCAGACAGTCAGGGCCACCTCTCACAACTGAATACAGAACCCAGCTTTACCCAAAGTCCCTGATGTTGCTTAAATGTCAGATACTTGGATTATTGTCCTGTCTTTACATACTGATGCTGTCTCTGATGGATAGATGACCCTGAGGCGGAGGGGTCTCCTCCCTGGGAGGAAGGTGGAAACATGGCAGGAATGTGCTCTCAACAGAAAATCAGAAACGGCTCAACACGGTCCCTGTCTCCCTGCCGCACCATTTCCCAACTGACCAGGGTGGGAATCAGGGTAAGTAATACATGTGAGACAGATCCCATCCACCCAACTCCGCTAGCACCCCCAGCTGGGCAGACTGGGCCCTGAGAAAATGTTCTCCACAGTTCAGCAGGCCTGGAAGGCTCCTACAGAGATCCAGCAATAAAGAGCCTGAGACAATCTCCCCTACCTTGAACAAGCAGATGAGTTGTGTGCACAGCCTCACCCTGGATGCTGTATGCTCGGCAGGTATAGGCGCCTCTGTCTTCCCGACTGACCGATGTCACTGTCAGGCTGCCGTCACTCACCTGGGGGCACAGAACTCAACATCAACCTGTGGGCCTCACGGGCTTGTCTCTTAAGCGAAGAGATGAGCACTGACAAGTTGGGAACGGCCAGAGGGACTCATTTACAGGGGAAAGGAGGACAAGGGTCTCCCTGTTCACCTCCCTACAAAAGGTAGCAGAAGGCTTGCAGTCAAGTCAGGGCACTAGGTTGCCTGCCTCCACCCTGGGCCTGTACACACAGCAGCAGTGGCCAGCTGCCTTAGATGGGAGACAGGCAAGGAGAGAGGATGAGGAAGAGTGGTTGTGGTACCCAGGTGAGAGCGGCACTCACCTGGTACTTTCCACTAGCACCGAGGAGGGTCCCTTCCTTGAGCCAGGTGACAATGGGCTTAGGGTTCCCAAAAGCAGTGCAAGTCATGGTAATACTTCCACCTTCCTTGGCCTCAATGTACTGGGGGGGTGTTTCTGTAAAGGTGGGGGGGGCTGCAAAGAACACCAGGAAAGTGAGAGACGGACTCCATCCACCTGTGCAGAACTCTGCAGTATTGCAAGGACAAAGGAACAAAGACAAAGCGCAGAAACTTCTACCCGAGGAACTATATCACGGGTGGAAGGCGGCTAGGACCTGCAGATTATGTGAGGTTATCCTCCCCCGTGCTCTCAAAGTATGATTAACTCTCCACTCTGTTTGGATTATCGGCTTTTAAGAGACTCATCACCCTTTGTCTGAGCTGCTTGCAGAGACAATCTGGTCAACTTTGACCTACTCTCGGTCTGGCTCTCTCCAAATTCTACACTCAGCTGGCTGAACTTAGTGACTGCCCAGAAGAGCATTTACAGACATGTATGGTTGGGAGGCCGCTGTGCTCAGGGCTAGAAACACGACACACAAGACTGAAGACTCTCCCACCTCCCTTCAGGATTAGCACGCTGCACGGGATCTCCCACTCCCTGTATCCCAGTTCCACTAAGCCCATTCACTTGCAGGAGATTTCTTGACTCAGTCCCACCAAGGCCTACTACAGCTCCCAGGCTAAGGATGCTCAGTCTTGCTTATACCTCGTTCCACAGAGGGAAAATCCCCCACCTGCCTGCCTCCTCCTCCTGGACTCCTGTGGATAAAGGTGAGCAGTGAATTCCCACAGGCTACTACCTTCTTAATTCTCCCCTGATTACACGAGGTTATCCTCTTCCATGCACTGAAGGTATGATTAACACTCCATCCTGTTTGGATAATCGGCTTTTAAGAAACTCAGCATCCTTTGCCTGAGCTGCTCGCAGAGACAATCTGGTCAACTCGGACCTCTCGAACTACTGGTTCCATGTTCTCCCCCAAATGGCTCTTCTGAATACTAGCACCAAATGCAACAATACTAGGATAGGCCATCCTGGGTTCCTCTCAGGATCCAAGTTCAAGGCCCTATGATCTCAGGCAGGTTCCTCGGACTATCTGGGCTTTCTCTAACTCTTCTCCCCTCTAGAATTGATGCAGGTGATAAAAAAAAAAAAAAAGAAAGAAAAGGTTTATAAAAGATTTTGTGTAAAATGTGGACAAATGCTTACAGAAAACTCTGATTGCGCTGCCATCACCACTGCCATTATCACCCCTGGGAATTTTAGACTGCAGAAGGAAGAGCTTCAGAAAGGCTCCTTCCCCTCCACAGCCATGCTCTAAGAGTCAGTCAGAGAGTGCTGGCATTGGGTCCTGCCTGCACCAGCAGCATCTCCCGGACACGTTCTCCTGCTGACTCTAGCAGCCCTGGCTTTCTGGGTCTCCTCTGCAGCAAGAACTTCCAAACTCAAGACCATCCATTTGCAGAGCTCTCGCGTGACCTGGAACCCTATATCCAGATCCCATTCCGTGGATTCATGTGAGCGGGTGCCTCTTCCTAGTGCCACTGAATACTCAAATTTCCTGTCTCTCCTGGATGTGGAGTACTCCACCAACCAAAATGCAAGTACATACATCCTCTTGGGAGTAAGACCAAGCAGGGCCACCTTGGCCTCACATCTCCAACACCTATAGCTGGGTGGGTACAAAGGACATTTGGAACTACACAGTGAATTGGGAAGTACATTTCATCACATAAAACCCAGACCCTCAAGAAATGCGGGGCTCAGCCATGTGTAGAAAGATACTAGCAGCGATGGTGACCAGCCTTCCCAAGCCCCGTAAAGGTTCCAGGACTCCAGCCTCCAGGCCCTGCGAATGTGCACGCATTCTAGAGCCTGCATTCACCCACCCTGCCTCCAGAATTCAGTTAACTCAACCACAGCCTCTATTACCTCTGGTGTCAAGCTTAAAAGAAAAGATAATAAATTAAATTATGTCCTGAAGTGACAAATTAATTACTAATTACATAATTACTTTATTATTTAGGTGCTAATCAGGAAAGTACTTTGAACAATTTCAAGTTTTCAGGAAAATAATGGTTTGACTCTCAATTATTTACTGAATTAGGTGTTAGCTTGCCAGCTGCATTTCCAGGCTCGATTCCTCTTGCAAGTGCCCTATAATTAATAGTGCAGGTTGGAAATAAGCTGGCCTCTCCTTCGAGCCATACACCAGCCCTAACGCGAGACTCGGCCTGGGCTTCGGTTGTATTTTACATGTGATAAAGGAATAATTGAGATTGTTTTCACCCAAACCATCTTCAGAGAAAACACAGGAGGCGAATGAAGCAATAACTCATATTTTCGTCCTGGCCTCTCTTGTCTCCAAAGGTACCCCGTCACAAAACGCCTGACACTATCTATACATTCTGCTCTGTATACAACAAAAGGCTGGCCCCGCTTCTTTCTGTCGAGAAAGGAAATATTTACACAGAAAGAAATTTTGGAAGGGAGGAAATGTTGGCCTGGGTGGAAACTCTCTTTCATGTAGGATGCTGGTCTGTTCTGCACCTTTCCGGCCGGCTCCTGGGTGACAGCGAACTGCACCAAAGGCCAGTTCTCAAGCACAGAGCAGGTGGTAGCTTTGCTTCAGGGCTCTGCCCAGCACATGCATGTCCACAGCCTGCCTGTACCCCTTTACTGAGGTGCTCTCCTCCTTTGGGCTCCAAAAGGCCCAAAAGATCCTATAGGAAAGGATCGTTCCAATCTCATTCCCTGCTCTTGTCTAATCTCCTCCCTGCCCAGGTTTCTGGACAGAGGTCATGTCCTCAGAGAGGTTCTTCCTCCTTTGTACTCCCGAAAGCACAAGGCAATCATTTCTTTTTTGGGGGGGGGGGGGTTGTTTTTTTCGAGACAGGGTTTCCCTGTAGTTTCTAGAGTCTGTCCTGGAACTAGCTCTTGTAGACCAGGCTGGCCTTGAACTCAGAGATTCGCCTGTCTCTGCCTCCCGAGTGCTGGGATTAAAGGCGTGCGCCACCACCGCCCGGCAAGGCAATCATTTCTTGACATGACTGGAAGTCTTAACCACCAGGATTGGGTCATGTCCCCTGCTTGACTCCTAGAGCCCGCCATAGCAAAGACACTGGGAACTGTGTCTTGAATGGATAATTTTTTGGTAGATTCACAAGGACTTTTAAAGGACCAAAGTCCTCAGTGCTTTGTTGCCAGCTATCCCTGCCACCCATGCTTTGATCTGCTTGCCCTTCCCCCACTGTCTAAAACGTGGCTTCTGTCTTGCTCATAACTGTCCTCAGGTAATTAGCGTTCATGACACAATCTCACACAGCAGTCCACTGAACCCTGCAACATCCTGCAAACAGACTCTGGGGAAACTGAAACTAAGAGAGGTGACAACTGGTCCCAGTGACTTAATATGCCATGGGTTCAAGACAAGACATAAGCCGCATCTTTGGCAGGTCTTGGTCCACATCTATTCCACTCTGAGACATTAGCAATGCCTGAGTAATCAACTCATGCAAACGAAGACAATATCCAATAGAACATAAGTTCCCAACAACTCTACCTTCCTGAGCATGAGTCTTGACTACATAGCTGGTGTCTGGGTTCCCAGAATAGATACTACCAATCAGGATGATGTGAGAGCTAGGCCACACCTCAAGGTGGTTTCAGGCAATAGGAAAAGGAACAGGGAAAAAAAAAGAAAAAAATGATGATGAAGATGGTGCAGGGCTTCCTGACTCGGTGCTCGGTCATGAAAGCCTTGAGCGGCAGATCTCCCTTCTGAGTTATGATCTGCTTGGGTTCCTGGTGAGAGGAGAGTGCTCTGGGAGTGCTCTGGGTATACCACAACTGACTCCATTGACCACGTGAACGCTGACTGTTGCTGTAGCAAATCTATACAAGGTTTAAAAATCTGCCTTCAACAGCAGGAACGAACAACACCTAGTGACGGCCCTGCCTCTGACCTTGGGTCACCAACTTTGAAATGCCCTGCATGATAGTCCAGCACGCTTGTTAAAATTGTCTCTTCTGGGGCTGAGAACATAACTCTGGCAAAGAATATTCCTGGCCTGCACAAGGCCCTGGCTTTGATTTCCAACACTGGGAAAAAAATATTTATCTCTTAGAAAAAACTAAAATACTCTGTTCTCTGCAGATTCTGGACAGGTTCCCAATCCCGGGGAAGAGTACAAGCCTCACCCAACCCCACCAGAAAGGGGATACAGAACCATTCTTCAAGGCAGAACGGTCTCCAGAGAAATTTCTAATTTAAGAGCATCCATTCTGAGGGCCACAGCATCGATAATCCCAGATTTATCTCAGATATGGCACATCTCAGCATGTCTGCCATGAAAACCTCATCCTCTGTAGAGACCTTAACACTCAGCCCCGCAGACCATCGCCACTGTGGACCCAGGACACCCCAGCCTGGACCAACCCTGGAGCTCGGCAAGCTCACCCAGGCCTCCTTGCCCCAGTCAGGCACTTGAAAAGCGTCTGTGCACTGCACAATCCATTTAACATGAGCTATAAATAACTGACAGGCATTAAAAACAGTTCTTCCCGGGATTCTCACATTTTATTAGCTGGTAAACCCTGTTCGAGCAGGAAATGGGTCTGGGTTTATTCAACGTTATTTACCCATCACCTGATGCAAGGCAAGGAACATAATAGACCCTTGATACTTAGTACCCAAATAAATGCACTTAGCAAGGACTAAGTGAGCAACCTGGAAAGAGCCACGCTGAGACTCAGGGAACCCACCTGAGAAAAGGCATTCCCTGGGCTATCAAAGTCATCCGCGGCCGAGAAATGACACCAACGCTGATGGATTCAAACCCCACGGTGCCCAGAAGCAGAGTCAAGCCTTCCTAGGAGGAACTCTGATGTCACCCTGCACATACGGTACCTGCTGCTTCCAGGCATGCTACTGACCCATGAATTCCAGGAACATATATGAGGTGTGTAAAGAAGACATGAACCAAGATCTTATGGGGTCAGGGCTTATTAGGGCTCCTCTTAGTAGAGGCATTTCCTCCAGAGTGGGCCCCAGAGGCCATCTTCCTTGGCCAGTCGCAAGAAATAGATACGCACCATTAATGGTGAGGTGGACCCAGCTGCCGTTGTGGAATGTGTCATACTGCTGGTCCAGCATGAGGACTTTGCATTCGTACCAGCCCTGGTCCTCCGAGCGCACCTGCTCCAGCCGCAGCGATGCTTTGTCGTGAAGACTGGCCCGGCCTGGGGGGGACATAGTGAAGAAAGCCTAGTGAGCCAGGAGGCTGAGCCATCAGCTCTCCCACTCCCCCCACAAAAGGCAAAGGGACCTTCATAACCCTCAGACCACTTGCCATGGCAGTGTTCCAAAATGGCAGTCGGCAGCCACCATAGACAACAGGAGACGAAAGCAAAGGCAAACTGCCCTGACTGTGAGCCACTGTCCCTCCCCCAATGACCCTGTATCAGCCTACAAAGGCAGCTTGCTGGATGTGGCACTGACCACAGTCTCTGCTCCTTAAAATGTATCCATTCTTTTGGAGACCTGAGACAAAAGAAAGGCTTGATGGATGCAGAGATGAGAAGAGAAAGACACAGAAAACAAGGAAAGACTGGGATAGCCCAGCAGGACCCACAATATCTTTGTCCCAGCTAGGTACTCGGGACTTATCTGACCCAGCTTCCTTCTGTCTGGCTTCCCTCAAGAGACAGAAGGGAGGCAGACCAGGGCCAGATGTTCGGGTCCCTGCCACTCCTGCTACGAGTACCAAGATGATATATGCCCCCCCCCCCAGACTAGCCTAGAAGGGGCAGGCAAAGCAAGGGTTGACAGTTCTCCCTTAGTCACCTCTGTGACAATAGGGCATAGCAGAGTCCCTACCCAAACTGCAGTGGACAAAGAAACCCAGGGGCCCCTCTTACCCCACCTTTCACTCCAACCCACATTCATCTAAACCAAAATCACTGCTTCCTCTGCTTGCCTCTCTGCCTCAGAGTCAAACCTTCCTTGCAGGATCTCTGATGCCATTCTGCCTAAAAAGACTATCAAAGTTAACCCTGGTCAGAAGGAGGGTGGGGGACATAGTCTCAGAAGAAAGCCAGACAGCAAAGGGCCTGGCATGGTGATACAGGCCTGTATTCCTGCTTAAGAGGCTAAAGCAGGAGGATTGTGAGCTAGAAGCCGGTATGGGCAACTTAGTGAGACCCTGACTCACAGAGACTCGGGCAGAGTTCAAAGGTACCATGCTTGCATGGAAAGTGCAGGGCTTTGAGTTTTATTGCCAGCAGCAAAGGAAGACATGAAGGGAGGGAAGGTGGGAGGGAGGAAAATAGGGAGGAAGGAAAGGAGGGGAGAAGGAGGGACAGAGGGAGGAAGAGAAGGAGGGAAGGAGGGAGGGAGGGAGGGAGGGAGGGAGGGAGGGAGGGAGGGAGGGAAGGAGGAAGAGAGGGAGAGAGGGAAAAAAGGAGGGAGAGGGAAAAAAGGAGGGAGAGAGGAAGGGAGGAAAGAAAGGAGGGGAGAAAGTGGGAGGGAGGGAAGGAGAGCAGAAGGTGAGAAGGAGGGAGAGAGAATAAAAGAGGGAGGAAGGGGAGGGGAAGAGGTGAGAGGAAGGGAGGAAGGGAGAGAGGAAAGAAGGGAGGGAAGGAGGCGAGGAGGGAGGAAGAGAGAGAGAGAGAGAAAAGGAGACAGGCAGGGAGGGGATGAGGGAAAGGAAAAGAACTGATGCATTTTCAGAGAATGCATTCAGACCTCAGAAGCCACAGGAAAGAGAAAGGCAAAGGCAGGGTCCTGCCTGCCTCCTCGCTTCCTTCAGTTCCAGCACACATTCACACTCACAGACACACATGCACACACCCTGCCTGCGCCCTCTTCCCTGGTAGGCTGGCGGGCGTGAGTCACAGGGAGACCACGCTGGCAGAATAATTACAGAGTGGCATACAAATGGGGCCAAGGAACGGGAGGGGGTAGTGGCAGAGGAAGTGAGATCGGGTGTCTGCCAGGGCCACAGACAGCAAACAGTGGAGATGCCTACCAAGCTCGGTATAGGACACCCAACTTCAGAGCCAGGACAATGGAGGCATACAGACAGCCAATCCTGCAGCCTTGCACCATACCTGGGGAGGGGTGGAGCTGTCTGACTCCCTTCTTCCCCCTACTTCTTGCTTCCTCCCAGGGGGTCCTTTTTCCTAACTTGCCCTGCACTCTTGGCCTCACATCCCCGGGCTGAACAGACATGTTTCATGTCTGCCTCAACTACCACTTCCTCTCCCACTTATGATGAAAACCCACCAGAGGACAGAGAGAGAAGGCTAAGGGCAAAGACCATGAGAACAGAGATAATAGGACCAGTCAAGAAAAAGACCAGAGGTGACAGGGATAAAAATGAGGAGTACCTGGGACTTTGTGGATACCACTGAGTCCTTAAAGGAAAGATGCAACACAGCCAAAACCCACAGGGTGATGGAGAGAGAGGGGGGACGGCCCTCATCACTCACACCTTACCTGCATACTCAGGGTCCACGTGTGGGGGATAGTAGCCAAACTTGATGAAGATAGGGATGGGGACCCCAAACTTGAACCACTCTACAACGTAGGGCGGGGGCTGTCCCGTCACTGGATGGATTACGTCGCATCTCAGGACAACACCCTCACCGGCTCGAGCAGTCACAAACTCGGGTTCCTCTCGCAGGCCGTGGGCACCTAACAAGGACAGCCAAGGTGATACATGAAGAATTGGCCAAAAAGAGATCCTGCTCCCACAATTTATGCTGCTGATATCCAACCCTCCCTCCCAACTCCTGGATCTGCCTCTTCCCTCCCCAAGGATCCCTAATGTACCCTGGACACCCACCTCTTATGCATATCTCCCTCTGCCCTGAGGACAGTCAAACTTTTCCTGTATATCTTTGGAAGAGGAGAAGAAAGGAGGGGGCATCCCAATGTCTCCAGTCTTGCAAGCAGAACTTCCCATCCCAGACCCAAAAAAGCAGCCGTCATAATCATGCCTGGCCTGCCTTCCTCTGGTATCCCCTGCCCTTCGAAGAAGCATTGGGAGCTATAGACACAGGGGACAAAGGGCTTTCAGCCCTGGGAGCCCTGCCCGGCTGTAGTACTTAGGAACATTTCGGCATTCTTTCTGAAGCAAGGCGCTTCCCGCTGGAGCCTGGTGGGCGAAGGCAGAGCCCGCCTCCTATTCTGCCCCACCCCCAGCTCAGCCTGGTGCTACCGCACTAAACAAGAGGGCTCCATACAGGAGCGGGGAATCCCTAACAAGCTAAGGAGGCTGCTTGGCAACACCAGAGGGAAAGCCCCACGGACCTGAACAGCCTCCCCAGCCCCTCCTCCAACCCACTGCGCCAGCCTTGCTGCAGAAGGGAGCAGGAGGCACTGCAGCCCTCCGATTTCCAGGTCTTGAATCTATTAGACTCTCGCAAGAGCCCCAGACATCAGCACTAAGGGAGAAATATGGAGGTAACAAAGGAGGGGCCCTGGAGCAATCCCCTACATTTCACGGGGGACATCAAAGTCAGGGAGCTAGAGAAGGCACACCCACATGAGGAAGGGGTAAGGGACAGAAGAGGGCAAGAGAGGCCTCAACCCTATCCAAATTTCAAGCTTGGGGCGGGGAGGTGGGGGTCAGAAAAGAGGCTAACTCTGGGGACATTGTCCGCACATCAGAGCAAACGAAACCTAAAGTCCACCTCCAGCCAAACACACTTCTCAGACCAGGAAGAGGGGGAGAAGGAGATGACAAGGTCACCTTGACCATTTCTTCCAACGAGGACAGCCTCACCCCTGCCTCTCTCCAGCTGCCCTCAACTCCCAAGCTAAGGACACACTTTCCCTGTATTACCCTTTAAGCCCAGCTCTCCAGGGCAGTACCAAGGACAGCAGCCACCAACAGGAGGCTTCCAACCAGATGCCCAGATGCCTGTGGAGCCCTCTCACCCAAAGATGCCTGCTGGAGAGCAAGACTGTCTGACCCCCTCTGCTCTTTCTGCACCCCTGACCCGTAAGCTCATGCCTGTCTTTCCTTCACAGCTGTGTGTCCAGTTGTGCGTGTGTGTTTTCCGATCACTGTCTAGCTCTGTGTCTTCTGTACCAACTTCTCTCCTTTCTCTAGGTCTTGCTTTTCTCTTTCTGACTCCTCTGCGTATCTGCCTTTGTCTCTTTTTGGCATCCGTGCCTATGTGTGTTTGTGTGTTGTGTATCAGTGTCTGACTGTCTGTCTCTCTTTTTTGCTCCTTCCTCATGTCTCTGTCAATGCCTTCATGTCTCTTTCTTTCTTACTCTATGTGGGTATTCTCTCTCTCTCTCTCTCTCTCTCTCTCTCTCTCTCTCTCTCTCTCTCTCTCTCTCTCTCTCTCTCTCTCTCTGTGTGTGTGTGTGTGTGTGTGTGTGTGCCCTGTGAATTTCTGCTATATTTATGACAGAAAGGGTTTTGCCTGCTTTTCAGAAATATGGAGCTTTCTATGTGCATGTGTGCTTCTTGTCTGTGCCTCTCCAAGGAGTCAGTGTGTGTCGCCTGTGTCTCCCTCTCCCCCCTCTTCCTCCCTCTTCTCTGCAACTTGCGGAAGGAGGAGGCAGAGAGGGAGACAAGCCCTTCCAGAAGCCTATTGGCTCCCGGTGACATCACTGTTTTCTAGAGAAAGAGCTAAGATCACTGAGTATTTTTGGAGCAAAGCAGAGTACTGCTCTCACCTGCCAGAGGCCCAGGCAGGTTTCCCAGCCTCCCCTCCTCCAATCTGGCTGCAGGCTGTTGGTAGCCCAGGCCCTCCAGAAAAGGAGAGGGCCCAGCTGCAGGGAGTGCCTCCCTGTATCCCCCCCACATCCCATAGGATACCTGGGCAAAAAAAAAAAAAAAGCCCTACTGAATCCAGGCATACAAAGACCAGCACTAGACCAAGGGGAATGGATGGCCAGCAGGATGAGCCAGAATGGGGGGAGGGGTGCTCATGCACATACATGTGTGCGCACACATGCAAAAACTACCTGCAGCACTGTAAGGAGATTAGGAGAGACACTACAGGAGCCTGAGAAAAGGGAAGGAACTTTTCCCAGGTCCAGGTTACCAGGCGAAGTGACCCACTACAGGTAGCTCATTTGCCCTAAAAGTCTAGGCAGAAAAATGAGAGCTGGGGAAGACAATGAAGTTCTGGGAGTCAACTCCTGCTCTGGACAACAGACTGCCAAGTCCAGGGCTCTGGAAAGCAATGCCCAGAGGTAGGTCAACTTTGGCAAGGGTCCCCAGAGTTCCAGCTGCTCATTTGCACCCAGGCGCTGCCTGGTTCTCACCGCATCTCAATAAGACAGCTCCTTTGCACCTTCTTTCCAGCCCTGGAAGGGAGGCTGCAGGCTCACACTCCTGACTTCAGCCAGGCCCCTGGGATGGGCCTCAAGCCCCAAGCATGAAGCCTGCCCCAAGGTAGCACAGGGCAGGCACTCTCCAGCCAGCATCTCTCCTCCAGAGCATCCCAAGCACAGACAAGTGACTGCAAACTGGATGCATCTCCGAGATGACACACAAGACAAAATGAGACAAATGTCTCCACAAGGAAGGCGAGGGGAAAGCCATGGTTCAGCCTCCACACTCAGCCCAAGCTCTCCTGGGTTTCTGGATCTCAAAATAGTCATCTTCTTTCTCTTCCTACGCGTGCGCGCGCGCGCACACACACACACACACACACACACACACGCACGCACACACGCACACACACATACTTGGTGTGTTCCCTCACTCTATCACCCACAGATACCTCTCTCTAGGCCTGATTTTCTCTGAGCCAAAATATGTCTAATAAACATTTCTCCAAAAAAGCTCAGTGAGGAAAAAAAAAAAACAGAAAAAAGTCAACAGCCTGGCATACAGTGGAAAGTGGGCCTTTAAAGAGGAGAAATTGAGAACTCAAACACAGGGGCAAGCAAACCCTAGGCCAGGAGTGAAAAAGACTCAGGGCATGAAATTAGTGGGGGTGGGGGCACAAATGTATCTCCTGCAAGCTGAGCACATGCCCAGCCCAACTCGGGAGACACTCAGGTCAGTTACCATAACAAAGAGACACTGAAAACCGAAGGACCCTAGAGCTAAGAGGCAAAGCAATGCCTACAGAAGGCAGACATCTTGGTCCCCAGTAGGGCCACAGGGAACAGCTGAAAGGCAGGGGAAGGAGGAAGGGGGAGGTCAAGAGAGATGCTTAGGAATTGTGATCACAGATCCCTCACTTAGAGTGACTTTGGTGAGCAGGATAAGAAAGCTAGGAGATACCCTTGACCCTACACAGCAGTTTTCAAGAGGGCAGAATATGGTTTTACATGACTAGTAAATCCAAATCCTGAGTGTCTGCCCAGCCTACTTTAAGACTGTGCCATCCTGGTGGGAGAGAGAAAGCAAGAGGGCAGGTGGATGGAGTGAGCCCCCACAGGTTGGCTGACCTTTGGGAAGCCCATAAGATACAAATCTCCCATTCTCTGGGCCAGGTGGTACCCAGTGGGTAGTTGAGTCCAGAGCTGCCAGCAGACACCCAGTGTGCACAGAACCACAAGGCATCCAAGGCTTGGCACAGTCCCATATCCAACAGTCTCAAGCTGGAGCCAGGAAAGGGGTGGGGAGGAAGGGTCCTGGGGATGGAAAGCCACTTTTAAGTATCCAGAGAAGAGGCAAGAAGCAGTTACAACCCTTGGCTGCAGCTGGGAGGCAAATAGAACACCCTACCCAGCTCCAGCACATATGGGGTCTGTACCAGGAGTGTGATGCTATATGCCTGTAGTGTGGCTCCTAACACAGTGCTGCTCTCCCAGTCTCACAAATGGGTACAATATGTGGCTCCCTCAAAGTTACCTAGGTAACAAATGGTGGGTCAGGATTCCTTCCAGAACCCAGGAGACCAAGGTCTCTCCCCTGTGCCCCTTTTCTTTCCCTACACAGAGACAGAGTTTCCACCTACATTCTGCATAAGTTCTGAGAATCCAAACCCTCCATTCAAGACCACAGAAGACTGACATGACAGGCTTCCCCCCAAAAGCAGGTGGATCCAATGGAGCATCACTGGCTGACTCTGGTGATGGCAACTCTGCCTGGTCCTAGAAGCCCTACTGGGTCTGATAACGCCTAAGAGGAGGGAGGACGCTGGCTGAAAACCAGCCTCCATGGCTCCTTGTTGCAGCCTCCTCTTCCTCCTCCTCTGGGCACCAGACTCTCAAACCACAGGCCTGTTGTCTAATAATACCAGCGACAGCCACCGCCACCTCCATCTGCCAGCCTAAAAATAATCCCTGCTGAGTCCAAAAAAGACACAGTCCCCAATAGT
The DNA here is from genome assembly GCF_903992535.2 of Arvicola amphibius. NCBI lineage: Eukaryota > Metazoa > Chordata > Mammalia > Rodentia > Cricetidae > Arvicola > Arvicola amphibius. Next base: position 95,703,083 of record NC_052049.1, on the reverse strand, counting down.
CCCCCAATCCCTCCTCCTCGATGGGCCAGGAGGCTCCAGGAGATTCCAGGAAGCCTGCAGATTTGGGCTCTCACCACGTGGGAGACACATACCCAGAGGGGGGCCTGAGGACAGCGGAAAGTTGGCTCCTGTCACCCAATACCTGGTAAGGAGTAGACAGAGAGCCTGGCCTGGAGAGGAGAACAGCACACAGGACATGAGGGGGTGGGTGGGAGGCCATCAACGGCACCTGTCCTCTTTCTGCCTAGAAAGGACCCTCACATGCTAGAGAAGGTCTACCTTGTGTGACTCCCATCGGTATCCTCAGAGCCTTCCTATACCCCTCTCCCAGGAGGCCAAGGGATAGTGGGCCAACCAGGTAAGCCATAACTTTAGGGACAGCAAGGTACTAGGTGGACTGGGACTCCACCCTCTAACCCTTCTGCCTGGACTGCCCCCACCCACCCCCAGCCACTCTGAGTTGGCAATGCTATTAACGACCTTAATTTGCTGGGCTAGATTATATTTCCAAGAGCCCTTTCCCCAGGAGCCACAGGCAGGAAGGAAGTCTGTAATTCAATCTCAGTTCAGAGCTCCTCAGCAGAAAAGCAAAGCCACACCCCCTATACCCACAACCCGAGCCCTACCACCTGGTTGGAAGCATGTCCTCACACAGCCTGTGTACCCCACAGGGCAATCTGGGATGCACACAGCCAGGGTAGCCAGTGAAGGCACCACAGGCCGGGCAGGCACAGGAACAGGAGAGATTACTCCTGGTCAAGCAACCTTGCTCCTAACTAGGGTGAGAACAACGAGTCGCTAGTACAATCTGCGCCCATGTCCAAGTTTTATGCCACAGCCCCAAATCTATGGTCTCACTTGACAAGGAAAAAGACAAAGGGAAAAAGACAAGGACAAGAAGGCCAGTTATCAGTCCCCTCTTTGTCGGAAGTTCAGGCAGGTAGGCCTCTGCCATGGCCCTGACCCCCACAGAACCTACAAAATCCTCCCAGAGGCCCCATCTCTACCTACCACTCTCCTGCTTACTCATGCAAGAGCGAACAGGAAAGCAGGAAGATTTCTAAGAAAAAATAGGTCAGCTGCCTCAGGCAGACCAGGCCACACCCATGGGCAGTGCCCCTGGGGCAGAAGCCTGACTGCAAGCTGCTTCTGCAACCACAATCTTCTCCCATCTCCCCAGGCACCCAGAGCTTTGTCTACGCCCGCCTGTGCCAGGCTGGTGGCAACTAATGCCTGTTAGCAAGAGAGGCGGCCAGCCTCCCCATGAGCCAAGTCTCTGCCCAACACTTAGACATTCTCTATTTGACCTCAAGAATTCTTTGCTCCTAGCCTTGGGCTGAAGCCTTCAACTCTAAGAATACCTGGCTTGCCTGGATGCAGGTGCAGAATGATGAGCAGGGAAGCAAGCATTTCACTGAGAAGTCTCCCTGCATCCCATAGTACTCAAAAGAGGGGCTCCCACCTCAAACTTGTCCATAACTGCTCTTCCCAGATGTAATCCATGTATGTGCACACAAACATACGAGTGCTTGTCAGTGCACATATACACATGTCTAACTAGGTGGGAACACCAGCTACAGAGGCATACATGCATACAGGGATACTTATGTGTGTGCATACGTATAAAATATGCACATTCACACATGCATACAGAATACACATAACACATACTGAGGTGCGTATGTCTATGCACACATGCACATGCATAGACACGCGCACGCTCCTAAAAAGAAGTCTAAAGTTCTTACCAACCACAGCTCATTCAGACCCACTCCAAACACAAACTGCTCAACCCATCCCTGGAAGCAGAGGGAAGGGGGACACAACGTGGGGGGGGGGGGCAGCTGAGAAGCCCACAGAAGGGAGCAGCTCTCGTGGAGAAGAGAATCAGTTAAATCTCACCGCTCATAACACCTTCCTAACTGGGCCTTACCTCCCACCCCCACATTTTCAGTGCAAACTGGGGGCTGCAGGGAGACCTAATAAGTACCTGGAAGAACTGAGAGAAAGCCAAAAAAAGAAGCATACTTACTGACGAGCTCTGAGAGCCAGGGCTGCCATGCTGGCAAGAGGGCAGGGAGGAGACCTGGCACTGGAAAGTGCAGGGCACAGCTAAGAAACAAGATCTACCGGCTCTCAGCAGCTCCTACCTAGGCCACCTTTGCTCCTTGAGAAACCAGAATCCAGCTTTCGGTCTTAGAGATACAAACATGAAACCATCTGAACCAGGGACCTGACAGCTCCAGAGACTGGTATATGCCAGGCCATAGACCCACGGCTCCCAGCTGACTCTTTCCAGTGGCCAGCATCATGCCTCCTCCCCCTCCAGCTTCCTCCAGGGGACCTCCTACCAGACACCCCCTCCCCCTGCTGCCTCCATATCAATGTCCTGAGACACTCTCACACCAGGGCTCACTACCCTCTTCCTGAGCCCAGTCCTCAGCTGATCGGCTGGCCAGGGGTTTAGAAACACTCCTTCCCATCTCCATCAATAAAGGGAAGCTGGGTGGGTCAAAGCCAGATAGAGGGTACTGCTCCAACCAGAATCTGAGTCAAACACTCATTTACCTGGGCACCCAGGAGCCAGGGAGTTCACCAACAGACTCTGGCAAACAGGGAGGTAGCACTGGGAATAAGGAACAGACTTCCCTTCCTTATAGGAGGTAGAAAGTCAGTTATACCTAGCTCAGGATTTCCAAAAAGTGTGGAAACTGCCCCAGGTCGAAAGGCAGATGTCTGTATGCAGAGACCATGTTAACAGCCTTCCTCTTTTCTTGACCCTCCTAACCTGAACACCGATCTTGGTTACTTCCAAAATGCCTGACCAGAATCAAAAGGAGGACTCCATGCCCACCTCTGTCCCAGACTTCCAAGTTGACAGTCCTAGCCTGGCAGTTTGATGGACCTGACCCTTTTCACCTAGAGCGGCCCCTGCTTCAGACAGTTCTAGAAGCATCTCACAGTCCCTGGGGTTGGAGGATTTCTCTAGAAGTCACCTCTGCCACTCACAGAACAAACGTTTAACTTCGCTCACTAGCTCTCCAACCCTGGTCTCTCTGGCAAGCAGGTGCCCTTCCCCCTCTGTAGGCTGGGTTCTGCATCCTTCCTGTAGCATCTGGCAGCCAGCAATCCTTCAGCTTTGCAGACCTTGTAAAGGACTTCCAAGCAATTGTACATGCCCCACCCACACTCCACTGGAGGTTCTACCAGACAAGGTCAGCCCACAACATGAGGTCTAGCCTCCTCAAAGGCAGACTTCTGGGTATCCCTAAACACACTCCTAACTCCCAGCTCCCTGAATAACCCAAAAAAGAAAAAAGAAACTGATTAGGAGCCAAGAACCCTACAGATACTGAAATACTAACGATGATGTTTGGTGAGCACATACTTCCCAACATTCAGCCAGCCACTTCCTCACAGTATGGTTCTCACACACCCCAAATCTCTACAAGTCCATACAGCTAACCCATTTTCTATTGAAGTAAGTGACATTTAGAAAAGCTGAGAAATTTGTCCAAGGTCACAGGGTCAGCAAGTGGGCCAGTCAGGCTTTGTATCCTGTCAATTTATCGTTAAACCTTTCTCTGTGACTGCCTTGTGGAGCCATTTTAGATTTAAAAGACCCCAAGACCAATCAGGTCATCCTTGCTCCTAGACAGAAGCAGGGTTCCAGACAGAAGGGATAATAACCTTCAGGTCCAGCAACCTTCAACATTGGAAAGTTCCTCCTTCTGTCTAACCACTCGGTGAATCTCTGCAGTTTCCTTTTTTCTGTGTTTCAGTTTACCATGCCTAGACCCTCACTGAGGTTGGAAGGCTAGTTAAGAGCCTTCCTTCAGTGTCTCTTCGATTCTGATCCTGGCACAGCCTTTTGTGCTTTTAGAGACAGTCCCACAGCAGAGCATACCAAAACCTAGAGGGGAGGAGGAGGAGGTCACTTAAAGACTGCGTGGAAAGGGGGAGGGGAGAGGCACAGCAAGATCCACCCTTTTTCCATAGGCTTCTGAGGTCATCCTGTCTCAGTTTTCCCACCTGGCAAATGGAAAGCTTTATAACCATCCCGACCATCACAATTTTTTGATGGAAAGCCACCCTCTTCTTCATCCTCTCCTCTTCAGAGTCAAGCAGCAGAGGAGACACATTCCAATTCGGAAACTTTCTCAAACCACTCCCCCCCCACACGCCCCTAGGCAAGGTAAAAAAAAAAAAAAAAAAAAAAAAAAAAAAGCCGGCGGAGCCCGCACCTCCAGCAGAGCCCTTCCAAAAGGCTCCCTGGTCTGCAGATCCTCGCCACCCTGCCGGCTACCCTGCCACCTTCCACCCACAGACCGTTCTTCTCCCTCGCCATCTCCTCCCTGCTTTTGCAAACTTGCCCACAGCGGGATCCGTTCGGCGCGCAGAAACCTAGAGCTCAGAGTCCTGGCAGTTGCCAGGCTCGGCTCTGACTTCCATACAAGGGACGAGAGCCGGGTGCCACCCAGAGCTCTGCCATCTCCAAAGGGAAAGCCCTCACGCTCAAGCATGAACCCCGCGCCCTGTCTTATCCCTCGCTTCTTCTTGGGCTCAGACCCGAGAAGGCAGAAAGAAAAATTCCGCTCGACTCTAAGATGCAGTGGAGCAGACCCCTCCCTCGCGGTCCTCGCCCCAGGCCGCTGGGCCTGGCAGCCCGGAGCGTGGCGCGGTGACGGCTCCTCCCCGGGAACTTTTGCCTGGCCGGGGCCCAGGTGCGGCTAGGGTGGGCGCGGGCGGCCGCCAGGGCCAGGAAAAGCAGATGCTGCTCGGAGCCGCTAGGTCAATTCTGCTCGTCACCTGCCAACGGGATCGGAGCTCCGCCACCAAGATAGACGAAAAGGAAAGACGCGGGGCGGAGAACCCGGTCCCTTGGAGGAGGCTGCGGGGAGTCCCAAGCTCTTGGTCGCGCCTCCCAGCAAGGGCTCTTCCATCCAGCGGTGCTGTGCAGGGCTGGGACGCGCGGAATCCTGCCGGAAGATCGGCAAAGTCTCCAGCAGCCAGAGTTAGAGCACCAGGGGTTCCCAAAAGCTCAGGTTCGATGTGCGGCTGTGGACCATCGGGCCCAAGGTGGGCCAAGTACACTTCGAATCCAAGACGTTCGTCTCCTCAACCCATGGGCTTCCGCACCTTCCCGCCGAGTTCCTCCCTCCCGCATCTCCCCAGCCCTCGAGCCAGTGGCCCGAGGTGCGCCTGGACGGAGCCGGAGCCTCGCTCCCAGGGTTCGAGAGACAGATCCCGGAGGGAAGGTCTAAGAAAACCAGAAGGGTTGGAGGAGGGACGCTGCACTTCAACTCACCTTGAGCCGCAAGACCTCGGGTGCTGATCACACTTGCTATCAAAGTGGCCACATACCAAATCATAGTACTACCGCGCGCCAGCCAAGAGCCTCATCCTATCGCAAAGTGCTCCTGCGTCTGCACACTTATCGTGCCCCAGCGCCTGCTTCTCGCACGCCTACGCCCCTTGCCGGTGCTCCTGTAGCCCGGGCGGCCCGCTCTCCATCCCTCCCTGGCTCGGCTCGGCTCGGCGCGCAGCCTCCCGGGCCCCGGCGCAGCGGCACCTGCACTGCCAACGGAGGCAGAGCGCAGCCAGGTCCACGGTGAAGCCTAGCCGGGCTTGGCCTAGTGGACCGCCCTTGCCTCCTGCCTATTGGACATTGCCCACAGATCTAGTAACTGATTGGCTTAACTCTTTGTCCGTCGCTGCGCGAAGGAGGCGAGCCCATTTCAAGGTGCGTTGAAGTGTAGCGAGCAAAGAGCCGCAGAATCATGCGCATTGCCTGGGAAAAAGGCGTTGTAGCGTCTTTGCTCTATTCTGTTCTCAGCTCAGACTGCATGGCAAGTTTCTGATGAAATAAATGGTAGCTTCTCGTACTGGCTAATGGGACCCTAAGAGTCTCAATAACCCTTGACAGGTCCGAGGGGGATGGAGCCCCCGCCCACCTTGAGAATCCAACATCCGGTTTCTATCAAGAAAAAAAAAAAAAAAAAGCAGTTCCCGGGAGGATCAAGCTGATACAGGGATGGGGAAACCCAAGCATCCTGGGGAAACGAGGGAACGTCCTTCGCTGGAGATCGGTTCAAGGGGGTCACGTGATGCCTCCCGACCACCCCCCCACACACACTCCTCTCTCAGAGCACACTATCTCCATTATACGTGATATTAAGTTAGGCTCCATCCAGCCCAAAGGCAGGAGGATGACTAAAATGACCTCTAAAAGTCGCTAAATTTGGAATGAGTCATTGGCTCTGCTATGGAATCGCAGACACCCCTGGAACACAAGTGCTCACGTACTGCCACCCCCACGGCTGGTCATCGTCGCTCATGATTACTAAGTCCCAACTCTGAGCAATTAAACTTTTTCCTCCTCCTTCTAAATAAATGCTGCTTCTCCCGCATGCGAATGCTGCTTCCCCTTCTATCTTACTCAGAGCCCAGCCCCACTTTAGCAGCATAAAGTCAAGGTGGGGTTGGTGAGAGATTAGGGGGGTGGAGTGGAGAACCAAGGCAAAGGGAAAGGTCCTTCTCACTCCTGCAGAAGAGAGATAAGGAAGCTGAAAGAGCTTCCTATATCCCAGGCTCCCTGTTCCAGCATCTCTTCATCTCCTCCCTCAGTACCATAGTATTTATACAAAGAGTAAGTGAGTGTCATGGAGACGGCTCCAATCATCTCACAACCGCTTTCTGATGCTGCGGGGAAGATGTTTATTCTTTCAAGGACTGTAAGCAGAGGGGAGAGCCACAGCTCCCTAGGAGGGGCTGTTGGCCAGGGAAGGAAATGAAGGAGAACTCTCAAAAAGCACAGAGCCCTGCTCTAACGTATGAAGCTCTACACAGAACAACAAATGGACTTGTTGCTGCTGGAAAATCCACCTGTGCACGTGGACTCATGCCTCTCACTTTGGAAGTGATCATGAATGGTGGAAGGCCCGCCCTTTCGGAGAGCTGCACTCTCGTTGATGTCCAGGGATTGAGCAGCTGGGGATACAGAAGCAAGCACACTGATAAACGTTTTTTATCTGAGTATAATCTGGAGAGTTGACCTTCTGAACACCTCTAGCTTGCCCACTCACTCTGTTCATGCAAACACGCTCATGCTGTATCACTGTAAGAATATATTTCCATGGGACTCCACTTTAGGTTCTCTTCCTTGGCCAGGATGCCTTTTCTGGGACTTTGATGAAAGCTGCAAGCTCTAGATCATATTGATGCATTAATTCTCAAGCAACAAGCCACAGAATAACAATTCTACCTCCAACATATACATATACACGTGTACCCATAAACATGTTTGCATGCAATCACAGAAACCCATACATACTTTCTCTGGGTCTGAGATCTCTCATCACTTTCTGAGGTAGATTTGTATAATGGATGATGTGGCTAGGATATGGCTTAATCGTGACCTCGCAAAGGTTCACGTTGGAAACTTGATCCCCCAAGGTTGCAGTACTGAAAGAATGGAACCTTTAAGAGGTAAATCCTAGAGGCTGGAGAGATGGCTCAGCAGTTAAGAACGTGAACTGCTCTTGCAGAGGACTTGAATTTGGTTCCCAACATCCTTACCAGGTGGCTCACCACTACCTGTAACTCCAGCTCCAGAGGATCTAACACCCTTTTGCAGACAGTGCATTCATGTACGCAAACCCACACAGGGGCACACATATACACATAATTTAAAATAAATGACGAGGTGAGTTATACAGAAAAGTCCTTAAGTCATTGGGAGGCAAGCTATTGCAATGTAATTCTCCTGGGATCCCCTTGGTATTCTCTTAAGAAGGTTATCATCAGCAGAGCTGGACATGGTGGCTCATGTCAATAATCTTAGCATTTGGAAGGTCAGGAATGTAAGATCATCCTCAGCTACATGGGAAATTTAAGGCACCATGAGCTACAAGAGACCCTATCTCAAAAAAGAAAAGAAAAGAAAGGAAGGAAGGAAGAAAGGAAGGAAGGAAGGAAGGAAGGAAGGAAGGAAGAAAGAAAGAAAGAAAGATCAAAAGGGGGAGGGCTGCTATAAAGGGAGAAAGACTTGTCCCCTTCCTTTCTCTACCTGCTACCTGGCTTGAAATCCATCCAGTAGGCAGGACACACTAATGCTATTGCCATCCGCCATCTATTTTGAGGTCTTCATCAGAAATAAACAAATGCGGATACCACACGCATGAACCTGCAGAACTGTGTGCTAAGAAAATCTTTTTACTTCATGGAGTCCACTTCCTTGAATAGTTAATAATGTCAATAATAACAAAAAAATAACTGGGTAATACAGCTGATGACCACAGGATTCTTCCCTTCTCATAGGCTCTGGGCAGCCTTTTGATGCCTACGGAGTGATGTCCTGTGTCTTCTGAGGCTGGGGTCAAGGCAATGTTGAGTCCCTAGGCTAGTCCCTGTTCCTTGAATCCTTGAGGTGGAAGAGATGTTCCCACTCAACATCTACAGACCATCTACTCTGAGAAACTTCCTTCTACAGTCCCAAAACTGAGGAAAGGATGTAGTAACTCCCACATTCCATCCCCACCGTACTTGTTTGGCTGCCCTGTTTGTCCTTGGTAAGAGGGTGATTTCTGATAGGAAGTTAAAACTGTACATCAGATCAGAAAGGGAAAAAAAGAACATCCGAACTTTAAAGAATAAACTGAACAGGGGAGATGTTCAAAGGAAGCTATCTAAAGAGAACAAATTTCATCTGGAGAACTCAACTGGAAATAGAATAGAACACAAGAGTGAAGGCAGAGAGGAAAGGGAAGAAAACCGAATTGAAAAGGGAAAAATTAGCATTCTAACAATTATCATACAACATGTGTCAGTTCATTTCAGATCAGCTCAAGAGAGGCATGTTGTAGCAACCGGCAGAGAGGAACGAGGCCAGTCGGATCTTCTCCTCTTGACATATGGCTGAGCATTTGATTCAGGAAGGATGGCAATCCCTGCCTCTCTAGCGGAGATGCCAAGCTACTCAAGAGCAGCGTCCACCTCAGCTTCCAATAGGCACATGATTTAGGGACACAAGCCAATCCCCATGAATAAGTGTATCTGGTTCATTGTGCTATGCCCACTGGGTGTGAGAATGTCTGTCATCTTTTAACCTCATGGAAAAGTTCACTTTTGCAAATACATAATTCACTCTGATCAGCTATTCCAAGAAAAACACACTAGCTACCCACTCTTACATGCCCCCAAACATCCAGAGGACATATTAAAAAGGCAGCCAGTGGCAGCCTAGGTTCCCTCTTTACACCTACTGAGCAATCAATCTAAAAACAGAAATTTGTGTTTACCGTCTTTGGAGCTCTTGGTAGAATTTGGGGTAGGACAGTGGTTGAGGCAGCTCCTTAGAAGGAAGAGGAGATGATATAAGCCAAAGGAATTTATCCAAAACAAATTCAAAATGTTTGCTGTTTATACGATTTGAGAACTGTATTAATTATCTCGTCATATGAAAACCCATCCCAGGATGATACAGAGACTTAAAATAACAAGAGTCACTGATTTGAGCAAAGCTTGGTGGGAACACCAAATATGAGGTCCAATGGAGCTCTCAGGATGGCCCACACACCTGTCTGTTAGCTGGTTGTTAGGCAGACCTGTTGGTGAAGGTTCATGTCTCAACCTCATATGACTTCTCTATAGGCTGCCCGGGCTTCTTCACAGCTTGGTGGCTGGGTTCCAAGAGCCAGTGTCCCAGCAGAAGCAAGTAGGAATATCCTATCCTGGAAAGCACAGCCTCGTGTCTATAGATGTGGGCTACCTCTGCGGTTCCGCGCAGTGAGGTCTGCACCACAATCTGCGTTGAGCTTGTGGGATGGAGGGAGCATTGCAGCCATTTTTGGAATGGTGCAGTTTGCTGTGAAAACAGTCTTCAAAATAAAAGCAAAGAGTGAATTCTAGAAGAAAGCTCGGGGAAAAATGATATTATGGAAATTGCCTCATGCAATTATGGAAGCTGAGAAGTCTAACAATATGCTGTCTAAAAGCTGGAGAACCAGAGAGGCTGGTAGTGGGATTCAGTGTGAGTCCAAAAGCCCAAAAGCAGGTGTGGGTTATGGAACCTGAAGACCTGACAGCCTAGAATCCCAGGGTCTAAAGGGCAGGAGGTGGGTGTTCAGCACGAGAAGAAAGCAATTGACCTTTTTGCTTCTGTCTTATCTCAACAAGCGGAGTAATGCCCACTCACAATGGCAGGCAAGCGCTCACTCAGTCTGCAGCTCTGGTGCTAACTTCTTCAGGACATACCTTCATAGCACACCACAAAGTGATCTGCTACTCATCATCAGGGTACCCTTTATCCCAATAGAACTGACACCTAGAGTCACCCATCACAAAAGGGTTTAACATGCAATATCTGGATCTAAGATAGTTCTCATTTTAATTCTCCTTAGGTCCAGGAATGTACCCTTGACACTTTCAAAAGACTAGTTAAATTGAGAAGCCAATACAATTTAACAAATATTACCTTGCTTTCTCTAAATACAACATAGACCCAGTCTGTGGCAAACCTGGTGGAGCATGCCTTTAATTCCAGCACTTGGGAGGCAGAGATGGGTAGATTTCTCTCAGTTGGAAGCCAGTCAGGGCTAAACAGTGACATCTCTTCTCAGGAAATAAGCGAAGGAGGGAGGGAGGAAGGGAGGGAGGGAGGGAGGGAGGGAGGGAGGGATGAAGGATTAAAGGGAGAAGGTGGGGAGGAACTGAATGTGAAGGGAATTGGCTATCCAATATCTATTCTTAAGGTATTGGATGCATGTCATTGGTGAGAAGTTTTGCCAGCGTCTCAGGTTCTCGTTATAACGCTTGTCCATCTGACCGAAATACAAACAAGAAGTTTGTCTGCATGCCCTCTGCTTGGCTTCCTTCTCTCCCACTCCACTTGTCGCTTAGGCTATGGCCTCTTGTTTATACAGACCCTAGTAGCTACCCTACCAATTTACCTTTGCCACTTCAAAAATAACTTCCTGACAACTTTTTCTTATATTAAAACTTAAAGTTGATTATGATTCATTTCTCAGGACATCCAGAATTGCACTTCTCAGCTGAAGTTACCCCTACAGGTTCACCTAGTTAGGGAGTACTAACTGAGCCAGGCAAGACACACCTGAACTACACTGTACTATGCTATCCAGATGATCCCAGAGCCCAGGAGTAGGGTCTGCCAGAAACCCATGGCTTTCAGGGGCAGCTTCCCATTGCTTCACTGTTCTTTGGCCATCTTGGGCAGATATGATGAGAGTTGCACACACTGAAGATGCATTGGACAGTGTTATGTACCTCACATGTGTCCAACAGGTATGACCAGGAATACAAAGAGTTCTTGTATGTTTAACCTAAAGTCACAGATCTTAAACATGTACTTGTATCCCTGCAATAGAAACTAATTCCTGGAAGTAAACAAACTAATTCATTTCTTGTCTGACAAAAAAAAAAAAAAAAACTGCATCTATAACTTAGGTTTTCTGTTTGAAAACCAGATAGCTAGTATCCCGGAGAACACTGGCTCTCCTCTTTTTTCTTGGTGTTACAAGCAGCTCTGGACACCCTCAAAGGAGACACATGGCATATATTCATGGCTTCATTTTGAGGCAGAAAAGGAAGAGTTGCTGCTCTGTGTGATGTTTTCCCCACAGAACTCAGGATCCGAGAGGCAGCCTTCTTTGTGGACTCTGTGGACTGTCCCCGAGAATATGCCACCATCACTCTTCAATGATTCCTCACTTTGCCAAAAGATGCGTTGTGGAAAGTGTGGTTCTTGGCTTCTCGCCACAACTCTAGGACACCTGGATATACCCATGCCTGTCCGGAGCTAAAGGATTCGGTGGCAAGGTGCTGGCACAGATAGACTAAAATGGTCCCTACTTACATACCCTATTAGGTAGAAGTCTAAAAGACAGCTAAAAATCTGCTCTCTACTGGATTGCTCAAGCCATCACCACAAGTTAGAGGTTTGGATTCCTCCTTTGCATTTAAGTTATTATTCTTCTGACTATGAAAGGGACAGAAGAAGCTGGTAGGAACTGAAATCTGAAGGACAGTACTTGAAGCGTTGTTATAATCTATCTCTTTTATAGGATCCCCAATAACCCAATTTCATTCCCCAGTGATATTATAGAGGTGGCAAATGGAATCTGGAGTTTTTCACAAAGGATTGTGTGGCTATGGATTCTAAAATAGCATAGAAGTATTACCAGAAGCACATAGGGTCATGGACTCAAGAATCTGGTACCTGAAAATCAGCAAGAGGTTGCTAGAAGCCAAGGATCAGAAAGGTAAACAAAATCATCAGGTCATGGTTAGTGCCAGCAATAGAGAGACCAAGAACTTGAGCTCAGGAAGCATCAGCGGAAATAACTTCCCAGTGGCCAAGTAAACCCTGAACACAAATTTCCAATGACACTGTGCCAAGAATCGAGGCAGACACAATAGAGACAAGCCACTCGGCACCCAGATAGACTCTTGAGTCTGACTATGTGAGCAATTCTTATGTGTATCTGTCAATACGGGACCACAGAAAGATAGTGACCTGGTCATTTTTGTTACTATAGCAGAATATTCTAATCAGGATGATATGTTTGCTTTCTATTCTTCATTATAGTTATTGCGGGGGTGCATATGTGTGGTGTATGTGACTATGAGCACACATGCCATAGTGTATTGGGAAAATTAGAGGACGACCTTCAAGCGTTCATCCTCTCCCAGCATCATGGGATCTAGAAACTGAACTCAGATCATCAGCTTCTTGACAAGCACACTTTTTTTACCCACTGCTCAGTCTCACCTGTTCTGGTCACTTCCCTGGTAAAAAGTAAAAATAAAGAGGTTTGGGAGCTGGAGAGATGACTCAGTAGTTAACAGCACTTATCGCTCTTCTAGAAGACCAAACTTCAACTCGCAGCACCCAGGTCAGATGGCTCACACACAGCTGTGACCCCAGTTCCAGGGGAGCGGATGCTCTTCTAACATCTTGTGACACAGGTATACATGTGGTGTACACACACATGTACATAAATAAAAGTAAATGTTTGAAAATGAGATTTGTTTAGCTCTGATTTAGAGATAAAAATCTAAGACCCGGTGGCTTCTTTTGGTGAAGGTCTGCAGAATCTAACTGTGGCTAGTGTCACTGCAGAAGTGAAAGGTATCATTCCAGAGTCAGCTCACTCAATGATCTAGTTCCTCTCCCTATGTGTGACCTTCAAAGTCCCACCACCTCTTTGCCTGTTAGAGACCAAGCTTTAACATGTGATCCATTCAAGGACAAACCACAGCCACATTACAGAGGCCAAGTTCACACAGCCATAGACCTGCAGGAAGGTGGCAGTATGGGTGGGTGAGGTCTGAGCTCAGTCTTCAGTAAAGATAGAAAGAGAACAAAGAGACTCTGGGGAGTAAGTTATGAGTCTGTGGCCTACTGGGGGCAAGATCCCTTATGGCGAGCATCCCTGCTGCCCATCTCAGAGTGGACATTTGGGAAGCATTCTTGGCAAGTGAATATGTAAATGTGATAATAAATTGACATGTCTAGACAGTTTATAACACAAAGATGCTTTCGTGTTAGGAAAAGAGAGGCCGAGCGTTGTGGTGCACGCCTCTAATCCCAGTACTCAGGAGACAAAGGCTGGCAGATCTCTGTGAGTTCGAGGCCAGCTTGGTCTATAGGGTGAGTTGCAGGACAGCCAAGGCTACACAGAGAAACCCTGTCTTGGAAAACAAAAACAAAAACAAAAATAAACAAACAAAGAAAAAAGGATGTGTTGAGGAAAGGAGGAAAGTGGCCAACTGGGGAAGGTGAGACCAAGGAGTAGGCAAAGAAGAGTAACAAGAATGAGTGCTAAGGACGAGGCTAACAGAAGGTGATAAACAAGGTCTGGTCTATGGAAGGGCAGAGAAGAAAGCATCACTTCTGGTTCCAGTGAAACCAAAGGCACAGAAGCTGGGAGTCAAAGAGGCCTCTGCAATGGTGTGAGGAGGAGGCTGTGATTGTGCTGTGGACCCACAGATGGACAGGCTGGGGATGGGGGAGAGAACAGGCCCTGAAGCCACAGCTGGAGAGTTTGCGGGGGTCTATTTTTGGCACCCGTTCGACCCCGGACCTCTCATTCCCGGACCCCTCCACGCTTAGCTCTCCACTCCACACAAAAGGGGCCTTGTGTGGGCGTGCCAGCAGAGGCAATGCATCTTTATATCATTGCCTCCCCTCCCCAGAGCCTTGGCATGAACAGCAGTCCACCAGGTGCGGGAGACAGGAAGGGAGGGGCTGGGCACCAGACAGGAGCCAGAGGTCAGAGGGAAGCACCAGCCTCTCCCCACCCCCCACCCCACCCCCCCCCCCCCCCCCCGCTGCCTTCTCACCAACCCTCCCCTCAGATTGCTTCTGTTTGCTCATTCCTCTCCCTCCCTGTTCCGCTTCCATGGCCCTTCTACCACAAGCCCCTCTTCTCAGTTTCTTCCATCTCTCCCTCTGTCCTCCTCTTGCTGGGCTGAAGATTCAGGGGAACCTAGAGACAGAGCCCAATTTACTCTTGGCAAGCATCCAGGATGAAACATACCACAGCAACAAGTTTCCATGGTGCTTGGACACAGGCAAATGAGGTCTAGATAGAGATTTCTGGCCTCGGAGTTGAAAGCCCTGAGTCCCGTCACTCCATCAGTGATGGATCCTTAAATAAGACATTCAGCCTCCCAAAGCCACGCTGGGGATTCTGTCAGTGATCAGTCATGCAATCACCACCATCAGGATTTCGCGATGCCCACCAAGCAGCTTGCACAGCAAGAGCGCACAGAGTGCCTGTGCTATCCCACCCCTCCACGTGGCCCGGCCTCCACACAACCAGCAGTTAATAGCAATAGGGCTGCTTGGAAGAATGGTGAAAATTCATACCTTAACAGAAGACCAGTCCAATGTCAGAGCTCAAGGATGGCTCTGCCCACAAAGCACACCAGATTCCGAGGAAGAAGGAGACAGTGTGGCCTCTGAATGCTTCATGGAATGTAGCTGTTGTGGCCTCAAATTGGAAGTAAGAGGCTAGTGCTGAACCCCAAAGCTTGCCTACAGCCAATGTCTAGTCCAGGTAAGTAGAGACAAGGAGCAAAAAGAGAGTGCAAACTCATCCACACAGGAAACAATTTGCTGGGCCCAAGAAAGTCTATCTGTAGAGACATTGGTGTGCATAAGGAGTGTTCCTGGGGGTGGGGTGAAGTGAAAGGTAAATCGTGGTACAATATATCTGGAAAAGGGAAAGAATCTTATCCAGAGCCCCAACTCATGAGAGATCAGAAGGTAGGTACATGCCTATAGAGGGAGAGACAGAAAAAGACTGAGAGATGGAGACGGAGAGACAGAGAGAAAGAGGGGGGGGGGGAAAGGGAGAGAGAGAGACAGAGACAGGGACAGAGAGATAGCGAGAAAAACACAAAGGGAGACAGATAGAGAAACACAATCCCTTTCTAGGAAACCAAGTTAGAAAAGAAAAAGCCTGTGGGCTTGGGGGCAGGCACAGCTGCCTGGTCAGAGATTGAGAGGAGGCCATCTGAGGCTCTGAAAAGAGAGTTTCATGGGAAACCTAGCACAATGAGCTGATAGAAGAAGGAATGCGGAGAGGAGAGGACAGAGGGGCAGGCTGCCACGAGCGCTGCTTGCCTGGCAACTTCCCAAGGTTAATCGAGGGGCACCAAGCAGACTCCTCAACATTCCAACACCAGGGAGGCGGGTTGAGCAGTTGCTGTGGAGAAAAGGGACCTTCCTCTGCCCTAGGCTGATGCTCCTTCTGGAAGCTCTTGGAAGCATGAGCCCTACAAAACTCATGGTGGGTTTTCTGGGGGAAGCTTCCATTCACCTGGATCCAAGCAGACAGTCCTTTGCTGGCAGACAGAAGGGACATCGGGGCCTAGTTCAACTGTCCTTGGACCCAGAGATGACCGCAGTTAGAAAACCTCTGTATACAGAATGTTATGAAGCAAACCTCCACTACATAAGTGATGGGCATTTTTTAAAAAATGTGAAGTGAAAAGGAAGAGCAGAGGAAGCAATCTCAGAGGCAGGGAAACGAGGTGTCTACTCTGTAGGAGGAAATGGCGATGCTCTCAGGGCTTGTTTTCTGGGATGAAGGGTGGGCATAAACAGAAATACCAGGACCCTTCTTTATATGGCATTAATACAACCCAAAGCCCACATCTCCACATGAACACGTGAAGCAATGTACTGCACAAACACTAGTACAGAGGCCGTACATGTGTGTGCCAGAACACACGGATGGAAACCCACATATTCATGCAGGACACTCTGCACATAGACTGGTACCCAGAATCCCTTGATGTCATGACATGTGTGTAACCTACAAAGTCTATTCTCTCTACAGCCGCTCTGTGGGCAGGTGTGGCACTCCCTCAGGTACTGTGGGACTCAGCCACACTGAACCATAGTTCAGGTGTACATGAGTTGCCTGTGGTCTGCCACAACAGAACTCTCAGAATGGGTTTTCCTAGAACATGAGTATCCTTTCTTTCTTGTCTGTCTGCACTCTATCCCAAGGGCACTTGCCCATACCATATAAACCTTTTTCATGCTCGCATAGTACCCAACATCTAGGTTGACCTGTACAAATTCTTCTTAATTCTGGTTTGTAAGGTACCCAGCTCCACCAGCCACAGTTGCTAAGGAAGAGCCACCAGTAGGTGGCGCCATCAGGAGCCTCTTGGAACCAGGAGTGGGATTAATGAGGACAAATTACCTTTCTAGAAGGAAACCTGGTCGTGCCAGTGGGTGAAAAACCCTCTTTACTGTGCCAGAACCAAGCCTGGAAATGAATTTGCCAGGTATTCAAGCCAGTGATGACCACTCCCAGGAGGAAAAAGAGAGCACAAGAAACAGCCCAGAAGGAGGGCAGGGGAGAGCCATTGCTGTGTGAGCTGTTGGGATTGGACATGTGTGCACATGGGTTAGGGTTCACCAACAGTTGAGTGCTGCACTGTGAGGCCAGGCAGTTACTTATGTGTCCGTGGATGTGGGTAAAGTAAGTGTGTGAAAGCTGAGGATGGAGTGGGTAGCATGCACACGGTTCTGCAGTTGCTGCTATGTAAGATGAAACCAAGGAAGCTAGAACTCCCAGAGCCACACCATCAGCACTGCGCAGGCCACAGTTGTTAGCCTCCTCCCACAGACACCCCACCAAACACACTCTAGCTACACACATGCGCGCACACGCACACACACACACACACACACACACACAATCGCAACACCCACGCAGACAGGTGCTGCGCTGCCACATACAGACCTGCTCACCCACACATTTTCACACATACATACAGGCCCGGAGAGAACCTCAGGAATGCATATAATTGCCATAAAGATCCACACTGCTCTGCATGCGCACGCACAGGTGTGTACTCTCACACGTTCCGTGCTGTATCTGTAAATTCCCATGCCCTTACACCCCGCGAGAAACGGAAAGGGAAGAGGCTTGTCTATTTTGCATAGCATCCTAATTTCTGAGCCTCTGGGGACACACGATAGATGTATAGACAGTGAGCGTCCTGGACTCAGGAAAGGGGGAAGGGAGGAAAGAAAGGGCCAGTCTCCTATGTACCCCACACCAAGTGGGAGGTATATACATTTGTACACAGGTCACAAATGTATATACCTCCCACCATTGTAGTGAGCCACAGGGCACCCAGACTCATGCTTGGAGCATGATAGGCTCTCCAGAGAGGTGGGAACACCTCCTATTCCATAGTTATACCCATCGTTAGCTCCTGAACCAGGAGGGAAAGAGTCTGTACACAGCATATTATGTTTCAGGCCTGTAAGCCAGGAAACCTGGCTTCCTACCCCTACCTTGCTAACCTCTGTGAACCAGGAAAACCGCCTTTCCCATCTGAGCCTCAGTTTCCCCTTTAAGGATTATGATAGTCATAATAATAGCACTTACTCAAATTGAGCTTTCCACATGCTAGGCTGTGTCGTAAATACTTCATGAAAAATCACTCTCTGAATCCTCATGGCATTCAGTGGAATAATCTCTTATTCTCTTCACTTTACAGAAGATATGTAAGCACCTGTCTATGACCAGGTACGTGGTTGGAGATAAGCCCACGCAATTATTAAGAAGCCGTGTTCTTAATAATGACACTGCACTACTACTATCTGCCATGTGCGTCAGATGACATCATGGGTATAGAAGTTTTTTGAAGATTGCAAAGCATTATACAAATGTGAAGATGATATTGCTATGTATCTTAGCCTGGCTCATGGATGAGTAACTGCATAAAGAGCGAGAACCACACAGAATACAGGAAGCATGATGAAGAGGAGTGCCATCTGTGACTGGCACATCGTACAGAGAAGAGAGAAATGGTTAGAGGATGGGCCAAAAGGGGCCCATGAATCCTTGTGTGGCTTCTGCCTCCGTAGCCTGCCTATAACTGCTGGAAGGTCAAAATATTTCTTTATTAAAAAGAAAAATTTCGAGTCACCCTAAAATCCTCCTCTTAATTATCACCATTTCTCTGAGGCACCTCCTACCACCCCTTTTCAACAAAATTACCTAGACCACAATAGTTCCAGGACAGCTCTCAGAAGTATAGTCAAGAGGTGTCGAGAACTGGAAGAGGTGTCGCTGATGCTCCAAACATCAGGGCAAGGAGCCCAGGAAGATTTTTGCTAATTTTGTGAGAAAAATAAAAGTCCTGGATTCTGTTCTTGGTTCCCAAACTGATTCATTGCAGTAGGACCTACAGGTTTTTAAAGAAGGTTGCCCAGTTCTGAGATGCGACTTGCTTGCTGTACACAAGGGCAAACTCCATCTCTTTAGAAGACACATTTCTCATCCTATGGTGGCTTACACACAGGACAGAAAGGTCACGACGGTAAGGGTAGATGAAACACTGCCCTCACTTCCTGTGTTCTCCCACCCTCCTTACACCCCGGAATCCCTGGCAACCTTCCCCATCCTGGTGCTGCCCTTCTTCCCTTCCCTTCCTTGCTGATGAATTCATTAGCACAGCGTCCTTTTCTGTGTTCTCAAGTTGGCAAAGCTATCTCAGGCAGTTAGTGGCAATGGCTGTGAATCTGTCACCATTAGCAGAGCGGTGAAGGCACCAACGATACAAAGTGGTTCTTGCTCCCTTTTCCAACTCCTCTTACACTCCTCTCCAATACGGTATAGGGGTTTAGGGAGTCCTGATTTTATTGGAGAGGAGTGTGTGTCCGAAGCTCCTGTGAGCACACTGCAGAGCAGAAACAATGCAAGAGGCAAGGAGCTTGGCCTTAAGTCCCCAGCATTCCCTGGGGGAAATATTTGCTGAGCTTTGTCCTTAGACTAGTAAAGGAAAGGGGGCAGGGCAGATAGATGTGCTAAGAGAAGGAGCCCTTGGATTTCTTGGAACAAGCTTCCCCTATATCCATGCTCTGCTCTGCCCAGGGGCCAGCAGCCCCCATCAAAGGTAGTGGTCCAGTCCTTTGCATCATCTCCTCTCCCTCTAATTACTCTTTACACACTCTGGCGCCAGGCCCTCCAACCAAATTACAATTGATTCTTCACTCCTCCTAGATCAATGCCATCGACCTGGAACAGAGAGGACAAATCCAAATTCAGCTTCTGGGAAGCAAAGAGCCCAAAGCAAAGCCCAGCCAAGAGGCCTGCCCCAACGCAGTACACATAACACACGTACGTATGCACTCACTTGCCTAAGAAATACATGGATGAATATGTGCACCAACAGCTCTGAACCTCCATGCACATGTTATCCACATGCAAACAGATGTATAGTTCAATATACACCATAAGCACCCTCATCTCTACATATATTTATGTGTATCCCAAAAGCACGCATGCATATATATTTATATATGTATATATGCATGCATATATATATATACTAAAAGCACACACATGTTGTTAACAGGAAGAAGGGGTACTTTGGGGGCCACAGGAAGCATGCTCTCTCCAAGTGATGCACAGAATTCAAGCACATTCTTGCTTTCTTCCCAGCTACCCCCATAGCTTCATGCTCAGGAGCACACACTATTTGTCGGTCATGGGTAGGATAAAACTCAACATATTGTGCCTACCTCTGAGAAGAACCTTTTCTGTAAATTGTGGGAGAATCTGGTCTTCCTCTTCTGGAATGGGCTTTGCTTGCTCATCTCTCTGTAGGTGTTGGGCACATGCCCAGCCATTCTCTACCAGGCAGAACCATTATAAATTCCCAGATAAGAGATCCTTGAAGAACACCTCAAATAGTTATAAACAAGCTGCAAATGGTACAGTACCCACTTGGGTCAATAACCACCCACCCACACCTACCCAGCACAAATATGGAACTCCAGTGTAGAGAAAAAGCAGGGTGGAAACCCACTCATTACTGTCCAGGAGTTTGCCTGTGGCCTCTGACTAAACTGCTCTAACCCTATGGTCAGTTTTGCTACTCCTCCACATACACACACAGCCTCCTCCAGTCAATGATCAAAGAAGCACAGAGAGTCATAAATGGAAAATCCCTTGGAGATTATTAAGTCCTTTCTGCTCACACACCCTCAATGTCTAGATTTCCTTAATGACCCTCTCCAAAAATAATTATCCATCCTAATGAACACAGACACCATGGCGGATGGTGATTTTTTTTTTTAATATTTGTTTGTGTGTGAGCTTGCCAGAATTCAGTCACCAAATGCGTGAAGGAGCTCACAGAAGCCAGAAGAGGGCACCAAATCCCCTGGAACTGGATATATACAAGGTTCTGAGTTACCATGTGGATGCTGGGAACTGAACTCCTTCTTCTGCAAGAACACTAAGCACTATTAACCACTGGGCCATCTCTCCAACCCCAAGAGAGGAGATGCTGTTAGTCCTCCGGAGGAGCAACTACAAAAATCTCTCAAAACAGAGTCAGCTTCCTTTGCCTGAGGTATACCAGTTGTCATGAAGGGGAGGGAGTCACTGTAATTCTAAACAGTGGGTCATCTTACTGAAACCACCTAAATAAAAGACCTTTTGTTTTGTTTTTCAAGCCAGGGTTTCTCTGTGTAGCTTTGGTGCCTGTCCTGGAACCTCAGACTTACAGAGACCCACCTGCCAATGCCTCCCAAGTGTTAGAATTAAAGGCGTGAGCTACCACCACCCAGCAAGAGAAGAGCTTTTTATTTTTATTTTTTTACACTACCCTGCTTTCCAAATGTGACTACATGCGGAGTGGAAGGTGTGTTAGGCAGGTGTTTGTAGCCTCCTGCGCATGGAAAGAAGATCTTGAAAAAGTTTGAGATGCCTTTCAGACTATGAAGAGCTTCCCGTTTACATCTCATCTCTGATTTTCCCTTTTGAGTTGTCTGAGTAACAGTAAGGAAATTCATGGGTCCCACTAGGCCTCTCCTCCCCTACCATAAAATATCAGGATTCCAGCAGATAATATGTTTGTGAAGAACATCCTCGGTGCTGGGTGGGCCCTAGGACAGCGGCTCTCAACCTGTGATTCGTGGCACCTTTGGGGGTTGCATATCAGATATCCTGCGTAGCAGATATTTATGTTACTGCTCACAATAGCAGCCAAACTGTAGTAATGAAGTAGCAAAAAAAGTCATCTTACGGTTGAGAGTCACCACAACATGAGGAACTGCTTTAAGGGTCACAGTCTGAGGAAAGTTGAGAACACACCTAAACCTCAGCTCCCACATAGAAAGTGAAGATCTTTGGCCTTGTAACCTCCATATGTGCCACTCAAATCATTTCTGGGGAATCCATCCCCAGCCTTCATTCACACAGAATTTTGCAACCCATCCTTGATAAGCCAAGGACCATCAAATGGCCTAACGGAAACTCTCATACCCTTCCAGGTGTAAGTACTTAGAATGAAGTTGTTTGCCATTCATTGGTCCTTCGCAGGCCAAAGCGATTGAGAGTTCTCCTGGATGACTCCATCCTCCACATGACATCGCCACTACTCTATCATATGTACATCAAAGCAATTGAGAGTTCTCCTGGATGACTCCATCCTCCACATGACATCGCCACTACTCTATCATATGTACATCAAAGCAATTGAGAGTTCTCCTGGATGACTCCATCCTCCACATGACATCGCCACTACTCTATCATATGTACATCAAAGCAATTGAGAGTTCTCCTGGATGACTCCATCCTCCACATGACATCGCCACTACTCTATCATATGTACATCAAAGCAATTGAGAGTTCTCCTGGATGACTCCATCCTCCACATGACATCGCCACTACTCTATCATATGTACATCAAAGCAATTGAGAGTTCTCCTGGATGACTCCATCCTCCACATGACATCGCCACTACTCTATCATATGTACATCAAAGCAATTGAGAGTTCTCCTGGATGACTCCATCCTCCACATGACATCGCCACTACTCTATCATATGTACATCAAGGCTGGAAGGCATTCCCAAGCCATCTGAAAGCCATATTTCTGGGTGTGAATTTGAGTCAACTAATTGCATCCACTCCCATGAGTTCTAGAGCAAGCAGGAGGTAGAGAAATGCTTCCGGCAGATTGGGCAGGTGATGGGGGCTTTCGGGGTCGGTGCAGTCTTTTAGGACAAAACAAGGCTCACTGTTTACTTTCTAAGTTTCAAAATAAGCTTATAGTGGCCTCTTGATCTGACTGCCTAACCCTTGAATTCTACGGTCTCTTCTCCCATCTTCATGTCTCCAGGAAAGGCTTCTCAAGGGCCAGTGGCAGGCAGGACCCCAGTGGCATGCTGAGTTACAGCTTCCCCAACCCTCTGCTGTGTTTGAGGTCATCCTTGTCATCTCAACCCTTGACCTACTTCCGCCCCAGGGATGGTGGTTTAAGTCTGACAATTCTGTATTAAACTCCCTTTTGCTAAAGCTACCTAGAGAAGAATCTTCTCCTTCACTGAACCTTGACATACAAGGTGCAAACTAAGTGAAGAACAGTTTGTGGTGTCAGCCCCACTCAGCAGATATTCAGTAAGTGCTAAACGTTGAACTGGGCGTTGTAGCTATAGTGACAGTACAGAGAAGTAGTCTCTGTTGCAGCAATTGATGTCCTCACATGGTTTGCAGAGGAAGATAGAGACAGAGGAGAAAGAGATAAACAGACAAAGAGAAGCACAAATACTGGAATCAACTGCAGATAGTCTCCCATTCGCCGTAGTTACATTTCTATAAATCTGTTGTAAAATAATAATAATACCACAAGTCAAAACTGCATCTGTCTCAGCATGGCAGTGCATTGTTACAATCCATGAACTCAGGAGGCTGAGAAGGAAGATTCTGAGTTCAAGGCCAATCTGGGACATATAACAAGACTGTCTCCAAAAAAAACTGCATTTAATACACATAGCCTACCAAGTTGTATAGCTTAGCCACACGTTGCAAACATGGGTCTATGCCCTTGTAATCAATGCAACTCCCAACATCTCAAAGCATCACTCTGCATACTGCTATCCTTAGAAAAGAGCAAAGTTCAAAATGCAAAATAGCATTGCTACCCACAGTGTATGGCTTTTGCATTTATCGTAAGATTGGGGGGAAAAGGCATACATTGGGGGGAAAAGTCCCCCACTGTTGTTGGGGACTGTCTGTACTTGTCTCTGGTCGGTTTTCCCAAATGAAGAACCAAAAGTAGGAGTTCATATGTCAGGGGCTCATTGTGGAATGAGGGGCGCTCTCAGGAAGCACTTACAGCGGTAAGGAAAGCAGGATGGAAAGGGAGAAGCAAGGAAGAATGAAGTTTTATCTAATGTCTTCATCCTGCTGTCCTTCAGATTTTTGAAGCATGAATGGCTCCACAGACTTGTCCCAAGCTGAAGAAAGGGTCTTTAATAACCTCAGCAGCCAGTCAAGGCTATGGGTCACTCGGGAGGCGTAAGTTCCTAGGCATTTCCCTCCGGGAATGCCACAGCTGTGAGCATCAGCACTGTTCTCCCGGAGACACTGGGGGAGGGGTAGAGGGACCCAGTAAAGAAGCCTGGGGGAGCCTGACTACGAGAAGTATAAAATAGCAAATGCACTACAGGATTGCTGGGGAGTGAGAACTGGACAGAATGGGGTCAACCGAAAGAGCAGACTCCTAATCTGGTTGCCTTTCTCCTCCATCAGCTGAGCGGGAGCTGAGAGTGAGCAGATTTCCATCAACATGCCGCATGGTCATAACAGAATTCATTATATATGCAGGTATTTGGGGATTAATAATAAGCTTATTAATTAAGCAACATATAGCTGTGTGGTGTTTTTTATTGTGTGTCACAGAGATGTTATTTAGGCGGCCATGAATTCTGAGCCATGCATGCGACCTATGAGCCACTGACAGGCCCATTATTGACACACAAGGGGGCATGGTAGAGAGAAGACATCTGAAGTTATGTTCACAGTGCATGATCACAGCATCCAAAAGGCCCAGGGCTGTGTCTATTTAGCATCTCCATGAGCCAGGAAGTGCCTGGCACCTTTGCTTTTCTTTCTTTTCTTTTCCTTTCTTTTCTTTCTTTGCCTCTCTGTTTATTTGTTTGTTGGGAGGGGAATTGAACTTAGGCCCTTGCATATGCTAGGCAAGAGCTCTACCTCTGCACTACCTTTCCAGCCTTCACTGTCTTTTTGAGCAGCCTATAAGGACTCCTTCTGCATCCCATTCTGGAAGGTAGCACTGTCCTCCCCCCCGAAGTCAGAGGTAGGCAGATAAAATGCTGTGCTGAAGCTCCCAGCAGGGCAGCCAGTGAAGATCCAGACCCAGAAGCCAAAGAGCAGGCTGATGGCCTTCAAGCAGACCTGAATGCCGTGCTCTCCAGCTAGGGAGAGCAGTACCACAGTGACCTGCTGCCTTGGATTATCTCTCCAGGGAAATGATGTCATGGTTATGTGCTGCCTGCCTTATTAGGAAACACCAATCTTGGGGTTCTTTTAAGACCAACTCTGAGGCAGAAGTTCTGCATCCCAGCTACCTCCTACCAGCATAGCCCCGAGACACTAGAGGCGTCACACAAGGAGAGCAGGCATCTGGGCCATCCTACAGAAGTCTTAACCTTTCTCTCCTCAGTTTCCATTCCTGTCATTTCCCACCATGCCAGGAACGAACAGGTGAAGATTCTTCTCAGAGTGGAATTGGGCCCACAAGAGCATCTCTTCTGACCAAGGAGAGCACCATAGAAACAGGGTCCAGAGAATCTGTCTGTTTGGGGGATACATTGGACCATATCAGCAAAAGCAAATGTCTGGTGCCATTGAACTTGGTCCTGGCAGGTGTCCCACTCCTGTCCTGAGAAGACAAGACACCAGTGGCTGCCTGTTCTCCTGGCTGACGTTATACATTGTCTGAATTTCCTGCATAAGCAACAGCTAAATTGGCTATTATTGACATGGTAACCACTGAGCTGGTTCATTAAGAAATGGTTATAAAAGAAAGAGGAGTATTCTCATAGGGTAGCCAGGAGGAGAAGGGAGGAGAGAATCCAGGGCAGCGGGTCACTGTGGTATTGTTCCTTTTGCTGGGAAAATGGGTCTCAGGTACCAGGGACTGGAGACACGGATGGCAGGAAGGCTGCCAAGAAGAGGGGAGGTGTATGGAGCAGATACAAGCAGGCATTCTGCCTGGCTCAAATGGTTGTCCCTGATAAAACTCAGGCTAAAATTCTGCCTTGATTCCCTCTCTTGTTCCTCGTGTGTTCCAGGGAGTTCCTTTGGGACAATACTCCTCACACAGGAAACACATCCTTGGCCCCACTCCAAAGACTTCAGAAGTGCTGCTTTAAAGCCTTGGTTACGTCTGGAGTCTGACAGAAATCAAGATGCCCATCCCCTTATCTCCAGAGAGTTACACATCCAGGATGCACACCGCCCCCTTTTCCTATGCATTAGTCATAGTTTGTTAGCATAGAAGATAATGCTGGCCCAAGACCAAAAGCCCTGCCTGCCTAAATCCTTGCACCATAACCACCACAAGCTGCATTCGGCCCTTGTATTGTTCCTGCAGACACATATGCAGACTTTCAATGCCAGGCCATGACATACTCTGAATGTTTGTGTTGCCAACATGCAATGGTCCCTGATGAGCAGGTCTTTTTCTGTTGGGACTGACTAGATGCAGGTGCCCTCTCATCCTTCTCTCCAGGTCTATACCCATCTGAGGCAAAAGAGGAGGAAATCCACACCTCAGTACCAGAAGAAAGCAGAACCATTTCTCTTTATCAAGCCCAGAGCCTAGAGCCCCTGGTATGAATCCATAGGTCAGGGCAAGTTAGCAGTAGGAAAGAAAAAAATCCTAGGCCACCAAATTCTCAAGGACAGATACCATGCATTAGTTCAAATCCTCCTTCCACTGCCCCATAGAAACCCATCTATGGTTCACACATTTGTGAAACCCATCTATGGTTCACACATTTGTGAAATGAGGAAAGAATATTGGGAGCAGGGAACTCTTGAGGCTTCCTTGAAGAACAGAGCTGGGTCAAGTCGGGTCACTGGACTGTGCAACATCCCACCACATAAATATAGTAGGCTGCCTGGATTCTCCACCTTCAGGTCCCCTTTCTCTCACCTGAGCTAGCAATGAAAGAGGGCCAAATTGCTGCTGCCGTGGGAGGCTGCAAATGGTGTTTCCTGTGGGGATTATTCTCAGACTAATGTTGTATGAACATTGCTCTGCCTGGTGATTACTATATTATTATATATTAATCATAGGCTAATGATACACACTCACCCTCTTTCTCTCCTTAGTCTGCATGAGTCTCCACCTAGATCTTGCTGCACCTGCTTGTTCTCCTTATACCTATACCCAGTCCACTCTCAGGGAGCACCCCAGTCTTCAGCGGCTCTTTTACATAAGAGGGTCATTGTCTTGTGTCCAAGAACAGGATATAGAGTCCTTCAGACTGATGAGGACAAATCCTTGACATATATTCATCTTTTTCATCATCCTCAGACGGCGAGGTCTAGGAAGTAGAATGAAGTCCAGAAGGTTGGCGGGGGTAGGGGGTGAAGGGGTGGGGGGTGGGGGTTGAGGGGAGCATTTGTGGAGAGAGGGTAAGACGATCTCAAGTTTCAGTCCTCCATAGCAAGTTCCAGACTAGCTTAGGCTCTATGAGATCCTGTACAAAAAGGGAGGTGAGGACAACATTTGCTGAACTATGTTCACAGCAGCATTATGCATAATAGCCAGAACCTGTAAACAAACTAGATGCCCCTCAACCAAAGAACAGATAAAGAAAATGTGGTACATTTACACAATGGAGTACTACTCAGCAATAAAACACTACATCTTGAAGTTTGCGGGCAAATGGATGGAAGTAGAAAAAAAACATCCTGAGTGAGGTAACCCAGATCCAGAAAGAGAAATATGGTATGTTCTCACTCATACGTGAATATTAGATATAAAGCAAAGGATAACCAGCCTACAGTTCACAACCCCAGAGAAGCTAAGTAACAAAGAGGACCCAAAGAGAGACATACATGGATCCGCCTAGGGAGGGGAAATAGACATAATAGCCTAAAACCTTCATCTGATAACTGATGGAAGCAGAGGCAGAGATGCAGATGCAGAGTGGCTAGCTGTGGAACTAACCACTGACAGAACTCCCGGAGTCCGGACAAAGTCAGGGAGAGGTGATAACATGAGCAAAGGGGTCAAGTTCATGATGGGGAAACCCACAGAAAAACTGACCCAAAACTAGTGGGAGCTCACTGTCTCTGGACAGACAACCAGGAAACCTGCATAAGACTGATCTCACCCCAGCAAAAGCAGGTGACAATGGGTGACTTGGGCAGTTTGTGGGGCCACTGGCAGTGGAAGCAGAAGCAATCTCTAATGAATGATTTGGCTTTTTGGAGCCCATTTCCTATGAAGAGAAATCTTGCTCAGCCTAGACACGAGGGGGAGGGTCTTAGTTCTGCCTCAATGTGTGGATGTGACAGAATTCATTGACTCCCCATGAGAGACCTTACCTTCTCTGAGAAGCAGATGGGGTGGGGGTGAGGGGAAGGTGGGAAAGTGGGAAGGTAGGGAGGAGGAACTGGGATTAGTATGTTAAAAAAGGAGAGATGGGAAAAAAACATCCAGAATAAACAGGAAATAATTTTGGTGGTGTTCAAAAAAGGAAAGTAAAGCTCACACAATGGTCATCATTGGCTTGTTAAATCATACAGCCTGATTTAGCGTGACCCAGGGTCAGGTACTTATTCACTTAACACTGTTGAGTCTTTTCTTGGCAAACACTATGTCAGAGAAGATGCACAAAGCAGACAAAGTCTCTACCTTCATCAAACTTTACTCCCAATGGAGGCTTAGCATCAGGCTTCAGGGTAACAAAACTAAAGGCAAGATCTGAACCCTGGTGGGGAATTTCTGAAAAGGAGAAAGCAGCGGCCCTGAGAGAGACAACTCTTCCCTGATCCTAAGGGAGGGTCTCATGGCAAAGGCATAGAGATGAACTCAGCGCAACTGGGCAGAGAAGAGCGTGCATTGCAGAGGGGCTCACAGAGTGTGTCTGGGTGTGTCTGCATCTGCGCAAAGATTCAAACCCTCGTCTGTCGTCTGTTTTGCCCTTGAAGGCCTGAACCTTTTTTTTTTTTTCAAGATCTCATCTATGCCACAAATCTACAGTCCAACCAAGGCATAGAAAATGCCCCTATATGTGGTGTATATAAATCCTGTGCTTATGTGACCAGATGAAGCAGATGTTGGTGATGAAGATGCTGGAGATAAGAGGCTTTGAAGCAGGAGAACGGGTCACCAGTCATATACTGAGCTCAGGCCATGCCAGTTTATCTGCAAGATGTACGAACAGCAAGATTTTGTCTGCCCTACTCACCTTTCTGTCCTCAGCCAAGCAATCCACAATGTGGCCACTGGCGTAGCTGGCTTTTAAGGAGTCTCCCCTTCCCCAGGGCTAAGCAACCGTGAAGGATGGAGTATAACTCACAGTACTATATCACAAAGGCATCATGACTTCTGCCTTGTCTCCTGGGCTGCTCGTTTGAGGAAAAGTCATTGACATGTCACGAAGACACTAGAGTAGACTAGTAGGGTCTGTGCACTTAGGGACTGAGAGTACCACCAAAAGTCAGAGCCAATCATCAGCATATGAATGGCTTATGTTAGGAGCCATGACCCAGCCATATGAGCACACAATGCTGAAAACAGCATCCCTAGCTCCAGTCAGGCTTTTAGATGATGGCAGTCCAGGCTGACATCTGATTACAGTGGCATGAGGCACCCCCAGCCCAAGGCTGTCTGCTGTCACCACTCCTGAATTTCTGATCCATAGATAAAACAAAGTAATAAATGGTATGGTTGTTTGAAAGGAGAGCAATGGAACTGTAGTTTTAAACTACCAGGTTTGAGATAATATGTTATACAGCAGAGATAACTAATACATGTACCTAGAAATAATAGTTTCTAGAACACAAGATATGTTCAGAAAATGTTGGATGGATGGTGAATGAATAGGATTTCTGGCAGGACTATGCATCAAATGTTCTGACTACTGATGAGAAAAAGAGCATGACCATAGCCAGGCTCAAAACAATACTCAAAACCTAGAAGGAGCCGGGCGGTGGTGGCGCACGCTTTTAATCCCAGCACTCGGGAGGCAGAGGCAGGCGGATCTCTCTGAGTTCGAGGCCAGCCTGGTCTACAAGAGCTAGGTCCAGGACAGGCTCTAACAAAGCTGCAGAGAAACCCTGTTTTGAAAAACCAAAAAGAAAAAAAGAAAAAAAGAAAAAAAAAAAAAACCTAGAAGGAAACCAAACCTAACCTAAAAACTCAGTATTCAAGAAATGTCATTTACGGGAGGCAGAGGCAGGCGGATCTCTGTGAGTTCGAGACCAGCCTGGTCTACAAGAGCTAGTTCCAGGACAGGCTCCAAAGCCACAGAGAAACCCTGTCTCGAAAAACCAAAAAAAAAAAAAAAAAAAAGAAATGTCATTTATTCATTCAATAATTGTGTATGAAGTATTAGTGAGGGCTCACTAGACAAATAAACTAAGTAAGTGTGTGTGTGTGCACGCATGTGTGAGTGTGTGTGTGTGCGTGTTTGTGTAAGGGGGGATGAAAAAGGAAAAGAGGAAAGAAAAGAGGAGAGATTCATTGGTTGGTTGACTGATTTTTAAGGAACTAGCTCACGCAGTCCAAACAGCAAGTACAAAGTCTGCAGCACGGATTAAGTAACTTGAGACCCAGGGAAGACACCATGCTATAACTCAGCGCTGACAGAAGAATCCCCTATTTTGAAGGGACAAATAAATCTTTTTTCCTCTTTTTTTTTTTAATGGCAGCGTCTCTCTACATAGCGTTCGTTGTCCTGGAACTCACTTTGTAGGCCAGTGTGGCCTTGAACTCCCACTGATCCACCTATTTCGGCCTCCAAAGTCAAGAGCTGTGATTGAAAGAGTGGGCACCATGCCCACTTGTCTTTTATAGTCTTAAAACACCCACTTGGTTATATGAGACCCACATCATGGAGATTACTACAGTTTGGGTATTGAATGTCTCCAAAAAGCCCATGTATTGAAGACTTGGTCTTCAGTTTGTGGCAATATGAAATACAGTAGAAAGTGTTGGAGTCTTAAGGTTTCTGAAAGTCTTAAGGGGTCTGGAAGGAATGTGTGTCATTGAGAGCACACCCGTGGAGAGATATATGGATCCCATCCTTTTCATCCCTTTATTCTTCCTAGTAGCCACAAGATGAGCCACCTCCTCCATGATACCTTCCTGTCATGAAGCACTGTATTGCCACAAGCCCAAGGCAACAAGACCAAATGAGCCCAGTCTGAAAGCAATGGGGGTTTCAGAGCCAATGTAAATATGTCCTATTTTTACGTTGATTATCTTGAGTATTTTGTCGCAGCGATGGAAAGCTGACTAACACAGAGAGTAACAGCTTCACCCAAAACCTACTCGTTGAAATCTCAATCTTGTCAAAAAAATAGCTTATAGGTAACATCTATTTTAGTTCTTGATCAAAATCTAGGCACTGTGGCTTATCCAAGTTCCTACACAAAATCAGCTGTTTAAATGTCATTGATCAATCGCAGACATTGAGATTCCAAAGTGAAAAAAAAAAGGTTCTTGGAAGCCTTTGATCTACTAGAGCGTCTATAGTCTAGGTGAGGGGAAATAATCACAACCAAATACGTATGTAGTATACTGGTAGTTCCTAGGAGGAGATAAAATACAAATCAGGCAAAAATAAAAGAAAGTAACAAAGGCTGGAGAGACGCTTTAAGTAGGATAAAACATTCATCATACAAATGCAACAGCCTGAGTTCAAATCCCCAGAACCCACGTAAATCCAGGAGCAATGGTATACATCTGTAATACCAGGTCTCTGGTGGAGAGATGGGAGGTGGAGACAGGAGAATGCCTGGAAATCACATCTATCTTGGTGATGCATTGCAAACAAGGAGGGACACTGCTTCAAACAAGGTAGAAGGTAAAGACTGGAACCGAAGGTTGTCCTCTAACTGCCACATGCGAGCCACAGCACACATGTTTCTTTTGGGTACATTCAAGATCCAAACTGTTACTCTTTCCTTAATGAAAGCTGGTCTCATATCTCCTCCAAAGAAGAAGGAATTCTGCTGACAGACTCAGTCTGTAGCATCAGATCTTCCCTAGGTCTCCAGTTTGTGCTGGAGACTTTGAAGTTATTCTTTCAACAGCATAAGCCAGTGTGTCTGTAAACATGCACAACACACACACACACACACACACACACACACACACACACACACACACACTACAACAATGAAAAGACAAAAAAAATGAAAGCCACTATTTTATATAAGTTGGCTGGTAGGAGATTGAAAAGATAGCAGCTGTGGAGCAGAAAGCTGAATGTATCAAAGAAGAAAGTTACATGAATATCCCAGGGAGAAACTGTTGAGGCCTCACAAGTAACAGGTGCACAGACTGTTTGCCAGACGGTCAGGGCTCTAACATTCCTTCCAGGCCGTCCCATTCCTCATTAGAGCATCATCCCTTCCGGGAAGTTTTCCTTCTACCTTTTCCAACCCCATCCTCAGCCCTCTAAAGACTTCATAAACAAAAGCCAGGTGGGAAATCTATCTTCAAGGTACTTTTTTGGGGGCCACACAAATCTCATCTCTGTAAGCAGGTGAACCCAGAAGGAAGGTCTGGCAGCATCCATAGCACAGTTAATTTTTCAGAAATGCAAAAAGCTCAGAAAGGTCCATCTCTACTGCCAAGAGTGAAGGGTCTTCATACAGATTTGAGTGGTGAGAGAAAGAACTACAATGGGGAATCAGGGACAGCATTTTCAGAACTTCCAGTGTAGGACAATGCATTCATTGCCTGATAAAAACTATGAAACTTCTTGCCTCCACCACAAACCTTCCTCTGCCCCTAAGAGTCCAAAATGGGTTGGCAACTCAGAGTGGGGAAGGCAAAGGGTTGCCTGACTACTCACAGCCTCAGAAAACGGGCCAAGAGCTCCCATCCTGAAGTTCCCAATACTGCACTGTGACCCCAGTCTGTATTTGGAACCAATGGAGTTGACTGTTGGAAACAGAAAGCTTTGAGGGTCTTCTAGAAGCCAGTCTCTGAGAAATATGAGGCTAAGGTGGGTTTCAGAAGCCCACACCAGGCCCAGTCTTTTCCTCTCTTCAGACTCTGACTTCTGGATCAAGACATAAGCTCTCGGCTACTGCACCAGCACCATGCTCGCCTGCCTGTTGCCATGATCCCCACCATGATGATCATGGACTCACCCTCTGAAACTGTAAGCAAGATACCAACGAAATGCTTTCTTTTATATGTTGCCTTGGTCACAGTGTCTCTTCACAGCAATAAAAAGTAATTAAGATAGAGAGTTGGGGATGGCGCACAGGTGAGCCAGCACAGTAGGATGCATAATGTATGTTCCAAAGACAGTACCCAGTACTGGCCAGAGAGTGAGCCATGGTGAGGAAACTGGCTTCAAATGAGGCTGGGAATTGGGCTCAAGCTTCCATTCTGATGACTGGATAGAGAAGCTTGCATCTCATTCCATAAATAATTTTTAAACTTGAAAGACTTGTTTTCCTCTTCAGGGCAGGCTTTTAAGTAGCCCAGACTGACCTTGAACTCTTGATCCTCCTGCCTCCCCTTCTCAAGTGCTAGGATTACAGACAATTAGCCTCAGACTGTTGGAAACAAAAAGCTTGGAGGGTTAATTTATGTTTAGATAACATGTACTGATACGAACATCTAGTATGAGTCAGCTAAAACATGACTAACACTGGACAGCCCAAGGTGCTGTGAGTCAGCACAAATGGCTGACACTAGCTGTCCAGGGGATGCCAAAACCAAATAGTATTGCAATCTGTAATATAACTATTCCTAGAAGAACATCACTTTTGTGTGGATTCTGTATAACATGGCTTTGAGGTCAGAAACCAGAGTCCTGAGTCTTCACCAGCCTGCCTGTATGTGTTTGTCTATAGGCTTGTGTGCTGATCTGCATGTGTGCCTGTGCCTTGGGTCCAAGTGTGCCATTGTGTGCATTGGTGCCTGCTGGTGGCTCCCTGCCTAATGGCCTCTGCCCAAAGAGAATAAAGTATTTCTCATCTGCCTGTGACTCCTTGAAATCTCCTCCCTCCACCCCCGGCCTCTCACCTTCCTCCTCCTTTCCTGGCTCTGGAGCTTAGACCTCACACATGCTGTGCTTTAAAAATTCATAAGCAGGGTCATATACCTAAGAATTCTGAGAAAAGCAATGCTGGCATCAGCAGGTGTAATGGTCAGTCTTCAGTATCAACCTGACTAGGTTTGGAATCACCATGGAAACGCACCTTTGAATTCTACCGAGAAGGGAAGATCCACCATGCATATGCACCATCTCATGAGGTGGATTCTGGGAGGAAATAAAAAGAAGAAGGAAATGATCTAAGGACCACCATTCCCCTCTCTTACTTTCCTGTCTGGCTACAAGGCAAACAGCTGCCTTTACACCCTTGCCGCTATGATTTTCCCACCGTGATGCACTGTACCTCCTAACTGGGACCCAAACTTCACCCTTCCTTCCATAAGCTGTTTTTTGTCTGAATTTTTTTCCCTAACAACAATAAAAGCAGCTAATACAGCACAGTATGGGGTGAGGGTAGCTGGTAGCAGAGAAACACTATGAGGGGAAGCTTATAAATTAGGAGTCCAGATCAATGGTCCAGTTGCTCACAGAGGCAACGCAGCAAAGCCTGGGGGATGAGAGTGCAGATAGGAGCTAAGTTTCCGGTGAGGTGGGTGGAGTCAGGGTGGGTGTGGAGGTAGAGAGCTCAGGCATCCCTCTGACTCAGGGGATGGAAGGAGCATGTTTGGAGGGGGAAGCTCGTAAGTCATGGGAAGGCAGTGGCTCTGCTGGTCTCATCCTCACGGTTCACAGTGTGCCACACAGAAGACACGTGATGGTGTCTGTGGACCACGTGATCAGAATAAGAGATGCGAAGTGCTTGTTAAGGTTTGGATATGAGGTATGCCCCACACACGCTATTTTCATGTGTGAAAGGTTTGGCTCCCAGCTGTTGGATCAATTATTGAGAGGTGACTGGATCATGAGGGCTCTGACTTCACCAATGGGTCAATCTATTGACGGGTTTATGGTCTGGTGGCATTATTAGGAGATAACAGAGATTGATACCTGCCTTAAGGAAGCAGGTCGCTGGCTCTGTGCCTTCCAAAGGTATCTTATTCCTGGTCCTTTCTCATCTCCCTCTTCCCGCTTCCTGATCGTCGTGAGGTCAACAGCTGGGCTTCACCACGCCGTTTTACCATCATCTTCTGCCTCACCACAGGCCCAGAAACAATACAGCCAAATAACCATGATCTAAGACCATGAACAAAAGAAATCTTTCTTTCTGAGTGTTATTGGTGTCTTGTATTGTCACTGTCTCTCAAAGCTGACTAACACAGTGGCAGAGAAGGAAAAGTAATGGGGACCAATGTGTTGCCCTGCTGCAGGTAAGAGCACAATGTCCCGTGGTTTGCCCTGCTAGTGGCTGCAGCATTTTCCCGAACACAAAGAAAGAACTAACAGCTGACAGGATGCCTGGCACCGAAGAGGAAAATGGGTAGTTGTAGGGGTCTTGTCATTTATGCCTGCTCTGTCTTGCTTTCCAGCTAAATGGAAGGTGGGGGCCCAGCGATGAGAGGGTGAGAAGGGCAGACCCTACAGGGGATGAGGGCTGTCAGGAGTCAGCCGCTGAGCACCAAGAGCAGGACAGCGAGCGGGCTGAAATCTATTAGCAGCAGGAAATCCATAACTGGGTATGAGGCCAAGAAAGGAGATTTGCAAGGAAAATTGTATTCGGAGCATATTTCCTTCTTATCCCAATAAATGGTCTGCAGTGTAGGGTTGCTGTGGGAGAAACCTGCTGTCCTTTCCCAATCACACAGACCCCATGTGTCATATCTGCCGTGTGCATATAAGGAGAAATATATCCAACACTCCCATCCAGAGCGCAGGGTCTCACACTCTCGGGTGTGGAGGAGTGAGTCCTCAGGACAGCTCTCTCTTCAGAGGGGCCAGTTTTCCTCCCGATGACCTCCTGGGATGTTTGATTCTGGACAAAGTTAGCATCTTCCTTTTAAAAAGATTTTTTTTTTTAATTTTCTTATTACCGTCTATTCATTCTACAAAATAATAGATTTAACCGCGACAGCATTATGAAGGATTTGGTCATATTCACCCCTCCTCGTTATCCTTTCTTGCCCCCTCGCACTGATCCTCATCTCCTTCTTTTTGTTTTCAAATATAGGCTCTGCGTATGATAGAAAATATGTAATATTTGTCTGAGCCTGGCTTCTTTTCAGTTTTCATGTTGCTCTCCATCCAGCCCCATCCATTTTCCTGTAAATGACACCATTTCATTCTTCTCTGGGATGTGTGAAGCTCTGTGGCAGCATATATATACCACGTTGTGTGTGTCTGTGTGTGTGTGTTATATGTGTGCATGAGTGTGACTTGTGTGTGCACGTGTGTGACTGCCCAGTCACACACACGCACACCAGCAGAGGCCAGAAGAGGGTGTCTTGTCCTCCTCCGTCACTCTCTTCCTTGTTCCTTTGAGGCAAGGTCTCTAGCTTAAGCTGAAACTCGTTTATTTTTGGCTAGCCTGGCAGCCGGCAAGCCCCAGCTACCTTCCTGTCTGCGTTTTCCTCAGAGTGGGGATTGCAGGTGTGCACAGGATCACAAGCAGCCTTCACCTGAGAGCCGGGCTCCCCATCCTCACGCTTGCACAGCATCTCCAGCCTTCACGTTTTTGCTCCCATTCAACTGTTGAAGGTTATCGAGGTTGATGCTCTACTTTAGTCGTTATGAAGAGTGTTGCAGTAAACACAATGAACCGTGTCTCTGTGGTATCCTGAACTACATTCCTTTGGGTAGGCACCCATGAATGTTGTATCTGGATCATAGGGCAGTTCTATTTCTAGTTTTTTGAGAAATCCCCTATGATTCCCATAGCGGGTTATATTAATTTACATTCCCATCACCAGTGCAGAAGGGCTTCTATTCCACCTCATCCTTCAGCATTAGATTTCTTGATAGCAGCCATTTTGTCCTG
Source organism: Arvicola amphibius (assembly GCF_903992535.2). Taxonomy (NCBI): domain Eukaryota; kingdom Metazoa; phylum Chordata; class Mammalia; order Rodentia; family Cricetidae; genus Arvicola; species Arvicola amphibius. Next base: position 95,666,533 of record NC_052049.1, on the reverse strand, counting down.
GGTGAGAAGAATTTTAATTACAAGATTTTTATTAATTTTTGAAGGTACATTTTACATTGGATTTTTAAAATTATACAGCAAAATTAACTATTCTTTTCTTTTCTCTCTAGTTCTCTATTCATTTTGCACCTACAGGGTCATGGAAGTCCCCTAAGATCAGAATATACAAGAGTTCCACCAAAAAAAAAAAATTCTTCTAATGTAGTCTAAATTCTACTCCTACTGTATCCTCAAGCCCTACACAATCCGTAAGTCCCCATCCCGCTGACTTGTTTACCATCCGAATAATTCTCTCTTTTTCAGAATAGAAAATAAGTGGTATTCTGTATCTGTGGTCTTTTGAAACTGGCTTCATCCCCCCAAGTAGTTGCCTTTCTCGCTAGTGCCCACCACAAAAGTCCGCAGTATCCTGTGCTGGTCATGGACCTCAGCTTTCTCTGCTGCTCCTTTGACCCATCTCGCACATCCTAGGTTTCTTGGATCAGTGCCCCTCTCCCCTGTAGGTTTGGATTTTTCCTCTTCTTGCTTAAATTAGTGTTTATGGAGCACTTTCCTTACACTGGACACCAATTTCATGACTGAAGATGCACATTTGAACAAAGCAGACGGTGAGCATTTGTGAAGCTTCAAGTCTAGGAGGAGGAGGGAGGCACTCTACAGTACGCACATAGCGTGTCATATTAGAAGGTCAAAGAGCGGGGAGAGAAGGGTATGGGACAGGTCTGTGGTTTGGAAATGGAGCAGCAGGTTAAAGTTTCATAGAGAAGGGGATGTTAAAGAAAACCCTCATAGAAGAGCACGCGACCACGGTTGGGACTCAAAGGAAGAACAGCCCACCTGGTCTTTGCTGGAGAAAAGTAAACAAAATGAAGCACTGGGCACTTGTCAGCATAGGTGACCCCACCAAGACACTGTGCCTTCCCCATTCTCTCGTTGCTGCAGAGAATTCAGGATCATTGTCTCTTACTTGCCTCTCAGTGGAGGCCCGGATGAGGATGCAGGCTGGAATGCACAGACTGAAGAGACGGGTCCACCAAGGCCTCCAGGAGCTCTTTCCTAAAGGCCTCCTAGAGTCAAGCAGAAGGCACTAAGCTTCTCCTGTCCCACAGGCAAGGCTGCCAAATGTCATTAGCATTTACAAAAGTGGAATTAATCTTCTCTTGGTAATCTGGTGGTTACTGATTTTTATTTTTAACTCTTATTTCACACAGATAAATAGCGTCTGCAGCAGCATAGATGTCCCCAGGGGTGGAGAGGAAGTAGGGGGCAGGACATTCAAACAGGATCAAGAGTCTCCCCTGTCTCCACCAGCAGATTCCAGAAGCAGAATAAGAAGTGAGACAGAGCCGAGACATTCATCCAATCATGAGCAGGGAGGACCCCTAAAAAAAAACGGCAGAGAAACCTGAACCCCAACACCCCAATTAGACCCATCTGCAGCTGGTGGAAAGAACTCTGATTCATCTTAATCACATGCAAGTTAAAAATAAACATCAATAACCAGCAGCATGGAGGAAGGAGTGACATTTTGAAATGCAAATGAACTAGGAAGTCCCCAAGCCAGACAGGAAGACTCACTAATCCCAGTGCCCTGTGGTATGCATGGCCTGCAGACAATTTTTAGATCACACCCAGACCCCACACCTCTTGGGACCAGGTACGTAATGGCAGCTGCTCATTTTCCAGACCAGGAACTGCGATGGTTTATTACATGTGGGGCCTCTACAGCTAGCAAGGCTTTCAAGGACAGATTCGGACACTGGGAATGGAACACAGGAGTTTAAATGGATCACTTCTCACCACCTGAACCTCAGTGAGGGGACATGATGAAGGCACATCAACACTGAGTGACACCTGGCACACAGTATTGCTCAGCTAGTGAGTGGTTTTCTGGTATTCACTTTCTATTTTCCTCGGAATACAGACTCCAATATTGACATCAATTAATCCAAATCACAGAAGGTACAATTCTCGGTTAAACATCAAGTAGGATAAGTTTAGCACACTATATAATAGGCATATTGTCTGCTTCTTTCTTCCAAATCAAAACAGTCTCTCCTGGAGGGAGGGGTTTGGACGCACGTGGGATCCAGGAAGCCAATGAAGCTTACAAGATCCATTGTTGATTCACACCGCCCTCCCCACACCCCACATTACCAAAGCAGTAAACTGTTGCTGGGGAGGAAGTTTTGCAGGGGAGCTGCCTGCAAGTTGAGCTGGGAGCAGGAATGCAGTTTTTATGAGATCACCATTTTGAGGTCGGCCCTTTCCAGGATGCAGGCACCTATGAAATGCTCATGTTCCTAAAAGTAACCCCAATAAATTTATTAGTTCACCAACTACGCTTGGGCAGGAAGATTTCCTTGGTCTGTCATCAGTCCCCTATCTGGGGGGACTAGTTGTTTGTGTTCATGTCACCCCAGAAGAAGGCACACAGCAGTCATCAAGGTATATATGAGAGCCTTATATACAGCTGTACATTAGCTAATCTAGAACCTCATAATACAAGGTTGAGCGCATACAATTATAACAGGGTAAAGATCATCTCCCCTTGCCTAGTGATGTAGCTGTCATAATGTCATGTGCAAGATATTCCTCACACACTTAGGATGTTCGTGCATAGCCAGCTGTAGAAAATCCAAGCGTGAGACTGAAAGCGGTGACCTACACCTGTAATCCCAGCACACAGGTGGCTGAGGCAGGAGAATCCAGAGTTCATGGCTAGCCTGGGCTTCATTGTAGGACCTTATCTGAGAAAACAGAATAAAACAAAACCGTGTAACACACACACACACAATTGTTTGTAGCATGTAACGCTCAACAATGATAATATACAGCTATGTTTCTGGCTTAGGTATTTACTTACTATACTTTGTGTATTTTTTGGTGGGAGGGTATGTATGTACAAACATGTTGTGGTGAGCTGTGTGTGTGTGCATGTGCACAAGTGCAGAGGTCAAAGGTAGATACCAGAGGTTATCTTCTATTTCTCTCTACCTCCATCTCTTCTCTTGTTTCTTTCTTTCTTCCTTCCTCTCTCTTCCTTTCTTTCTTCCTCTCTTTCTTCCTTCCTCTCTTTCTTTCTTCCTTCCTTTCTTTCTTTCTTCCTTCCTTTCTTTCTTTCTTTCTTTCTTTCTTTCTTTCTTTCTTGGCAGAGCCTCTCACTGAAACTGAAGCTCATCTACTTGACAAGACTAGCTGGCCAGCAAGCCCCTGTCTCTGCTCCCACAGCAACGCTGTCACAGGCATGCACCACCATGCCTGGCTTTCTACACGGGTGCTAGGGATTCGAACTCATGTCTTCATACTTCTCTAACAAGCACTTTACCAACTGAGCCTTCTCCCTAGCTCCCCTGTGTTATACTTCCCATTGTTATTTTTTAAAATTTCACAGTAAAATGTTATATACCAGCATCATCCTCATGAACCTCATGCTTACTGTCTCTTATGATTGTATCAGGAGCCCATGCTAGTAACTGATGCCATCTAGTTGTGCCAGTGTGCTCAAGTGTGCAAAATGACAGAATTATTTAACAGCACAGCTGTTCCCATCAGTAAGTGGTACATGGCCGTATATGAAATAATATACTCCAACTCCCATTTACACGGATCTTAAAACTCGAGTAGGGGTTTTTATAAATGATCCATTGATTAGCAAGTGGCCCCTGGAGACTGTGTGGACCACTTCCTGATAGACATTGCTGTCTTGCTTGTATCCTGTCCTGCTTGGAAGCAACCACAAATAAGAGAGGAAGAAGCTGCTGCCATAGACTAGGCATCTCCATCGACTGTTTAATCTTCACAGCTACCTCCAAGGATCATTGTTCTCATTGTCAGATGGACCAATCAGAACTCAGATAAGGTAGCTTGACCAGGCCTGGGAATTCTCAAGGCTTCTAACAAGGCACCAGTTCAGAACGTTCACTCCTGCTGGCTCACTGCACTCTGGAGTTCCCAAAGCGTCTTCTGATGGAGCTTAATCTTGCCAAGCCCTTCTGAGATCATAATACTTTCGTTAGCATAAAACCCCTGAGTTGCTTTCTTTTGTGTCCTCTCCACTTCAAGCTTGCCTTTCTCTGCTTAGCTCCTGAGCCTCGGGGCCTGACCACCTACCTAACATTGTCATTACCACAGCCAGCCAAGAACAGAGAAGCCATTGTCCACCAATGGGCTGGGTCACCCTTGGCCCAGAGGAGACCAGGCCAAACTTAAACTACAGAGAAACTTCATCATCTGGTTGCTGGTGTGGAGGAGTCAGATGCAGCAATTGGCTGATTAAGAAGGCCACATTAACCCCCAGTCAAAACAACTCCTTCAAACAAGCGTTGACAAAATTGTCACATTAGATGTATCTGAATGAAGTCAGCCGGGCAGCTGGCAGAGCACAATTCTGCATCATTTTGACAGCCTACATTACGAAGCTGCAGGCACTACTGGGAAATCCTCCAAACTAAGCCTAAATTACAGCCAGTACCACATATTCCAGCCGTGGTGGGGTGAGAGGCAACCAGGGGAAGCTTGGAGGGCAAATAACGAATGTTTTCCTCCTATCTCTTACTTCACTTCGAGTGGAGCAAGGTACTACTGCCTGGTGGGAACATAAAAATGGATGTTCATACAATTAGAAAGCCTTCATTATCTAGTCTGAGCCTTGCATTTCTCCAGGGCTGGAAATCTAGTAGCTTGGGAAATGTCTCAGACAGGGGCAGTAAGTCTGAATTCAAATCCCTCCTTCTGCTTCTAATGAGATCTTCCATCTTGGGGAACTTATTCCTCCTCCCTGGCCCTCTGCTTTCCTTCCTAAGGACCAAAGGACTATAGAAATGTTAAAAAGAAGAAGAGGAAGAGGAAGAAGGTTGAGGAGGAGAAGGGGGAGGGAGAAGAAGGAGAAGGAGGAGAAGAAGAACCTTAGAAATCCTCAAGCACAAATTAGTTAACAGGACTTTCCAGTCCTCGCAGGGAATTGAACTCTACTTCTGGGCTGTATATACTGGCTTACAGTGCTAGCTCCCATTGGCCCCTTTACTCACTGGCTTGCTTTTTTCCTACACATTAGCAACTAGGGAGAGAAGAAAGATGCTCTGGAAAGAACCCAGAGTGTCCATTAGGTGATTGTTATTATGTTGGTGCCTGCTACAATGATATAAGTCTGAAGTCTTAATAAAATTTAACATTTTCCAATTCGCTTTTGCTTAATTAGCATCATGAATATTCAAAGTCCTTATGCCCTTTTTTCATCCTTCCTCTCCAGTCTCTCCTCACACCGGCTGCTACATCAGACTGAGCTAGTGACACTCGTCAGGAGTGGGGGTTTGGAGACCTCCATGTGCAGAGGGCCCAAGGTGTCCTGTTCCCTGCTTCTCTTATACTTCCTGGAGCAAGAGGCTCAGGCTGTCAGATTTTTTCCGTCATCAAAAACGCAAGACACGCTGGTTTCCTTACTTGCCATGCAGTTTATGGGAATGCTCGGGAGGCAGAGACAGGAGGATCTCTGTTAGTTTAAGGCCAGCCTGGTCCACATAGCCATTTCCAGGCCAACCGAGGCTATAAGGAGGACACCCTTCTCAAATAAACAGACAAGACAAAAATAAAGCTGAATATGATAACTGAGGGAAAAAACCTTAAGTACCCCCTGATGAGTGGTGCATGCAATCAATCCACCTACTGCACAGAACAGGCTGTGTCACCAGCAATAGGCAGCTCCTTCCCCAGGGAAGTCTGCAAGCCTGAGGATTCCCAAAGAGAAACAGGATGGAGGTGGTACTGCTGCCCATTGCCAAGCCCTGTACCAACCCTTTTGACAGTGATGGTCTTGCAAGGACAGCTTACAAGGATGGGTCTCCCTCAGACGAAAAGGGGACTGAGACCCTACACCCTAGTCTGGGGAGAAGGAAGATGTTTCTGGGTGCGACTAACAGTGAGTAAGTGGATTCGGGAAGGTAGATGCCTCTCCAGTATGAGCAGGCCTCGACTGGGTCACTAAAGACATAACGGAACCCAAAGTAGAGGAACGTAAACTTAGCCTCTCCTGCCTGCCTGCCCAGGTTGGACCATTGCATCCCAACTCCTGCCTTTGGGCTGGGATTCACTCCCTGGTTTCCCAGATGGTTGTGTTTTGAGGAAAAACGCTTCCCTGAATCTCCAGCTAACAGCGGGCATTAGTGGAACTCCTGATGAGGCAAGCCCTCCTAACATATCTCTTCTTACACATTTCTCACACATTGTTTATGCTTCCTGAGGTCTCTGACAAAGCGACCCACGTCCATCCAGGGCTCAGGAAGTAAGAGTAAACTGATAGAAGACCGGCACTGAGCAGACCCTCAGGCTTTCAGCCGGTCTGAGCCAGTTTCCATCTACAGGACAAAGAGGGAGCAGGGGCTGGAGTCCATGAAGGAAAAGCCATCTGGACACATTTCATCCAGTTTCATTGTCAGAAACCCAAAGAATGTAACATGCCCATCAGTTTGGTAGTGATCAGTATTTCACAATTAATAGTTTCTTATGTGGCAAAATCTAAATATATATATACTTCTACTTACCGGTTATACTACAGTGAATCTGAGCTCAAAAGGAGATTTTGCTTTATAAAAGTCAGAGTACATTTTATCCTTTGAAAATTCTATTCTTTTGTCAGGCGGTGGTGATGCATGTCTTTAATACCAGCACTTGGGAAGCAGAGGTAGGTGGATCTCCATAAGTCTGAGGCAAGCTTGGTCTACAATGCAAGTTACAGGACAGAGAGGGCTATGCAAAGAAACCCTGTCTCAAAAACTAAAATAAAATATAAAATAAAATTCTTGCTTTAAAGGAGGACTATTTAGCTCATTGCTGAAAATTACTCAAAAATTGATGTTGAAGTCCATGTAGAAGCCTCTATAAACTGTGTTGTACATATATGCACACACATACGCACATGCAAATATGTATACACACATGTATTCCCCCCTTTCTTCTCTCAATTTCTCTCAAAGGCATGGTAAACCTTCCATTTTGAATCATGAGCCTTCACAAAATGGACTGTCATCATAACTCAGATACGACAGAGATTTTCTGCAACCTCTCCTTCTCAGTATTTAAAAGTGAAGCATTTATCGACCAGTAAACACTCTCCCGCAACCCCAAAGAGTCCGAAGTTAGTCATAACCCGATTGTGAGTACCTTTGAGATGAGTAGGAGGAAGGCGGGCCAATGCTATCTGAGCAGCCAGAGCGGCCTGAAGAGTAAACACCCAGCATATGATGCCTGGGAATCTAGAGAACCAGGAGGCCCATCTGTGATGAGAAAATCAGGAATACATGATGGGTTGAAGCAGAGGCTCAGAGGAGAGCGAGCGAGACCCTGGGATGGGAATAAGAGGGAAGAGCAGAGAAGAACTACCCTTCTCTGTCCCCAGGAAGCCCATGGGCTCATATGGTTGGCACAAATCAAACAGGATCCTGGCTTCAGTCTAGGCTTGACTCCAAAACCCCCAGAACATTGGTGCACTTAAAAGCATCTACAAAGGAAAATGAACTGGCATTCCCATCATTTTCAGAGACCCTGTTTTTGTTTTCTTGTTTGGTTGGTTGATTGTTTTGTTTTGGTTTTTGGACACAGTCCTGCTTTGTGGCCCAGATTTACCTCAATCTCACAATCTGCCTGCCTCAGTCTCTCGCATGCTGGGATTACTATCACGTGTTACCACACCTAATTTAACTGTTTTCTTGAAAGAAGATGAGCTATACTGCAAAGCTGCTGTCCTCAACTCTTTGCCTTGGTATTTCACCTCACCGCATCCACAGGTTGGACCTGTCTGCCCTGCTCTCTGGCCCCGAGAGCAGCCTTGTCCCTTCCACCTGTGTCTCCCCCAGGCCTTATCTTTTGCCTCCTGAAAATCCTAAGTACACAGTGACTACCTCCACAGTTGTATAATAAAACCACAGTGAATACCATGGAAACACTTGTCCATCCTCAAAGTGGTATTGTTCCCTTTGCAGTGAAACCCACCAGGGGTCTCCATTTCCTGGCATAGCAATAGGTCCTAGGAATTCCGGTGTGAACTATTCAGATCCTAGCTAATGGATTGCTTCAGGAAGAGATGCACAGACTACGGCCCACTTGACTTCATCAATAACAGACGGCCCAGGCAACCTAGCAGGAGAGCAGGCTCAGGCAGAAGCCTGCCGGGTCTCGAGGCAAAAGCTGAAGTGACAGGGATGTCTGCTTTGTGCGCCACTTCAGCCTCCCCACTGAGTCAAAGCCTGCCCCTGACTTGGTGACAGATTGTACCACTCCCAACCCACCGTCTGGCTGTCTCCCTGCCAGCACTGGGTCTTGGCTCCCTCTGAGTCACCCTGACCCCAGCTGCCACTCGCAGCAGGCTCTGTCAGCCACACCATCTCCTTGTTAAGTGACAGCTCTGCGGTCTTACTGTAGCCAGGCGGCACCCAGTGTCCTTGAGTTTCACCTGCCTGCAGTTCATGCTGTACTGTCCCACCTGCTATGGCTCTGTTCACCTTCAGTGGTTGGGTGTTCTCTACTGCAAGATCCCCACCAAGTGGGAACCCCAATTCACTCTACCCTCTTTTCTCACAGCCTTGAGGACAATTTCAGTGGACATCTCACCCTTTCCAAGTAGTTTCTCTCTTCTCTAGAATAGTAATCATGGCACCTACTTAGCTACCTGCAAGATAGCCATGGTCCCTGTTTGTGACAATTGTCAGCTTTGCAAAGAGAATAGAGCCTATAGATTCTAAGATAATGTTAGAATGTTATTCCCAAACTGGCCATCATAAAGCTGAGATGGAAGGAGTTTTGATAGTCAAGGACTGTCGTCTACCTTCCTCCAAGAGTTCAACAGAGTCACTCCCAGCTTACCCCAAAGCTCAACCCCACAGGAGGGACATTAAGGCCTCCCATAATCATGATGGTTAAATTTACACTTCAACTTGAATGACTTGGGGGTTAGTAGTGTGGCTTACAGGGTAAAATCGCTTGTAGCCCAACCATGACGACAGGGGCTCAGTCCCTGGAACTGACATGGTGGAAGGAAAGAACCTGCCTCTGTAAGCTGTCCTCTGATCTCCACACTTAACACTGTGGCACATGCACGTGCATACACACACACACACACACACACACACACACACACACACACTAAATCAATAAGTGTAATGATTTTTTTAAAAAAAAAAAAACTTGCATTTGGTCAAGCATTGTCCTTCATGAGTCTTGCAACGTCTCGAGCTGTTTTCTGTTTGAGCTGGCAGACTGGGTATAGAAGGCTGCATTCCCCAGTGTCATTAGCTTCCTCCAGAATGGACAAAGCAACCAGGCTGTCTCTCACTAAATAGAAAAGAATTCCTCCTGCCTGATTTTCTTCAAATCAAGACACAGGCTCTTTCCTGTGTTCACACTTGAAATGAAACAGCAGCCATTTCTGAGCCTCCGGCCTGTCCACCATTGACCATCAGATAGGAATTAATCCAATGGCTCTCCAGCTCACTGGCTGCAAATCTTTGGTTGTCTCATCCTGCAGAACTGCACCAACTCATCCTGTTAATAAATATGTTCACACACACACACACACACACACACACACAGACACACACACACACACACACACACACACACGGTATGTGAGAGTTTCTCAACTTAAGATAGGCTATGTCTCATAAAGTTATTGTAAGGTAAAAAGTAGTATGTTGAAAATACATTTAACACACCTAACCTGCTCCACACTGCAGCTCAGTAACAGTGCCTTCACAATTGTAGCCGACTAGGAGCTATCTCAAGAGAGTATTCTACTGCATGCCACTAGCCCTGGAAAAGATTAAAATCCAGAATTCTAAGCACAGTTCTACTAAATGCATACGGCTTTTGCACCATTATAAAGTCAAACCATGGAAGCTGTGACCATGTGGGGTTGAGTGTGTGTGTGTGTGTGTGTGTGGCCTGTAAGCATATACACACAGTGTTGGTTCTATTTCTCTAGAGAGCCATGACTAATACAGTGATTTTCCAGGGGTCCTCGTGAGGCAGTGTGTGGGAATGGAAATGGTTATGGGGATTTTTCTTGGTTGTCAGGATGAATTGGGAGAGGAGGTGCTAGTAACATTTAGTAGGCGAGGGCTGAAGACGCTTAAATGTTACCTAATATCCATGCCTGTCTCACCCAAAATGCCAGCAGGGCTCCATTAAAATGGTGCGACTGGAGCCTCTGCCACCTTCTCCAAGTTCAGCCCTCCACTCTTGCCATGGCTCTACCAGGGCCACACTGCAATCCTGATCCCTTTTCTTTTTCTCCTGGAGTACTTGCTGCCTAGGGTTTTGCATTTACTGCTTAGGAAAGTCTTTCCCATCTCTCTGTCCCTAATGGTTAAGTTTGGCAGTTGGTTCTTTTTTGGCAATCAGATCTCAGGTCCAATAGCATCACCTGACCAGCTCACTTCAAAGTGGTCCTCCATCGCAGAATCAATTCATCCATCGCTTTTACCTTCTACAGAGCATCCAATTCTCCTGAAAAGGCATGTTCTTTGCTTTCTCCTTCATTATTAGAATGTAAACCCCATGAAGATCAGCATCATGTTGTCATTTCTGTATTCCCAGAGGAAACCCTTCGATTGTGCTTTAAACCTAAATCGAGGAGCTCTGTACTGTTCCTAGTGCTGTTCTGGGCATCAAAAATGCAAAGCTGAATAATCCCCACCCCCACTTTAGGGGAGAGGATAGCTCTAGGACACATTTATCAAAGTCATCTCAGGCCTGGCATTCCTGGGAAAGAGCAGAGGGCCTCTAAGGAGCATTCTATGACAGGCCCTGCCTCTGTCCTCATCAGTGCTAGAGGCCGCTCACCACCTCCAGCAGAAGCAGTTCACCATCTGCTCCTATGTCACCAGTTCTTTCCCCTGGGGCTGAATCCTGTCCCCCTTGGACCCTGCTTGTCTCCAGAACTCGGACTGATACTGTGCTGGTGTCCACAGCAGGCACCTGTCTCCTGACAGGACCCACTAGCCCAAGTCTGCCATGATTTTTTATTCCAGAGCAATTGGGTCTGCTCTACCTCTCAGTTCAACTAAACAGAGCATGCTCTCCAGCTCGCTCTCTTTCTCTCCTTCCCTCCCTCCCTCCCTCCCCTACCCCTCTCCACAAGCAAGGGTTCCAGAACCAGTCTGCCTTGTGCTCAGACTCTCTTAGCTTCGGATGGGCTGACCAGCCTCATCCCAGGATTTGGCATAAGAAGAGTGCTTCCAAAATGAACTGATGTTCAGCTTGATCCCAGACATCGTCTCCTTACTGGCTGTCCCAGTTTGCTCCTCTGTTGCTGTGAATAAAACACTAACCAGAAGCAACTTGGGGGAAAAGGTGCTCACAAGTTACAGTTCATCATAGAGGAAAACCAAGGCAGGAACTCAAGACAGGAACCTGGAGGCGCTCTTGCCTCCAGGGGAATGCTGCTTACTAGCTGAGTTTCCATGGCGCAGTGGGCTTTCCTGTACAATTCAGGACCACATAGCCAAGGGTAGCACGGCCCACAGTGGGCTAGATCCTCTCACATCAATCATAACAATGTCTCACAGACATACCCACCGGTCAATATGACAGAGGCAATTCCTCCACTGAAATCCCTTCTTTCTATGTGTTTCTAGTTTATGTCGAGTTAATAAAAACTAGCCAGCACAATGACTTTATCATCATCCCAGACTCTGGAGCTCAGCAGTAAGTCTTTTATCTGATGGCACATCTGGAAACTGGGTTCTACAGCTGTCTGCAGAGCACAGTGAAACCACAGAAGCCCAAGAAGAAAATACACTCAGAAATGTCAGTGACAGACCAACCAGGTCCACATGAAAGAACCCTTTTTGCTTCAGCCTGTGGCATCTACTCGTTGCTTTTATTTTCTACTTTATCTTTCTTTTGTTTTATATCATCTATCAGCACAGGGATTGAGCCTAGTGTTGTGCAGATGTTAAGCACATTGTCTACCACTGGGCCACATCACTCGCCCTTGTCTTTAATTCTGACATCATCTCCAGAAACTGTTTGTTTAAAAGGTGAATGCTATTATTAATAAGCAACTGTGTATGTGTGTGGGGGGTAAAGTCTCAGTATTGTCACGGCAGTGTCTCATGACTCAAAGAGATCAGACACGGGAGGAAATGGGACTATAGGGGAAAGGAAAGAGTGTTGGAAGCAAAGGTTGTTGTTTTAGAGTTGCAAGGCACACCTATATGATATTCTTTCCGGAAGAGAACACCCCAGGTGGGAAGGGTCTCCAGATGTTAGTCTCAGCTGATTGCCTTCTTAGGAAGCTGCATCCTTGCCCTGGCTCTCTCTGAGTGAGAGGAACACCATCATCCCTCCCCTTAGGGATGCTAATCTGATCATTAAACCCTGCAAAGTGTAAAAACTGTTGCTTTTGTCTTAGATTTGATGACAGGCAGCTGAAATTATTCAAAGAGAATTCTCAAAATAAAAGGGGCAAAAGGCACAGTGAGAAACCATAAACAGCCATCCTCAGTATCCATGGGGAACTGACTGCAAGAATCCTCTGGTGCCCAAAACCACCCATGCTCGAGCCTCTTCTATAAAAAGGTATGACATTTGGAGGTAACTAACCCAATGGTCTCTAAACACAACTACACACACACACACACACACACACACTATAAAAGCAGTTGTTACACCACATTGTTCAGAGAATAATGACAAGAGGAAAAAGTACATGTTCAATACAGGAGAAACTTTCTAGTTATAGATAGTTGAATCTGCAGGTACAGATGCAGGGGTTGACTGTATAACCATCTTCTACGGGTAGACATTGCTCTGCGTACTGAATAATTTATAGCTTTCTACAAGATTGTCAAGGGCTTAGAGAGATGGTTCAACAGTTAAGAGTACTTGTTCTTGCAGAAAATTCTGAGTCTATTCCCAGCACCCACGTGGTAGCTCACAACTGTCTATAACACCAGTTCCAAAGGAATTAATGCCCTATGCTGTCCTCTGTGGGCAGCAGGCACACAGATATAAAATTGAGCAAAACAAACATATACATAAAATATCTAAATACATCTAAATGTTTTAAAGTTGTCAAACTCCTGTTGTTTTATTATGTTATGATGTAATTTACAGGTGCAAATCAGTATACCCTAATAATACAAGTAAATTACACTGTAGATTATAGCTACATTTTCTAATACATATGCTTTTATTTGATTTACACGTTTTCATTTTGTTCATTTTAACATGTATTTATTTTTATTTTGTGTGTATATATGTGTGTGTGCATGTATATGTATGTATGTATATATATATAAAGCAGGGATAATGTATGTGTGTATACATGTGTGTGTGTCTATGTGTGTGTGTTCGTGAGCATGCACATGTGTGTGGAGGTCAGAAGACAACCAGCACAAGTCAGTTCCCTCCTTCCGTCATGCAGGATCCAGGAATCGAACTTAGGTTACATAACCAGGCTTACATAACCAGGTAACAAGCTCTTTTACCCACTGAACCATTTCCTCAGCCCTAAAATGAACGTTTTTAAAAGGAAAGACTCATAAAGAATACAAGGTATGTGGTCTAAAGAACTCGGTAGGGAAACTAACCTAGAGTCCAGTCAGTTTGGTGGGCTAAACAGGACACACTACAGACTTGAGCACATTATAGACTTTGTGTGGCCTGAGAAAGTAAGGGATGTGGCTGACATCTTGAAAGTTACAGCTGAGTTTGCCAAGACATTTGACGTGGTAAGGAGTGAGACTGAAGATACAGCTTCCTTCAATGCAACAAAGTATCTTTGATGCAAATATGAATGTTGTCATAGAAGGGAACAATAGGAATGGGGGTGATGGCTTTAGTTTTGAACATGCAGCATTGAATACAGTAACAGTTGCAAAGGACTATTGAATTTTCTCAAATGGAGTCTCACTGGGTATATTAACCATACTTAAGGGCAGGCCCCATGCTTAGCAGGAGATAGTGAACACAAAACAAACCATTGATATTTTCGTAGACTTTTTGTCTCATATTACTTTGTTTGAACATTTTTTTTGTTTTATTGGTCTTTTGCTTGTGTGTGTGTGTGTGTGTGTGTGTGTGTATTTATATGTGGTTTCTGACTTTGTATTTTTATGGTTTGTGCGTGTGCTTCTTGGGTTTTTTTTTCTTTGTTGTGTTTGTTTTGGGTTCTTGTTTTGTTTAGTTCTGGCTTCTTTGGTTTTCTTTTTTGTTTCCCTGTTTGTTTTCTAAAGAGAGAAAGAGAGAAAGGAAGGAAGGAAGGAAGGAAGGAAGGAAGGAAGGAAGGAAGGAAGGAAGGAAGAAAAAAGGTATGGAGTTGGGTAGGTGGAGAGGGGAGGATCTGGGCAGAATTGGGGGAGGGGAAGCTGTGATCAAAATATATTGTATGAAAAAAAAGATGGTAGAAGGGCAGTTAAAGAGCCTGCCATAAAATAAACATAAAGAAAATAAAAAACATAGCATTAAGAATCTGCATTGGTGGTGCAGCCTTAATCCCAGCACTTAGAAAGCAGAGGCAGGTGGATCTCTGTGAGTTCAAGGCCAGCTTGGTCTACAGAGCTAGTTCCAGGACAACCAGGGCTACAAAAAGAAACCCTGTCTAGAAAAAAAAACAAAACAAACAACAACAAGAATAATAATAATAAAATAAAAACAAGCCATAAACATGGCATCTTGGAAAAGTCTCAGGTTTTACTTCAATTATGAGCTAGCATGGAACCAAACACAGCTTTAGCATTATGGATGCTAGCACCATTCATGACTTCCAGGTCAGAAACAAGAGCAGTGGCCAAAAATCAGTATTTCTTAAATCCCAGTACCTATGAGAGAATGGGAAAAGGCCAGGCTTCACTGACTGGGATGCACAGGAAATGCAGATCCTTAAAATGAATGGGTGGTCAGCTTACCTGATGTTGGCCCAGGAGATATGCTGTTGTTGTTGTTGTTGTTGTTGTTGTTATTGTTATAATGATGATGATGATGATGATGATGATGATGATGATGATGATGGACCAGAACAAATTTGTCCTTTACTCCAAAGGGAGATCTTATCCAAACATCCTAGATAAGACAGTGTTGGGAGTGAAAGCTCATGTCTCTGCTCCAAGATTCCTGGAGGAAGAACTCACAACACCAGTCTGGCTCTGTAAGAAGAGAAAAGAAGTACCATCGAGAGGGCTCAGCAGGCAAAAGTGATGTCTGCACACACCCAAGGACCTCAGCTCCACCCCCACCTCCACGGTGGAAGAAGAGGACTGTAGTGTGAAGCGGCGGGGCTGCGTCCCGCCACCCGCCGCCGGCTAGCTTTACCCAAAATAATTACACAGAAACTGTATTCTTTTAAACACTGCCTGGCCCATTATCTGTAGCCTCTTATTGGCTAATTCTCACATCTTGCTTTAACCCATATTTAGTAATCTGGGTAGCACCACGAGTTGTGGCTTACCAGGAGAGATCTTAACCTGCGTCCATCTCGGAGAGCAGCAGCATGGAGACTCCAATGGCGACTGCCTGAAGCGTCTCTCCAACTCTACTTCCTTGTTCCCACAATTCTGTTCTGTCTACTCCACCTACCTAATTTTCTGTTCTCTTAAAGGGCCAAGGCAGTTTTCTTTATTAATTAACCAATGAAAGAAACATAGACAGATAACTCTCCTCCATCATTTCCCCTTTTTCTGTTTAAACAAAAAAGAAAGGCTTCAACTTTAACATAGCAAAATTACATGTAACAAAACAGTTATCAAGCAAGAATTACAGTTACAATATTTAAATCTATTTTATCTTTTATCATAACTAAGGAAAGCTATAACTATCTATTTATTCTTCAACTCCATCAAAGACTCCAGAAGGATATAATGCTACCTAAGTAAACAAGAAATAAGTAACTTATAAAACTCTAGAAATGACAGAGACAACTCGCTGCCTGGACAGTCACCCAAAGTTCCTCTGTACCGTTGGGGCATCCATCTTCAGCCTTTAGGCCCATAGTGTCCAGCAGACTTTTTCATGAAGCAGGAAATTCCAAAGACAGTTCAGTCACTTTCTGCTGTGTCCTGCAGAATGTCTCACAGACTTTTTCATGAATCAGGAACCCCAAAAGGCCATCTCACCTTTAGGCAAGTTCAGCAGTCCTCTTTCTGTGGGTTCCTGTGTCCAGTTTATGCAACAGTCCAGGCAAGAGCAGTTTCTTGCCCAAATGGCTAACAAACTCCATAAGTAGCCTCTTCGATGCCCATCTTCCTCTCGAAGTAGATTGGTGCTGCCAGGAGCAGACGTGTCTCATTGTCATGAAAAACCCTAAGTTATTAAAACATTAAATGCCATATTCTGCAGTCTTTGAAAGATATGAAGAATGCCTATCTGAAATATATCTATGCACATCTAGAAAATGACTAACATGACTACAAGCTTGACTATTAATCGATGATTATCCATTAACAACCTATATTTCCTAATTATACATTACATTCTTTAAAATGAACTACAATCACAATAGCTTAATCAAAATCAGAAATACATATACATATAACAAATTGACCTTAAAATCCATACCAATGCAAATTATTCATATCTATATCATATCCCCCTTTAAATGTAAAAGAACATTTATAAACAATATTTGGGAATGTGGGCGCAGTTATTTCTCTCCAAACTGCTTCCTGCTGAGTGGGGGCGTTGTTATTTAGGTCTTTCATGGTATAACCTGTGTGCTAGGTTCCTCTCAGTTGGCAGTTGAGTGAAGTAATTTTTTGAAGATGTTCATAGCAACCTTTCAGGAGGGCGTGGTCTAGCATACCATATTGGGATAGAAGCAATCCACAGAGTCTCGTCCTCTGTGAAAACAAAAGAAGAAACTCTTTTCCAAAGCATCATGTTCTTAGATCCAAATCCTGAAGTCATACCATTAAGATGTCCATTTTGGTCTAGACTGGCAGCCCATATAATGAAATGTCTCTCTGTATTTAGCTCCTTTACAGTCAAAAAAATCAAAGAAAACACAACAAAATACATAATCCAGACTCTCTGTGAATTTTCCATTTTTATGCGGCTTATTTTCATTCTGTCACTTTACTTTATTCTGTCTCTTTAAAGACTTTAGCCTTTTTTTTTAGGCATTAACTTTATTTTTTATATTTTCTTCTTCTCTCTCTCTCAAGCCTACATACATTCATCCAACACTGTGACTCATTTAAAAGTCTTTTATGTCTGAATCTTTTCTATTGTGAATCTGTAATTTTTTACTATCCAGGAGCATTTCTTAAAAGGTTAACCACTTCTTAAAATAATACGGTACTGCCTGTTTACAGCCAAGTCTAAACCTTAACTGCGCTGTTATTATGGTAATTGCGATAGACCGGTCTGAGCTCAGCACAATTCAGCATGGCGGAGCAGAGCCAGAGCTGCTACTGCCTCAGTCATTTGGTGTCCCTGAGCTGCACACAGTTACAGGTACACAGCAGTCCACATTGGAGCTGCACTCAGCAGTTTAATTTTGATACTGAGCGTGCAGCACAGAAACTCTTTTAATCCAAGTCACAGCCGAATCTGACGCGCAGAGCAGTCTGAAAACACCTCTCTCTCTATGGCGGCAGGAATCCGCAAATGCTGTCCCGCTCGCCTAAGCCTGATTCCGCCATCTGCCCAGGTGCAGGAAGGGAGCAGTGAGCCATTGGCATGGTCTCAGAGAACTTTCTTTCCGATCCCAAGCGGGCAAGGTTTTTAAGTGGATTTAGTCACCACGTTGGAGCGCCAATCTGTAGTGTGAAGCGGCGGGGCTGCGTCCCGCCACCCGCCACCCGGCTAGCTTTACCCCCGGAAATAATTACACGGAAACTGTATTCTTTTAAAACACTGCCTGGCCCATAGTTTCAGCCTCTTATTAGTTAATTCTCACATCTTCCTTTAACCCATATTTAGTAATCTGGGTAGCACCACGAGTTGTGGCTTACCAGGAGAGATCTTAACCTGCGTCCATCTCGGAGAGGAGAAGCATGGAGACTCCAATGGCGACTGCCTGAAGCGTCTCTCCAACTCTACTTCCTTGTTCCCACAATTCTGTTCTGTCTACTCCACCTACCTAATTTTCTGTTCTCTTAAAGGGCCAAGGCAGTTTTCTTTATTAATTAACCAATGAAAGAAACATAGACAGATAACTCTCCTCCATCAGAGGACTAACGTCCAAAAGTTGTCCTCTGACTTCTGTACGCAACGCCTTGCTAGATGCACTGCCTGCAGTCACACACATGCAGTAATAATAAAAAAAATAAAAGTTTAAAAGAGAAAATGAGGGCAGAGACTATAGCTTAGTGGTAGGGTCTTTGTGCAATATGTACAAGGCCCTGGGTTCAATCCCCAGCACTAAAGGCAGAGGATGGGGAGGCAAGGGGAGGGAGGAGTAGGAGGACAGGAGGAGAAAAGGAATGGTGATTTAATCTGGGCATCATGGTGAGGACGATGGGACTCAACCTTGGAAATCAGTTGATATTCCTTAGGAGTCTCTATTGGTTAGGATTTTGGCAGAAGACAAGTAACCTTTTGAAATGATCGGGTTCTGTTATTGTTTTCTTGTTGCTTGTTTTGTTTGAAACAGGATCTCATGTAGCCCAGGCTGGCCTTGGATGTGATGTTATATATATATAACATATATGTGTGTGTATACATATATACATATATGTAATATGTGTATCTATGTATACATGTTACATATATGTATACATATATATGATATGTATGTGTATGTGTGTGTATATGTATACATAAAACCTTGAATTACAGGCATGCGCCACCATACCCAATTTTATGCAGGATGGAGCATCTGCCAGCTGAGCTAGATCTCCAGTCCCTGAAATAAGAGTATGATAAAAGAGGACCACTGAGCAGGCAGAAGAGTGTCACAGCCTAAGGCCAGCACTACTTTTGGTTGGACATTAAAGCTTACAGGTCTAGCACAGGTGTGGCTCCTTGGAATGTCCTCCAGTACACAGTGACTTTACCTTGTAAATCCCTCTAAAAACACTCATAAGGATTGTCTCCTGACGGCCCTTACTGCTAGCCAGCCTGCCATTACTCTAACAAACACCTGAGAACAATGTATATGGAGAAATGGTTTGGCTTTCAGCCTGTGGTGAGACAACAGGTCATGCTAGGAAAGTATGGACAGGCAGCCATTCACCTCCAAGCCAGAATGCAAAAAAGGGAAAACTTGAGTCCCAACATCCCCTTTGAAGGCTGCTCCCAGTGACACGCAACTTCTCATTAGGTCCAGTCTCTTAAAGATCTCACACCTCCTAGCGGTGCTGTGGATGAGGACAAGGCCATTTCCGCGTGAGCCTCTGCAGGACACCTGTGCAGACTGTCGCTCTTTACTGTGAAATAATGGCCTCTGGAGGAAGAAATAGAAAATACTACAGATACACCGAGTTCTTTAAATGTATACCAGCTGAAACCAGCTTACATTTCCAATCCTCCGAGATATGTCATCAGCCTCTGAAAACAGGGAAAAGGCTTTGTTAGTTCCGAAGGTTCCCTAGGGTCTGGTGACTTCCTCATCTGCCTCCCTTGGTACTTCTAAAATAAAGCAGCCTCCTTTCCCTCCTTCAGTATGCAGAGCACTGGCCTCATCCAAGGGCTATGGTCTTGCTCACTCCCTTTGCAATCCTCTTCCGCCCAGTTCCACCTAGCTTATTTGTTCATTTCATTCTGAAATGAATGAAATCTATGCCCTGGCAATGCTGAAGCATCATGGGCAGCCCGTATATGGCCATCCTGTTGAACTTGTCCATATTGGGTTTCATGGTCTAAGTTGATGAGGATGACTGACCAGGTCTCTTCATCAAGAGGGCACCAGATATTATTACAGATGGTTGTGAGCCACCATGTGGTTGCTGGGAATTGAACTCAGGGCCTTTGGAAGAGCAGACAGTACTCTTAATCACTGAGTCATCTGTCCAGCCCCCCATTTTATTCTGATCTCTACTAAAATACATTCTAAAAGTCCAGGAAGCCCTTAAGAGAAGCCTTCTTAAATGCAAGCATTCTCTCTCACACACACACACCCTCATCCCACCCATTTCCTTCATCTCTACATGACAGCCCAGTTATCTATCTATTGTCCATCTTTCCCACTGGCAGTGAAACTCCATGGGGGTAGAACCTTTTCCACTGTCCCTCACTTGTGCACTAAGTTACTAAATGAATGCACAGATGAGCATGCGAACTGGGAGGGAGGAGAAAGGGGATGTAAAGGAGTCAAGGTGGTTCTACTAACCCATCTTCTTCCTGTCCTCCTTCCTCGTCCCTGTGATCTCCCAAATGTTGACTCAGTGCTCAGGATCTGGGTCTGCTAAACATTGCAGAGCCCTTCTGGGTAGGGCAGATGAAGACATCAGGTGGAGGTTTATCTTGAGGTACAAAGGTGGGAAATATTCTCCATGCTCCTTGCTCCAGATGCCAGCGCTCCTCACATGGGGAACTGCAGCAGTGAATACCACTTCATTCTGTTTCCTGTTTCCTCCTGGGCCTTTCGGCATAACTGTCCCTCTGCCTCACAACATCTTCTCCCTATTTGCCCCATTGTGTGCCATTAGGAAAGAGAAGTCTCCTGGTTTGTGTAAAAGCAGAGAGTTCCCAGTTGGCGTTATCTGTGCATTGTGTTTAGAATACTTGACCTGTGGAGGGCTTCAAGACAGAATCGCAGGAGGCTATTAAAAAGCAAACAACAACAAAAAAGTGAGCCAGGCAGTGGTGGTGCACACCTTTAAACCTGTGAGTTCAAGGCCAACCTGATCTACAGAGTGAGTTGTTCCAGAACAGCCAGGGCTACACAGTGAAAGCCTGTCTCAAAAAATAATGATAAATAGATAGATAGATAGATAGATGATAGATAGATAGATAGATAGATAGATAGATAGATAGATAGATAGATGATAGATAGATAATAGATAGATAGATGATAGATAGATAGATAGATAGATAGATAGATAGATAGATAGATAGATAGATAGATAGATAGATAGATAGATAGATAGATAGATGGATATATAGATAGATAAATTTTTTGAAGAGTGGCCTCAGAAAAGGCACAGGTATCTAGACGTTTACACATATTATGAATGAATGAGTTGTAACATGATGACCAGTCTTCAGTCAACTTCAAGTTTCTACTCTGGAACTCCAAGAGAAGTACCTCTGAGTTAAAGCCAAGTCATTTGCCTGCACCCTTCTTGTGACCTGTCTCCAGCTGATATAAGTCCTAACAAGAGACTTCAAACAATGTCTCAGACAATTTCAGAGCCCTTGGGAGCTCTGAAAAAAATGTATTAGAGTTTTTCAGACCATTTTCTGCTGACTGGGATCTCTAAATGCCAGATTGAAACCTCTTTTCAAAGGTCGAGACTGCTGTTATTTTTCCAGCACCTGAGGAAGGGACCAATAAAGGGGACAGCAGCAACAGATGGGCCACCTGATGAGCAGATAGAGAAGACTAAGTCCCTGGTACACAACACTAAGGAAGAAGGCAAGGCTCTGCAGCCCCATGGTCAAAGTCTGAGGAGCAGAGGTGGAGACACCAGCCTTGGGGATGGGAGAGCAAGAAAGTCACTTAGTCTCTCCCTAGAGATTGCCCTGGTGGAGATGCTTCCAAAGTGTCAAAAGACTTTGTGGTCTTTGGGAAAAAGCCAAGAAGACCCATTTCCATTGTCAGCTCTGCCACCAACTTACTGTCTTCACCAACTATTGCTGGGGGCTGCTTGTTTCTTTCCCGACCACCCAGACCTGAAATAAGCACACAGAAACTGTATTAATTTAAATACTGCTTGGTCTATTAGCTTATGCATATTTTTTAAGTAGTTCTTATATCTTAGATTAATCCATTTTTATTAATCTGTGTATTGACACATGGTTGTGGCCTACCTGTAAGGTTCTCTCTGGCATCCCGTTTCTATCTCCTGCAACAGCTAAATGGCTTCTCTCTGACTCTGCATACTTTCTCTTCCTCTATCTGCTTGGAATTCCCTCTTTGCCCAATTCTGCACTGCTATAGGCCCAAAGTTGCTTCTTTATTAACCAATGATATTCACAGCATACAGAGGGGAATCCCACATCACCTCCCCTTTTCTGTTTAAATAAAAAGGAAGGTTTTTAACTTTAACATAGTAGAATTACATATAGAAACAGTTAAGTAAGATTTACAGTTACAATATTTATACCTATTTTATTTTTATTATAACTAAGGAAAACTAAAATTATAACTATTTTTAACTCCATAAAAAACTCTAGAAGGATATAATATTACCTAAGTAAACAGGAAGTGCATTATAAGCAACTTCTAAAACTCTAGAATTGACAGAGACATCTTTCTGCCTGGACAGTCATCCAAAGTTTTTTTTTTTTTTTGTAACATTGGGGCACCCATCTTCAGCATACAGGCCCAAGGTATTTAGAAAACTTTTCCATGAAGCAGGAAAATTTAAAGACAGTTTTACCTATATTGGTAGTTTGTCAGTCACTCTTTTGTTTGATCTGTAGAATGTCTGGCAGATTCTTTTATGAAGCAGGAACCAAAGGATCATCTCACCTTTAGAAAAGTTTAGCAGTCAGTTTTTGTGGGTCCTGTATTTCCAGTTCATATAGCACAACATTAAGCAGTCCAGGCAAGAGTAGTTTCTTGCCCAAATGGCTAACAAACCTCATAAGGAGCTTCTTTGATGCCCATCATTTTCTTGAAGTAGATTGGTGCTGCCAGGATCAGACGTGTCTCATTGTCATAAAAAGTTCTAAGTTATTAAAACATTTTAAATGCCATATTTTGTTAGTCTTTGAAAGGTTTGAAGAATACCTATCCATCTGAAATATATCTCTGTATATCTTGAAAATCCAACTAACATGACTACAAACTTGACTATTATAGATGACTATCTATTAACCTGCATTTCTTAATTATACATTACATTTTTAAATGAGCTGAACAAACACAATACCTAATCAAGAGCAGAAATATACATATAACATAATTAACCTTAAATTTGTGTCAATATACCAAAATCTATACCAATGCAATGTATTCGTCTCTACAGCATAGCACCCTTTAAATGTAAAAAGAACTTTTATAAACAGTATTTGGGAATTTGGGTGTAGTTGTCTCCAAACTGATTCCTGCTTTTTTTGGGGGGTGAAGTTATTTGGGGGTTTGTGGAGACCTTTCAGGGGCTTTTGGTACATCAAACCACATTAGTCTGGAACTAATCCACAGGTTCTTATCCTCTGTGGAAACAAAAAAAAAATATGGCAGAGGCAGTTCACCGCTGGCTCTGGGACTGCTGGATGGGAGCAATTCTCACCACCTCAACTCTGGGTAGCACCGTGCAGCATACAAACCCTTTTTATCTGAGTAAAAGCTAAATCTGCCATGCAGCACAGTGTGCAGCCTGGAAATATCTCTGTGTATGGTGGTGGGAATTCACCATGCTCTCCTGCCTGTGCACTCCAAGCAGACCTGATCCTGTTGCCTGCCCAGGCCATGAGCACTGAGCTGCAGGCATGGTCTTGAGTAATTTCCTACTGACCCTGAGTAGGCACACAAGCACCTGTCCCTGAAGTGGGTGGCAGGCACCAACCCCGAGCGTTTGGGCACCAACCCCGAGCGTTTGGGCACCATTCTGTTGTCAGAGGCTGCTTGTTTGTTTTCCGGCCACCCAGACCTGAAATAAGCACACAGAAACTGTATTAATTAAAACACTGCTTGGCCTATTAGCGTATGCATATTTTTATCTAGCCCTTATATCTTAAATTAACCCATTTTTATTATTCTGTGTATTGCCTCATGGTTGTGGCCTACTGGTAAGGTTCTGTCCAGCATCCAGCGTCTGTGTCCGGCAGCGGCTACATGGCTTCTCTGTGACTCTGCATACTCTCTCCTCCTCTAGCTGCTTGGAATTCCTGCTTTGCCCTATTCTGCACTGCAGAAGGACCAAAGCATCTTCTTTATTAACCGATGGCATTCACAGCATACAGGGGGGAATCCCACATCAACCAACCACATTACCTTGAAGGCCACTGAGAGGAACCTGGCAAACACCTGCTACTATGTGGTAGGTGGAGGTGTCCTTACTCCTAGAGAGAAAAATAGGGTGGTAGCAAGTCCCCCATGCAGTAGGTAACAGGGAAAAGATGCAGATACTGTTCACTTACTCAAATACAAGAGCTGGCAGTGACTACCTGTTCCCTGGTCCAGCTAGAAGTTCTTGGCTGTCTTTCAAACCAAGAGTGTTCTAGAGTTGGGGGGGTCAGGCCTGTCCATGTGATATAGCTTGGAGAGAAATTATGCTGGTAGACTATGAAAATGTGTGGAAGGAGTCAGGGTGCCACAGGAACACAGAAAAGAGATGAGATATTGCAATGCCCTTCATGGTTCTCCTGGTTCCAAAGCCTAGAATATCATGACGTCTTCATGATCCAGTGATCTGCTGAAGGGGACCCACCTATTATACCACCACATGTTTCTTCTTTATCACTAAGACTCCTCCTCTTCTATTTTTGAAACAAGATCTTTTGTGTCTTAGGTTGATCTCAAATATAATAGGTATCCAGGATGATCTTGAACTTCTGATTCTCCTACCCACACTCCTAAGTGCTAGAATTATAGATATTCGCCACCACACCTTGGGATCTGGGAGCTTTGGGCATGCTAGGCAAGCATCCTACCAGCTGAGATACATCTCCAGCCCCTTACATGGTTTCCTCTAAGGTGATAGATCAGATTGGTTTCCAAGGAGCAAGGGTTCTCTGGACTCAGGACTAGCAGTGCTCAATCAAGGACTAAACCCACTGGGATGGTTTCTGAATTTCTCCCAGCATGTGTGCACTCAGCAACAAGGCAGACAACCTTGTTTGGACCAGCTTCTGGTCCCAAATCCCTCCCTCTGCCAAAAAAATCTCCAGCTCCACCACCTCTCTCTGTCCTCCCATTGGCAAGACCACTCTACCCTGACTTAGAAAGAAGTGGGTCATTGGAAGGTACGCTGTGACAGGACTAGCAAGAGCTAGCGTTTCTAGAAGTTGAGGTATTTTAAGAAATGAAGGCAGAATCCAGATGTAAAGGAAAACCAGACAAAGCCCTTTAGCCATTTCATTAATGAAATACCACCCACTTTTTGACAAATCTGGGCCCTACCTCCCAAGTTCTACCCCCTCTGGGCTCTGTATGCTCCTATCTCCCTCACTGTACTTCTGAAGGAAATGACATCCTCATGACAGCTTTGACAGAAAAACACTTAATTTAAACACAAAAGTAACACAGACGCCCCTTCCTAGGTCTGCCATCCTTTGTGCCTCTGGGGACAACATTAACCCGGTGGAGGACTCTTCCCCTCCAGCTGGTGACTCCGAGCCAGGGGCAGAGGCAACTGCTGGGTCAGAAACAGAACCTGAGTAATCACACTGTTTCCTGCTTTGAGAGCCTCCTGAGCTTTGCTAAGTGCTCATCCACGAATCTTCTGTTTTGATCCTCCCATCAACCTAGTGAGTTCCTAGGAGCCCGATTTGTTCAAGGTCACAGCAGAAGTACACTTAGACCCAAGCTCTCTGCTGGCTCTTCGCTCTGGCCTATTCCATTTCACTCATGAAAATAGCATCATCATTCAGGGGCTGGCAGGCTTTGGATCATCTGGACAGATGAGGAAAGTGCCACACGTGTTCAGATAAACACCAAACTGCAGGTACCAAGGACCTGGGATGTGGCCCAGATGTCCTCACCTCCAGGGCCCTCACTTTAGACTTCTAAACCCAGCCTGAAGCTGGAAGAAATACCTTTCAAGACAGACTTTACATGTGGAGCTGTCGACATGAGCTCAGCAGGTCTCTAAATACCAGCGCTCCTTCCGACAGATACCAAAATATAATGGAGGTGTCGGCTCTTTTAAAACTGCGTTTTCTATACTATTCCCACGTAAGGAAATTTTCAGCAGCCATATGAGAAGGGTAGGTAACCCCAGTGTTAAGACGGAAATAACACCCTGTCTCCAAGACACTACCGCTCAAGGTGGGGGCAGGGGGAGAAGCGATAGGAGTGTGGGTTCCCTTCACAATCCTGCAATCGGGAAGCATGTGTGACAGTTCTTGTTTTTTTGTTGTTGTTGTTGTTGTTTTTGGTTTTTTCGAGACAGGGTTTCCCCTTTGTTTTGAACACAAAGTTCAGTTCTTGATGGAGAGTGTTGGAAACGGTCCATACCTGTGGTTTTTCGTCCTCCCTCCTCTCACCAGCCATGGGACCGCGACACGGAACTTCATACCTCAGCTTTGGCATTGCAGAAACAGGAATCAGTAAGAGTATATACCCAGAATCTCACACAGATTAGATGTGTAGAAACAAGACAGCCTCTTACAAAGTTGGGCTCTAGGAAATGCCCTATAAATCTTGGCTATTATTACTTCTGTGCTCAGAGAGCGTGGAGAAAGAATTCTCAGACGGACCTTAGCCACGTCACCCTGTCTGACTGTTAAGCAAAAGAAATGTCTAAAGCCTTGAGAGAGAGGCTACTGATCCCTGTTTATGGATGAGGTACTGGAATAACCAGGGTTGGATCCGGGTACCGCTAGAGAGGCAGAGATGAGGATATTAAGAGCCCAAGTGTTCATTTGGAAGTCACTCACCATGATGAAGTCTCTGATGGCTTCTGCCTGCTCTGAAGTGGAAACCCAATGCTTGGGTGACTGCACAAAGTATCATCTGCTTTGCCTGGCTCTTTTAGAACATATTTTGTGTTACAGCTCTTTCTTTGCCCACGCCTTCGCTGGTCATGCTATTCTTCCCCAAAGCTCTCCTCCCTGCTGTTCACTATCTGGTACATTGATCGAAGCCCATGCAGATTAGGAAAATTCACTTTGATGGAGCCAGCACTCAGCCTAGACAACCGGTACAGATATTGTATTAACTTCTCTTGCAAAGACATGAATAAATCCTTATGTACTCCAGATGGGATGCTGGTGAAAGACCAAAGGAGTGACTTACTAGGCCAGCGAAATGGCTCAGAGGGGGAAAGGCACTCAGAGCCAAACCTTATGACCTGAGTTTCATCTTCAGGATCCACATGGTAGAAGGTAAGAATCCATACTCACAAACTGTCCTCTGATCTCCACAGGCTCCAACCCCCATACACACACACACAAAAAAAAAATTAAAATCATAACGAACCCCCCCTCCATGTCTATCTTGGGAAGCTAGTGTGTTTAATTAGAATAGCTTACTAAAGCATGTATGATACTTACAGGCATGTATACAATTTAGAGTCAGCCACGCCAGCAGAAGTACATAGCACAGCAGCACACCATGGTGGGAGAACATGTTCTCTTGCAGTGACAGCCACATAGACATCCTCACAGAGGACGTGAGCCTCACACGCAGCCTTGTGAGTGCTCAGAAGCTGCCTCTGGGCCCTTTATGGGCTCTCTTATTCACCTCATGAGACGTCTATTTTCCTCAAGAGAGAACATTCGTGGGTCCTATCTCACAAGACTCTCATGTGGAAATTATGGCTGTTCTGATTTCAAGACCATAATGACCATGTGGGACCCAGGGGACAGACAGCATTCCACAGCCTCGGGCTGACCTTTAGAGATCCACGTGTCTTTGACCACACATTCACCCAGGCATGGTGTGTCAGCTTCCCCATTTGCTAACAGATAAAAGCAATAAATCAGCTTCAAAAGATAAATGGTTCCCTTGGCTCACAGTTTTGGAGATTTTAGTTCGTGTGTGGTTGACCACGGCACATCATGTTGGATCCCATGACGGAAGAAGACTCTTCACCCCACACCTGAGTTTTAGAGAGGAAGAAATAGGTTCGCCCAAACCATGTGAGACTATGTTGCCAACCTTCCCAAGTCATGCCACTAAGTACCACATTTAACAATCTTCACTGCGATTGTCCCAAAGCAACAAGCACATGTGCATTTAGGAGACAACTAAGATCCAGACTATAGCACACAGGTCCACAATGATAACCTACCAGGAGACAAGGTTTTTTATATATTTTCCCTACCGTTACCTTCATTCTGTCCTACTAGCCTTCATAATAATCATAATTGTATTTATTTGTCAACATCTGCCACTTCATTTAGACCCAGTGAGAACTGTAGTGACATGATGCTCATTGGCACATAATAGATAGAAAATCAATAAAATTCTGTGACTAACTAGATGAATGAATGAGCGAGTGAATGAATGAATGAATGAATGAATGAATGAAAATCAATATGGCTAAATTAACTAGGATCCATGTTTAGAATCTGAGAGAACTATTGATCAAGGGCAAGAATATCTCTGAAGATATTTACAAGAGTTGTAGATACGGAAAGACTTGTATTTGCTTAGATTGTTCAGTATCACATAGTAAATTTCAAAAACAATTGCTGCCACCTCAGTGTAAAGGATAAAGATGTGCTGTCTGCAATCATGAGGTCCCTAGCAATTGCCCTGACACACATCAGTATAGGACAGATTTTGTGAAATTAATAAATGCTTCCAGATGATACAATCTCAACACAGTCTCACTGCTGTATTTAGGATGCAGTCCCACCTCTTTTATCAAATATTAACTGGGAAAAATATTGTCTGGAAATTACCAGAGCCGGGCGGTGGTGGCACACATCCTTTAATCCCAGCACTCGGGAGGCAGAGGCAGGCGGATCTCTGAGTTCGAGGCCAGCCTGGTCTACAAGAGCTAGCTCCAGGACAGGCTCTAGAAACTACAGGGAAACCCTGTCTCGAAAAACCAAAAAAAAAAAAAAAAAAAAAAAAGAAAAGAAAAGAAAAGAAAAAAAAAAAAAGAAATTACCAGAAAGCTCCTTAGAAAATGTAGCACGTACATAGACCAGAGCCTGAGCATTCAAATATCAGAATACTGGGTATCTTAGCTTCTTTTCCTGTTGATGTGATAAGAGCCTTGGGAAAGCAACTTCAGGGAGAAAGGGTTTGTTCTGATTAACAGTTGAAGGGTCCAGTCCACCATGGTAAGGAATTCAAAGCAGAGGGAGAATGAAGCAGCTGGTTACATCACACACACAGTCAGGAAGCAGAGAGAGTTGGATGCACGCTACTGCTCAGCTCTCCTCTAATACACAGTGCAGGGTCCCATCCAAGGGAATAGTGTCACCCACAGTGGATGAGTTCTCCCACTCCTGGCAACCAAGACTGTCTTCCACAGACATGCCTGGAGGCCTGACTCCTGGGTGATTCTAGATTTTGTCATGTTGACAATCGACACTAACTGTGACACTGAGTTAGGAGAGCTTGTTGTCACTGTCTCTTTATAAATAGTAGCAATATAATGCAAACCATAGGTACCAAACAAATAACATCACTCAGACCCAGTGTCCACCCTCTATAGTAACTTGCTTTAGAAAGGTGTCAGGTCATTCCCCTATATATAGATCACTGGAACACCCACCTCTTAAGGGAATTGTGAGAATTTAGCTACGTATTACCTGGCACACAATAAACATCTATTATTATAGTCACGTAACCAGAAGGTATCATTTCAGGAGGAAGCTGTTTAAAACTCTGAGAACATTTTCTAGGGGAATGTTCCTGACATCATTCTGTATACAGAAAAGTCAAGGACTATTTTGAACAATGATGTTTTAATAAGTGTATTCTCCACCAAGCTCCAGTTCTGCCACAGTCAACTCCCCAGTGTGAGGTAGATTCTGATTGAAATTAGAAAAAAAAATTGGCAACAAGAATGTATATTGCAAAACAAAATGTGTTGCTTTTAAAGTGATTTTGGATTCTCAGTAATTAGTCTAGCAAGTTCCAAAGATACATTCTGTAGTCATCACTCAGTATTTGTTTCTTTTGCTAATCTGCTGGTGGAAAACATGTCCTGAAGCTGCCATGAACTGAAGGGCCCCCCAAGGCCTCCGCTGGCTCTGTGTTGTAAGGAACTTCCCATGGATACCACGTTCTTTTTTCCTGCCAGTCTGCTCCTGGGTCACTTCACAGCTCTGATGGCTGCTGAAACGAGACAGATGCTGCTATACAAAATAACTCAAGAACATACCAGAGCCTGTTGCTTCCAGCACTTGGAAAATCTGACATTCAAATATGCAAATATTTTATGGCATGCAGAGAGAAAAAAGAGAGAAAGAGCTGGGAAGTCACATTTGAAAAGAAACATACCAGAGATGTAAGCAAACTGGAATTTACACTTCTGGATTATACTCACACTCGTGCTATTATTGAAGGAGCACATGGAATGGGCCATGCTTTATCACAGAGGTCTCTTCCAGAATCGTCACCTAGTTGCCAGCACCTACCCGCGGGAGGACAGAGCTGTGTCTGCAGGTGAGAAGCTAGTGCTCTGCCTCACCCAAGCACCTGCTCGCACAAAGGGCAATGAAAGGATGCAGGAGAGAAGTTGGTGAAGTCTTGTTATCCTATTTCCCACTGCACAGTGTGTGTGTGTGTGTGCATGCGTGCTTGTGTGTGCGTGTGCTTGTGTGTGTGCACGCGTGAGTATGCATGTGCATGTGTGTGCGCACGTGTGTGTGTATGTGCATGTGTGTGTACCTATGTGTGCATGTGCATGCATGCGTGTGTGTGTGTGTGCACGTGCATGCATGTGTGTGTGCGGGTGTGTGTGCATGTGTTTTCCAACTACCTGGGTTAAAATATTCCCAAGTCATCTGAAGCTGTGAAGGAATAAACAAAACCCTCTTCTCTCAGGCAGGGATGTAACAAGAAACATACACCAAGTCCCAAGCTGGTCTGGGTCAGATCATTAATAGCTGAGTTGAATTATAGCTTCACCATTTACTAGTTTTGCAAACTGGGGCAGTTGAGACATTAAATGTCTTGGAGCCCTGGTCTCTCATCTGGGGGATGAGAGGATAACATGAGTTCTGCCACCAAGACTTGCTATTAAATAAATAAATAAAATGCAAAGGTGTTGGTTTGACGTAAGAGAAACCCTGATTTTATTCTTTTCATAATTCCCTTTCCTCTGTGACAAAAGGTACACAATACAACTAGATGAACCACAGTGAGAGAGGGAGCAAGGACTGAGCAGCGCTACATTAACTTCATCAGTGCTGTATTCTAGCTCTCAGACACAAGCCGAACATCTAGATTCAGGTCCATTAGTCCACGGGGCTGTTCTCTAAATTGAAAAACCATTCATGACCCTTTCTGACTTGTACTCAGTCACTGCCTGCTGCACTTAGGAACATGCCCAGATGTCATCCAGCAGCCTGCATTTAGTGAATGAGGATTACGGAAGATGTGGATTCAAAGAGGCAAGGACTCGGGGCAGTGGAGACTAGGTATTGCATGTGCAACTGGATGGGAAGAAAAGTCTGACTTTAGGCCATAGAAGATGTACTGAGTCATTAACTCCAATCAGGAGAGAGAGGAAGAGAGAGAGAGGGGGGGGAGGGAGGAAGGGAGGGAGGGAGGGAGGGAGGGAAGGAAGGAAGGAAGGAAGGAAGGAAGGAAAGAAGGAAGGAAGGAAGGAAGTCACCAGGTTAGATCTTAGAGAAGCAGAAATTATCCATTAGATTTCACCTCTGTTAGGAAGGTCAACAGGTTAGCCTTATGGAGTAAAACAGGAAGGAAGCTAAGGGGGTGCTGAGGCAGGGGAGTACTGGGAGGACTGATAGTGCCTATGTGCCCCCCACCAAGGGTTCAGGTGATTTAACTTAATACCCAAATTTGTGTTAATGATATTTGAAGATGGAGTCTTTACAAAGTGATTAGGATTAGATGAAGTTTTGGAGGCAGAGGCTACATGATGGTGTTAGTGGCTAAGTAAAGGAATAGACATCCAAACTGGCACCATGTCTTGCCACGTGATGTCTTCTGCCATTAATACAGCAAGAAGGCCCACACAGGATGTCAAGTAGACATTAGAACCATGCTCTTGAACATCCCAGTCTCCAGGACAGTATGCTATATAAATTGCAGTTCATTATAAATTACTTTGCATTAAGCATTTTGCTATATATATATAAAATATATATATATATTATATATATATATGATAGAAAACAGACTAAGGTACCATATGGGAGATCCTGAGCTGGGATGTGGACAGCTCAGTCATCCCTAAGACAGCTTGCATTCCAACATTCAAAGATTCAGTGGGTTCGTGGGGACAGACAGGCACTGGTAACCCAAGACCCACACATGTATAAGACCTTTAGTTAAACTAAATGATATCATCTAGATATCATTTTCTGTGAGGGTGTGACTGGGATCCTTTCCCTTGAGAAAACTATAGCATTGGTATCATAAATCAAAACTGACAGAGAATGAACCCAGTCTGTGTTTACAGCGATATCTGAAGTTACCAGTTCAAGGCTAGTTGTGTCTCATACGACAGACAATAGTGTTTTTCTGAGGACCTATGTCCTGAGCTGTATCCCAGGGGGAGTGTCTCCTGCCTTTCTGCAAGCTCTCTGTAGGTGCTGAATGAGGCACTATGGCCTTTATCTCTGTTGCGGGTGGCTTCACCCAGCCCCATGAACAGAGCTGCTGATCACGTGGCTGCCCCTTCAAGAGGCTGAGTAGTAACAAAAGCCATGCAGGCTGTTTCTCTCCCTTCTCCTTCATCCCCTAAAGATTCCCAAATGGAAGGAAGGGAAGAAAGCCAAAGGAAAAGACTACATATTGCTGGTGCTGCTCTCCCTCTAAACTGACAGCACCAAGCTAATCTAGTCCCCAAGGGTCCTCAGCACCATGCAAAAGCGGATCTGATCTTACAGGCTGGCCCTTTGTGCTGATGCTGTTTGCTCCAGTAAATACTGCAGTCAGGGCCTTTCTGACCAGAAGCACCTGGCTGACTCCCTCCAGGGAAAACGCAGGACAGAGACTCAGTGGCCACGGGACTGAAGAGCAGCCTGGATCTTGACGCCTATGAAAATGGCATTGTCTGACAATGGGGGTGGAGAAGAGGGAGGGGGCTCTTTCAGCGAGCTGGACCTCAGCGCCTGTCACCTAAGGTATTTTCCAGTCTCGGTGCTGGAGCGAGGTGGCAGGTGTGGGAAAGGATGGAGCAAATCCAATAAAGCGTATTATGCAAGCGGTGGAGCTGCCCAGGGCGAGCTGAGAGGCAAACACCAAGGGCAGGAGGACAGCATTCATTTCCCATGGGCCCTTGCTTCACTGAAAGACAGTCTACCTTCCACAGCTGCCTAGAACTGCTCTGTGTCACTAAGTGAGGAAGGCTGCAGTGAGATGTGTTGGGCCCTTCCCCTTCTTCAAAAGCCGTGGCAGGAGACAGATACACATTTAGTAAGCTTACTTTCCTTGGGGAGAGAAGAACTGGCCAGCTTCAATCCTACTGTTTTGTATACATTCTGCCACATGCGGAACCGGAGCCCAATCTTAAACTATTGTAGAGACTGTCCCCAGTATACACGCTTTCGCTTCTTCTAGGGCGATGTCACTAAAGAGAGGAAGCTGCACATTTTCTCCTTTAATGGGAGAAGCAAAAAAATCTGAAGCCTCTAAGCTCCTCCCTGATGGCTTAGCAAAGGACCCTTGCTTTCTGAAGGGCTTATGCAGTCTCTCTCTCTCTCTCTCTCTCTCTCTCTCTCTCTCTCTCTCTCTTCCTCCCTTCCCCTCCCTCGTGTGTGTGTGTGTGATGTGTGTGTGTGTGTGTGTGTGTCCCTCTCCTTCTCTCCCTCTCTCCTTCCCTATCTCATATGTGTAGAGGCTAGAGAGATGGCTCACTGGGCAAAGACACTTGCCAACAAGCCTGATGGCCTGAAATCAATCCCCAGGACCCAGCTCCCCTAAATTGTCCTCTGACCTCTGTGTGTGATCAGACACATGCTAAAGAAAATACATATAGATGAGAATTTAGAAAAGGGCAGTTGTTCCAAAAGAAAACATGGACAAGAATCCCAAGTACCGCATAGACAATTCAAACCAGACACTATCTGAACGGCCACGAGATACACAGCACATCACCTCAGTGTTCGAGAACAATGCAAGTTGAAACTACAGTGAGATACCACTACACACCCACTGGGGAAATTAAAATGAGAAAGACTAAGAATGTAAAATTCCCACGGGACTGTAGGAAAAGGGTTTTCACGTGCGGCTGGTCATAGTTCAAAACGCACATCAGTCTGGAAAACCTGTCAGCAGCCCTGTTATGACTCAGCAATCCCCCACAGCAGCCACACCAAGACCTGCATTAGAATGCTGGGCATAGGATTTGTAACACACACACCGACGAGCCAAATATCCACCAACTGCAAAATGAATAAACAGTTACATAGACTAACGAACCAGCTACCCAGAACAATCGACACGAACCCTAGAAGATTTTTAAGCAAAATCTTCAATAAAAGACACAAACATGTAATATGGGATAATATTCATGTAAAGTTTATAGATAGCTACTACTTCCAGTTTTTACAGATGAAAGGCTGGCCAGTAAAATCATGATGGCTCCGTAAGAGAAAAGATAATGATGACCTTGGGGGAAACAGGAGAGGTGACAGCTGGGGTCCTTGTGAAGAGGCGGGTGGAGGGTATGGCAATGCAGTTGACTTGATTCCCGTTGGTAGACACATAGGTGTTTGGTTTATAACAGATCATCGACATACACGTTGTTGTTCTCAGTGTTCTTCTATTTGCTTGTACATTTAACAATTAAAAACAGTACCTTTTTAAAATAGATTTTTCTGACACAGGTATGGCATATAGGAGTCCCATCTTAGCTCTAGTTTTACCACCAAGTGCCCTTGGTAAGTGACTTGACCTCTCTAGGCCTCGGCTCCTTTGAAATGTTAGGGAAGATGGTGGCTAGTCAGCTGGAGCAACAGAAGGAAGGCACGGGTGCCCTGTGGCACACTGAAAGCCCAGTACAAGCCTAGGTTAGATTAGATGGCAGAGAACAGTCAGAGGAGTAGCAGCTGGAACTTCTTGTTCTGCCTTACGTTTATGCTAATCTACTTTTCTGTGTGAGTCAGCTTTTGGTTGCTATAAAAAAAAAAACAATCTGAGATAAATCAACTTATAAGGAGTAACTGTTTATTTTGGTTGAGCTCTGGGGAGTTCAAGCCATAAGTGGGCCTGGTGCTTTAGCTCTGTGATGGTACCATCATAGATAGAGAGTTTGGCAAAGGAAGCTGCTCTTCTGAGGGCTGTGTGTGAAAACAGAGAGATCAGTGCCCCATAGCCCACCACCACCACCTTAGAGCTAAGACTTCTAACTAGACCCCCCCATCTATCTATCTATCTATCTATCTATCTATCTATCTATCTATCTTTCTTTCTTTCTTTCTCTGTTTCTTGCTTTCTGTTTTTCAAGACAGGATTTCTCTTTGAAAAGCCTTGGCTGTCCTGGAACTCTCTTTGTAGACCAGGATGGCCTTGAACTCAAAGAGGTCCTCCTGCCTCTGCCTCCCGAGTGTTGGGACTAAAGGTGCGTGGTGCAGAAGAATTGTCTGTATTCTGTCAATCATGTTTTAAATAAACACTGATTGGCCAGGCAGGAAGTATAGGTGAGTCAACCAGACAGAAAGTAGAGGTGGGGTGATGAGAGCAGGAGAATTCTAGGAAGGAGGAAGCCCATTCCTCCCACTCCTGCCCAGATCACCAAAGAAGCAAGATCTGATCTGCTCTGTGTGAAAGGTACCGAGCCATGTGGCTAACATAGATAAGAATAATGGGTTAATATAAGCTACAAGAGCTAATAAGTAGCCTGAGCTAATGGGCCAATCAGTTTATCATTAATGCAGACTCTCTGTGTGATTTTCTCTGGGACTAAATGGCTGTAGGGTACTGGGTGGGACAGAAACCCCAATGAGGAGGCCTGCATGCTACAGATGTATGCCACCACCAACCAGGCTTAGATCTCATCTCTTAAAGATTCCTGAAATTTAGCACCTTCTAGAACCATGACTGATACCTAACAGTGTCAAACAAGGACCAAGGGCTCTAACATTTAGGCCTTTGGAAAATATCCCAGATCCAAGACATAGTGGCTGTTTAAATTGTGCTGAAGCAGAAAGCACTCTGGGTGAAGGAAATGTGTTTTCTTTGGCACTTAAATATCACATCTTTCAAATGCAATGCACTTTATCTACTCAAGGAGGACAGATCGGCTAGCAGGACAATGTTTGGTGTGAACTCAATTGCCAATGCTTGTTTCTTTCATGGCAGGGTGGGGTGGAAGTACTAGCAGATGGGCAGCGGTGGTAGTTGTTGATTTAGGACATCTATAAAGGAACAGGAAGAGTCTCTGAGATGTAGTCTGCTCATCTGTGAAAGAAGAATTAGAGTTCCTAGACCAAAGAGCTTAGATAGTATTGATGGAAGCAGCTGTTAGAAAGTACCAGCACTTCACAAGAAGGAAGGCTGGATCAGAAAACTGAGGGTTGGTTGCTTTCTAATTAACAGTCATGGGATCCTACAACTCACTGACTCAAAAGAACAAGTCTTTTCCTCACAGTTCTATGGACTAAAGAAAGAGTGGGTGGGGCTTAGCTGAGCACTTCTGTCTTAGGATCTCTTACGTGTTTGCATTGAGATGTCCACGGAAGCTGCAGTCCCTTGAAGACTTTGCTTGCTGGACTTGTTGGAGACCCAACAGTCCTTACAGGCTTATTAATCGCCCCTATCTTGGGCACCTGCACGTGACCTGTTCTTGGTCTGGGCTTTCTTGGAGCATAGTCATTCTGGGGATCCAAAACTGAGTGATTTAGCAGAGAAAGGCAAAGCTCATTGGCTTTTAGGACCCAGCCCTGGAAGTCACCTACTACAGTTTTCCCATAACTTGTTAGTCACACTTGTAAACATTAAAGGGCTAGGGACACAGTATCTGTAGCTGTCTTTTAGTGTTCAGCCTATCTATTAACACTAAGATCTGGGAATTTTTCCCTCTAACCTTAAGGGCAGCCTTGCATATTGTAAGAGTTCTGTCTCAGTTCAAACTCTCCCTCTGCCTCTTATTGGCTGTATGGCCTTCAGGAACTACTCAACATCTCTGCGGGACTTCTGAACTTGAGAGAGCTACAAGCCACCCTCACTGGACCCATGTAAGGAAGGTGTTAATCCATAGCAAACAAGCCTTGTGAATGAGCTTTGGCATTTTTTCCATTCAGAATTATAGATCCAGTCCACTGGTCTTGGGCTCTGGTCGTGTTGTTCTTAACATTTGCAGAGCTCTACACACTTCTTGGGCAGACCGTCATCTTTCCTGGGACCTATGGACCTGGAACCTCTGCCTTCTTCTAGGTAATATGGCACCAGACACAAGTCAAGACATTCCTGAGTCCAACTCCCAAATCTGCCTCTTGCCTGAGGAGAATGGGATAAGCTGCCAGTCCTCTGGGGTGTAGTTTCTCTCACCTAAAAACAGAAGAATGAGAACTCTTTGACCACGGGGCTGAGGAAGCATTGATGGAAGCAGCTGCCAGGAAGTCCCCTGCACTTCATAGGGACTTGATGTGTTTGTTGATTTTTAGTTTCCAGAAAAAAAGCAAACCTGAGTCTCAGAGACAGAAGCCAAAGAAGCAGGTCCTAGAGCCCGATAGAAACAGGTCAACACAAACCGTTCCTATTGACCAAAAAGAAAGAAGGTTAAATTCTTAGTCAATGGTGATGAAGTGAATGTAGATTCCACCCCGTCTTACTCCTCCTTGATAGCTCCCCGCACAGCTCCCAAGACCTCTGGAACCACAGCATCCTAGAGCACCACAGCACCCAGGTAAGGGCAATTTCAATGCCACTTACTGTCTCTGCAGTAGTCCACAGTTCTGGGTACCTACAGTCCTGTCAGGTTAGTGACTTATTTTCTCACTCCGACCACTCTGACATGGTATCCATGCTGAGAATTTATGTGGCTATGTTCACATGTACAAACTATTCTGGTACTTAGGAAAAAATTACAGAAAGTAAAATATCAGGAAACTAGGTATGATAGTTAACTTCAGCTGTCAACTTGACACACCCAGAGCCACTCTGAAAGCGAGACCCTCAGCTGAGGAATTAACTAGGTCAGATTGGCCTGTGACCATGGGCAGAGGCATTTTCTTAAGTGGTGGTTGATGTAGGAGGATCCAGCTTACTGCGGCACTGCCATCCCGGGGCATATGAACCCCGGGCTCTATAAGAAGGGTAACTGAAAAAGATAAAGGAGCAAGCCAGTAAGCAGCTGGTGCTCCATGGGCTTGGCTTCTGTTCCCATCTCCAGGTTCCTGCCTTGAGTTCCTTCCCTGATGAACCCCAATGGGGGAAAGCAACCTATAAACTGAAACAAACTCTTTTCACCCCAAGTTGTTTTGGGTCCGTTTTTGTCACAGAACCCAAACCTACGACACAAGGTAGGATATCTGGCGGCAGAGTCACTAACCAGCGGCTGATGTCCCTTTACTCTGTCTGGGTAGAAAGTATGGGTATGCAGGGAGAAGCACTTCAAGTGCTGGGACTGGGCAGTTTTTTGGTCCCTCAGCCCAGCCATTAGCAGTGAACAAAAGCGGCAGGCATGCGACAGCACTGGCAAGTGATGCCCTTCGGTGTTGCAGTTCTCGTATGTTCCTAGGGAGTCCTGCTTTCTCAGCCCTTGGCAGAGCTCCATCACGTCTTTTAGCTGGCCAGAGCATTGAGGTTCCTCCGGGATTAGCATCCTGACTCCCAAGTTCTGGAGTCTGTGTTGCCTTTAAGTCTTTACAGTGCCTAGAATTTTCCAGCAAACAGAGCTTACAGTTTCTCTTCTCTGTTCTCACCACCTTCTTTGTTCTTCCCTCAGCTGCTGTTGAGGCCCCTTCTTCAGCTGCCAAGCAGTCAGCCTCCTTTTGCACCTTAGTCTGCTAACTACTTAGCTATCGCTGCCGCTGCTGCCATTCAGTTTCTTCTGTCTGGGCTGCTTCTTTGTCTTGTCACCAATTCAGCCTACTCCACTACACGAAGCTCAGAAACACCACAGAGAAGCCTTTTATCAGGTCTGATAGAAGATGGGGGAAGGAGTACAAGAAGGTGTATCTCCCGAGTGACTCACAAAGTAAGCCAAACAGCCAGAGAAAAGGTGTTTACACTAAGCAAAGCAAACCTTGCATGCAAATGAAGGCTTGTGTTTCCAGCAATCACAGCATTGTCCCTCTGCTAGGTGACAAAAGGAAGCTCTGTCTCACTTGTCTAGGGAAAACTGGCTGCTCATCACCTAGAGTTCACTGAGGCTTAGGATAGCAAAAACTCTAACAAAGCACGCACCTCCTAGAGTCAAAGCATTCACCTCAGTCACCGGGCAGCTTTCTCAGCGTGTCTTTGGAATGTTCAGAATGGACACATTGGTCTTAGGGCACTCTGCCTGGCTGTTTGTCCAACTGTCTTTTTGCTTAAGAGAAGCAGCACAGCAAAGGAGAATCCACCAACTACCAATCAGGGAGTCAGATTGCCCATCCCAACTTCTCATTTCAGAAACGTGAACACCGGGAGCGCTTGCACTAAGAGCTTCAGGAGCACTGGCACTAATAGGTAACCTACCTATTTTATTTTTTTGCTTTAGAGACTAAGGCCCCATTCTGGCCCCAGCTGACAGGAATTCATTTTATAGCTGAGGCTGGCCTCAAACTCACAGCGATCCTACTTACCTCGGCCTTTCTAGGATCACAAACGTGAGCCACTGTGGCTAGCAGGAATTTAACCATGTTTTAATGATTGACATCTACCCAGTGCCATAGAGACAGATGCCTCTCATCTGTCTCAGGAGCAGGTTACATGCTTTCTTGTCTGTTTACTACTTTGTTTGTCTCTCTTTTTTCCCCCTTGAGTGCTAGAAATGGAACCCAGGGTCTCTTGCAAGTACTCTACTGCTTAGGTCCATCCCCCTCCCACTACTTTTCTATTGCAATCACTAAATATCTGAGCCTGGGTAATTTATAAAGAATAGACATTTACATTGGAGGCTGAAAGTCTAAGACTGGGCAGTGACATCCATCAAGGGTCTCATACTGTCTCGCGATATGGTAGAACACTGGAAGGGCAAGTGGACATGCGTGGACATGCGTGGACATGTGTGCACATGTGTGGACATGTGTGGACATGACAAAGGCAGCCCCCACCCTCTGCAACTAATGCAGTCCCTCCAGAGAGAAAGCCACTAATCCCTCTTAAAGTCTCAGAAATAGCCTCCAGTTCTCAGAACCATTATATCAAAAGCGGAATTCCAACACGGGTTTCAAAGGGGACAGGCCACATCTAAACCATAGCAGCTTCCTTTTCCGTGTCTGTTTTGTGTCAAAGATCTCTCCATCTCAGCCTTTGTTGTTTTCTACCACAAGCATCCTGTCTCTTATTCATCCCTGAAACAGTTCCTTGTTAAACACCCACTATGCAGAAAATAAATAAAACCGCGTCCTGCCAGTGGAGGGTCCCCATTCCCTCCCAAAGGGTCAACAGCTCCTTCCCGAGATGGGATTCCAGAAGACAAGCCAGAAGGCCTAGGACCAGTCCTGGTGGGGGCTCTGGTGGGGAATCTGGGAGAAGATGGCATGAGAGGAACGTGGGGGAACTAACAGACTATGTAGGGAATGGACTGTTACTGTCTCAGGGCAGCGTGAGCCGTGATATCTGGGCTGGGTGAAGCACAGGCTGTAACAGCACAAAGTGGGACCGACCGAGACAGACTCTTCTGGATTTATAGAAAACAGCAGAAGGAGAACTACACCACATCTGACCTCTAACCCCAGGAAGGAGAGCCAAGAGAAAGGGAGAACTTCCTTTCTCTCAGATGAAGTTTAAATGGGGCTCTCTTATTGGAACTTTGTAAATGAGGCCCACGGACAAGTCCTTTGATCAAGAGAGGAGCTCTGATGCTGGAGAGGAGGCTCAGCAGTTAAGAGCACTGGCAGTTCTCCTTCTTCCTCTGGGATCATCTACTTCGGTTTGTGAGGGGGACACGGAAGCAGAGCAAGCTGGGTTGGACAGCTCTCCCGGGAGACAGTTTAAGTGTTACAGCTCTGCTTTACTCCTGAAAGGGGATATAAAGGCTGGAGACAGTAGCTGGGCATCTCCTAATTTGCATTAATCACCTTGCTCCTAGCTTAGTTATCAGAAAGGTCCTAGCACAATGACTAATTATCATATGCGCAGCGGGGTGGGGGAAGCTCTAGCAGGGAATTCTGTCAAGGGTCACACTAGAGATCAGGCTTCCAGGCTTAAGGACAGCTTTCCCATAAAGTCAGGCCTCCAATCCTAGAGACCTTCTCTATAAAGGGGCAGATAACAGGAAATCCTCCATGTTGCCAAGCTTGGAGAGAGCTGCCAGCCATGGAAGACTGCAACTTCTGACCAGCAAGGCCTCCCAACAAGCACTGGCTGTTAACTGCTCTTCCAGAGGACTTGGGTTCAATTGCCAACACCCACATGATGGCTCAAAACCATTTATAACTCCAGTTCCAGGGAATCTAGTGCCCTCTTCTGGCCTCCATGGGCACTGCACACATGTGATGCACAGACTCACATGCAGACAAAACACAGACACACCACACACACACACAGACACACAGACACACACACACACACACACATATTAAAATTAATTGAAAAAGAAGAACCTTTGCTTCTCAAAGGCAGAAGTGGCCACTTTGATCAGGGCCCACTCTTTGTTCTCTTCTTAGAATGGGATACTGGGAGGGGAGCCATAAGAGAAAATGGTTTATGGATCTGAGGACCTAGACCCTTGCATTCCACCCACCAGCAGATTTTCTCTGCCATAGAGCAGGAAGCACTGTAGAACCCTTGGGTAAAGCGAAGATTGGATGTACCTCAGCACACTGTGTGTTCGTTTTTTTGTAAGACAACCTAGAAGGAATATACAGTAGATCCCCATGGAGCACTCAAAATGAAACTTACGC
The DNA here is from genome assembly GCF_903992535.2 of Arvicola amphibius. Classification (NCBI taxonomy): domain Eukaryota; kingdom Metazoa; phylum Chordata; class Mammalia; order Rodentia; family Cricetidae; genus Arvicola; species Arvicola amphibius. Next base: position 95,624,674 of record NC_052049.1, on the reverse strand, counting down.
AGTAGGTCAAACTGAACAAAAGAAAACAGGTATTTAAATTTTTGGACAAGTTGCCCCAAAGTCCACTAATAGCACCAATAGCACCAATAGTCCTTTTCGGTCACCTGATGACCTCTGACTTTAACCACCTCTCATGAAGTCACAGCTGGCCACTAAACTGAACAATTGAAAGGTCATGGAGATCTGTCTTTTTCCTCTAAAAGGAACAGACTTTGGAAATAATTTAAGATACCAGAGAAGAGAAGATTACTGAGGGAAGAGCCAGGAACAGATTAACCAAATTACATCTGGGTGACAAGCACACTTATGTTGATCTGTACATAATATAAAACGCATAATGTCGCATTTACTTTTTGGAACTTCCTTCGCTGTGTCCTGTGGGCGGTTGCTTATATCATACCGTCTTTGACTTGATTCCTCAAAAACAGGTCTCTTCCTCAAACTATAATTTTTATTTAAAAACATGAACAAAGTGAAACAAGCCAGAGCCAGAAAATCAAAACCTGTATATTCTTACTGAAATGAAGGAGCTAAAAATGTCATGGACTCAGAGAGAAGTGGTTCCCAGAGACTGGGAAGGATGTAAAGAGGGAGGAAAAGAAGGCTGGTGATTATGGAAATACCATTAGGATAAAATTCAAGAGTTGTTTAGCATAGTAGGGTGACCACAGTCAACAATAACATAGATTTCAAAATGTAAGAAGAAAAGATTTTGAATGTTCCTGACACAAAGAAACAATAAATATTTTAGGAGATAGACATGCTAATTAGCTTGACTTGATCATTACACATCATATATATATGCGTGTATATATATATATATATATATATAAACCGTAAGTACATTAAAGGCATAAGTACATGCAACTATGTGCATAACAGGTACAGTTTTTTAAATGGAACAAATAGGTGATTCTACCTGTTTTTCACAAGCATAGAGACCATGACTTCTGACTCAAGAAAAAAGACTGCCCTCTGTCCTTAACATTCCTTTCTCCTTTGAACTCTGAAAAACTCAGTTCAGAGTGTTGTATATAATTTGAAGTTTGGAGAAAAGTACAGTGCTTCTACCTGGCATCCAAGAGCCTGGTCACTGTTGGAAATGCCTCCAAAGTCCTGAAAGGGAGTCAAGAAGTGCTGGGGTAAGGTGTTCCCACCAATTAAGAATGAAAGTTACCTAACTGGAAGATGCAGGCTATTGGCTGTCTTTGTCAGGAACATGTAATTAGGAAATAACAGAAGATGGGATGGGGAGACGGCTCAGCGGTTAGGAGCACATACTGCTCCTGTAGAGAAACCGTCTTCAGTTCCCAGCACCCATGTAGGAGGGCTCACAACCTCGTGTAACGCCAGCTCCTGAATATCTAACACCTCTGTCCTCCAAGGACAAAGACACACCTACATACGTACACATAATTCAAAACAATAAAAATAAATCTAAAAAAATTAGCAAGAAGAGTCTGTAGCTGGAGTAGACAGAGAATAGGAAGCTGATAAAGTCCAATTCCAACTACAATGAAGGGCAATGGGGAGCAAATACACGGTTGTCACAACTCACAGAGGTCAACTGAGGGAAGGCCGGGAAGTAGCTGCGAAAGTTCAGTTGGAACAAAGGGGTTTGAGGTTCTCCTTTATGGCACGGTGATTATAACTACTAATAATGTCTCTTGTGCTTGATGATTGCTAAGAGGGAGGCTGTGTTCCTACCCCCAGATGATAAACATGAGGCAATGCTTATGAATTAGCTCAATGTAGTCATTCTGCAATGTATACGAGTATCAAAACATGATAGCATATAATTTGTATCTTTTGTTTTAAAAAGGTAACAAATAATTTATAAGAAACAAAGTATCCCAGAATATTTAAAGAATCATTTATCCTTTGGAGACAGAATCTTATTTTTATTTATCTATTACCTATTTTCATTTGTTTGTTTTTCTTACTATATAGTCTAAGCTGGCTTTAAACTTGAGGTCCTCCAGCTTCAGCCTCTCAAGTGCTAGAATCTATAGCCGTGTGTCTCCAGACCCAGCCAGAAGTACTCATTCGTAATGGGTAATATGACATTGAATAATGCGATAAATGGCACTCTACTAGTTCATGTGGAAGCCATGAACTTTCATTGAAACAGCATGGAAAAAAGCCACCCAGTGTTCACTTCTCCAAACAGTGCTTGTGTCCTTACCCTTGCAGTTCTAAACCACATGACGGGTGGCAGGCGTCCATAGGTACCCTTCCTGCACTGTCACACCAGCCTGGCACACTTCTCCCAGCTATACCCAGTCGATTACGGCTGTGTTGCCTGGCATAGGAGCCTAAGCTATGCACCAAGTCTGGCTCCTGTGTTGAGTCTCACACATTCGGTGAAGACCTCACACTAATCTCTGCATTCTCCTTGAGCAAGGCTGTTCCATAATTATTTTTAGCCTGACAGTTTTCTGGGTCCTTTCCAAAATGTTTAAGTGCACATATTGAGGACTCCATGATAAATAAAATATTGGGATTTCCCCTGAAACCCACCCACTATACCGTTGTCCTCCAGACCCCACAAGAAGGTCCCCAACTTGTTCTCTGTCTTAGCTTTACTTTTAGGTGTGCTTAAATACCTGGAGCCGAAGATGGCTCACGTCTAATAAGTCAAACTGAACTTTGCATGAAATGAAAGATAAAGCTTTTAAAGATATTACTTTTGGGGTCATTAAGCCAAGAGTAAGTTCTCCAATCCACTAACCTTTATTTGACTCTGGGGCTCACCTGGTTTATAAACTTAGGAGTTGTGATTCTTTCACCTCACCAAGAGGGAAGGCTAGGCCAGAGGAAAGTAGGGGAGACTAAGAGAGAGGAGTGAGCCTTGCCTGTTTGGTATCTGTGGGGAAACAGACACGAATGGAAACTCTTCCTCTCTTTTCTCTTAAAAAAGCTTAAGAAATGGGACAGAAAAGGAAAGCATAGCGGGCTTGAGAAAAGACTGCCCATGATGTCAGGGTGATGGGTCCTTTCCAATGGGCTCAGTAGACAGTTCCATCACGTTCTCCATGCTAGGCTTAAAGGCAGTTTCGCTATACGATGTTCAGAAAAAAAGAGCGCTACCTGGAGAGTGACCACATTTAAAAGTAGGGGTGGAGCTAGCCAAAAGGGGTGGAGCTAGACAGAAGGGCGTTAGAATCATGGGAACAGCCCTGAGGAGTGACTGAGCAGCTAGTTACTCAGTACTCTTCAGTTTCCCTCCCGTTAAACAGTGAGCTGGAGTGAACGTCTTTAAGACGCCATCCGACTCTAACACAAGCACATCTCATCAAGCCGAACAAGAACTGGATTCTGAATTGCAAGCTCCTGGGCTTGCCATTAGTGCTAACTACACGTCCAGTATCGAACAAGGCCGTTTTTCAGTCCCTTGCTGGTGGCCCCTTGGATTCCTATGCCACAAAGAAAAGATTATGATCTAAGCAGAATGTGTGTTCACAGAAACCCCCTGCTATGACTAATATGGCGAGCTTTTCATACAGCGGGATGAATCGAGAGGGTGGACCTGGAGGAGGCCAAAAAATGTGACTAGAGAAGCAAGCCCTTCACTGAGAAAGCGCCCCGGTTTGTGGACTCGATGCAGAGAGATTTGAAGATTTGCCTGGCCAAGGAAGAGACTATGCCAAATAGACACATGGCTATCGTTGTGCGTATTTATGTACCTGATAAATTGCAAGGCATCCTGGGAGACCCTATCCCAATACTCACTCCCAGGTCTTTAGTGCCCCACTTAGGTCCAGGACAGATGACTGGGAGGGAAGATCATCTGCTCCCTCCAGCGAGAGATGCTAATTTTGTTACAGAATGGTGACCATTTGGCTGGAAGCATGTTAAGATCTTCCTGTGCCAACTACCTGTTCCGCACTGCCCTCCAGGATCTGGAGAGCTCCCCGCTGCATCCTTCTAGCAAGTCCTGTCAGCGCTGGCTTCAGCACCGCGGTAGAGACTGACACCAGATGCATGCTCACCTGACTTCCCCCATGGAAGAGTGCCGCTTCCCTTACATATAAGATGATGTTAATTTCTGACTCATCTTGTAGGGTAGCAATGTGATCAAATAAATGTGTGTTTCTGAGAAGTCCTGACAAGCCTCAGACTCTGTGGTGACACAGAGTGCTGTCATCACTGCCCTCTGTTGACTGCATGGCTGTCATCTGAGACCTCTTTGCCGCAGAGGACATCTCTGCCACCTGGCAAACGCATCTTGTTCCTGTCGCTTTTAATAGCTGCTATCTCATTCACTTTCTTATGTTTGCTTTTAAACCTTTTGGGGGAGTTTGGGGAAATGACTCAGTGGATAAGGTGCCTGCCACTTTTCTTAGTTAGCACCTCTACAGCTGTGATGAAACACCATGACCAAAAATGCAAATTGGGGAGGAAAAGATTTATTAGGCTTATACTTCCATATCACTGTTCTTCATTGAGTGAAGTCGGGGCAGAAACTCGAACAGGGCAGGAACCTGGAGGCAAGAGCTGATGCAGAGGCCATGGAGGTGTACTGCTTACTGGCTTGCTCAGCCTGCTTTCCTATAGAACCCAGGACCATCAGCATAGTACCCCCCATAATGGGTTGGATTCTACACATCAATAACTAATTTAAAAAATGCCCTACAGACTTGCCTGCAACCCCATCTTATGGAGGCATTTTCTCAACTGAGGTTCCCTCCTCTCAGACGACGTTAGCTTGTGTCACGCTGACATAAAACTACCCATAGCACCACTAGTGTGATGAGCAGAATTTAGTGCTCTAGAACCCATGGAGATGCTAGTGGGTGTGCCAGCCTACCTATAATTCCAGCACTTGGAAGGAAGATCCATGAAACAAGCTGGCTGGCTAGACTAACCACATTGGCAAACCCTGGATTCAATGGAGAGATCCTGTCTCAATGACCAAAGGGCAGAAGGCAATCAATAAAAGTTCAAAGATCAACCTCAGGCATCCACATGCACATGAACATACATGCACATACCTATGCACACCACACACATACACACATATATGAGAAAAAAATATTTTTTGTTTTTGTTTTGGTTTTTTCAAGACTTATTGTTTTGAGACAAGATTTCTCTGTGTAGCCTTGGTTCTCTTGGAACTGACTCTTTAGATCAGCCTGGCATTAAACTCACAGAGATCTGCCTGCCTCTGCCTCCCAAGTGCTGGGATTAAAGGTGTGCACCTCCACTGCCCTGCAAGAAAGTCATTTTTTAAGCTAGGCATTGGGGTATGTGTCCGTAATCCCATCAATAGGGAGGCTGAGACAGGAGGATGGATGGGGCCAGCTCAAGCTAAGTAACAACAGCCTATCTTTGAAGAAGAGGAGGAGGGTGAAGAGTAAGAATAGAGAAAAAAATCTGTTCCTTTGCCGATGCTGCCTAAGTTCTCTCTCCTTAACTGTTATTCCAGCAGCTCTGCTACTTAGCTCCATGGTGTCATAGCAGACAGTTGGTGGGGAAAGAGCTATGCTGAATGACATTGCATGAAATAGAGGGGTGGCTTTTGCGTGGTTAGAAAGTCCTCCTAAACTTCATCAAAGTTTAACCACATTGCAGGGGGCTCCCTTTGGCAGGAATGAAGAAAGACCTTTAATCTCCTCACTCTCTGACTCTTATGAATACAACACACACACACACACTCACACACACACACTCACCAAGAAGGAATCCGTGGAACCAGAACTGTCAATGCGGCATGTCTGTGAGCATTTTTCCATCCGGGATGAAACAATAGATACAGAGGTATAAGAGATCAGGTGTGCCCATGGGGCTTCAGAGCCCAGGCCACCCCAATGCCACATTCTTGCTGAATAGCGGCATGGAGTTTACAGTTGTGTGTGTATTCTTTCAATGCATTGGCATGTGTATGCACATGTGTTCTCTCTCTCTCTCTCTCTCTCTCACACACACACACACACACACACACACACAGACAGACAGACACACAGACACACGGGCTGCCTGGCCGACCGTTGGGATCCAGGGGTTCCAGGCCTGGCTCTGCCCCTACCTGCTATGTCACTGGGAGCAGTGCCCTTGGTATGCTGATCTATGGCAGTTACAAACTCCTGGGAAATCGCTGCTTCCGCTATTCAGCAAGAAACGTCGTGACTCGGTTGACCAAAAGTCAGACTATCTGAATCCCAGTCCTGCCACCACGTGCTTTACCCTCTCTGACCTCAGTGTCCTCATCCTTAGAATTCCAACCCATTCACATACACAACGCTTCCCTTCAAGGATATAAAATGGAGGGCTGGAGAGATGGTTCAGCAGTTTAGAGCACCGGCTGCTCTTCCAGAGGACCCAGGTTCAATTCCCAGCACCCTAATGTCAGCTCATAACTGCCTGTAACTCCAGTTCCAGGCAATCCAGCACCTTTACACTTACTTACATGCATGCAGGCAAAACATGAAAACACATAAAATAAAGACATATAATTGGGTTTCGTAGATAAAACCTTATAGTTTAGGTCATGCACATCTGGGAAGAAGCTTGATGGCTTGGCTGGGACTAGGACTTGATGACTCATCTTATTTCTTTGGTAATTTCTTTTAGACAAGGTTTCTCTGTGTAGCCCTAGCTACCCTGGAACTCACTCTGTAGACCAAACTAGCCTCGAAATCCAGCTGCTTCTGTCTCCTGAGTGCTGGGATTAAATGCATGCACCACCACCTACCAGCTGTTTCTTTGTTTTTTTGAGACAAGGTCTCATGGTGCAGCACTGACTGACCTGGAAGGAATTAGCTATGGAGAGCAGGATCTCCCTAAACTTGTACCTAAACCTTGGAGTTACAGGTGTGAGCCACCACACCCATCAATTCTTATATTCTCGCAGTTCGCAATCCTAATTCTTTCACTGATTCATAAATCCTGAAGTTGGGGTTATAATAATCAATCATTGAAAGACCAATTCTTTATTAGAAACCTTACTTGGGTCCATCTACTCTTCCCCTGAAAGACTTACAATATAAATAAACTGCATTTTTAGTGACTAAAATACAGACAAGACATGCTGATTGAAATATGATGAAATAAACAAAAGGTCTTTCTGGATCCCAAGAAGAACATGACCATTCCGGATGCCATGGTAACATGCACTGCTCATCCCATCCCCCACTACTTCAGAGCTCCTCTTGACTAAATGAATTTCTGTTACATTTAGAAGAAGCCAAGCAATAAAGGGATTATTGGGAGGGATTAAAAACTCAAAGTGTTGGGGCTCAAGAGATAAAGCACTTGCCGGGCAAAAGTGAAACCCTAGTCCAGATGCCTAGGACCTACAGAAAAAGCTAGGTTTGGGTGAAGTCGTGATCTCTAACTTAGTACTATTGTTCAGCTAAACTGGCACAGAATCAAACTGCCTTCCAAATATCTAAGTGTATACTCAAAGATCAATTCTGCTCTTGGCCTATTCAGAGACGTCTTTCCAGTGGACAGGGAGATTTGTGGCTGCACAGGGTGCTGAGAATACGTAATGGTTAAGTGCTCGGCCCTAAATGGGGCATTGATACCGTTGTTTTTGAGGTCTAGGGACCATCATAGTTGAGGGCAGAAAGAATGAAAGAGCGAGAAGATAGGAAGAAGGACTGTGAAATAACATCTGGGCAGGACAGACCCGTTGTAGTCTTCTGTTCCCACCAACTGCTGATGCCGGTACTGGATCTGCACACAAATGAACTGGTCATTAGCCAGGCGTGGATGGAGAAGGGACTCAGTAAATCCTACTCACCACTGAACTATGTATTAGTGGTAAGTTCTGAGAGAGGTGAAGTCGTTAGCTGGGTACCTACTGGACCCCACCACACTCTAAGGGATAGTCCCAACCCCTTGGCCACACAGAAGACCCTAGTTAGTTAGACTAAGTGGGTCACAAAAACCTAACCAAAGGTCATGAATCCAGGAGAGGGACTTGTCGGGGAGGAAGGCAAATGAGAGGGATGACAGGGAGATGCAAGAGGACCGAGGAAGAGAATAATCAGAATATATTGGTTACATGTGAGGTTTTATTTTTATTTTTACTGTTTCGGTTTTTGTTTTGTTTGTTTTGTTTTGTTTTCAAGACAGGGTTTCTTTGCGTAGTCCTTCCTGGCTATCCTCGAACTAGCTTTGTAGACGAGGGTGGCCTTGAACTCACAGAGATACTGCTTCCCGAGTGCTGGGATAAAATGTTTGTGCTGCCATGCCTTTAAAAATTTTTTGGATCCACGCTCAGTAGTATGTGCCTACAGCACTGACAGTGAGTGAGTGGTAAGAAGGGAGGTGGAGACTGGCAGTTCTGGGAGTTCTTAGCTAGCCTGACCCATGTGCTAAAGTTATGGACAATTGCTGTGGGACAATGGTTTACCCTGTAAAGATTTGTTTCTTGTACTTATTTAATAAATGCTGATTGGCCAGTAGCCAAGCAGGAAGTAGAGGCAGGGCAACGAGTTTGCTGGGAGGAGGGAAGCACTTTCTGAAGTCATGACCCAGCCTCAGAGAAAGCAAAATGGGACTGCCTCACTGGAAAAGGTACCAAATCACGTGGCTAACATAGACAAGAATAATGGTCTAGTTTAAGATGTAAGAATTAATTAATAAGAAAAGCCTGATCTACCAGGCCGATCAGGTTATGATTAATGTAGACCTCTATGATTTCTTTGGGACTTAACAACTGTAGGAATCGGGTAGGACAGAAAACCTCAGCCAACAGCCAATGAAAAAGTCTGTCTCAACTAAAAGGTGAGAGACACCTAAGGACTGATATCATCAGTGCTCTGACCTCTACACTACTCTCTACACTCCTGCTGTGCATTTAGCCCACCCACTGAAAACACACACACACACACACACACACACACACACAAAGTGTTTTTATCCAAAAAGACGTAACAAGCTATCTCAGACCTCACCAAGCAAGCTGTTCTGCAAGCCCACACTTCAGGTAGTGGTGTCAATAGAAGCTCCCCTAATGGCATTATGATAGCCCTATGGAAGAAGAGGCTTTGCTCTGCCTGTGTTCAGATGGGAGTGCCCGCAAACAGAGAGAGGATACCACCTTGGTCTCATTAAGTGTCTGGCCAAAATCTCAGTCTTTGCAGTTTCTAAGGGTTTTGAAAAGGAACGTCAAGTAGGTTTCTTACAGTTTCAAAGACAGGAAAACTAAATTACAAAGTAGAGAAAGATGCTTGCCTGGGTTTCAAGCAAGCAAACTGACAAGCTGTAGCAAGTTCTGCCAATGAAAGCTAACCTGCCTGGAGTGACTGAAAAATGTAACTCGAGTTCCCTTACCCTTCCAAACACCAGTTCAGGGGACAGAGACGCAGAGACCTCCACCCTTGGGGAAACAGTTTCTTTTGCTGCTGGGTTTGTGTTTGGAGGAAAAAAAAATCACTTAATATAATGAAGGAACTACAAGCGGGTGTATTATGCTGAAAACTTGTCATGTGCTTGTTTGAGCTAACTGAGAAGCTGGCTCTGCAAGCAGGATTGCTGCCAACTCCCCATTTCAGACACTAGAACATGTCTTAAAGTGTCCTACCAGGCCCCTGCGTGGGGGTGGTCTTCCTCCCAACTCTATGGCAGGGACGGAAAAAAAGAATAAAACAGCCCAAGAGGAAAAACACCATTGCTGAAAACAGCTGGAAGGTAAACCACCTCCAACAGATGTTGCTCTTATTTATCTCATGATATAAAAGTGCCTACAGTTGAAAAAAGATGCCAGAATTCCCCCGGAGGTTCAGCCATGGGGCATTCATCCGCAGAGACAAAGCTCAATTGGGAGCTCCAGCTGACTGCCTCAACTTCCCTGGTTGGCTTTCTCTAGCTGTTGTGAGCCCCTAGGATGACAATGTTATCTATCTGTTGTTATTTGTTCTTTCATGTGACAGCTTCACTCAAGGGGACATTGTGCTCTGCCTGGGACTCTTTCAATTGAGAACTCCAGCTTGCTTCCTTAATGGGCTTCCCCAGTCAAGTTTTTAATGGCTATTCATAAATCTTTTGTGATTGTTTTAATTGTCAACTTGACACAATCCAGAATCACTGGGGAAGAGGATCTCAGGCACTGTCGAGATCGGGTTGGCCTGTAAACAGGCCTGTGAAGGGTGTTTTGTTTGGTTTGTTGTTTGTTTTTTGTTGGATTACTGAGCTGAGAAGACCCACCCTGAATATGGGCAGCACCATGTCCTGGTCTGGCTACTGAGCTGTGTAAAAGCAGAGGAGGGGCTGAGCACAAGTAAGCACACTTGTGTTCATCCTGCCTTTGCTCTTAACTGTGGACCTGACTAGTTGCTCCAAGTTCCTGCCTGGCTTCCTCACTATGTTGAACTGTAGCCTGGAATTGGGAGCTAAAATAGACCCCTTTCTTCCCTGAGTTCCTGTTTGTCAGCGTATTTTATCACAGCCATAGAAGGGAAACTGGGACACCTCCGATTTGATGATGTTACATTCAGCTACTATTTGCTCTTATACTTTGAAGCCTCACCCAAGGGGGACACTCTGCTCTGCCTACAGCTTTTTCTGTTGGGAACTCCAGCTGACTGCCTCACCAGGGCTTCCCTAGTCCATTTCTGTCAGATATTTTGAGCACCTGATATGCTGATGGTACAAACACACACATATGCATATATATATATATATGTCTTGTTATTTATTAAGTTTGCTTGCTATTATTTGAAAAATATCATTCCAAACCATGGGTATGAGGTACAGCTACCATAGATCATTCTCTACTGACAGAATATCACTGGGTTGAAACATTATGACAGGAAGTTTCCATGGGCCCCTCAATCTAGGTTCTTTGGCTTTGCTTTGGGGGACCTTGTGGCCTGAATGTCCTCTTACTCATAGACAGAGGAGTCCTGACCCTATCAAAGAGATGCACATCTCTCTTTCTGGTCAACTCACTCTACCCACAACTGACATGGATCTTTTCTCCACCATCTCTGACTTGTAGGCACTTGCCTATCTCTTTTCCTGGCATTTGCCAGATAGGGACAAAAGTGGTCTTCTTTTATGCCTTTCCCCTGGCTCTGCTCACCCACTTTACTGCTGTTCCCTCTCCAGTGCTATCACCTCCTCTGAAAAAGAAAAATGAAGACTGTCCTTCCATTTGGTTCTTGAAAGTTCTGGGTATTATGACCAGATGTAGGTCTATTATATTTCCAGGAACCCATCAGTTTGCCTGTTTTCTCATCCAACATAGTGTTCCCGTGGGCCATAGACTCTGCTTTAGGTAACTAGGTGCATCCAGCATGTAGCGAACAGCATAGTGCTTGGCACAAAACAGGAATGCAGTGAACTTTGTTGGATAGGTACACGCTGTTAGTGTCTGGTCTACTGGGAGAAGTCAGCCCCACTTCTGGGCGACAAGGTTTCCAGTATCACTGAGGCTTCTTGCGTTATCCTCCAGCGTGGGGGCAGAACAACACCTCTGATGGGACAAGACCAGCTGTGCAGCGCCCAGAAAGCAGTCCCAGGTGGAGTGGAGGCGTTCTCAGTGGAGGCAGTGATGGGAGGGAGGGTGAAGCATGCTGAAGATCGGTTGTAGGAGTCATGATGGTAAGTCCAAACACAAGGAAACACCCCATTACCAGGAAAATCACGAGCCAGGCTGGGTGCAGGAGGAATAGAGGAAATGAATGGGACATGACTGATTTGACTTTTTTTAAATTCCATTTATATCTTTTTGCAAAACTTTTCAAACTTGTGTGTGTGTGTGTGTGTGTGTGTGTGTGAGAGAGAGAGAGAGAGAGAGAGAGAGAGAGAGAGATACACATGGGGGAGTCAGGATAACTCAGAGGAGTCAGTTCTCTCCTATTATGTGGGCTTAAACTCAGGTTGTCAGCCTTCATGGTAAGCACCTTTACCTGCTGAGCCTTCTGTCTGTCCCTCAGTTAGAGCTTTGAGTTCTGCAATGTCTGGTGTGGCCCAGAAAGTAAGCTAGCATATCTCTAAGATTAAGCCGACCACAAGATGCCCAGAAAAGGGTTTAGATACTGATCATTAGGCAAGATCTCTCTTCATTTACCAAAGCTATACCACTGTGTCTTCCACTGAGCTTCCTCTTTGGGATGGCTCTGATGTCAACAGATCAGGTGAGAGTTTGACGGCTCAAGTTTTACCCCTCAGATCTTTGATGAGTCATTTCACCACATGAGGTCCCAGCTCATTTCTCCAGAACCCTAAATGTCTATCGTAAATCTTTTATCGTTACTGCCCCTTACACCCTTGACCCAAATATGATCGCTACCTGAATTTACTGTCCTCTGTCTCTAGAGACTAACATTGCACATTATCTGCCCTCAATATATAAGACTTCGCAACATGAAGTTGTTGCAGAAATACAAAGTATGTAGATTTTGTGGATTCGAGGAGGACCATCCACAATCACCAACAGAGAATATACCATGACATGTCTTCAGAAAGGAAGACAGGACCAGGCCCCAGCAATACAGATTAATGGATCCCTCGGCCCATTTTAATTTTTTCTCTCTTTCCTTTCTATTCCTATGCATGTAGGGTTGGGGAGGTTGCCTTCTTATAAAAACCCTTCCTCATTTCCTTTCCTTAGTGGCAGAGACAGCCAATCAGTTCCTCCTTTAAGAAGCTAGCTTTCTCACCACAAGAGGCTAACTCAGCTCTATAATGTACTTCTTATATTAGCCACTCAGTCTATATGCTGATTGCTATTGTCCATGCAATGGACCACAAGAAATTGCAACCCATGAAGGAATAATGAATAGGAAGCTTCCATGGTAGAAATGTTTAGTACTCTGCAGCTAAGAGGGACTGAAAAGTATGTGAGGAAATGTTAGGAAGAAGAAGCACTGGATTGCTCAGAGATGACAAGGACACTAAGGGGGCATCAGCTCTCCCCTGCCTGGGAAAGGCATGCATCGAGGTCGAGGTGCAAACTCAGGCCTTGTTTCCAATGATCTCTGCAGTAAAGGTCGTGGACCGTGGGCGACTCACTCTGATGGCTGTCCTCCTGACCATCTGAGTTCTTGTGGCTAGGATGTTCCAGGTGTGCTTTGCAGGAAAGAATCCTGATTAAGTCGGCACTCAACGCTGCTGAGGGAACGCCCCTAACCCAATCTTTGGCTTCCCCAATTTCATAATTAGCAGTAGAAAATGAAAAGGACGCCCTGCGTGACTGTGCTAAACCTGAAGAATAAGAGATCAGCTCACAGCAAATCAGCAGAACGTAGACCGCTCTGGTGCTCATGGTGACATGGAGGCAGGGGACAGAGAAGAGCAGGGAATGAGGAATCAACAGCTCGAGATGCAGCCCACAGGAGCTTAACTTCCTAGGCAGAGTCACTCTCAGCGGAGACAGCACCTGCAGCTACGCTCTGGGAATAAGCAATTGACCCTGACAGTGAGTCCCTGCAGAATTGACAGGCCTAATTTTGTCCGAGTGTGTAACCGTGTCCATTATCACTTTTTTACCCTCTGGTAATTATGCAAGATCTAATCTTCCTTTTTCTTAAAGGCCAAGTTTTCTTCTTTCTTAAGATAAAGAAGTTGGAAAACAATGAGATCTTCCCTTAGGGCATGAAATAGTACTGCCCTGGCCTGAGACCAACCTTAGATATAAGATCTAGCCTCAGTCCCAGACAACAACAGTCCAGCCTCAGGGACCACGGAGTCCCAGTCAGAGAACATCTTCAGTCTTCCCTATTATGCTCTCCTGAAAGCCTCTGTCCTCCTGACTTCTCCTTTCTGGAACTGTGCCCCAAACACAAAGGCGTCCCACCTGGACCTCCTCAAAAAACAACTGGGCATTTTCAAGTTACACGCAGTTTTCGTACCAACCCAAGGTAGAGGCAACTATTATCAACTCTGCTGTAACTTTGTCTGTCTGTCTGTCTGTCTGTTTGAAAGTTAGGTCTGCATATTGTGTGCTTTGCTGTCCCATTGTGACAAGCACACATCCTAGCCTGGCCTGTTTTACTGGTCTGATTTTTTTCACTTCTGCCTCAAACAGAGAAAAGAGGAACTGAAGAAAATTAAACAGCTTCTTTGAAGGCGCATGCTCAATTTGGCCTCTTCTGGGACGGAAACTGTTCCAGCAGGTTCTCCTCCCAGCTCTGCTGATGGCTACATTAACACCAGCTCAGAGACCCTCCCAACAATGCCCTATAAACTAGATATTTCACACTCATTTTACAGATCAGTGGAGCCAGGGCTGGTGACCGCGCATCTGTGCCTGAAACCTGGGTATCCTTAACTAGCGTCGTCAGTAGGGAAGTTCTCATCTCTAGTTCTTAGGGATGCTTCACCGCTACACACGTCTGGAACCCTAGCATCTTCATTCCATCTCCTGACCCCTACATCTCAGGGAAGACCACAACCTCTCACATTATGACTAGAAAGTCAGGGTTAGAGAAAGAGCCCTGTGTGGGATGTTTCCCTTTGTTTCTCAGGAGGCTGTTTGGTTTTGTTCTACGCTGGGGATCAAATCCAGGGTCTCGAGCCTTGTGGACAAGTATTCTACCACTGAGCTACATCTCTAAGCAAGGAAGAGACTTTGATGCCGAGCCTCCACAAGTCTCAGAAGCTTGCCAACCCAAGAAACGCAGCTTCTCTAAAAGCCTCTGAATTACTCATCTCCTTCAGGCGGTCGCCCTCCTTCAGAAGCAGGTGAGGCAGGTGGGAAGGCAGAGCTGCTAAGCTGACTTCAGTCCTGAGTCAGCTATGATCCCCAATAATTCTCCTCCCTCACTTAATCACTTTCCATTATGGCTTCTGACTAGACCCCCAGTCATCCGCAGCATCGCCTCCCTGCTCTGACCTCACCTCCCACCAACAGGCGGCTGACTGAATTGTGCTTCACGGAGCCCCAAAACACGCACCCCGGCAGCGAAGTGACTCAAGAATGAGGGCCCACCCTCTTCCCCCTCACCATCTGCTCTTAGCACCATGAGTCTTCTGGGGGCAAGAAGAGAAGGGAACAGAATTCCTTCCTGATGGCAGTCTCTGGAAGCCCACGAAGCCATCCATTAGCTGATTGGATAATACCTGTGGTGCGTCTCCTCAGCTGTGACTAATAAAGCTTGTTCTCAATTCCCTAATTACTCAGCCTCCTAGAAAAGACTGTCACACCCCCCAGTGTGGTCTACAACACCTCTTGGAGGGTGTTCCAAGGCTTTACCCACCCCCCTGCCCTTTCCTCTGACCTCCCATTTACATCTGCCTCCCTTCCACTTCTGCCAACAAAGTCTGGGGTCCAGCTGCCTCTGTGGAATTCCTAAGCATCCTCATTTTGGCTTTTAGCCCAGGCACATGGGTACCCAAAGGCACTATGCCATCTGTCTGCCTCAGGAGTACCACACTGGGATCCCTGCCTTGAGCCACCAGCTGAGGGTCGGGCACACAGCCCTATAGGCCATAAACAGGGTTCTCAGTAACCAGATAGCGAGAACATTTCTGTAGCATGGCAGTGTTCCATGAATGGCTATTGTTGACTTTTGTAAACACAACAGTGATTATTATACAACTATCCTCTGAGAAAACTTAATGCTGTCACCTCCCCTAGTCTTTGGACAGTGGTTATGTGACACACAGCTTAGGTCATATTACCAACTGCACCTTACTTGACATTCACTTATACCCTGGCAAGGGGACAAAGGGAACTGGACAGTGAAGGGGGCTGTTGGGAGGAAGGCACCCCCATTCTCTCCTCACAGAGGTCCACATTAGGGAAAGCACTGGATGGTGGGGACTCTGTGGAACTGGAACAGCTTGCCAGACAGTGTGTCACATGCTCTACCTTCCTTCATGAGCTAGTTCCTTTTCCTAAGCATTTCCCCAAGCCTTACTGTTAGCCAGTCCCCAAGGTCATTCTTCAAAGCATGTCCTTGTAATTAAGGTTCTTACCTACTAGGGACCTTCATCATGTATGAGAATCTGGAAGAAATGACAAATCATTTTTTGTTCCCAAAAATCCACACACAATCAGATGTACAAGACCTGTTCTTAGACATTCAGGATAATAATCGTATCACAGAGGGTCCTTCTAAGCCGAAGTTGATGAGCTTCTTCTTTATATAATCAGGAAACACCATTAAAAATTTTAAAACCTCCAAAACTCTCTCTTTCCTTTCCTCTCCAGCTTTGTACTTGTTACAGAACACCACCAACACCAACACACACACACACACACACACACACACACACACACACGCACGCACGCACGCACGCACGCACGCACCACACTCCAACCTTGCTTCTCTGGATACTGCCCCTGGCCACTGCAGAAGCTGTAGCACTGGTTGCGATGGCAATGGGGATGGCTGTTGCTAAGACAGCCAGGAGGCCAGGGTGGGAGAAGAGAGTGGGCAGCTCAGCAGGGCAGCATAGCACCCCCCCTTCCATGCATGTCTGAGAGCCTTAGGCCCTGGAAACGGTGTTCCCAGCTGGCTGCCATGGCAACAGCAGGCTTGGGAAGCTATTCATCTCAGGCTGGACAGGTTCCCCAGCCTGCACTTGCGCTTTCTTTTCCCTAAGTGGCTAATTGAGGTGTGAAAGGGTCTGTTGTGAATTGGTAATGGGGCACTGAGGGCAAAGGATTGGCACTGAGCAGATCCCCCAGGGAGCTGAAAGGCCTGGGGTGGGACTTGAACCAGCTCCCCAGCAGAGGACTCCAATTGCTGGGGAAGCAGCCCCAAAATAGAGATGCCCATTTTTCTGCCAGGGAGCTCAGCCTGGAAGCTCCATCTCCTTACTTAAAAGCCTCCTTGTTCTCACCCCTGTCCCCAGGTAAGCATACCCCAAGGTGACACCTGGGTACTTCTAGGAGCACTAAGAAAACACAGACGTTAGGGATTTTTGCTCAGAGGTACGTGAGGGGTTATCAGGGTGAGAGTTAGGGTTGGGTGGGTCACGAACTGAAATGTGTATTACATTAAGGGGTAGATGAAGTTAGAGGCTCCTGAAAGAGGTTAAGTAAGGCCTTACTGGGGCCCTAAAACCAATGTTTCTCTGGCCTGTCTGTGTGATTTAGCATTGCTTCCAAAAGCACTGCCTTTGTCGCCATTATTGAGTAGTGATTAAACATCGAACCTGTCTCAATTTAATCCTCAAAGCTCTGTGCATGCATGCGCGCTTGCGTGCGTGCATGTGTGTGTGTGCGTGTGTGTGTGTGCGTGTGTGTGTGTGTGTGTGCTGCCAACGCTTGTGTGCCTGGGTATTAAATCCATGCTAAGCATGTGTATTATTGTGCAATCACACTCCAGACCCTAAGTCAACCTTTAAGTGAAATAGTGGTCTCTCTTTATGGATGAGGAAACTGAGCCTTGGACAGTTGAGCCATTTGCCTAGGGTCCTACAGTCACAAGGAAGTAAAACTGGCGTCTAAGCTCTCAAGACCCACTTTCACTGATGTACCAGCAGACATCGAGGTGTTCTGAGGCCAAATGGATGTGACCTTTTGTGTCTCCTGATCACAGCAAGTATTAGAGAGCAGGGCTTCAGGTCCAAGGACTCAGTGTCTCTCTAGCCACCATCCTGAAGTGCAGCTTGGAGAACAGCAGTCCAACACCTTCTAGTCCGGAAGTCATTTCAAAATCAGGTGCTCATACACGGCCCTGGAGCCCTAGTGGCCTGGTAGCAACTCCAGGAAACTCCCACAAGGAGCAGAACACACTGAAATCTTCAGAAGAGTTCCAGGAAGTTGCCTGCTCAATCACACATCTTAGGGAGTGTCCAGCACTGGGCCTGGCTGGACCTTAGGAAAAGAACAGAGCTGACATTTCATAGTTCAAGAAATCCTGACGTATGCGTCTAACCTTCACAATAACTCTGCAAGGTCGATAGCATTAGCATCCTTTACTGTGGGACACCAGGTAATTTGTATGTGCAGCCACCACTGATGTGTGCCCAAACTTAACTGGCTGCAGAGGCTGCACCATTTCTGCTGCATCCCAGGTCCTCCATGACCTTGGCTGCTCCTTTTGGTGCTAAAAGCCAGAAATCCCCTGGAGCTTGGATGTTAAGCGTATACCTTCTTCCTCGGGAGCCCCTCGCCCACACAACAGATGGCATCTTTCATCCTGTGGCTATTTTTATTTCTCTTTTCCCATTCTTCTTACCCCTCTGGCTCAGTCCAAGAAGGAGAGCAAGAGACAGAGTCAGAAAACAGAATTGGACCCTCAACTCATCTCCTTCTCCTCTCGTATGCAGAAGAGGAAACAGGGTTTGTTTCCTCACAGTCCTGAGTACTGAAGGAGGTGTTATCATGGGGGCCTGGATGTAGGGCCTCTGTCCCCAGCCTGTCCTGGATGCAAGCGATGACCATAAACTTTCTTCTCTGATCTGTACTCCTTGGGGAATGTCTTCATCAGTGTGTCCATTGCTGTGATGAACACCATGACTAAAGCAACTTGGGGAGGAGAGGGTTGATTTGGCTTAGGCTTCCACATCACAGATCATCACCAAAGGAAGTCAGGACAAGAATTCAAACAGGGCAGAAGCTGATACAGAGGGCTGCTTACTGGTTTGCTCCCCTGGCTTGATCAACCTTCCTTCCTACTGAACCTAGGACCACCAGGACTACCACGCCAGGGATGGTACCACCACAATGGGCTGCTCCCCACCCCCACCCCTGCATTGATCCCTAATTAAGAAAATGCCCTATAGTCCCGATCTTATGAAGTCATTTTCTCAACTGAGGTTCCCCCTCTCAAGTGACTCTGGCCTGTGTCAAGTTGCCATAAAACTAGGTAGCACAGGGAGCATGTTCATGCCTGCTACCTCTTCCTGGATCACAAGGAAGGGGAATGAGGGAAGTCTTTAGTATGACTTTTTGTTGTTGTTGTTCTCTGGGGTAGACTTGTTCAGCTTAGACTGGCCTTCTGTCTCCAGGCAGGAAGTAGACCTGCAAACTCAGAGGGCCAGTTCTCGCCTTAGGATCAATCTTAAGAAGTAATATGTAGCCCCTGGACGGGTTTGGGGTTAGAAATCAAGACCTTCATTCTGGTCCTAGATTTGTCACTGACAAACCATGGCCTTGGGCCTCAGTTTCATCTTCGTAGTAATTGGACCAACCAACCCAATGTAATATTTTATGATTCCAATACGATTTGTGCAGTGCCTTAATTATTATGTTCGATACCTCCTTGCCTTCCTCCCCTCAGCATGATGCTCCTATCCCCTCCAGACACTGTCAAGATCTAAGGAGTAACAGGCTGTAGTTTTGTTGATGTCATGACTTCTTTTCTTTTCGGGCAAGAAGTCAAATTTAAATCATGCCCTAATCAGTGTCAAAGCTCGGATGCTCTGGTCTCCTACACAATGGATGACATTAAAACGAGCTCACCTCTTATTTTCCTCTCTCTTTGTCCCTGCTCCTTCCCAATCACTCCCAGTCGAGTATTATGTATTAAGTGGCTCTGTCTGCAAGGTGCTGTGCAGAAATTTAATCCAAAATGACAAGGTCCTTGTCCAAAAGGAACTTAAAATCGCACAAGAATGCAACATAGATGGGGCAGTAAAGGCAGCCTTCTGCCCTCATACAGCAATAGAGGGAGAACTAAAGGATTTTCCAATGCCTTTAATGCTTGAGCATTTCTTTTACCCAGATCGGTTGTTAATTTTGCAGTGCTCTCGTGTTTGTGGTGTCTGTCTTCTGCCTCTCATCCATGGAAGAAGTCAAGCTTCTCCAAGACATTGGTTTTGTTTTTGGCTTTTTTTTTCCCTGCAGATTCCCATCCATGCCCTGCCCAGCCAGTGCCTCTCCTTCATACCCCAATATTCCAATCAAGCGCTGCATCTCTGTAGCCCAGTGCAAGGATCTGAAGGCCATGATGGTTCTTTGCGCAGATGGAGTCGTAAAACAGGAAGCCTGTCTCCCTCTGCTCCCAAGGCCTGGAGGCTTAGAGGTGCCTCCTGCTCCTGAATTCTCCTCTGAATCCCGCATTAAGCCTCAAAGAGAGCAAATACTGCTCACTGATTCTTCTCTTCATTTGGTCCTGATGTCTGAACACTTGCATCTGCTCCGTCCATAATAGCCTCTCTAGAGCTCTTCACAATGTGAGAAGGGCTTGCACTTACAGTTTCTCATCTAATCTCAGCAACGCTGTGAGATGGGATTATTATGCTCTTTCTCAACAGACAAACCAGGGGCTCACACAGATTTCATGAATGGCCTGACCCTTCACAGTGGGAAAAGCTGAGCTGAACAGTGACTTCATGGAGCTCCTTCGGGTTCCAAAAACTACATGCTCCCTCCTGTAGAGACTTCTGCATGAAATTAAAGGAGACGTTATGCTCCTTCCAGCGAATTCACTCCTCCCCTAAAATGTCACATCATACACCCCCTTGGGCCTACTAAGATCCAGGGCCATTTCACCTCAGGCTCTTGCCATGTCTCTTTATACAGGTCACAAGATAGCTGGGCAGGGCAGCCCATGCCAGCAGCTACAGTACTGGAGAGGTGAAGGCAGGAGATTCAGAAGTGAAAAGCATGCCCTAGCTACATAGCAAATCCAAGGCCAGCCCTCACAACATTTGAGACCTTGTCCCAAAAAACTGAAATAGGATCAGAGAGATGACTCTGTAAGTCAGAGTACTTGCAGTTCTTATAGTGGATCTGGGTTCTCTTAGCACCCACATGGCCGTTCACAACTATCTCTAACTCAAATTCCAGAGATCCAACACCCTCCATGGCCTCTGCAGGCATATGGTAAACATACATATATTCATGTATGCAAAAATGCAGGCAGAATACTCAAATATACAAAGTAAATCTTTGAAAAAACAAAGTTCTGAGCTCTATTTTGATTAAAATAAACAAATTATAACAATAAGTAGACAAACACACATAAGTAAAAGCAAATAAATCCAAAAAATTTTTGCTTACATGTGGGTCTGTGCGCCATGTGTGTGCACTACCCACTGAGGCCAGGAGAGGGTGTTGGATCCCCTGGAAATGTAGTTACAGACATTTGTTAGCTATCATGTGAGTTCCAGGAATCAAACCCAAGTTTGCTGGAAGAGCAGAGCAGCCAGTGCTCTCACCTACTGAGCCCTCTCTCCAGCCCTAACAAACTACTCTTTAAAAAGAAAAGGCTCTGAGATATGCTTAAGAAACTGGAAAAACAGTCAAATGGTGGTAGTGCATGCCTTTAATCCCAGCATTTGGGAGGCAGAGGCAGGTGGATCTCTGAGTTTGAGGCCAGCCTGGTCTACAAAGAGAGTTCCAGGACAGGCTCCAAAGCTACACAAAGAAGCTCTGTCTTGAGAAACCTTCCCATAAAATAAAATAAAATAAAATAAAATAAAATAAAATAAACATCAAATAAAATAAACATCAAATAAAATAAACATCAAATAAAAGTTGACAGAGCCCAGACATGAGCACAACAGTGCTATGATGGCAGTGTTAAAGAGAGCACAGCACATTTGCCCAGTGGGACATTATCTGAGTGCTAAGAAAACTAAACTTATAAAATTTAAAGGTGAAAAATGGATGGAGCTGGAAGGAATCATCATGAGTGAGGTGACCCAGACCCAGAAAGACAAACGGGACATGTTTTCTCTCATCTGTGGATGTTAGCTTTGAATCTTAAATATGTGTGTTTCATTTGGAATACCCATCAAGGTTAGGAAACTACTAAGGAGCTATTGAAGAGAAGGGACCTTTCATGGGGGGGAAACAAACACAGTGACATAAATGGGGAGGAGAAAATGGAACGGGGTGAGGATGGGAGTGGAGTGTAGAGGAGGGAATATGGAGAGAGATAACTAACACCAAGGGCCCTTTGGGAAAGTCATTTGGAAACTTACTATAGTAGACATTGTACTAAATATACATACACAAGCAAAATGAGTTCAGATGGAATTGTCCTATAATGGGGGACAATATCATTACTAGACACCACGTGTTAGCAAACTAAAGCTCTAGTAGCAGGAATAGGTTACCTCCTTTTAGTTGTTGGCTCGTGGGAACACATTGATCCTCAAACATTATAGGCTATTGCCATTGCAGAAGGACCCTGTCAGCTCATCGCTGTCAAAGGATTCCAGAAAGGAAACAAGTCAGTCCTATGCCACTGGCAAGCAATCCTGTCATAGACATGAGCCTACAACCTTATGGTGTTTCTAAAGGAGAAGCGCATAGGAGCCCCAGAGACTGTAAGCAGTCAGGAGGTGAGAGCAAGGCTCGAAGCTTCCCAGATTCAGGCCATGTCTCATGGACCTACTCCTGGCTACCTTCCAAACACCTTTAAACCACCTCATTTGAAGAAAGCAATGTTGGGGAATTGGGCTTAGGAGGAGGCAATCCAGGTGCAAGACGGTGCAGGGATGGCAAGGTAGAGGGGGCAGGACCTCAACGACTTGAAGCAAACACAGGAAGCAATTGAAGATAAGAAGAGGAACAGCACAGGAAGAAGGGTGTGGGAAGCCAGATAACAGCTAGGAAGAGAAAGGCAATTGAGAAGCTACAGAGGCTGGAGGAGTGACGGCAGATAGTGTGTGAGGAAAAGGCTTAATGGCCCCCCATTCCTACTACTGACACAGGTCAGGGCTGCTATAGACAAGCAGGAGAGCAGGAGTCTACCATTCATAACTTCCCCTTCTGCTCCATCTCTACTTACCCCACTCAACTTCTCTCTTCCTCCCTTTCCCTCTGCCATTGCTGCCTCTTTCTCTGGGGGCTGGACCGGGTACTGCTTTATCATCCTTCTTGACCTTGAATTGACACCTTTGGAGTCTTCCTGAATTCTCTTCATCTGCCTCTCACACTCAGAGAACCCAGAAACCAAGATTCTCCATCTAGATCTGCTCCTCCAGTGCTGGGCACACTGGAGAGGGCACTGGTGAGGGTAAGGGACCTCCGGTCTAAACCTACCTTTTCTCATTGTGTGGACTTCCCATGAGAGCCATCAGGAATAGGTGAGCACACACACATGGGTCATCAAAACAATGATAAGCTCTTAATCCTAGGTTTCTTCGCAGGCCCAGGCTGCTTGGGTTCCTTTAAGGGCAAGGGGTCTACTATGGCTACAAACCATCACTTACACAGGTGGTCTGGCTTGTCTGTGGGCCACAGCACTCACAGACCAACACAACTGACAAGCTGCTCTGTCCACATCAGAAGAGGGGGCGCTACAGAGCAGTCAGTGATTTGGGGGCTCTCGGAGAGCATGGGTGGGCTCTCCGACATAACGTCAGTCTAGACTGTGGTCTAACACAGGCTCTTAGAATTGGAGACCAAGAAGTGTGATTGATGAAGTAGAGCTAGGTTTCTCACATGGAGAATAATTGAAGTGACTTTTCAAAGAAGCACTGAATATGTATGAGAAGGAAAGGAAAAGGGAGAGAGAGGTTGAGAATATGGATGAATATGAATATGAAGGAAACTAGAAAGAGGCATATGATGGATAAAGACAAAGAAAACCCAACAACCAAGATCTAAGGATGGAGCTGGGATGTGGTGGGACAGAGACATGGGGAAGGATGAACGGAAAGCAGTAAGGAAAGAGTTCTGAAAGAGCAATAAGGAAGCTCAGACGAGCTGAGCCAGGCAACCGGTAGAGCAGGCAGATGGAACAAGAGAGACAGAGAACAGAGCCACCGAGTGGGCACGCAGTGAGGCCTGGCAGCCAAGCCCTGTGGATTTCCGAGAGAAGCAGATGCTTCGATGGGAGCAGCAGCTGGTGGTCCCTGAGCGTGTGCATCCTTGTTGATTCCAGGCCCAGTGTAGCCTCCTGGGCAGCCAGCCTTAGCCTGGAGGTCCAGGCTGGGTCCAGAGAGGCAGAGGAGAAACAGCCTTGCCCCTAGCAGGGCTCCATTTCTTCTCCTCCATCCTCTTCTAGACCCCGCCCACCCGTTCCATCTTCATCCCCAGGTCTCATGAATCCCAGAGAAGTCATGAGCAGCAACCTCGTGACATGCCAGGAAGGAAGTGGGCTGTGTTAGAGGGGTGAGTGTGAGCCACCACAAGGGTGTGTGCTCTGGTGGGAGGACTGGGAAGGGGAGAAGTGACTCTGGAAGCCCACAGCTAAAAGCTGGTGCCAAGAAGCAAGAGCTGGAGAGTGGAGATGATCCCGCAGTGGCTGCTGGGGAAGGGGGAGCGATTAGGTTATCTTCTCAGAAGCCCACTCCCCCAAGGATGCCCTGCCGGGCTGACTGCAGCTCTTTGCTACCACTCAAGTGCTGAGACTGCCACAACCTCTTCCAAGCCAAAAAAGGACTTGAGCGGAACCTGGGGCAGAGAAATTTGGGATTTCCCTAGCTTCATTCTCCACAGACAGCTGCCATCCACAAGCCCCCTTCGGTGGGTAGAGAGCAACATCGGTGGGTTTTTGTGTGGATGGCACCTTTCCCCCAGGAATTTCCCAAAAGGAAGGAAGCTCAGAAAAGCTGGGGAGGGAGGGATGTTTCAAGATCTAAACTGCTTTCCAGTCCAAACTCATCATGTCGCCCCTGTCTACATACCTCATCCCCTCCCGGAGACCATACTGCAGCGACAGCAATGACACACACCAGGCTCTTCTGTTGGGCTTCTGTCACTCTTCCTAAACTCAAGGTCAGAGGTTCTCACGAGTCACCTCAACATGGACAAGAGTCTCCAGGCTCTTGGAGGGACTCTGGTAGACTCTACCAGGTAGAGGGACAGAAAGGGTTTTGGGGATGCAGTATCCAGTGCAGGCACAGTGTGAGTGAAAGACAGGTACCAGGGAGCCAGATGGGCCAAGAAGAAACAGAAGTTAAGTAGGAAGAGACGGATAAACAGCAGACACCAAGCAAGCAGCCAAGCATATGCTTAGCAAGCCGGCAACACAAGCACCCAGTAGGGTTTGGGGTGGGGGAGGGGACATGGGCCCGCGGGGAAGAGGGACAGGGGCTTTTGCTGGGGCTGAATGTTGCCTGATCAGAATTAGTGATCTAATAATCCCTCTCCATGGTGGAATCTCAGAAAAAATGGAACTGCAGGGAGTGCTGGCAAGAGAAAGCAGCACTTGGCAGGGCGGGGAGTGCTTAGGCCGGTTGCCAAGGATCAATCTAGGTGGAGGAAACTGCCCCAGACTTGAATAGCCAGGTGCCATCTCCAAGACCCCAAAGCAGAGATCCATGAAGTCTGAAATGAACCCCGAGAGAACCAGAGAATTGTGTGCCTGCTCAGGAAGTCCTTCAGCCCTGCAGGTGCCAGCTTCCCGTTAATGAAGCCCTTCAAGGCTAGGAGCCCTCAGTCTGGGTGATGTCATCCCTTTGAGCTCCAGGCAAGAGAGGGGTGGAGCCAGGCTGCAGCCTTGCGGAGTTTGCAGGCTCCACCTCCAACCCAGTCTGCTTCTCGCCCCCCTTGGCCAGGTTTCCTGGCCAGCCCTGCCAACGACCGGATGCTGCTTGCTGCAGTGCTGCTGGGAGGAGGGCCACCTAGAGTCACCCTTGCGGAAAGCCACGTGTCTACAGGAACGGGCTTTCTGTACTTGAGCCCCGTTCACCCTTTCCTCACTCGTTCCCAAACGCATTTGGGGAAGCCCTGAGGTTTCTAGAGAAGCCGGACTCGCTTCCCACCGCGTGTGTTCCAGTGTGCTGCCAAGTACCGGCTGTCCCAAGTACGGGAATTTCTTCTTAAAGTACTGTCCCAAGGGAGGACTGACTGAGACAAACAGCACTGTGGATCTGTCAGTGCTGAGCTAAAGGAATAAAGGTTCTGAGCTGAATCTAAGCCTGTTCTAAGTCCTAAAGCCAACCAACACTCTGAAGAGCCATGCCTTAACCTCTCACAAGGTCGTGCTGGACACAAGCCAGCCCTGTGCCAGTTTCTGGCTCCTTTCCGAAACTAGCATTGGCCCCAGCTTTCTGCTTCCCTGCCCCCTCCCCATCCCAATTAGCCATTCTGCCTAGAGCATTTGGATCTTTGGGGATGGCACAACTTTGTCTTCCTAAGCCTAACTTAGCTATCAAGATGCTAGGGGGACCGCCATCAGTAATACTACACCACTCAGGGTAGCACACATGCCCAGGCCGGTCTGTCCCAGGAAACACTACACTGCAGGGTCTCTTGTTTGCACTCAGCTGCTTGGCAGAGTCCCAGAGCAGGAGCAGAAAAAACCTTTCCCAGGTGTAAGCCTTAGGCAGCCTAGAGCCAAGCCTACAGGACCTACATGCGCAGTGCGGATGTTCAGATCAACGTCAGGGCATTTGTAGCCTTTGCTGAGTCCTGGATCTGAAGCCACGCTATATTGGAGAGTGGCAGCCGTGAGGACGAAGTGACTTCTAGCAGAAGGCAAAAGGATCTAGCAATGAAATTTCTCCTTTGATTCATTGAGCCCTGGACCCGAGGCCTCTACCTCTAGCCTACCAGGAAAAAAATCTTCATGAACTTTATATATATATATATATATATATATATATATATATATATATATTCTATAAGTGTGTGTTTATCCAGTATTATTACTGATTTCTTTTGCATCAGTTTTAAGTCCCATGATATTGTCATTATGAAGATGAAATAATTTGGTCTATTCCTCTGAGTAAAATAGTACTTTAATCTCTTCCTATGAGTAGGAAAACTGAGGCAGGATATGAGTGTCTATTTATGGAAATCCTCCTAAGGTTTGGGAAAGTATACAAAAATAAGTGAGCCGAATAGCTTGTAATGAATCACTTAAGCAGAGGGTCCAGGTGCCTGGACACCTAATATATAATCATTTCCCTGCTTCGCATCCTTAGCTTAAAATGGAGAGACATGGCAAAATGACTGGGAACAGACGCTTCCACCCACAGAATGAGGCTTGAAGGAGGGATGAGAAAAGAAAGTGGGGCAATTGTGTGATGAAGTGGGCTAACACCTGACAAGTGGGCCTTGGTAGAGGCAGCAGAACTTAGAGAGATTGAAGGGCTAGCCTTCCCAGTGGGCACGGCAGGAAAAGGTTTGGTCTGAAAGGGGACATGGCCCACTGTGACCTCATAGACGTCTAAGGGTGCTGCTTCTTCTGCCCGCGGTGTGCATTTGTGTCACACATATGTTTATGTGTGTCTACAAGGAAGGTGTTATACGTGAGTTTGGTAAAACTGTACCTTATAAGCCATGTATCATTAGCAAATGCATGTAAGATAGAAAGGGGAGGGAAGGACATGTTTGAGGACGTGTTTGTGTGGCAGGATGTGAGAAGGACCCATATGTATTTTTCTGAGTAAGAGAGAGTTTCTTCAGACAGGTTCAAGAATAAGTATATGAGCAGAAGCTGCTGTCTGGATGCACCTCGTGAGCACCAACCATGGGGGGTTCATCTCTTAGGACTCCCCCAAGATTCACCGGTGCTTCCTCCTCACAGTGGAGTTCTCAGAGGATTCTTTATATATTTCTACCTATGGACACACCCATAAATATATCAGAGCCCAGAAGACCTGGCAGAGCTCCTTCTACTTTGTGGCACCTCCTTTACTCTCCTCCCCTCCCAGTTCTGCTGAGCACAGGAGAGACCTAAGTCCTCTGCAGGTTGATTGTAGCTAATAACATTTAAATTCTAGCCTGGAGGCAAGGAAGATGCCCAGAAAAAAGGAAGGTCTAAGACAGAGCCTTAGTAAGTCTTGTGTTTGGCACCAGAATTGTCTGGCCTGAACCTCTTGGTGCCTGAAACCCCATACTGGACACTGGACCCCCTATTCCTTCACTTGTGTTATTAAAGTCATGCTGGGTCCCAAGTCTGGTACTCTGAGGATGATGGGAGGAAATGTGAAAGCCCTGGGAAAACCATCCCGGTGACAACAGAACTGGCAGGCTACCTTCTCTACCCTTCTCTGCTTCACAGGAGGTGCCTCAACCAGAGAAATGGTAGATCAGGCTTATTCAGAGCCATGTGGCTCACTCCAGACAGTGCCATGAGTCCCCAGAAAGTAGATATTACTGCAGTCCCTTATACCTGGCCAGCTGCCAGGAGAGGCTGTCCACTGTCACTACAGGACAGCCCCACCTGTTCTCCACCGTCAGCAGTTTGGGCTGTGTTGATCCTTCCCCTGTGGTCGGAAATTTATAAGTCTATAGCCTCTGCCAAAACCAAGACAATGCCGGTTTTAATCACAGAATAGGCTGCTAGCTCCTCAAGCCCAGTGGTATCCTTTGCAGTCTCGGCCTCAGCCTCAGCCTCAGCCTCAGCCTCAGCTGCAGAGTGAGGAGTCATCAGAAAAGAAGTGAGTGCAGACAGCGTGGTCACTGAGGGCATCTGGGACTTCTCCTCTCCAGGACTGGGGTTCTTCCCATGCAGAAGGGTCACATCGTCTGAGATTGGGTTCAGTCTCTCCCCCTTCCCTTTTAGAGTCACCTGCGTGACAATATGGCAGAGCCTGCGAGTACAGATGAGCTGGAAGGGACCCCAGCATTCTTCCCCACTTTGCAAACAAGGAGGCAAGAATGCTGAGACCTCTGAGGGAGGGAGGAGAATTGGCCAGTGTCCCAGAGGTCACTTGACGCCACATGATTATAACTGTTCAGGAGTTTTGCACTTCTGCCATTTAGAAATCTTTCCAAAGGTTCAACAGTAGCCAGATTCCTTTTATCTGCATTGGAAGACAGCTCTGATTAAAATTCAGCTGCACCACTCCGGCCAGGAACTGCAGTATATATATTATGCGCCAGTGCAGGGCCCAGCAGAGCCTCCCACCCTGCAGCAAGGAAACTCAAGCCCCTCCAAGTGCCAGCAGGTCTTGGGATGTTTGGGCTCTTGGTGTATTTTGGAAGAGGCATTTACAGTCTTAATTGATTTATAAAGCAATGCACCACCTGGACAAGGTTGAGAATTGCTGTCCTACAGCATCAGGAAGTGAGGCTTCAGAGAAACCTGATCTTAGCAATCAATTGCTAGGCATCCTCAGCTGTCAGGGACCTAAAATGGTTGGACTGTTGTCTTCTTGATTTGTGAGTATATATATATATATTGTATATATTTACTCTAGAATGTAAGTTCCCCAAGGGTTCCTGTGTGTTCGCTTGCCTACCAAGGTAGCTTAAAGCCTGCACCAATACCTGGTCATAATGTGTACGAATACAAAATTGATAGATTGATTAACCTGCTTAGTTTTTCCCTTCTCCTGGCCACTGCTTAGAGTGCAAGAGCCACAGAACTGCTGTCATTTAAGGACCTCTGACAAGAACTTGCAGTGATTATTTTGTCACTTAATATCATGCTTCAGGATCTTTCACCTACTTTTTTCACCATGGGAAAACATCAAGGCAGTGCACCACCAACCAAGTCCAGCCTTCAAGCCACTGTTGCAGAGGCAGAGGATGGACACCTTGGAGGCGCCACAGATATGCTGAGCTTGTGCTGGAAGCCAGTGTTCCCAAAGAGAACCGTACTGCAAAGTTCAACGTCCTGGAGCCTGCACTTCGGCAAAAGAGCGCTAAACCTGGCCAGGACCACACTAGACCTCCATGCGGGCCGGCTGTTGCCCCTCTGGATGAATTCTACTCGCCCCTTCCTCCCCACCCTTCTTTGCACCCACGCAGTTCAGCTGGTAAGCCACTGAAGCTTAATATGTGGGGACAGAAGACAAGAGGGGGGGGGAGAAAGGAAGGGAGGGAAGAAGGGAAAAAGGGAGGGAGGGAGGGAGGGAAAGAGGGAGGGAAGGAGGGAGGGAGGGAAGGAGGGAAGGAGGGAAGGAGGAAGGTAAAAAGAAAGGGACCCTTCTTCTGGGACAGGAGAGCGGGTTCTCAAGCCTGACTGGCCAGCCTTCTCCTATCCCTCAGCCTCTCCTGCACTCCTGCAGTAGCTGGAACCTCCAGTGGAGAGATGAGCTCAGAAAGGCGGTGGACAGCTGCTGCCTCTGTCTGGAGCTAAAAATAACCTCCTCGCCTCATATGTAACTCTGACTGGGCCTGAGCTCTGAAGAAAACTCAGGCAGAGGGGACAAAGGGTAGGGCCAGAGACATATGCCCTGCCCAATGGGTAAAAGCCAGATAAGACTAGGGCAATGATGGCACCTTCTCAGAGCCGCATCTCACCTGGGCTTTTCAGAAACTTGATTGGGCAAGAGATGGAATTTCTCATGGCTGCACTTCAGAGGAGAAGAGAGGCACAGGACAATTACAGGTGGCCTGGGGCAGGCCTTAATATTTAACACTATCATGTACTTGGCATGCCAGTTGCTCATTCTTTTTTCTTTTTCTTTTCTTTATTTTTCTTTCTTTTTTTTTTTTTTCGAGACAGGGTTTCTCTGTAGCTTTGGAGCCTGTCCTGGAACTAGCTCTTGTAGACCAGGCTGGTCTCCAACTCACAGAGATCCGCCTGCCTCTGCCTCCCAAGTGCTGGGATTAAAGGCGTGCGCCACCACCGCCCGACCAGCTACTCTTTCAAAGTGTGACAGGGACCCAGAGTTGTAGGTACTTGCACATTAGTCTCTCTGACAGTTGAAGGAAGGAAGTCCCCAAGACAGAAACATTTATGCACAGAGCCAGAAGTGGGGCCTGGATTCTTGTTCACTAAGCCTGGAGCAGAGCCACAACCCCAACCATAACCATGAAGACCAAAGAGGAGCTGAGAAAGAAAAACCAAGTCCCAGAGTTATGCTGGGGGCAGCACCAAGAGAAATGGGTTTGTCTCCTTTAGGGTTCACTTACTGGAAAAGCCTGTAATATTGGACACACACACACATGTCCTAACTACTCCCAGTGGTAAAGAAAATTCTCTCCAGTGTCCTTTTTTTGATTTTACATGCCCGTACTTCCCTGCCTTATGCCAAGGTGCAGAGACATGACAACTAGCCAACTCTAGGGCTGTTGAGGCCCCAGGTTGTCAAGAAACCAATACATGGGCTAGAGATGGTTAAGAGCACTGACTGTTCTTCCAGAGGACCCAGGTTCAAGTCCCAGCACCCACAGGGCAGCTCATGACTGTCTGTAATGCCAGTTTCAGGGGAACCGACACCTAAGGCAAAACACCAACATACATTAGAGAAAGAGAGAGAGGGGGGAAGGGGGAGGGGGAGGGGGGGAGGGGGGGAGAGGGTGAGGGAGAGGGAGAGGGGAGGGAGAGAGAGAGAGAGAGAGAGAGAGAGAGAGAGAGAGAGAGAGAGAGAGAGAGAGAGAGAGAGAGAGAGAGAGAGAGAGAGAGAACCATGAGCTAGAGGAACAAGACAGCAAGTCCTGCTAAGCCTTTGGAGCCTAAGTTGTTCAAAGCAGATTTGGATTTCATAAGAACAGGATGAAGGAGGCAGGGAACCAAGGAGGGGGTGGGGAGAGAGAGTAGGGGGAAAAGAGGAGTCAAAAAGAGAACAAGGGCGAAATGTCATTCTCAAAGAGATCTGCCACCCTGTCCTTTCTCTCAACTAATGTCAAGTAGTAGAGTTGTCAGAGGGAAAGGCCATTCCTGCAGAGCTGAAATGGAAACAAAGCACACAGGAGTGGAAGCAGAGAGCCCTGTGTCAGCAAGCAGTGGGGGTAAGGGGGGCAGTGCCCAGGATTACAGGGTCTTGCAGGCGTCTTATACATAGTGCTGTGTGTAGTCTTGCCTTCTCTACGGAGGCCTCTGCTGGGCCTGCTTTATTTAAGGCCAAAGCACATGCCATTCTCCCACAGAGCCCTCTAATGCAATTAACCAAACACAGTCATAAATCTTGCATGGCGTCCAGAGCTGTCTCCTCTCCTTGAGCACAGAAACCAGCTCAGGAGATGCTGTATGGAGAGCTAGCTGACTTCTCCAGGCATCCTAGCCTCCTGAAGCTATCTGCATGGCCTTAGTGGGACAGCTTCCTGCTGAAGCCCATTGTGAGGAAAGAGGGGAAAGGAAGTATGGGAAATCAAAAGAGGCTGGGGGAGGGAAAATAAACCTGTGCTTGCAGGAAGCTGACCTTTGGAGCTCAAAAACAGCATTCTGAAGAGAGCCACGGGCTCACCTTTTGGAGAATAATTTTTCCTTGGGAGAACATAGAGTGGGTGATTGTAGAAGATCGAGGGTACCTGAGTGGCAGGCAATGCAAGCGTGGCTTGGCAGCGAGATGGTGTTTGTGTTTGCACGTCTGTATGTTTGCATGTGCGCATGTATTCAGTCTGGAAACCTGGTGAGTCATGGAAACACAGTTCTCTGATCTGAAGAGCTCACATTTAGCTATTTTTACCTCTTATCCCTTGGTCCTTTACCCTCTCATTTTCCCTAAATGTAAAGGGTATTTCAGGGTCATGGGCGTTGTATAAGCATGCTAATTAAAACTCTGGGTCCAGACATGGGAACTCAATAGCGAGAACATATTGATACAGACACGAGACGCATGATCATGATCTCATTCTGTATGTGTCTGTCATACCAAGCACACAAGTAAGCATGATGAGGCCAGAATGACTCCGGGACATAAAGAAGCAGCTAAGATTTCTGTCATGGGTTAATATATTCCCTTGCACCATGCAGCTCACCACTCCTGTGTGTTCATGGGTGTATGCCCTACTCACTTCCTACCCACCCAGGTGGGCACACACCCATGACCATGCCCCATACCCATCTCATACCAACCCTGGTGCTTGTGAACACAGCCACAAATATAATCCCAGGCCCCCATGTTAGGCACGGGTGCTGCCCTCACGTCTACACCCCAGTCTGCCCACCAGCTTCTTCCTTCGTTGCCAGGTAAGGTTTTCTCTGGTGGTAGACAGAAGCATAAGAAATGCCAGCGGCTACCTGAGCTAATGGGAACTCACTGACTATGGACTGGCAGTGGGGGAGCGAGCAGAGGACCAAATTAGGCCCTCTGAATGTGAGTGACAGTTTTATGGCTGGGGCAGCTTGTGGGGCCGGTGGCAATGGGACCAGGATTTATCCCTACTGTTTGAACTGGCTTTTTTGGAGCCCATTCTCTTTGGAGGGATACCTTGCTTAGCCTAGACATAGGGGGAGGGCCTTGGTTCTGCCTCAAAGCCGTGTGCTAAACTTTATTGATTCCCCATGGGAAACCTTACTCTGTCTGAGTAGATGGGAAGGTGGGGGGGGGAGGGAAGAATGTGGAGGGAGTGGGAAGAGGGGAGGGAGTGGGAACTGGGATTGGTCTGTAAAATGAGAAAAGCTTGTTTTCTAAAAATTAAATAAATTAACTTTTTTAAAAAAAGAGATGCCAACAGCTATACTGAACTGTTGCTTACCTCACCTGCACCAAGCCAGAAGTCGTCTAGCTGTATGGACAGGCAGATGCCGCTCTGCTCAACAGTGTCGTTTTCCTAAGCCTGGAAGAGGGGGCAGGACAAGCAAGCTCTGAAGGATAGTGTGACAGTCTGGGGCAGGCTGTGGATGCATTCTTCATGCTTTGGCCACGCCCCTGTGTTGAAGTGACAATCCTGGTGCCGCAGCCCAGAAGCGTATCCAGCCTATGGCCACCACTTCAGTACCCCACGGCTGGAGAGCTCGCACCACTTCTCTCCGGAGGCCTGCATGGTGCACATTGGGTCACAAGGACATAAACCCGCGCACACACTTTCTTAGAAGACTGAATGAGAAATCGGGTCTGGAGGGCACTTACGGGGACCAAAGCAGACCCTGAGACAACAGTTTATGCAGAGCTTGAAAGTCCCAGCCCAGGGACTAACCAGTAGGTGTGCACTGCTCCTTACCCTGTGTCCTCTGCTGAGGCCCTGTACTTCTGCAAAGGAAGGGCTTTGATGGCTTGTTATCTGCAGAGACTCCTGCTGCCTACTGGTTCCTAGGCTGTAGCTACTTGAAGAAGCCATCATCCATCCACCCAAAATGCAGACAGGAAAAATAGCTCAGTCTATAAACCATTTGTCACCCGAGTATGAGGATTAGAGTTCGGCTCTCTATAACCCATTAAGGTCTGAGTGGCTGTAGCAGCCCACCTGTATTCCTAGCTCTCTAGAGGCAGAGACAGGGGATCCCTGGGCTGAGCAGGCCAGCTTGACTATCCCAGTTGACAGTGCCTGGGTTCAGCAAGGAGCCTAACTCTGTAAATAACATGGAGACTGATTAAGGAAGACACTCCATACTAACGTCTGTCCTCCACACATATGTGAATGTATGGACACACCTACATACACTCAAACACGTGTATACACATGCACAACACACACAACAACAACAACAACAATAATATTATTATTATTAATAATCCTTTGGGAGACTTGTTTGTGTGTGGTACTTAGAGTAGTTGTTGCAAAGGAAGGCAACCCAGGTTCCAGCTTCCCTGTCCCTAGTCTGTCAGGGAAAGACCCCCGCTTGAGCAGCCATGACATTATGTGTGCCTGGGCTGTGCGTACATGCACTCAAGAGGAAGAATTATCTCTTTTTATAGGGCCTGGGGCCTTCATCACTAGCAAGGCAGAGATGGATAGATTTACCAGGTCCAGGGAGAACTTGTCCAGTAAAGGACCAGAGCTGTCTACAGGTGTGGTGTTGGGAGGTGTAGACAGAAGTCAGGGGGATAAGTTAGACCTTACCAGTGAACACATCTGGGCTCTGTTCCTTTATTGACTAGTCTCTGGGTTTCTGACTCTTGTCTATCTCATGCCCACAGCTTTCCAGAAGAGGTGAGCACCCAATCACTCCTCGTGACTTTTCCCATACAAGTCACAATTGAATTGATGGTGACAATGTGGCTTTGCAGGAAGGATGGCCTCCCAAAGACTCCCCCAGACAGACATTACACAGGTCAAGCTGGCTTCTCTGGGCTCCTGATAACCAGGATGTGCCACATCTTTCAAGGAACCATAGTATGTGGGTAGAGAGGATGAACTCGGGGAGCCCAGGGTAGATTTGATCAGCAGAGACTGAACCCTTTTTAGTGTCAATGGCCTTGTGAGCTAAGTTTGAAAGACGGGTTAGAAGAACTGGGGGAAACCTCAAGTAGTCAGTGTATCAACAAGGGAACAAGTAATTACCCCGCCGTGAGCTTAGTGCTGAGGAAGATACCAGAGTGATATGCAATGCTCTTTCCTACCTTCACAAATACCACAACTTTAATTGGGAAAGCACGGCTAACAAGTGGAGACCAATCAAAAGACAATTAAAGACAAAAGACAAAGAGGCTCCAGGGATAGTATAGGCTCACTGGATGGAAATTAAATCGCTATCCCAGTGCCTTGGGCCCAATGCAAGTCCCTATACCTCCAAAAGCTCGAGCTACTGCC
The DNA here is from genome assembly GCF_903992535.2 of Arvicola amphibius. Lineage (NCBI taxonomy): Eukaryota > Metazoa > Chordata > Mammalia > Rodentia > Cricetidae > Arvicola > Arvicola amphibius. Next base: position 95,589,603 of record NC_052049.1, on the reverse strand, counting down.
AACTCAATCATAGATAACTTCTCTATGGTCTGGATGGTAGATAGCAGTGCCACTCTTGATTGATTGGTATTGTCTGATTAGAGCAAGAGCACTGTGTTGAGAAGGATTCTGAGGCAGCATGCAGCCTTATCAGGAGAGTTGTGACGGCCGGTGATGCCTATGCGCACACCGTTGGGATGTCCTGACAATATCGCTTTGCTATTTATTAATCAACCATTGTTGATTAAGAACAACTGACTGGGGTTCCTTCTGAGGACTCATCCACTTCTGGAAGTATGCAATTCTAACTTAAATTTCCAGGCACTGGCTGGAAGTACAATGAGGCAGGGATCTGTGTGGGTTGGAATTATCAAGAAAAGAGGCAGTGCTTCAGTGAGGCCCCGAGATGGGGGAGTGCGAGAGGCTGTGCAGGAGGTAGGAGGACATTTATGTGCTTAAAAACGGAGCAGAGGAAGGGCTGCTCTTGGTACAGAACAGAGAAGGCCAGCACAGCTGGGTGCACTGTCTGGGTTTGGTTAATATTAGCCATAAAGGCTGGGTATGGATGAAAGCAAGAGCTCAACATTTATAGAGAGCTCACCGTGTGGTACGCCACCAAACAAAGATGATGTTCCAGGTAACATCTCCAAGACTAGTGACTCCTCCCGAAGTTAAGTCCTTTACCACCCTTCTTTCCTGAGGAAGTGGAAACAGCCCTTCAAGGACGCACCTAGACCATCCCTGGAGCTTCTTTGTCTTTTGCCCATGGACAGAGGACTAGCAGGTGGTGGAACCCAGTGTTCAGTCCCTTGATGTGGTTCTGGCAGTTGCAGGCACAATTTCTGTTTTGTGTTCTCCTCCACTCCTAGACACTGGCAGGGGGAGTTAACACAATTCAGTTGAGATGTTATGACCTAATCTATGGGGGTCTGAAGTCTGGGTGTTGGGGGCAGGGGAACAGCTATAGATTGAGAAAGGAAGCCTCTGCCTTAAGCAAGCAATGACATGAACAGATCCAAGACAAGACTAGGTCATGGTGGACACAAATCACAGGGGAGGGCTGAGGGCTTTGGCCTCATGATGACTCATGATTGAGACTTTTTCCAAAACCCTAAATAAAGAAGCAGTAGGAAATGTCTCAGCATTGTAGATAAGGCAGGGGGACGATGGGAGGCATAAATCTCCAAAGGCTTAGAGCTCAGCCCGCAAGGTTAGGAAGGATCAGAGCCTACCATGGTCTTCACACAAGCCCAAAAGCAATCAGGGGCCCTAATAAAGACCTCACTGCAGACAAATCTTTACCTGAGGCTGCAGCCTGTGGCCAGCTCAGTGCTGTCCCTGCCTGGCACCTGGTGGTGTGCTAGGGAACTTCTGTCCTTTCTCTCCCTTTACTCAGAAAGGTCCTGTTGTATGTCACGCAGCAGCACCATAAGCTGTGGAAGACTGTGTCTTTCCTTGCTTTGTTCCCGCCCCCACCACCCTTGTCCCCATTTCCCAGCAGTTTGCGAGCTGTGCCAGTATGGCTCAGAATCCTGCAGATGAAAATAAAACCTTCCTGGTGATGCCCAACCTCACCCACATCCTCCACCACTGTTTTCCTTAGCTAACCTCGTGCTTGGATGGCCCTGTTCAATCTCAAGTGCATCTGGGGGTCCTCACTTATGCCTTCTATATCGGATCCTATGGAACTCCCTGGCACTGAGAAAGGGGAGAGACTGGAAGCTTCACAGACCTGGAACTCCTCCTTTGTTCTAGCCACTGCTAAGCTCCTACTCCTGTTTAGTATATAGTCATTGACGCAAGACCTAACTCTAGCTCTGTTCAGGAGCCTTTTCTCCTTCCTAGGCTGCTGGGCTTAGGTGTGTCAACCTCCCTGCCAGGAAGTCCATCTGCATTTTCCAGGGAGATTCTCAAATGTATCCATTGCTTCTTGTTCCAGGAAACAGCTGGGCCCACCAAGCCAATGACTGTGCATGTTAGTGCCCACCTCCAACAAAATCAATGCTATATTTTATCTCTTCCCCGGCATATGGCCCTAATTCATTGTACTTGAAGCTTGAGAGAAGCCCTTTGTTCCAACTTGTTACAAATGAAGACAAATTTGCAGAGGTTCTATAGGAGGTCCTGGGACTATAGGAGCTCAGCTGACTTCTGGTCTTTGTTGTTTCTTCCAGCCATCTCAGCGCAGGTCACTTCAGCTTCAATAAGTCATCAGCTTCCATCTTGATAGGGTAGGTACCGCTCCTTTGCCATGGTTCTTTCCCCGGAGGAGCATCTTTGTCTGTTTGTACCCACATGTGCACACAAGTATCAGGCCCTACCTGGAGCTTTTGCTGAAGACTCAGATTGTGATAGGAAAATTGACTCAGTATCAGAGATGGGAAACCCAATGATGCCTCTTCTGACCAGAGAGTAGGGAAACAAGAAAACCGAGATGGCCTGCATTTGCCAAGAGCACTGCAGGGAGCTGTAGTAGGGAGATGGTCATATGCACATTGGCTCTATACAAACCCAATTGCTCTGGAGATCTAGCTTGGCCTTCACCCTCCCATGCCCCATTTGATGTTGATTTGGGGGCCATTCTAGTAGGATTAAGATAATGTAAACTGTTTTATAGTCATAATAAAACAACTGTAGTCTTTAGCCCCACCCGCCCCCAAGCACTATAGTCAAAGGACAAGGAAAAGCTCCCCACACTGGCTGTTAGAAGGGGCTGAGAAGGTAAGAACTGTTACACAATGTCTGGGAGCCATTCTGATGCCATCACTCCCCTGTTCATCTGTAGAGCGAAGTCCTGGTTACATAAAGCTCCAGCTGACTTGGTATAAGTTGTGACTAAGAAAACTTCCCCAACTTTCCAAAGACAGTTGGTGATCCTCCACCCTCTGCCCGTCAGTGAGAACTACCCCCACAGAGAGGCAGGGAGGAAGGCTCCCAGCTCCCTGTGGCCCTGACTCATCACACACATAAACACTCCCCAACACTCTTTCCCAAAACAGTTCCCCTCCCTCCCACCCACCCTCCTACCAGGTTTGGGTGACAAAAACAAACGCCCCAGAGATCTTGCCAAATTCTGGGCCAGGCTTAGCCCAGAGAACAGGCAAGGAGCAAACCTCCCACAGAAGCAAGTCATAGCCATGACGTCAGCTGAAGAACAAGCCACCACTTGACCTTCCCAACCTTGTTTTTCCAAATAACTGCAAAAATGCATAAAGTCGGAGCAGTGGCTCATAACGTCATCCTAACACTTGGGAGGCTGAGGCAGGAGAATCTCTAAGAATGGGACATCGGCTTGGGCTGCATAGTGAGTTCCAGGTCAGACAGACATGGTTAAGAGAGAGACATTGTCTCAAACAAACAAGATAAAACAAACAAATGGAGTTCTGTAATCACAAAAAAACTTTGTAAAAGTGAAAAGACTCTTACCTTTGGCTATTCTCTCCTTTCCTAGTTCCATGCATCTACCCATTTATTCATTTACATATCTGTTGATCCGTGAATAACTACCAAATCTGTGTTCAGCCCAAGGAAGAGTTCTAAGACACAGTCTGTTTCCTCAAGGAGCCATCATTTTGGAGAGAAGTGTGTAAAGAGCCAACAGCAAAAAGAATGATCAGTATCATTGTAGGAAGAACGTATGTCCTAGAGGCACTGACAGGGCATGCCCCCAGCTAGGGGTGGTAGAAGCATTCATGGGATCTCACTGGGAAAATCGTGTTTAGGTTGAACTATGAAAAGGGGGTGGGGCATTGCTTTTCCATCAGTAAGTGGCCTGCTCAGAAATTACCGTGGCAGGCTGGTCTTTGGTGCACAGACATAGGCCCCACAGACTTACACCTGAAGAGGAACATCATGGGCATGCTATGGGGGTACCGATAGCACCCACAAGAGAGGCAGGATTGCAGCCCCAGAGAGCTTTAAAGAGAAGGCAAGGAGGACATTGCCATGCAAGGAAAGCAAAAAAGGCTTCATGGAGGGAGGAGAGTTTGAGTTCACCTTGAAGACAGAGAGAGAACGTCGAGCCACAGGTCAGGTGGGGAAAGCGTCCTTCTAGCTAAGTCAGAACTAACCAGCCGCATACACTCGCTTGACTACCATGAGAAAAGTCATAGCAGATATTGGTTGAATGGAGGTCAAGGCCTACAGACAGCTTATTTGGGGGAGTCTTCCTATGTAGTTCAGACTAGTTACGTGTTCACAGTTCTGCTTCTGTCTCTATCTCTCCCAGGCCTGGGCAGCTTCTAGATGAAAACAAGATGTCTCAAAGTCACAGAGTTAGCAGAGCTAGACAGGTCTTTTGAATTCAGCTTCAACAGTCCTTGAACAAGCAACACAAGTTCCTCCTCTTGGGATGCTCTTTGGGGCGGAGGTAGAGTTGGGGGGGGGAACACTGCCACATCCCCTCAGAGTCCTTAAATACAAAGCAAGCCGATTTCAAGGCAAGCAATCAAGACTGCTCCATTCTTTGCCACGTAAATCCTCTTAGAGAGTAGAAAACTCACACAAAAAGACTAACTTAGGGTTTTACTATGGTCTTCTTTGTTCTTGTTTGAAATGTCTGGGATATGGCTTTCTTCTTCATAGAAACATATTAACCTACAGCCTTTATTGTTGTTTTCATCCATGCTCATCTCCGGGCCCATTTCCATGTGGTATCTCTGCTTACAAATTCAAGCTCTTATAATGCTAGGACACCTTATATAGAACACCAAATGACAAAGCGTTTTTAGGGAACATTTGGCATTGAAGAAGGCTGGTTGACGAGGGGACTGAAGAGGAAAAAAATGAATTGTAATAGTTAGAATTGACCACAAGGTGGAGCAGTGAGGCTGGAGTAACTGGAGGCCAGAGCAGAAAGGGGATCCCCATTCCCATCCACTGCAACAGTGTTTGGGCCACATAGCTGGCTGCTATGGAGGCTAGGGTCCTGGCTCCAAGGTGGGTTCTGGAATACAGGGAAAGACTTGCAGAACCAGATTGTCCTCTTTGCTTTCCTCCCTTTCTCTTGTGCACTGTCTGGGACCAGGAGAGGAACCAGGGGCACCCGGGGCCACTTCAGTTGGATTTTGCCCCAAGAAACCAGGGAGAGGGAGCAGCTCTTACATGCCAAGAGCTGAAAGGTGTTGCCAGTCACAGGACTGTTGTGCACGTGACCTTAAGGTTGGAGAAACTGGTAAGCAAGCCAAAAAAGTTTTATCTTTGTCATTTAAAGAGCTTCTTGGAAGATAGGCTGGTTCCTGAAAGAAGCTACACTCTGAACAGTAGTTGTGTACATACACACACATGCACACACACACACACACACACACACGCACGCACGCACACACACTTACCATCTGGAACATATTGTGTATCCCAAGATGGCCTCAAATGCACAGCACTCCTGCCTCAGTCTCCCAGTTACTGAGATTACAGGTGTGACTCACTGTAACCGGTCAGAACTGGCTATTTTAAGGGTTTTCCTGGCACGGAGCTTGAAGGCTTCTAGGAAGCACAGAGCTTCCCTTCTGGTTTCTTTCCAGAACCCGCCCTGCACAAGGACCACACACATAAAAGGTTCCTCTCACTTCGGTTCGTGTGTCCTATGCACATCCTTTTCTAGACATTTCTCCTTCTCCAAACTACTGGTCAGAAACATGTCCACGCACAGATTCACACATTCCCATCCTCTCTGGAGCACACATTCCACGCAAAGCCACTTGTACCCTCTCCAGTCTCCTCACAAACAGATCCTGCAGAATCGTGTGCACATTTGTCTCAGGCAGAAATCGCATGCCTATACATGCACGTGTACATACACACACACACACACACACACACACACACGCATGCATGCATACACACACGCACATACACAGACCACGCTAGACACAGAATGCTGTGGAAGCGAGAGTAACAATCTCTTGCAGCTTGAGGGCAGAACACCATTTGACCTTGGAGCAGGACACTGTTTTCCTCTTATGCTTGCTGATTCTGAACTCAGCATTGAAGATGAAAGTCAAAGAAACAGAGAAGAAATTCTGAAACATCAAGCTGTAACCTGTCCTATGGAGCTAGGGAGCCAAACACATTTCTAAGAGGGAGGCTTTGATTTGGCATTCTATGTGAGGTCAGGGGATGTGAGGAAGATACCTGGAGACGCTGGTCTCAGAAGGGCTTGCCTCAGACCTTCAAGCTTAGCCTCCATGGTGCAACTGGGCTGGGGGGGGTCATTGTTTTGCTCATGAAAGAAAGAAACTATGTAGAAGTCTTTGTGTTTGAGGGAATGAATGGATAAAAAAAAAATAGTTCAGTACAAGGCAGCCATAGGATCATACCTGTAATTCCAGCTGGGGGTGCGAGCTGGGGAAGGGAGGAGCTGAGGCCAGCGGATTGCTGTACATTCGAGGTCAGTTTAGGTTACATAATGAATTCTAGGTCAGGCTAGACTACACTGGGATACCCTGTCTCATAACAAACCAACCAAGTTAAGAACAAGGTGGAAGGAGAAAAAAGTCCAGGAAGGTGAACACACAAGGTTACCAAAGAGGTCGATACCGGAGTAAGGTGGAAAAGACTTAGTCAGAGGGATCTGAAGGAGGAACCTGTAAGAATGGAAGTAATAAAGGCAGGAAAGGGAACACCATCTGAGCGGGGAGAAAGGAGGAGAGTGGCGAAGGCAGACAGAAGAACAGGCAGCCGTGGGAGCTGAGCCAGCCCTGACGAGCTCTGGGCTGAGCAGGCCGTCTGTGAGCCCAGCCAGGCCTGTGGGGGAAGCCACCCGCTCATCTGTTACTTACAAGCACAAGCTCCCCTCAATCCTGATGAACAGGAATTAAGTGGCATATGGCTAATCCTCCCTGCCTCCGTTATTAATACTTCCCAGACTGCAGAGGAATCAGGCAGTCACTTCTCCAGCCTGGAGGCTTCTCAAAGCCTGGCATTGGTACAACAGGCTCTGGCCATCCATCCGCACCTGCTGCAGGAAGGGCTCCCATAGGAGGAGGCAGAAGTGGCTGGAGAGCTTTCTCTAATCCTCAAGGGACCCCTAATCCTCCACAAGTGTAAGCACTTCCTTGCAAAATACATTTGTGTCTGTTGTTTCATTTAGGTAGTCACAGAAAACCTAGGAGTTATGAAGAAATAGATGTTGTCTTTCCCATTAAAAAGCTGGGGAAAACGTGCTGGGTGGTGATAGTACATGCCTTTAATCCTAGCATGGGGGAGGTTATTAGGGGGGCAGAGGCAGGTGGATCTCTGAGTTCGAGGCCAGCCTGGTCTGTGGAATGAGGACAACCAGAACTACACAGAGAAACCCTGCATCAAAAAAAATTTAAAAAAATAAAAATTAAAAAAATAAGTGGAAAAACAAAAAAAAATAAAAACAAACAAATAAGCAAACACAAAACACTGGGGAAACAAATCAAAGAGGACTAAAAAAGTGGCTAAGAACCTGACAGTAGAGTTTAAGCGTCTGCCCTTGGCCTTGTATTCGAGAACTCATGCTATTAATTAGAAGGAAGAAAAACGGAAATCAAGGGAAGGGAGCACTTACTGACCCTTGCTGATCTTCATCTTGCCGTGAAGGACAAAGTGCTTCCTTGGAGACACTGCAGAGGGTTGTGAGGGCTGGTGTGAATGGGTTGGGAAAGGAACAAAGTCGCCAATGGTGAGGTACACAGCTCCTACTTCAGCCCATCTTTGGGAAAGCTTCGGATTGAACACAGCTTCTCAGAGTTCAGCCTGACTGGAAAGAAGTGAGCTGCCAGGCACTCTGGGTTCCCTGAGCAAGGTGGATAAGTGGCTCCAAAAGCTATGGGTTCATGTCATTGGAATGGAGGGACCTACCCCACTACATTGGATGTAGCGTGTCCCCAAAGGCGTACTTGCTGAAGGACTGGTCCACAGGACAGTACTATTGGGATGTACTGAAACTTTTAGGAGGGCAGGTCATCGGGGGATATCCCGCAAAAAAGACTGAGCAGCCTCAGCCCTTCTCTCTCTCCTCTTGGCCGTGGTATGAGAGTCTGATCTGCCATTTCTTCTTTTCATTCATGCTCTGCCCTCTCCAAAGGCCCAAAGCAGTGAGGCCACTGGATCTTGAAGTAGAGTTTCCATAACTGTGAACCAAAATAAGTCTTCCTCTGTAGAAGCTGATTGCCTCAGGTGTTTTGTTATAGTAGCAAAGACCTGACTGACACAGTGTCTTGCAGTAGACAGAAAACAGTCTTCTGAAAGGCCATCTGCTTAACTGTGTTTTTGAGCCTTCTCTGGGAATGCACAGGACAGCAGAGAGAGAGTATGTGCTAGACACGTAAAGACTACAGAGCATAAGGAGATAACTCCACAAGGACTGTGGAATACGGAATGATTTCATTCTACCCAGAGTAGACCAGAGGAGTACTAGGTAGGGTTAGCTTGTGTGTGTGTGTGTGTGTGTGTGTGTGTGTGTGTGTATGTGTGTGTGCATGCCCGCACGTGTGTGCATGTATGTATGCGTGCTCATGCATGTGTGTTCTTCATGTGTGTGTGTAGTAGAAACCTACAGTTAACCAGAGTTGATATTCCTCCAGAAGAGACCATTTTCTTAGTTTTTGTTGTTGTTTTATCTTTATGAGTTTGGGGTTGTTTTGGTTTTGGGTTGTCTGCTACAGGGTTTCTCTGTGTAGTCTTGGCTGTCCTGGAATTCACTTCATAGACCAGGCTAAGCTTGAACTCACAGAAATCTGCCTGCCTCTCCTCCAGAGTGTTGGGATTAAAGGTGTGCAGTACCACTGTCCAACTGTTTTTGTGGTTTTTGTTGTTAGTTGTAGCTAGTTTGTTTAAGGCTATCACTGGCTCATTAGTGGTCCATCTATCCCCCACCTTCCCATGACTGAGACTACAAGCACACATCACCACTCCTGGAATTTTACCTGGGGTCTAGGTCTTTGTGCTTCTTTGTGGGATTAGCTGTGATCTATACCCTCTCCTACAATAAAGCTCTTATTTATTTTTCATCTCTTACATGATCAATGACAGCGAATAGCCTAACATTCCAGGCACAGTGAAAAATACCCTTTCACCTGTTGTAAACATTGTATAGTCCATTTTTATCTAAGAACAGCCTTTAAATGTTTGAACTGTGAGATCTGACTTTTTGTTGTTGTTGTTTCTTAAGATGGGGTTTCTCTATGTAGCCCTGGATGTCCTCTGAATTCACTTTGTAGACTAGGTTGACCTTGAACTCAGAGACCTGACTGCCTCTGTCTCTTGAGGGCTGGGACTAAAGGCATGTGCCACCACCATATGGCTGTGAATTAACTGTTTTGAGTTCAGCGATTAGCCTAGGCTGGGACTTAGTGTGTCTGTAGCACTGCTCCAGACTTGTGGTTGTGACTACAGGTGTGTGGCACCACCCGCCAGTTTGTCTTTATTCTTTGTATTATTTACTTTTCTTATCGAAGGGACAAAACTCCGGACATAAGCAATTGAAGGAGGAAGGGTTTGTTTCTGCTTAATCTGTCCCGGCCAGGAGGGCCTGGCGGCAGACGCATAAGGCAGCTGGTCACACTGCGTCTGTAGTCAAGGGTCAAGTGCAAGTGTTTGCTTTCTCTGTGTATTTGGTCCAGGACTCTAGCCCATGGAACAGTGCTGGAAACCTTTCAGCACTATTAGTCAGTGCAAACCTTCTCTCAGTTAACTTGCTCTCAAAACCCTCACAGATGTACCTAGAGGTAAATTTTCATGGTGATTCTAAAGCCATTTAAGTTCACAATGAAGATTAACTATCACATTCTTTGATCAAAACGGGTTGATCGCAGAATCCCGAGGCTTTTCGGCGTAGCTGAGCTTTTTCTCTTAGTTCTTTCTCTCTCTAGGATTTTGCTGTGCCATGTTTAGGAATGGCCCATGTGGCTAGATCTGATAAACTAAATGAGAGAGGTACGACGTTTCAGTCACGATCCTCCAGGAAGACTAATGGAATAGATACGTAAAAGTTCATTTGCTAGGGGAATTGGCTCATGTGATGACGGGGATTGAGAAGTCTTACAATAGGCTGCCTGCAAAGCTGGAGACTGGGATGCTGGGATCATGGCTCAGTCCATGTCCAATGGCTTCAAAGGCATAGAAAGCTGGTGGTATGACTGTAAGTCTGAAGCCAAGGACCTGAGAACCCAGAGATTGGGGTGGGAAGCTTTGGTTTAAGTCCTGGAATCCAAGGACCAATAAGCCTGGAATGCTTATGTCCATGAGAGCAGACAAAAGGTTGATCCTAGCCGGGCGGTGGTGGCACATGACTTTAATCCCAGCACTCGGGAGGCAGAGGCAGGCGGATCTCTGTGAGTTCGAGGCCAGCCTGGTCTACAAGAGCTAGTTCCAGGACAGGCTCTAAAAAAGCTACAGAGAAACCCTGTCTCGAAAAACCAAAAAAAAAGAAAAAAAAAAAAAAAGGTTGATCCTAGCTCTTGAAGAAGAGACCAATTCACATCTATATCTGTTCTCTTTGACATGGTCAATGGAAAAGGGCTGACTCACCCTGAGGCAGGACTATAACCATCTTGGCAGGAGAGAAGATATTCCACATGGAAAGCCTTGACCTCCTTCCTTTATCAGACTGTTGAAACAAAAGATGCTAGAGAAAAATTTCCCAGGAGTCTCATGCTGGGGGCAGAGAAAGAAGTCCTGCCATCAGTCATAGAGGAACTTGAGGAAGAGATTTCACAGAGTTCCACAAATTACAGCACAGATCAGAGCCAAGACAACGGCAGGTCCAGGATGAGCAGGACAGCTTGTACTGGACTATTTACTTACACATATTTCATGTCCTCTATTTAAACCTGAACCTCACATAAGAAACCCTAAAGACAGACTTACAGGGTTACTAGATTCCCTTATTTTCTCTTCCCAAAGTGGCCTTGTTAAAGATTTCTCTGCAAAGAGCTGGGATGTGGAGATGCATCTTTCATTCCAGCAGTTGAGAGGCAGAGACAGGAGAATCTCAGTGAATTTGAGGTCAGCCTGGTCTACAAAATGAGTTCCAGGACACCTAGGACTGTTATACGGAAAAACCCTGTCTCAAAATAACAAACAACAACAACAACAACAAAACCCAAACAAACAAAAAAAATGACTTTCAGGGCAGTGGTGGCTCATGCTTTTAATCCTAGTAGTCAGAAGGCAGAGGTGGGTAGACCCTAGTGAGTTCAAGGCCAGCCTGGTCTACAGAGTGAGTTCCAGGACAGACTCCAAAGCTACACAGAGAAACCCTGTCTTAAGAAAAAAATTTCTCTGCACCTGCATAGCATGATTTTTTCTTTCATTAGTATGCAGAGGATGGATGGTCAATCCTAGCTTGTTGAGATTGCCAGAAACGAGGGAGGCTTTGACCCTAAAACCTCCAGTAACAGATCTCTCCAACCTACTCCACTAAGATTCACACAGTCATCGTCTCTGGGACACTTACAGACATAGCCATATTTACCGAGTTATTTGGTGGCTCTTAATGTAGGCAGGATGGCCCCTAACTATCATACCTTGAGCATTCTATTAGGGAAAGCATTTTTAGGTCAACGATCCACGTCTTCCATGAACTCTGGGCATTCCAAGCCTTTTCTCTACCATCTTTACAGCCTTGCTCAGATGCTGCTCTGCGGTTCTGATTCTGTCCTTCCTATTTCACCACCTCTCTTCCCCCAGCCTGTGTCTCACCCCGGGGAAACTGCTTAATGTGTCCCTTTCACTTCCCTAGTTCTCTCTTGTTCTTCAAATTCATTCTGCCACGGATGCCTCCCAGTTGCATTGTTTCTTTTGGATCATCTCATGCATCTCAAGATTTGAACAGATGTTTCCATTCGCTTCTGAGTTCTGGGGTGTGTAGGCTGTGGAGGGTTCAACAAGTTCCCACCCCACACAGGCATTTGACACAGTCCTAGAGGCTTGAATTTGTTGTAGGAAATGGCTTTTTTTTAACCTAGATTTTAGGGGTCGAAATTGATGCCTTTCCTTTTTATCCTGACCACCCTGCTCCAAGGGAGCAAGCTTTCAATGGCACAATTGCTGCTTGAAGCAGGGCCTCTGGACTGCCTCTTTGCCCAGTGGGTCCTGGTCCTGCATTGCTTTGCCCGACTCCCCGCTCACCTTTCCAGCCTCCCCACCCCCTAGGTCTTCCCATTATTGCCTCTCTAACTTTCAAACATTATTTTGGTTTCAAATTCCTTTCAGTTTTCTCTCACTTGGGAACTTATTTCTCTATTTCCAGCTCTGTGGATTTAATTTCCTTCTTTTCTTTTGTACAGAATTTCTCTGCGTAGTGTGCCCAAGCTGTGGACGTCAACACTGAGTCACGCTGAAGTTCTCCACAGTCTTACTCACCGTCTTCCTCTCTTGGCCACTGCACACAAGCTCCTTGAGGCAGGAAACTTCTATCTCGACTCCTGAGTTCCTACCTAGCGCATGCACAGCGTAGTGTCTATTAAGTGGCAGGAAGAGCCTGTTGGGACCAGGCTGTCCCTCTCAAAGTCACTCTATAATGTGTAAAGCACTGATCTGTTTCAGGCTGTGCCCTGCCCTAAGACACTCTACTTCACAAACAGCATTGACTTTATTTTGAGTGCAAAGACATGATGACTCTGCACCCTGAAGGTTTATAACTAACATCTGTCCAGTACTACCCAGGAGGCAAAGACTGCCCAAAAGCTTCTTCTTCACAGTAAAAAGTATTCCAGTCTATAAAGTTATCAAGGTAATTTGGGACTGCATGGGAATGTGATGTTATATGATATATATATATATATATATATATATATATATATATATATATATCTTTCATAGGAGATATAATGCATGGGCCTACACATTCAAGAAAGGGCATACTCAACAGACTAAAGAACAGATACCAGTAAAGTCCAGCTTGATGAACCATGAGTTTTATTGGAATTACTTACAGGAATATGGGTGAGGGGTTACTTATAGAAATAGGAAAAACGCAAAGACAGCTGCATCACCAAAACCTCCTGGGTGACAGCTCACACAGCTGGAAACATGGAGCACACTGCACAGCCTGCAGGCTGCTCACCAGGTTAGAGGGCATCCTTTCCAGGAGCCTCATTGGTCTAAATCCCACCCAAGCAGCTCAGCTGATTTCTTCTTCTTCCGGGCAGTTGGTCTGTCCTCAGAGACTCCTTTGCACGTTGGCTTGTGTAAAAGTCTTTTTTTGTGGTTCAGCTTTGTTCTGTCTGACAGGGACTCTCCACATTTATTGCTTACTCAAGCAGTGTGGGGCCTAGTGAATACTGTCAGTTTCAGGGACTTCCTGAAGCTATTTTGAGTTGTTTGCGTTCCTCCTCAAGTAGCTTGCCTGCAGGATAGAATGTCTCGATCAGCCTTGGAGGAAACTGGTTCACAACACACAGGTGCATTAAAATCATACCAGGAAAACCAGGCCCATGCACTTTTCAAATACATCAGACCAAGGAAAGAGTACAACACCTTCACCAGTGTCCTATAAAGAGGATGACACCTAACACTGAAATGGCAATGGCCTACAATGCCCTGCCATGTTATCACCTCCTGTGTGCACCAATAGGCAGAGAACTGTCCCGGGGGGGGGTTCAGCTCGACACTGTCCCACTGTTGACTCCAATGACCACCCATCCACTCCCCTGTTTGGCTGTCTGGACCTGCAGATTGCTCATCTGCCCCTTTGCCCCTTTGGACTTTGTCCTGTCCTTTACTTCTATAGCCTCCCTAGTCTTGTGCAACTCCACTTGACACTTCAATAGAGCCTTGAGGCACCATAGTTGTCTCATAAAAAAGACTCTCTTTGAGTCCCTATGGATTTTCTGCTTATTTCCAGTTAGACCGCTTTGAAACTTCTTGTGGCCTCTTAAACTCTTTGTAGCCATTCTGTAACCTCTACAATATACATTAAATATATATATATATATTTATAAACAAATATATTTTTCTATTTACTATGTAACATAACCTGGGAGTTAATATAAGTCAAGATCAGAATTTTTAAAACTTACAATTGCCTTTGGTTGGCTATCTAGAAAGATCAGAAGGAAGTGGTAAGTTGTGGCCAATGAAACCAATGTAGCTTAAGAATCAACAAAATCTGACACGGTCTATGGTACCAACACCGTGTGCTCCCAACAGTGCCTTTCAAGGGCGAGTCTCTAGATGTATCTCGATCTTCAGGGAAAATAGGTTCTCCAGCATTCTCAGTATGAAGCTATTCTCTTACTTACTCATTTTCTGAGGTCGGGTATCACGATGTAGCTCTTCTTGACCTGGAACTTGCTATGATATAAAGACCAGGCTGACCTCAGATTCGCAGAAATCTACCTGTTTTCTGCCTTTGGTGTGTTGAGGTTAAAGACATGCGCCACGGCACCTAGCATGATAGTGTTTTATTCTTTAAAGTTTTTACAGAAGAGTTGTGCTACACATGTCATTTACAACTCCCATAGCTTCAAAAGGGCTTCTTGTTTTGTTTTTTTGAGACAAAGTTTTTTTTTTTCCCCTCATGGTTTATTTTTTTTTATATTTAAAAATTTCCATCTCCTTCCCTCCTCCTCCCCCCTCCCTCCGCTTCTCCTCCCCCTTCCCTCCCCTCCTTCTCCCCCTTCCCTCCCCTTCCCTCCACCCATACCTCCCCTCCCTCCCTCTCAAGGCCAAGGAGCCATCAGGGTTCCCCACTCTGTGCTAAGACCAAGGTCCTCCCAACTCCCCCCAGGTCCAGGAAGGTGATCGACCAAGCTGAGAAGGCTCCCACAGAGCCCGTCCATGCAGAAGAATCAGAGCCCAGAGCCATTGTCCTTTGCTTCTCAGTCAGCCCCCCGCTGTTGGCCACATTCAGAGAGACGGGTTTGGTCGCATGATCCATCAGTCCCATTCCAACTGGAGTTGGTGATCTCCCATTAGTTCTGTCCCACCGTCTCCATGAGTGAACACACCCCTCTCGTTCCTGACTTTCTCCCTCATGTTCTCGCTCCTTCTGCTCCTCATCAGGACCTTGGGAGCTCAGTCCAGTGCTCCAATGTGGGGCTCAGTCACCTTCCCCATCTGTCGCCAGATGGTTGTTCCCTCACGGTCCTGACTTTCTTTCTCATGTTCTCTCTCCTTCTGCTCCTCATCAGGACCTTGGGAGCTCAGTCCGGTGCTCCAATGTGGGGCTCTGTTATTTTCTTCATCTATCGTCAGGTGGAGGTTCTATGGTGATATGCAAGAAATTCATCAGTATGGCTATAGGAACTGGCCTTTTCAGGCTCCCTCTCCTCAGCTGCCCAAGGAACTAACTGGGGGCGTCTCCCTGGAAACCTGGGAACCCCTCTAGGGTCAAGTCTCTTGACAACCCTCAGGTAGCTCCTTAAATTAAGATATATGCTTCCCTGCTCCCATATCCACCCTTCCTATATCCCAAGCACCCCATTCCTCCGAGCTCCCCCCATTCTCCCCTTCACACTTTTCTCTCCCCATCTTCCCTTGGCCCAGTCTTGCCCAACCCTCAAGTTCCCAATTTTGCCTGGCGATCGTGTCTACTTCCAATATCCAGGAGGATTACTATATCTTTTTTTGGGAGTTCACCTTCTTTTTTTTTTTTTTTTTTTTTTTTTTTTGGTTTTTTGAGACAGGGTTTCTCTGCAGCTTTTTTATAGCCTGTCCTGGAACTAGCTCTTGTAGACCAGGCTGGCCTCGAACTCACAGAGATCCGCCTGCCTCTGCCTCCCGAGTGCTGGGATTAAAGGCGTGCACCACCACCGCCCGGCCTGGGAGTTCACCTTCTTATTATCTTCTCAAGGATCCCAAATTTATAGGCTCGATGTTCTTTAATTATGGCTAGAAACCGATTATGAGTGAGTACATCCCATGTTCATCTTTTTGGGTCTGGGTTACCTCACTCAGAATAGTGTTTTCTATTTCCATCCATTTGCCTGCAAAATTCAAGATGTCATTGTTTTTTACCGCTGAGTAGTATTCTAGCATGTATATATTCCACAGTTTCTTCATCCATTCTTCCACTGAAGGGCATCTAGGTTGTTTCCAGGATCTGGCTATTACAAATAATGCTGCTATGAACATAGATGAGCATATGCTTTTGTTGTATGATTGGGCATCTCTTGGGTAGATTCCCAATAGTGGAATTACTGGGTCCTGGGGTAGGTTGATCCCGAATTTCCTGAGAAACCGCCACACTGCTTTCCAAAGTGGTTGCACAAGTTTGCATTCCCACCAGCAATGGATGAGTGTACCCCTTACCCCACAACCTCTCCAGCAAAGGTTATTATTGGTGTTTTGGATTTTAGCCAATCTGACAGGTGTAAGATGATATCTCAAAGTTGTTTTGTTTTGCATTTCCCTGATAGCTAGGGAGGTTGAGCATGACCTTAAGTGTCTTTTGGCCATTCGAACTTCTTCTGTTGAGAATTCTCTGTTCAGTTCAGCGCCCCATTTTTTAATTAGGTTAATTGGCATTTTACCGTCTAGTCTCTTGAGTTCCTTATATATTTTAGAGATCAGACCTTTGTCAGTTGCAGGGTTGGTGAAGATCTTTTCCCAGTCAGTAGGCTGCCTTTGTGTCTTAGTGACAATGTCCTTTGCTTTACAGAAGCTGCTCAACTTCAGGAGGTCCCATTTATTCAATGTTGCCCTTAAAGTCTGTGCAGCTGGGGTTATGCATAGGAAACAGTTCCCTGTGCCCATTTGTTGTAGAGTACTTCCCACTTTCTCCTCTATCAAGCTCAATGTGTTCAAATTAATATTGAGGTCTTTAATCCATTTGGACTTGAGTTTTGTGCATGGTGATAGATATGGATCTACTTTCATTCTTCTACAGGTTGACATCCAGTTATGCCAGCACCATTTGTTGAAGATGCCCTCTTTCTTCCATTGTGTACTTTTGGCTCCTTTATCAAAAATCAGGTGTTCATAGGTTTGTGGTTTAAGATCCGGGTCTTCTATACGATTCCATTGGTCAACTTCTCTGTTTTTATGCCAATACCAAGCTGTTTTCAATACTGTAGCTTTGTAATAGAGTTTGAAGTCAGGGATGGTAATGCCTCCAGAAGAACCTTTATTGTATAAGATTTTTTTGGCTATCCTGGGTTTCTTGTTTTTCCATATAAGTTGATTATTGTCCTCTCAATCTCTGTGAAGAATTTTAATGGGACCTTGATTGGGATTGCATTGAATCTATAGATTGCTTTTGGTAGAATTGCCATTTTTACTATGTTGATCCTCCCAATCCATGAGCAGGGGAGATCCTTCCATTTTCTGGTATCCTCTTCAATTTCTTTCTTCAAAGACTTAAAGTTCTTGTCAAATAAATCCTTCACTTCCTTGGTTAGAGATACTCCCAGATATCTTATGCTATTTGTGGCTATTGTGAAAGGTGATACTTCTCTGATTTCCCTCTCTGCTTCCTTATCCTTTGTGTATAGGAGGGCGACTGATTTTTTGGAGTTGATCTTGTAACCTGCCACATTACTGAAGGCGTTTATCAGCTGTAGGAGTTCTTTGGTGGAGTTTTTGGGGTCGCTTATGTATACTATCATATCATCTGCAAATAATGAAAGTTTAACTTCTTCCTTTCCAAATTGAATCCCCTTGATTCCCTTATGTTGTCTTATTGCTATTGCTAGAACTTCAAGCACTATATTGAAGAGATAAGGAGAGAGTGGACAGCCTTGTCGTGTTCCTGAATTTAGTGGGATAGCCTTGAGTTTCTCTCCGTTTAATTTGATGTTAGCTGTCGGCTTGCTGTAAATAGCTTTTATTATATTTAGGAATGACCCTTGTATCCCTAATCTCTCCAAGACCTTTATCATAAAAGGGTGCTGAATTTTGTCAAATGCTTTTTCAGCATCTAATGAGATGACCATATGGTTTTTTTCCTTCAGTTTATTTATATGATGGATTACATTGATAGATTTTCGTATGTTGAACCAGCCCTGCATCTCTGGGATGAAGCCTACTTGATCGTAATGGATAATTTTTCTAATGTGTTCTTGGATTCGGTTAGCCAGTATTTTATTGAGAATTTTTGCGTCAATGTTCATGAGTGAGATTGGCCTGTAATTCTCTTTCTTGGTTGAGTCTTTGTGTGGTTTAGGTATCAGGGTAACTGTAGCTTCATAGAAGGAATTTGGCAGTGACTCTTGTGTTTCTATAGTATGAAATACCTTAAGGAGTATAGGTATTAGGTCTTCTTGGAAGTTCTGGTAGAATTCCGCATTGAAACCATCTGGTCCTGGGCTCTTTTTGGTAGGGAGGTTTCTGATAACAGTTTCTAATTCTTCGTGACTAACAGGACGATTTAGAGCATTTACCTGGTCCTGGTTTAACTTTGGTATATGGTATTTATCTAAAAAACTGTCCATTTCTTTTACATTTTCCAATTTTGTGGCATACAGGCTTTTGTAGTAAGATCTAATGATTCTCTGAATTTCCTCTGTGTCTGTGGTTATGTCCCCCTTTTCATTTCTGATCTTATTAATTTGCGTGTTCTCCCTCTGCCGTTTGATTGGTTTGGCTAAGGGTTTGTCAATCTTGTTGATTTTCTCCAAGAACCAGCTTCTTGTTTCATTGATTCTTTGGATTGTTTTCTGTGTTTCTATTTTGTTGATTTCTGCCCTCAATTTGATTATTTCCAGTCTTCTACTTCTCCTAGGTGAGTCTGCTTCTTTTTTTTCCAGAGCTTTCAGGTGTGCTGTTAAGTCACCAATGAGCGCTTTCTCCGTTTTCTTTAAGTGGGCACTTAGTGCTATGAACTTTCCTCTTAGCACTGCTTTCATTGTGTCCCATAGGTTTGAGTATGTTGTGTCTTTGTTTTCATTAAATTCAAGAAAGACTTTAATTTCTTTCTTTATTTCTTCCTTGACCCAGGTGTGGGTCAGTAGTTGACTGTTCAGTTTCCATGAGTTTGTGGGCTTTCTGGGGGTACTATTGTTGTTGAATTCTAATTTTAATCCATGGTGATCCGATAAGACACAGGTGGTTACTAATATTTTTTTGTAACTGTGGAAGTTTGCTTTGTTACCAAGTATATGGTCAATTTTCGAAAAGGTTCCATGAGCCGCAGAGAAGAAGGTATATTCTTTCCTATTTGGGTGGAATGTTCTATAGATGTCTGTTAAGTCCATTTGGTTCATTACCTCCCTTAAGTCTTTCAATTCTCTGTTAGGTTTCTGTCTGATTGACCTGTCCATTGGTGAGAGAGGAGTGTTGAAGTCTCCAACTATTAGTGTGTGTGGTTTGATGGCTGCCTTGAGTTCTAGAAGTGTTTCTTTTACATAAGTGGGAGCTTTTATATTAGGGGCATAGATATTCAGGATTGAGACTTCATTCTGATGGATTTTTCCTGTTATGAGTATAAAGTGTCCCTTTCCATCTCTTCTGATTGATTTTAGTTTGAAGTCAACTTTGTTGGAAATTAGTATGGCCACACCCGCTTGTTTCTTAGGGCCATTTGCTTGATAAACCTTTTCCCAACCCTTTACTCTGAGTAGGTGTCTGTCTTTGTGGTTGAGGTGTGTTTCTTGTAAACAGCAAAATGTTGGATTCTGTTTTCGTATCCAGTCTCTTAGCCTGTGCCTTTTTATAGGTGAATTGAGTCCATTGATATTAAGTGATATTAATGACCAGTGGTTGTTAACTTCAGTCATTTTTAGTAGTAGAGTTTGTGTGTTTCCCTTCTTCTAGTTGTGCTGGTGAAGGGTCGCTAGATGCCTGAGTTATTGTGGGCATTGTTGGACTCCTTGGTTTGTGATTTTCCTTCTATTACTTTCTGCAAGGCTGGATTTGTGGCTGCGTATTGTTTAAATCTGTTTTTGTCCTGGAATATCTTGTTTTCTCCATCAATGGTGAATGCAAGCTTTGCTGGGTATAATAGTCTAGGCTTGCATCCATGTTCCCTTAGTGTCTGTAGCACATCTATCCAAGCTCTTCTGGCTTTCATGGTTTCCATTGAGAAATCAGGTGTAATTCTGATAGGTTTCCCTTTATATGTTACTTGACCTTTTTCCTTTGCAGCTCTTAATATCTGTTCTTTATTCTGTATGTTTTGTGTTTTGATTATTATATGGCGTGGGGATGCTTTCTTTTGATCCAGTCTATTTGGTGTTCTGTAGGCTTCTTGTACCTTCATAGGAACATCCTTCTTTAGGTTGGGGAAGTTTTCTTCTATAATTTTGTTGAATATGTTTTCTGGGCCTTTGAGTTGTAATTCTTCTCCTTCTTCTACCCCAATTATTCTTAGGTTTGGTCTTTTCATGGTATCCCAGATTTCCTGAATGTTTTGTGTTAAGAATTTGTTAGATTTGTTTAGTTCTTTAATCTGTGAGTTTATTTCCTCTATAGTATCTTCAGAGTCCGAGATTCTTTCTTCCATCTCTTGTATTCGGTTGGAAATACTTGTCTCTGAAGTTTCTGTTCGTTTACTCAGAGTTTCCATTTCCAGTCGTCCCTCAGATTGTGTTTTCTTCAATACCTCCACTTCATTTATCAGGTCTTGTACTGTTTCCCTTACCTGTTTGATTGCTTTTTCTTGTTTTTCTTGTTTTTCTTGGGTATCTTTGAGAGATTTATTTATTTCGTCTACCTTTTTGTTTGTCATCTCCATTTCTTTATGGCAGTTTTTTACCTCCTGTTTAAGGTCCTCTATTATTTTCATAAAGTACTGTTTAAGGTCGGTTTCTTTCATATCTTCTGGGGTAGGGTGTTCAATTCTTGTTGTTTCGGGATGTCTGGCTTGTGGTGATGTCATGTTGCCTTTCATGTTGTTGGAGGAGCTCCTGCATTGGCGCCTGCCCATCTCTTCCTTCAAAAGGAGCCCGGAGGCGTTTGGTGTCCTAGACCAATCTTTGCTGTGACTGAAACTGGTTGGATCTCCCCAGTGCCAGAGGAGGACCTATTCCTTGCGTCACAATCTGAAGAAGCCCGCACTCCCTTGCAGGAATCCTCAGACCTGCCTGGAGGCCAGAGTCTGACTCCTCTGGGTGGATGGCCTTAGAACAGGAGCAGGACACCTGAGAACACTAGGGAAAGCTTGGAAGACACACAGGGAAGGGAGAAACCGACACAAGCCTGCAGAGGGAAGTGGGGGTAGGGGGTCTGTGCTCTCTTCCAGGGCAGGTTGCCCCAGGGTCCGCATTCACTCACCAGTTCAGATGGAATGTCAGGGCACAGGATCAGGGATTCCAGGCAGCCCAGGGTCGCAGCCCAGACAAAAGGGCCAAGGTGGGGGCAGGGCGGAATGGAATACCACACAGCGAACCTGGCAGCACAATCTGAAGGAGCCCGCACCCCTCCGCAGGAATCCTCAGACCTGCCTGGAGGCCAGAGTCTGACCCCTTTGGGTGGATGGCCAGTTCAGATGGAATGTCAGGGCACAGGATCAGGGATTCCAGGCAGCCCAGGGTCGCAGCCCAGACAAAAGGCGAGACAAAGTTTTTCTTTGTAACAGTGTTGGCTCTTCTGGAGCTTGCTTTGCAGACCAAGCTGGCCTTGAACTCGTAGAGATCCACCTGCCTCTGCCTCCTGAGAGCTGAGATTAAAGGTGTGGGCCACTCTGCCAGGCTCCAAAAGGGCTTAAGGAGTAGCATATGGTAGATGTGACGTGTGGTACAGGACACAGAGCTTACATTGAGCTTTTTACATTGCTCTTGTTGAAGAGATGATGTGGAAACCATCAGTCCAACATGATGCCACAGGTCACATTCAATCCGTCATGATTTGTTCATTGAGATAGTTGTATGTGTTTGGAAGAAAATACTTTAACAGAAGTATTTGAGAGAGTAACTCAGATTCTATGGAGCTTGAAGATGGAAAAGCTTTTTCAAGGCAGGTGGGGGTTGCATCTTGCTCTTAAGCTCGAAGGATTTGGAAGATAGAGGCTGTAAGAGAGAGTAGGCTGCACATTTTCTGAAATTACCATAATGGTTCAGTACTCTGGAACCAATACACCATGTAGGTAAAATAAAAGGAATTTTGACAGAACTTTAATGAGGTCTTAGGAAACCTGTAGTACAATGTGATATTTAGCTCCATTTTTCCAGAAAGGGAACAAATAACTCCACGAAGATAGGAGAGTTTGAGAGAGCATAATATGTAAATTTAACTGAACGGATATTTATTTACAGCCATATACCCAACTATCAAGAATGCACCACATATTCTAATTACAAAAGGCACACATGCAAAGTTAAATATTAGTAAAGACATAAAGACAAAACAACATAAAGACACTCTCAAAAAATACAGTGGGTGAAATTCTAACAGGGCTGGGGATGTAACTAAATGGCAGAGTCATTACCTAGCATGCTGAAGGCTTTGGATTTAATTCCCAGCAGCATGGACTAGTAAGCAGGGAAAAAAGATTCTAAAAAAGCAGACTTCCAAATAATGAATAGTAAAATATAAAGTAATGTCATAGGAGCTTGGGAAATAGCTTAGCAGTAAAGAGCTCTTACTGCTTTTCAAGAAGACCCAGATTCAGTTTCTAGCTCCCATATGGTGGTTCACAACCATCTGTAACTCCAGCCCCAGGGATCCAATGCCCTCTCCCTACACATATGTGTCATACACATACATGCAGAAAAAACCCATACACGTAAAACAAAATTAAATCTTAAAAAAGTAGCAATCACAAATGAAATCATAAAAGACTTAAGATCACATCATAAAGAAAGCAGTATATTATGGCTATTGGTGTATTTAGAGCTGTTCCAAAAAAGGATTATGACCTCAAACACATATATTAACACACAAGAAAAGTTAAAGCCAATTAGACTCCAATATGGTATAGTATGAAATTAAAGGTATATATGTTATATCTGGAAAGACAGAAGACGGCTATTTAAACTGGATTAGAGAACACAATGGAACCAGGAAATTTTAGTGGTTTACTCTTGAGGACATAATATTGGAAGTGGATACACAGGACCTGATAGAGTTGGAAAATGACCATGCCAAAGGGAAGGGAAATGCAGATAGGAAATATCACACAGGCATTGTTTTGTGATAGCCCGAGGAGTTTGGAGAAATGTTCTCAGTGTAAGCAGATACAAGGGAACAGAGGAAAAGAAAATGCTTGATACTGAAGCTGTGGAGCTCATAAACATGACAGCTGATTGTCTAGCTGTGGCTCCTTCAGTCATACTAAGGAATCTAAAGGGCATAAGTAATAACTTAAGAATTTCAAGGTGATTAGCTGGGCATTTCAACCACTAGGGAGCAAAACAAACAAACAAACAAACAAACAAACAAACAAAAAGCCGGGCGGTGGTGGCGCACGCCTTTAATCCCAGCACTCGGGAGGCAGAGGCAGGCGGATTTCTGTGAGTTCAAGGCCATCCTGGTCTACAAGGCTCTAAAAAAGCTGCAGAGAAACCCTGTCTCGAAAAAAACAAAAACAAAAAAAAAAACAAACAAACAGAAAAAAACCAAATCAACCACTAGGGAGGCCGAGGCAGATCTCTGTGAGTTCAAGGCTAGCCTGTTTTAGTGGGTTCCAGACCAGTCAATGCTATATAGGGAGACCTTGTATCAAAAAGAATGAAGAAAAGGAGGAAAAAGAGGAGGAGAAGAATTGGAGTTTCAACCTGAACACCTTAGCCAGTTGTGCAGGACACAGGAGTGTTTCCTTCATTCTTAAGGGTATTCATTAATCATCTGTTGCTGCCATGACCTCAATTTTGAAGTCTAGATATGGAAAGAGACCATGCAACAATGCAGATAAAACATGGTAAAATTGCATTAGGTTAGTAACAGTTGCACCACTGCCCTGTGGGGTAGGACATATGGGGACTTTGTATCTCAAAGCCTGGCAAAGCTTTCTATTTATTTCCTGCACTCCAGGGAATCAGGCCTGACTGGAAGCCAAAGTGTTGCCTGGAAAGAATGAATGGCCTCAAAGGTCATCCCAGAATATCAAGGGTAGTGAAACAGAGGTGCTCTTAGAGATAGTCCATTCACGCTCTCTATCTTTCACAGGGTCTCTGCTGAGTATCCCCAGTGCTTCTGGGGTTCTGATTGTACCCAAGAACATTGAGCCCAAAACTGCACTCCATTTCCTTAGACTAGCCTAAAAAGAAATAAAAATGTGTTCTATTAGTGTTAGCTTATATTAGTTAAGTCAGTCAAAAGCTGGTTTGTGGGGCCCAAAGCTAAGAATGAGTGTTTGAAATAGGAGCTAGCTAATGACATTTATATTATCTTCAGTTTGCCTTTTGTGTCAGGAAGGCACAACTAATTGTTTATACTGTCATCTGTTTATCCTTTAGCTTTGTGGCCATTCGGGGGTTGAGCTGTTTTTCTCATTAATTTCTGTCTTTTTTGGTTGTGAGCCTAACCTTTAATAGCTGAGCCACCTCTCCAGACTTCTGATTCATTTTTAATTAGGCAGTGACAAGAAGTTCAAGGATAATTTGTTGAAATTTTAGTATTAGAAGGTTTTAAGCTGCATCTTATCTCTGATGTCGGAGAAACCAGGAGTAACAATTTAATGTTATAATGGATTTACTTGCTTAAAAAAATTAAGTCACACAAATTGAATTTAGCTAGAAAGGAAAACTGCCTCCATTATGACTTAGAGGTAAGTAACATACTAACCAGGTTGTTACAAGGAAATTTTGTATTTTTAACATAATTGGAGTTTAGGCTTGCTGAGGAAACATGTCTATTAAGATTTAATTACAGCCAGACAGCGGTGTTCACCTTCAATCCCAGCACTCTCGAGGCAGAGGCAGGTGGGTCTCTGAGTATGAGGCCAGCCTGATCTACAGAGTGAGTTCCAGGACAGCCAAGGCTACACAGAGAAACCTATCTCGACCCCCTCCACACACACACACACACACACACACATCCAAAAATATTTATTCACTAAGATTTCCACCAATTAGATCCTGTTTCCCATACATAACTAAAGGAGACAATCCTGGCTAACAGTTGGCATTTTCATATTGAAGACCGTGGTGTCAAAGGATCACAGCTGTCATCAAGTCCCACTGAATTATCAGGAGATGCATAATTCTTTTCCTGAGTAACAACTACAGGAAAAGAACAACACTGATTTACTTTGAAAATAATTATGACAATATCTTTACAGATTAGCCTTCTGTTTGTCCAATCCGTCAGACATGCAGTCTCCTGCCTTCGTCTAGTTGCTCGCAGTGTGACTTGGGGTAGGGACCTGAAAGCGATTTAAAGATGACATCACATGCAGATGGTTAAGACCTAATCCCTATCTAAGCTGCTAAAATTTTGAGGCTAGTTTCTTTTCGGGCACTAATTAGAAGTGGATGTGTACTCTTAAAGAGCCCTTTCCTTATTCCTTGAGTGACTGGGTAAATTCTCACTGTGGGGTTTAACATGTTGCTTCATTCCCATGCCCTCACTTTTACTACCTGACTGCATTCACTCCTCCTAATCCTAACTTTTAAGGACTAGAGCAGCATGCAATTAAAGAGAAACTACAGACTCTCAGCTAGAAGCCTTACTCATTGCCTTAAGACTTGTGGCTCTGAGCAATAACGTGGCTGCCTGAGACTTCTCTCATGTAGGTGACCCAGGAAATAGAATCAAATCCCTACTGTTTCCATTCCTAGACCATGATATCCAGAATCTCTGCAATAGCAACTACAGAGAAATTTCCCAACCCATCTCTGGGAATGTCTGGGCAGTATGCAAGCCGGTACTCTCCGGAAGAATTTGCTCATTGCAAAGACCGGAAACACCATTGGGTCTAGCAGGGTCTCTACTGAAGGCACAAGATCCCTGCAGCAAAGGAAAACTGGCAGCGCCGAGATGGCTTCTGGGATCTCCCTGGTGCCTTGAGGAAGTAAACACTCTGTGGTGCAATGTGTGTGAAATGGAAATTACCTCTAATTGGAGGGCTGGGATAAAAATATCTCTAATATGTAAACAAAGCAATTGCCATATATTGGAGGCACACAACTATAGCATAAAGCACAGGTTAAGGACACGGCAACAGGAGAGGGGTCTATCCTGAGCATCAGGAGCAATAGCTGCTCCTGGCTGTGTTCCAGTGTAGTGCAAGCTATCCTTGAGGCTACTCAGCAGTCCCAGTGGTGTTGTGTTTGAATGTATACTGGGGAGTAAAGAGCTTCAAATACTTTAACTCTGCTCTAGCGTAAGTGAGCAACTGACGGCACATCTGAGTGCATGAAGACACAAACACAAGCACCTACACTTGGGATCCCACGAAATGGTTTGGTTATTAAAATTTCAGGCCGAGTTTCATGTAGCCTATCCTTAACTACTGGCTGTATAGTTAAGGATAATCTTGTTCCTGCTGTGTTACCAAGCCTGGTTTGTGTGGTGCTTGAGATCAAACCCAGAGCCTCTTGCATGCTGGGCAAGGGCTCTATCAACTGAGTGGCTTGCTCAGCTCCCCTGCCAAAGGTTTTTTTTTTTTTTTTTTTCTTTTATAGCTGCTGCTGCACGCCTCACCATAGGAGTTCACTTGAAAAAATTTGCCAACAGCATGACCTTTTTCAACTGAACCACAAAGGAATATGCAAATCAAGTGAACTGTAGCGCATTTTCTTTGAGTGGAAGGAATGAGAGGAGTGGGAGAGGGGTATCCCTATGGAAGTAAAAGAAAGAACTGCTTTGAAGACAAGATGAGAGGGCGGGAGTTGGGATAAAATGTAGGTAAATTTAGCAGAAAATATTGCAAAGAAAGAAGGAGTGAAAAGGAATGAGAACCATAGCAACAAACATATGACCAAGCTCCCAGAAAGTCATGCAGACAAATGCTTTGGGGAAGAGATTCACATAGAGAAAAGGATCTCCCTTCTCTCATGCTGGGAGAGCTGGCTTCAGGTGATTATTTAGGGATTTAATGACATAGTGAAGGAAATGAAATTATGATTTTGTATTTTTTTTCCTTTTTGGTGTTTCGAGACATGGTTTCTCTGTGTAGTCCCGGCTGTCCTGAAATTCACACTGTAGACCAGGCTGCCTTCTGAGTGTTGGGATCAAGGCATGTGCCACCACCACCCAGCAGATTGTGTGTTGTTGTTGTTTTTTTAATTAATATCAGCTGAAGTTGTGGCATATGGCGTTGATTGCAGCACTTGGGAGGCAGATGTAGGCAAACCTCTGTAAATTTGAGGCCAGCTTTGTCTCCGTAGTAAGTTTTATGCCTTGAGTCACATTCTCAAGTTATAACAGGAACATAAGGGAAAGCAACTGTCCATGTGAAGCCCGCCTTTGCTTTTCATTCCTTCTGACTCCTGTGCAGGCTGAGGGTGCTTTGTTTATCAAGGTCATGGCAGAATGTTAAAACCATTTTGCCTGCTCAGAAGTATGATAGTGAGAAAGGGAAGAAGCTTGAACAGTAAATATGTATTGCGCTCCACCTGTGTTTCAGGTGTTTAATCTCAGGTGATCAGTACATTGGGATGAGTAGTGGTGACCCTCTTTTATAGGTAAGGAATCCAAGCCTTAGAGAAACATAAATAATCAGCCTTGTCCTGCTTAGAGGCAAACCACACAGACAACCCACTCTTTGCCTCTTGATTTGCTTTTTGTGTTTATATTGGAAAGCAGTATTGCAAAACTTTTAAGTTCAGCATATGCAGATTTAATTTTTTTCTCTCCGAGACAGGGTTTCTCTGTAACAGCAGTGACTGTCCTGGAACTCACTTTGTAGATCAGGCTGGTCTTGAACTTGCAGAAATTCTCCTGCCTCTGCCTCCCGTGTGCTGGAATTAAAGGTATGTGCTACCACCACTTGCCAGAGTTAATTTCTTTAGTTCTTTTAAGAAATGCATCAGGTTAGAGAGATGACTCAGAAGTTAAGAGCACTGCCTGTTATTCCAGAGGTCCCGTAATGATATCTGGTGCCCTATTCTGGCCTGCAGAAATACATGCAGGCAGAACTGTATAATAAATAAATACATAAATAAGTCTTAAAAAGAGAAAGAAATGCATCTTTGGGGCCCTACCCCTCACCACAGGTGTGGGAGAATTGGCTCTGCCCCTCACCTAAGCCGAGCAGTCCCAGTGGCTCAAACTAACAGCTCAGCTACCGTCCAGATCCATACCCTGGCGCCTTGGGTTAGCCCACCCAAACATCTAACCCATCTATGACCTGCTCGTTGTAGGAGGTTCCGAAGAACGAACTTTGAAATTGCCATGATTCAGGACAGCAGTAGAATAGCTGAGAGGAGTTTCCGTGATGATGGTGTGCTGGAAACTAAAGGGGAATGAGATTGGGGTGCACCATATGAAATTCCCAAAGAATTAATAAAGAATTATTTTAAATGTTTTTTTTTTTTTAAGAAAGAAAGAAAATAAATGTATCTCTCAGCCAGTGGTGGTGGGGCACACTTTTAATCTCAGTACTGGGGGGGGGGGGGGGTGCAGAGGCAGGCGGATCTCTGAGTTTCAGGCCAGTCTACAGAGCGAGTTCTGGGACAGCCAAGACTGCAGAGAAAAACCCCTATCTAAAAAGAAAAAGACAAACATAAATGCATTCCTCCCGAATATGCCACACACTAGAATAAACATGCTCTGATGGAGTATGCTATGGTAAAGGCACAGACTCCCAGTTCTATTTATCAAATGCTTCCAAAGCATTGCTTCTGACCTCATTGATTTCATTCCTTGCTGACCAGAGTTCAGTTTCTCCCAGAAAGAACAGACCACATCACAGACAAATGTGTCACCCTGACTTGCAGCATCTCTAGTTGCATTTCCATTCCAAGAAAATGCTTTAACCACCATTCATGGCACAGAAACTCCATTGTGAATGAAAGTCAATACTTAACAATGAAGCACCTGCTACCCCCTCACCCAGGAACCTCTGCCCTTTATGGAATATTCATGAAGCCCTTTTTTTGTAATTTCAAAAGAGACTGTAAAACACAAGGGTATTTAACAGAAAGAACATGTCATAATGCAAACACAGGAATTCAGCAGGAGAAGGAGGCATTGGCATCTAAATAACGGTACTCGGTCCACAGTCAGACGCCACCTCACATTCCCCAGGCAATCAGAACGCTTTCTTCAGTTAGGTAGCTATGGATGAGCATGTGACCCGAGGAAAAAAGAGCAGGAGAAAACCAATTAGGCTTAAGAAAAATCCCACAAAACTCTACTTTGTTTTGTGTTTATGGAAGGAGCGAGGCCACCATTGAAAAATACTACTTACACAGTTTACTTCCGACTTAGATACATGCTGAACTGATACGGACAGAAGGAAGAGGTAAGTGAATCAAAACAGGTTATTTTAAAATTGCATCCTTATCTTCGAGATTAGTTTTTTTGTGTGTTTCTGGAGTTGTGGGGTAGTAGTCAATTCATATCTGTAGAGGTTTGAGCATGTATAAAATGTATACTGAACATCATATATGGATGAAAGCTGAAACATGCTTGGTAATGACCTTTTTCTTTCAAATTTCTTGAAATATCCTATGTTACCCATTAAATACTAATATTGGTCATTGGTAATTTCTGGCACATTTTACTAATAGGCTCAGAGTTTTGTTTTAACCATGTTGTTTCTGAAACCTTAGGAATGTTCTTTCTATATTAAACATGGAACAAACTTTTCTCAAGAATTTTTCCATTGTACTAAGCAACATTTCAGATTCTCTAGTCTCTTTGGGTCTAATTTCCAGTTCATGTTTATCCTTCTCATGGTCTGTTTATAAGCTCTCGCTGCATTTTTCTTCCCTACCCTTACTATTTCCCACTTTTCAGAGTTCAGAGCAAGGCTAGTAAAATGGATCAGTGGTCATTTGCTTCTAAAGCCTGGCAGCCTGAGTTTGATCCCTGGAATTCATATTAAAGTAGAAGGAAAGCCCAGAGGTGGCGGTGCACGCCTTTAATCCCAGCACTCGGGAGGCAGAGGCAGGTGGATCTCTGTGAGTTCGAAGCCAGCCAGGTCTACTAAAGTGAGTTCCAGGACAGGCTCCAAAGCTACACAGGGAAACCCTGCCTTGTAACCCATTCCCCTCCCCTCAAATAAAAGTGGAAGGAGAAAAGCAGCTTCACAAAATTGTCCTCTTGTCTCCACAAGCACACTGTGGCAGTACCCTGCTACCACGCACTCCCGTACTCACATACACACACAACAACAACAACAGCAACAACAGCAACAACAACAACAACAACAACAATTTTTATTTTCTTTTTTCTTTCTTTTTTTTTTTTTTTTGGTTTTTCGAGACAGGGTTTCTCTGCAGCTTTTTTAGAGCCTGTCCTGGAACTAGCTCTTGTAGACCAGGCTGGTCTCGAACTCACAGAGATCCGCCTGCCTCTGCCTCCCGAGTGCTGGGATTAAAGGCGTGCGCCACCACCGCCCGGCCGAACAACAACTATTTTTAAAGTGGACAAGGAGGGCTAGAGAGACAGCTCTGCAGCTAAGAACACTTGCTGCTCTTCCAGAGGACCCCAGTTCTGTGTTCAGCACCCACTCCAGGAGGCTCATAGCATTTGTAAACTCTGAACCTCTGTGCTCTCTGAGCACTCACACTTACTTGCACACACCAACATGCAGAAACGCATAATTAAAAATAATAAAAAAAATAGCTGGGTATGGGTGGTGCATGCCTTTAATCCCAGCTCTCGAGAGGCAGAGGCAGGAGCATCTCTGTGTGTTCGAGACCAGCCTGGTCTACAGAGTGAGTTCCAGGACAAGCTCCAAAGCTACAGAGAAACCCTGCCTTGAAAAAACAAACAAACAAAAACCTTAAAAAAAACAGTTAGAAAACCCAGGCATGGCGGTGCACACCTTAAATCCTAACACTTGGAGGCAGAGCAGTTGGTTTTATGTGAGTTTAAGACCCAGCCTGGTCCATATGGCCGTCTCAGAACAGTCAGAGCTACATAAATAAAACTTTGTCCAAAAGAAAAAGAAAAAAGGAAAAAAAGGAGTAAAAAATTTAGCGCCAACACCAATGATTACCCTTCTATTATTTAGGATAAACTATTGGGTATGCCACTATGTTTTAGGTCTACTAGAGAAATGAATTAAGCTTCTGTAGCAACTTATTGTTTATATATTGAGCATGCCCACTAATGTTCTGTGTGCCTTCTTCTTCTTCTTCTTCTTCTTCTTCTTCTTCTTCTTCTTCTTCTTCTTCTTCTTCTTCTTCTCCTTCTTCTTCTTCTCCCCCTCCTCCTCCTCTTCCTCTTCCTCCTCCTCCTCCTCCTCCTTCCTTCCTTCCTTCCTTCCTTCCTTCCTTTCTTGTTTTCTTGTTTTCTTTGTTTTTTTTGAGACAAGGTTTCTCTGTATAGATTTGGAGCCTGTCCTGGAACTCACTCTGTAGACCAGGCTGGCCTTGAACTCACAGGGATCTGCCTGCCTCTGCTGGTATTAAAGGAGTATGCCACCACTGCCTGGCTGATCTTTTATTATATATGGAATCGGGGGTTCTACAAGTGTGAAAACACTAAAGTTTCCAAAATCACTTGTCAACGTATTTTTCCTTTTTATTTATTCTTCTCACATGCAATACATCCCTTCCACAGCCTCCCTCCCTCCAATCCTCCCACCCCTCAATCTCCCCTCTCCCCCAGATTCACTGCTCCTCTACTTCCCTTCAGAGAAGAACAAGCCTCCCAGTGATAGCAACTCAACACAGCATAACAAGATGCAATAAGACTGGGCACAAACCCTTATATCAAGGTTGCAAGATGCAATCCAGTAGGAGGAAAAGGATCCTGAGGGCAGACCCTCAGGAGATACCCCCACTCACACTGTTAGGAGTCCCACAAAACGTCAAGCTAAACAACCACAGTATGTATGCAGGGGACCTAGATCAGACCCATACAGGCTCCCTGACTGTCACTTCAATCTTTGTGAGCCCTAAGAGTTCTGCTTAGTTGATTCTGTGCGCTGTGTTCTCCTGGTGTCCTTGATCCCTCTGGCTCCTACAATCCTTCCACCCCTTCTTCTGAGGGGTTCTCTAAGCTTGGCTTTATGTTTGGGTATCGATCTCTGCATCTACTTTCATCAGCTGCCGGAGGAAGCCTCTCTGATTCTCTGACAACTATTGGGCTAGGCACAAATCTGTGAGTATATAGATAGGAATATTGTTAGGAATCATTTCATTGATTAATTGGCCAGTTGTGTGTTGGCTTCTATACTAGGTCTCTGAGACATCAAGCTTCTGGTCCTCCAGGCAGTGAGAGGTGTGGGCTTCCTCTCATGGCT
Organism: Arvicola amphibius; assembly: GCF_903992535.2. Taxonomy (NCBI): domain Eukaryota; kingdom Metazoa; phylum Chordata; class Mammalia; order Rodentia; family Cricetidae; genus Arvicola; species Arvicola amphibius. The sequence continues at coordinate 95,557,472 of NC_052049.1, read as the reverse complement.
TGGGACTCAAGTTAGACAAGTCATTAGTTGGCTACTTCCACAAGTTCTGAGCCACCATTCCCCAGCACATCTTGCAGTCAGGACAGGTGTGGGTTGAAGGTTTTGTGGCTGGGTTGGTGTTCCATTCCCACTACTGGGAGCCCTGCTTGGTTCTGCAACATCTTAAAAATAACACTCATTAACTAAAACCAATTATAATGGTTTGTTTTATGTGTATGCCTGTATGTGTGTACGTGTACCACATGCATGTTTAGTGCCCTTAGAGGTCAGATCTAGAACTGGAGTTACAGACGGTTGTGAGGCACCATTTGGGTACTGGGAATGGAGCCTGGGTCTTCTCCAGGAGCAACAAGTGCTCTTAACCACTGAGCCATTTTGCCAGCCTTACCGTTTCCTAAACTTTAATGGAGCAATTTTTCTTAGCTCTGTTGCAATAATCTGCAGTTTTATAAATCCACCCCGCCTCCCTCCCGGACTTCCGCTAAGTTCATTGACCAAGGTACCACTTGCAAGCCTTGAGCATCATTGCATCCATAGCAACCAGACTTGAGCTTCTTTGGTCACCATGGTACCGGCTCGACCGGGCCGTGTGGTCGCTATGGTAACTGGAGGCGGATCGCAGGGTCCAAGTAGTCTGAGCGCATGCGCACAAGGCCAGTTCGGCGCTGCGAGCCTGAGCCCCTCACATTTCCCCTCGACATGGCGCTGAGCCGGCGTCTGGGACTTCGGCTCTGCGCGAGGCTGCCCGACTTCTTTCTGCTGTTGCTCTTCAGGGGTGAGTTGATGCTTCTGTGCCACTGGGAAGTGGGATCTGTGGCGATGGGAACTGAGCGGCCCGGGCCGCCGTGGAATAGCGGTTTCGGTGCCCGGGATTTCGGGTCCGGCCGAGGCGCTGAGGGGTGGCCTCTGCGGGAGCGTGGCGGGCGCGGCTCAGCGGGCTGTCGGGTCGGGTCTCGGGCTGACCCGCGTGGATGCGGCTGGTCCTGGACAGGGACACGGCCCTCTAGATTTAAGAAGAACCGTGGCAGCTGCCTGATGAGCTCGAAAAGTTACTGGAGAAAACCACTCCATCGGCAGTGTGGTGCCCAGAAGTCGTGGACGAGGAGCGGTTTGGGAAGCTCCAGAGGCCTGTCTTCCCGGGAGCTGCTGGGGTCAACAAAGAAGCTGAACTGGGCAAGGCCGGCCGTCCTTGCGCTGAGCTACACAGGGATGAGCGCTTTTGTCGCAGGGTGGTGAAGGAGAGACCCTTACCCCCAAATAGCATCTGGGTCGTCTTGATCCCGCCACCACACTGCTAAACTTGAAAGTTTTGTTCATTTTCTTTCCACCGAATTCCTGGGAGAGAGTATTTCCCTGGTCAGTTTTGCAGAAGCTCTTAAGTTTACTTTCTATAAATAACACAGGGCACTTTGAAACCGTTATCTCAGTCCTTAAAACAGTTCTGTGAAGTAGGTTTTTGAACCCATTTTCAGAGGCTACTTAATAGTCTTTAAAAAAAAAATTCAAGACTGCGTGCCAGACAAGTAATGCCAAACTTAAGGCTGCATAAAGCACCGCTCCTTACTCACAGGTAACTCAACCGGTACCACTCACTCTTCAACCCTTGGATCATTTGTTTCTTGGGTTTGTTGCTGCCCATGATGTTTTCCAAAAAAAAAAAAAAGAATACAAATTAATACACCAAGGCACTGGCACTGTTGGGAGTGGGGGCGGGAGGTGGACAGACTTACAGAAACAAAGGGTTTTGTGTTTGGTGCTTATTCTCGTGGGGTGGTCAGAGTGGCGGTAGTAAAGAGGGGGAGTCTGGTTCAGGAGTGTGGGAAACAGGCCACTGTGATAAGGATGAGCATGTGCCCGGTCACCAGATAGTTTGCCTGAAAGTTATTTCAGAACCAAGTGCGGGTGGGAGCTACAGATGACCAGAGGCTATCCAGGAGACAGGAGTGTCAGGAATGTCCAGCTCCCACTGTGCTGGTCACACTGACAGTGTTCTATTCACAGCCTAGAACAGCTCCCTATTGTTGAGGAGATTTGCTCACATGAAAGTCTGCAGTTTTTATTGGAGATACATTTGGCAGTTGACCTCAGGGATGGATTTCTACTTGGTGACTTGCTAGTAAAAGCGGAAAATGCGAAGGGCGTCATCTGCTCTTAGTCTCAGGTTTCGCCCCTTCCTATCTTGTGTAAAATCCGTTGGGTTTCTTGCTATCAAGAGATGGGATGCACTTGCATTGCATAGGTACAATACGAATTTGTGATCTAGGACGGATGGCAAAGAGGAAGGTGTTAGGAGGGCATTAGTCTGCTTTGAAAGCTGTAGCTTGCTTGTTCAGATGAGGGGTTTTCCATTATGTGGCTTTCAGCTTCCATATACCCGAAAGCTGTACTCCTGGGGCTGGAGAGATGGCTCATGATTTCTGGCAGAGGACCTAAGTTCTGTTCATAGCACCCAGGTTGGGTGGCTCAAACAGCATGCAGCTCCAGCTTTGGGGATCTGACACACTCATGTGCGATAGGATCAGACACCTGTACTCATACAATTCCTCCTTCACACACGCGTGAACAGAAAATAGATCTAAAACCGTGCCATCTTCCCAGGTGAAAACTATCTTTTTAATGTTTAGCATAATGCTACCCCTGTCAGCTGTGACTCTTTGCCACGGCACTACGGGGGCTGAGGCAGGAGGATCACTGTGAGTTTTAAGCCATCCTGGGATGTACAGTAAGTTTCAGGTCACCCTGGGAAACAACAAATTACTAGTTCCAAACTGCATGTGGTAGCATATTCCTGTAATCACAGTACTTAAGGGGCAGGGGCTGGAGGATCACTGTTCAGGTTCAGCCTGGGCTACAGGGCAAATTCAAGGCATGCCAGGGCTACACAGCGAGATTCTATTTCAAAATTAAAAAAAAAAAAGCTTCTGACACAGCAGTAAATATTTATGTGATTATCTTTGCTGGGCTCTATTATGACAACCCAACGTGTACTAATTCATTTCATTTTGCTAACTTTAGAGTACATAACTATTTTGTGTAAAACAGGAAAAACAGTAACACAAGCATGCAGAGGTGAGATGCTTGCGTGGTACTTCAAACATCTTCAACTTGGAAGTCTCTTGTCTGGTAATCCGGTCTTTGGTTACTCGTTTCTTCTATTTGACAGTGGAAATCTTATAATGGATGACTTTGGTAAAATTAACAAGTGTTCAAAGCTGTGCTGTTTCTATCTAGAATATTCCTTTTGTGGGATTTATGACTGGTGTGATTCAGTTTGACAAATGTTATGGCTCATCTCCTTTTTGAGCGATTATGTGCAATTCAGTAACTTTCCAGAACTTTGTTGTTGTTGTTTTTTCCCGACAGGGTTTCTCTGTGTAGTCTTGACTGACACAGAACTCAATCCGTAGATCAGACTAGCCTCGAACTCATAGAGATTCGCCTGTCTCTGCCTCCCGAGTGCTGGAATTAAAGGCGTGTGCTACCACCATCTGGCTAACTTTCCAGAACTTTTGATGTACCAGAGAGAGGCCTTCATTTAGAACTAGCATAACAGTGTGTAGTCTTGAAGACAGTTTGTGAGGTGGAATGCAGAGATTTCCAACCAAATATTCTGATTCTTTTACTTATTTGGACTCCTGAAACATTAGAATGACCCACATTCATTGACTGATTGGGATTGAACTCAGGGTCGGGCAAGCACTTTGCTGCAGCAATAGGGCCAGACCCTTTAAGACGTGTATTTTTTTTTTTTTTTGTCTTTTTTCCTCATTGTTGAGGACCGACCCCAGGTCCTTGCGTTTGCTGGGCAAGCACTCTACCACTGAGCTAAATCCCCAAGCCTCCTTTATTGCGTTTTTATTCCTTTTGATTAACCAATTGCTAGAATCGTTGTCAGGGTTGTAGGTGTACTTTAAGAAAAGCAAAGGACACCTGGTCCCAAAACATGAACTACTTGGATCAGCTGCTCATCTCCGAATGATTATTTTATGGCCATGCTACAGGCCGAGGAGACTGATGGATAGCTTCTAGAGATCTTAGCCATTAAATAACGGCAGTGTTATACTCCGTCTCCTAGGCTCTGTGGACGGTGAGGGATAGCTTTAAGTCAGTTTTCTGAAACCAAGCAGATGCTCAGGCTTGCTTTCTGAGATGGTTGTGTGTTGTAATAGAAGACGCTGTGGTTCTAGCGCACCTGGCTAGCAGCTGTTGGAGATGCAATATTAACAAATTCCTTCTTCATAAATCCTTTGAATTCTTCCAGAGCACAAGTGGGGTGAAAGAAAAGGAAATATGTGTGAGTGTGAGTGAAGTCAGGATGTACAGTCGGCCGGGGACATCCTGGTGATGGCAGAGTCTCTCTTGAGGTGTGTTTCCAATTAGGTCTGAGTGTGATGACATTAGGCATGAGTGCAAATTTGAAATCTTTACACATGCCCGTGAATTCTAGCACCATATGCAAATCTCTCCACTGGCGTATGAAGAGATATGGAAACCAAGTTGGGTAAGCACATTCTTTTACACTCAGGTTAGCAAGGACACCATGCACTGTATGGAACTAAAGCATCCATTGACTGCCTCTTTGCTGCTCGCCCTGGTGCACAGAAATCGTCCTGAGAAGCAGCCCTCTTTTTCATGCCCTGGGAAGCAGTGGTTCTTCATGTTGAGGTGTTTTGGTTTTCCTGCCTCTCAATAGTATTTATCGTGTGCTCTGTATTGCATGTTACAACAGCCACTGTGCGCAGCAGGATTGCAGGGCTGGGCTGCTTTAATCAAGCCACAGGGAAGATTAAGGGTGTGTAAACTTCTTCCCTTTTGTCTTTTTCTTTTAAAAGTTTATTTTTCAAATAAATGTTTTGCTTTATGTTGTCTTAGTTCCTTTTCAGTTGCCTTGAGAAAACACCGTGACCAAGGCAGCTGATAAAAAGAAGCATTTAATTTGGGATTCACCATTCTGGAGGGTTAGCACTCATGACCATCCCGAGGGGGAGGATGGCAGCAGGCGGGTGGGCGTGGCACAGGAACAGTAGCTGAGAACTTAATTTTAATCCATAAGAAGGAGGGAGGAAAAAGAGAGAAGTTGAGAACTAATTGCGAATAACATGGGCTTTTGAAATCTCAAAGGCAACGCACTTCCTCCAGCCAGGTCACACGTCTGATCCTTCCCAAACAGTCTAACCAACTGGAAACCAAACATTCAAATACATGAGCCCTGGGGCCTATTCTCATTCAAATCATCACACATATGTGTGGGTGTTTTTACCTGCATGTTTGTTTGTGCACCGTGTGTGTAGTGCCCGAAGAGGCCAGAAGAAGACATCAGAATCCCTGACCAGAATTACAGATGTCTGTGAGCTGGAAGGTTGGTCTTGGGAATTGAAACCAGGTCTTTTGGAAGAAAACCAGTGCTCTTAACCATTTAATCATCTCTCCAGTCCCCATAACTTTATTTGTATGAGTGTGTGCCTGTTTGCCTGTATGCACATGACATGTATGCAAATGTCCAGGGAGGCCAGAAGAGGGTATCAGGTCCCCCAGAATTAGAATTAACAGGTGGTTGTGAGTCACTTTCTGTGGGTGCTGGGTTTAGAACCTGGGTCCTCTGCAAGAATAGCAAGTGTTTTTAACTGCTGAGTTCTCTTTGCAGCCTCTTTATGTCTCTTGTAGAGTATCCCAGTAGTTAGTTGGTTCACCTTGTTCCTACAATTATTGTTAAAATCAAATTCTACCGGTCACATTGTTTGTTGTGTCTGGTAACTTTAGCTCCCAGTAATCTTTCCTGTTTTTGAATAAGCAAACATCTTAGTCTATAGCATCTCATTCCAACACACATTTTAAAATGTCTGTGTTATGTCAGGTACTATTTATTCTCCATGGTAGGGGTACACAGGGAATAAGAAGCCCAGCCCCGGGAGAGCCAGCATGTCTGTTATGCCCTCTCACACTGGGCTTGGGTATCGGGTGTGAGTCCACGGCATATTATTACTGATGTTAAAAAAGAAACTGACCCAGAACAGAGACGTCTCTAGTAAGTCTTGCCTGTCTGTCTTTGTCACTTGAAAGCAGTTAACATTTTTAACCACTTTGTGTGTCTAGGCATTTTTAGGATATCTTATTTTAGTTCAGTGGCTGCAGGAACGTCAGGGAAGCCTCAGTTTTTTCTCTAGTAGTTGTCAAGGAAGGCAGTGGTATTTTCTGCCGTCTACTCTGCGTAGCTGCAAAGTTAGGAAGACAAATGTGGAGAGATGCTTATGGTGCACTTTAAAGGACACGGGCTGCGAGTACTACAGTTTGTGATTGCAGTTATGTAAAACACTGGGGGGAAATGTTCAAAACATTGATGGGCTGCGTCTCTAAGTAGCGGAGCCCGGGGCTGGCTCTTCGCTGCTCTAGTGCCTTTCTGTCTGAGGTTTCTGCTTTACTTTCAAAGTCTTCTTTAATGAGGGTTTTTTTTTTTTTTGTATAATTATAAAAAAAGTTGTGTTTGTTTTGATAGCTCACAGCTCCAGTTCTGGAATTTTAGATTTGACATTAGTAAAGGGAAAATGTAATTTGTTTAAACACATGTAATCTGTGCTTTTTTTCTAGTTTCTTCTTGACAGCCAAATTGGATGAAGGAGGAATGTCCTTGAAGTTCAGTGGTTTGCATATCTATTCCTTGCGACGTATTTGAAAGATTAATTGCCATTGGTTTGGGCAGAACAGCTGTGGCTTCAACAAATGGTTAAGGGAAACTGAAAGCCTCTCCGGAGTACCTGCCCTGCCCCCCATTCATTAGGAACAAACAAAAGAACCCAGGGCATTGCTTAGACTGCTGCTACCCTCTGATTGAGCACTGCTCTGTGCCAGGCGCTGATTCTCTTGGGCAATGAGAAGAACGACGGCAGGTTGACTTCAGGGGAAGCAGACAGTTGTCCACTGGTGTGCCCCAGGGTGGACATCCCTGTTTTTAGCATTAGGTGCAGCTGTCTTGAGGCTCACCGAGTATGTAGCAAATCCTCAGACAGCTGCTTCTCTTTCTTTGGCAAAGGTTTTCACTAAAGCATCTCTATTGGGGTATTATTATGATTTTCCTTTCTGGGTCAGGGCTTGTGTAGCTCAAGCTTGCTTGGTACTGTGTGTGTGTGTGTGTGTGTGTGTGTGTGTATGCTCCCATAATGCCAGAGGTTGATGTCAGGTGACTCACTTAATTGCTTTTGATCTTATTTTTTGAGACAGTCTCTCACCGAGCCTGGACCTCTTCAGGCTCCATTAGGCAGTGTGGACAGCAAGCCCCAGGGGCTTCCCCTCACTACAGCCCCAGCACTGGGGGTGTGGCTCGTTGCTGCCCTGCCTGGGCCTTTTTTGTGGGTTCTGGGAAATCCACTCAGGTCCTCATGACTGTACTGACTGACTGTTCCGCCTCAGCCTGTGGTATTCCGGGGTTATAGGAATGTGACACCACACTTGGCTTTCTTAGGGATAATTGTGTAGATTTAGGTGAATGGAGATGTTGAAAGAGATAAGGTGGAGGACATAGTGTATACAAGGATGTGCTTGTGAGTTTATAAACAGTGTCTGCTGAGACTGTGGGCTATGACAAAAAATAAATAATAACAGCTGTTGACTGCTGTGTGCCAGGCATTGTATATCACAGGGAGTCAGACTGCTGTGTGCCAGGCATCGTATATCACAGGGAGTCAGACTGCTGTGTGCCAGGCATAGATCACAGGGAGTCAGACTACTCTGACATAATGTCATAAACGGAGTGCTTTAAACCGTAGACATTTGTGTCTCACTGCTGTGGAGTCTCAGATGTCTGAGATTGAGGTTGCTGGCAGGTCCAGGTCCTAGTGAGGCCGTCTTCCTGGCTCGTCGATGATGTGATGGAGGAGTGAGAGCTTTGGTACCTCTTTGGTGGCCACTGTCCCGTGATGGGGTCCTACCCCCATGACCTTATCTAAGCCTTGTTACTGGTTTTTTTTTTTTTTTTTTTTTTTTTTTTTTTTTTTTTTTTGAGACATGGTTTTTCTGTGTAACAGCTCTAGCTAGCCTGGAACTAGCTCTGTAGACCAGGCTGTTCTCAAACTCAGAGATCCGCCTGCCTCTGCCTCTCGAATGTTGGGATTACAGGCATGTGCCACCACCTCTGGCTGCTTAGTTCCTTCTTAAAGTGTGTACCTAATACTATCTTATTAGTGGTTAAGGCTTCAACATGAACTTTAGGGGGATGTAAACTTGATCTGTCTCAACTGGTCTTAGCAGTCGTTTTTATTTGCAGGTACCAAATTTGTAGATGTGGAATCTGAGGCCTGGCCCAAGGTCACAATAAATAAAAGGGCCATACCCTAACTGAGGCAACTATAGTGCCTTTTCCAAGGCTTAGGGGCCAGTGCACAAAAGGAGGCAAAAAGAAAGAATGAAAAAGCCTGAAGAAGGGTTGGAGCAATGTGTGACACATAGCCATTGCACCCTTAAGCTCTCAAGGACTGTGACTACCTGCACAAGGTTGGACTTGTCAGCATTCTGTTACAGAGGGGGAAGAGCTCATGAGGCCCCACCTTTCTGAGGGCTAATAGTTGCTGGGTAGTGGGACTTAACAAAGCTTTTCTGTGGACCTATAAAAAAAATACAGGAGCCAGTTGTCCCTCGGAGACTATTAACAATAGTTATAAAGCATTTAAACACAACATCCGGTTAAGAACATTTGGCTTTACAGTGTAGAAATTCATTTGTCAGGTAGAAGTAGAAATATATGTGAACAAAAGAAGCCAAGAAGATTAGGGTAGAAAGAATACCTACAACAGTGATTCTCAACTTGTGGGTCTCGACCCTTTGGGTGGAAATGACTCTTTCACAAGGGTTGCCTAAGACCATCAGAAAACTCAGATATTAACATTATGATTCACAACAGTAGCAAAATTTCAGTTATAAAGTAGCAATGAAAATAATGTTATGGTTTGGGGGTCACCAGAATGTGAGGAACTGTATTAAAGGGTTGCAGATCTAAGGAAGATGGAGAACCATTGGCCGAGAAAGCATTGTTGGTAGTTTCAGTAATACGCTGCAGTATGGGCACCCTGGTTCTAGCCTAGCTCTGTTTATATTCTAGACCCTCCCTCTTAGCTGCAGGGAGGCTGTTCCAAGACCCCCAGTGGATCCTAAGACTGACAGAACAGAACCCTGTGTGTCCTGTGAGCTTCTGCTCCGCAGGGTGACCTTGATGCCTTCCCTCCGTAGTTAAGTACTTCCTGTGGGCTGTGGCTGAGATGCCTGCAGTCTGAGGACCAGGAAATACAATGGATTTCTTTTTCTGTCACAATTTCATAGTTAGAAGATCCATTCTTACTGTATTTTAGCAGCTTCCAATGACTTCTTTTTCTTTGCTTATCAAGGCGAACATTTTCAACTTTTCACTCAAGAGTAGCACTGTCTGTGCCATGTCTGAATTGCCAGTGTTGGTACTTGGGGCCATTAAGTAAAATCAGGGTTACGTGGATACAGTGTGATATTGTGATAGGTGATCCATCTGTCGTCAGATGCTCCTAAAGTGAACCGTCATATATGTGGTGTAGATGTGAAGGATGGGGGAGGTTCCTGCAGGAGGGATGGAGCAGCATGGCCTAAGATTGCATCTCACCACTCAGAGTGGCAGTTTCTAACTTGGAACTCCTGCTTTTGGGATTTTCATTTACTATTTCAGATCTCAGCTGACCAGGTAACTAAAACTGCTGCTGGGGGCTCCTGTGTCCAAAACTATACTGGTTTTAGTGTTGTTCTTGAAATACTTATTTACTGGATACATTATTTTAAGTTGTCAGTCATTTTATCTTAGGGGAGTAGAGGGAGGTTGAGGGAGAGTATATGTGAACTCTCTGTGCCCTCTGTTTAAGACGTCTAAATTTTACCTGTTGTCTCCTCCGTATTGCTTATCTTTCTTTTCCCTACCTACATTAAAGGCCACCCCTTTCCTTTCTTTTGGGAGGCATTTTGAAATGTCGCTGCAGTGTGTCACTAAGGCAAATTTCCTCTTATTTTTCTACTTAATATTTTACAATTTGTGTATCTGTAATTTTTTCTATTGATTCTTAAGTATTTGTTTAAGGGTTGTCTTTTGTTTTCTTATTCTTCCCCTTAGGGGCTCTGATTAAATGTATTCAGTTACTGTGCCCTCCACAACTGCTAGTTTTTCTTTCATATTTTTATATTCTTGCCTGTGTAAGCTGCTCTGAGTTCTGCAACTGGCCACTTCTGCTTCCAGCCCTATCGCATCTGTCGTTGACCCATGCCTGGGGGCTTCCCCCTACTGATTATTTTGTTCATTTCTAAAATTTTACTTGGTTTTTCTCGGGACTCGTTGTTTACATTTTTGGGTTTTGGCTGGAATAGTGATATGTGTCTATACTTGGTCTTGGCACTCAGGACACTCACACGGGCAGGACTTGAGTATGAGCCCAGTTGTGGCTATAGATTGAGAGCCTGTATCAGTCAACAAGCAAACAAAGTTTAACATTTATGCGTAGCTATCTTATCTTCCATATCTGACATTCCAAATATCTAAAGTCTTAGGCACGTGAGTCTACTATTTCTTGTTTCTTTTGACTTTTACATGAGTTTTTCTATGCTTATAAGAAACATGGTTAATCTCTGACAACTGAACCTAATTCGGGGGTGCTTTTTCTGAGAGCAGGGTTTCATCCAGTGGCTGCTGCCACCCTCCAGGGTGACTGTTTCCCCTCACAGGATCCCTGGAATAATTTAAAATGTCAAGCTCTGCTTCCCTTTGTTCCCTTCGGCTTAAGGACGCCGTGAGCCCTGAAATGTTCAGATAGAAACTGTGCTCTCAGTGCCCCCATCCTGCTTTCTAGTTTAGCCCAAGCCATTTCCGTTTGTCCTTTTACTACCCCTTGCTGCCTCTGTGTCCAGGGGTGCAGCCAAGGCTTCACTGTTGGGGTACCCTGCGTTTCTCAAAGCTCTGTTTTGCTTGTTTTCTCTTGAATTAACACAAGAGCTGCCCACCGTTCTTTTAATGCTTGTTATGAAACTAACACTTTTGTCATTCAAATGTAATCTGCTCTGTTTCACACCCTTCCAGGATGGTGTGATGTTCCTGGGGAGAGAGAGTGCACAGAGCACTGCTTCAGGGTTGGGGCTCTGGCATTTCAGTCCTGTGCCTAGTTCTGAGATTGTAATCTCTGACCATCTGTCATCCAAGACACAGCAACATAGATGGGAGAGTTGTAATCATCCGAAGTGTCCGTCGTTTTAATAACAGCTGGACAGAGGTGACCTGGAGCTTCCAGCTGAAATCTGAGATTCTTGTTTGTATAGATGAATGCTGGCTTAAAAGGACAGATGCCACCCACTGTACCCCGCTCATGTGCACCCACTTCCTGGGTGATAGAAGACGCACTGCATTATGGGTGTTGAACATCCTAGATTCTTTCCAGATGTTCATGTGATTCATATTTGGATCTTGGGGAAATAATACTGGTTTTAATCCAGATAATTTGAAAGTAATTAAAATCACGCCTCCTCTTTTACACTACCACCAAAATATGCATGGTTCTCTCCCTGTGTAATTAGATAATGACTTCTAATTTTGAATGTTAGATCCTAAGAAGTGACTTTCCAGGAATACAGCAAAGTTTTTAAGTGGCTAACTGAACCAGTACACATTCATTCTTCATAATTGCACTTGCTAGTTTTGAAAACTTCCAACAGAAAATTCTTCTTCCAAAAATTTAGATGTGGCCTAGAGCCAGGTAAGTGTCAGCTGAAGGCCTGCTGTGAAAGTTTGGAAAAGCTCATGGTTGGAGCCATAGCATTTGTTTAAATTGCCCCCCAACCCCATTTAAACCTCTCTTCTTGAATGGACTAGTCTCTCAAAAGTTCCTGCTTTTATTTACCAAGAACCAAAAAGGCATAGATAATTGGTTGGGTTAGCATTCTTTTGCTTTTTGTTTTTGTTTGTTTGTTTGTATTTGTTTGTTTTTTGAGACAAGTTTATTGTTTCTAGAAGACACAGACAATCTCACAGCAAATTCCCTGCTCCTCTGGCTCTTACAAGCTTTACCCCTCCTCTTCTGAAATGTTCCCTAGGCCTTAGGTGTATCATTGGTACTGGATTCTCAACTCTGCTTTATGATTGTGTTTTGTGGTGGTCTCAGCTGTTGCAGATCCTTGATAAGGGTGAGAACTAAAATTTGTCCCTAGGCGCCTCTGATGGCTTTTTGTTTTGTTTTGCTGTTTTTCAAGACGGGGTATTCTCTGTGTATCCCTGGCTGTCCTGGAATTCCCTTTGTAGACCACATGCACACAGTACCCATGGGAGCCAGAAGAGCGCATTGGATCCCCTGGGGATAAAACCCTGTTCCTATGAAAGGGAAGCCAGTGGTCTTAACCACGGAGCCATCTCTCCAGTCCCTAATTTTTGCCTTTATTAAAAACTGACCAGGTGGTGGTGGTGTCACTTGCCTTTGATCCCAGCACTCGGGAGGCAGAGGCAGGTGAATTTTTGTGAATTTGAGGCCAGCCTGGTCTACAGAGTGAGTTCCAGGACAGCCAGGGCTACACAGAGAAACCCTGTCTCGAAAAACAAAACAAAACAAAAGAAGAAGCATAGACTAGAAAGTACAAATGGAAAATACCAAAGAGTTCAGCATAAACCCTACGACAGTTAATTCTATCTGGCGAATGTTGGCAAATAGATACTGGATTCCTGAGATGCATTCTCTTGCATTTGTCACTAGACTGGAATTCCCTAGTTGTCTTACGACCCACAGGGTTGAGAACCACTGTTTTGGGGTGAATGTCAAGGGGTTCAGAGGTGGTGATGTACATCAGAGAAACAGCACATTCGTCAAGTGCAGTCATGAAGCTGGATATTCAGTTCTACCAATTAATAGTCAGGGTCTAAAGCTTGTTGCGCAGTGCTATAGGCCTTAGCTGCCTCCCACCAGAGAGTTAGGAGCATGGTACTCAGTGGGGATACTGACATGCATGCACAGCTGGAAATATCTGGGTCATTTTCAGTGGCCCTGGCGTGCAGTGAGCAGATACATGTCTCAACCCTGCAGCCCGTGAGCACATTCCCCATCGGAAGTGGGAAGGCTCTGCCTGACAGCGTCTCTCCACTCTAAAATTCAGCATCCCGCATGTCTCAGTGAGTGGATAAGTGAGGATTTGCCCATAGGTAGAAAACTACAGAAAAGGGGGAACCAACAAGTGGACCAGCAGCGGAGTCCCGGCCTTCTGATCCTCAGCCCTGTTGCTAAGTAACAAATTGTTACAAAACAGCTTCTTACACAGAAGCCCAATGCAAGAAAACAGTATGGACAAAGGAAAATTAGTCTTGTCTAGCTAGGTCTGCAACAGGGCAGATTCCAAGATTTGCTGTCCGGTATACACCTCTAACTTAAGCAGCAAGCCACACTTCCAGACTCTAAAGACTTCAACTAAAGAGCTGAAATGAATACAAGTATATCTAGGAGAGAGATTGGAGAGGCCAGAACTTAATCCCACATTGCTCTGGTTTAACGCTCCTGCATGCAGCTCATTGTATCTTTGGGTCTTGAACTTTGCTGGGTTGGGTATTTCCTTTTCTCTACTTTCCCCTACTTTTTCTGGTTTACAAAAGAAAAAAGAATGTCCTTCACCCAAACCTGTACAACAATCTCAAAATGTGAAACCCAGGTTTCACTGAAAAATCGTGGGGAAGATAAAACTAACTAGAATTCCCAGCTTCAGCACATTAGAATGTGGAGGCTGGGTTAGTCACGTGCCCCTTTCTGTCCTGGATTCCTCTGTCATTTGTTTCTTCTAAGACATGGTCTTGCTAGGCCAGCCTGGAACTCACATCCTCCTGCCTCAGTCTCCTGAGAGCTGTATTGTACATATGCCGTATAGCAAGCTTCATCCACTTAGAGTATTTATTTATTGAACCAGTTGTCTATTCTTAGTGTAAACTTAGCAAGTTACAGTGGTATCTCCTTTACTCCAAAACATGCTAAAATTTCCACCAAAATGTCTTACGGTTCAGTGTTTTCTGGTTCAGGCAGGAAAATGTCCCCCAGGCGTAAGAGGTCTAATCTTTTCTATAAATAATCAGGGAACCACTTTTTGGGACTAATGATGTCCGAGAAATGTTTTTTTTCTTTACTCACGAATTTTAAAATTAGATTAATATTTTACAGGAAGAATTTAGGACAACCAATTGTATCTTGAATAAAATTTTCCAACATAAGAATTTTTATTATTATTTTTTAAATTTACAACCTCCCAAATCAGCTTTTCTTAACTGGGAAAAATGCCTGTGGCTGTTCTGTTATCATTTTTATAAAGAGAAGTATAACGGGAAAAGGCAAAGTGAAAGAGAAGAAATCTTAATTATAGCTAAAAGCGTCTTTTGCAAAGCTGAGGGCATGTTGGTAGATGGAATCCAGGCCTTGGACGGACTTCCTCCAGAGGGGAAGGTGGGAAGCCTAGGGAGCTTCACTTGTCTCTAGATAACAAAGAGTTAAATGAATTGCAGCTTATGTATGTAGCCTACATATGTAGCTGCAGGAACAGGGATTGATAACAGTAAATCTCTAACATTTAGCGCTGAAAAGCAAACCTAACAAAGCACTTAAGGTCGTGCCAGGAGCTCTGCTGAATGTGTTCCACATGAACTATTAATTTATTAAGTCATTTACTTTTGATTTTTTTTTTTTTTTTTTTTTTTTTTAGCTAGGACCTTGCAACGCAGCCCTGATGGGTCTAGTATTTACCATGTCGCCCAGGCAGGATGTGGGCCACCATAAACTGAATTTGTCCATTTTAACTCTAACACACTAATAGATTATTTTTGTTACCATTAGGTACTTTGATGGGAGCTTTATACAATCAGTATTTTGTAAAATAACCCACAGAGGTATGTGTTACTCCTGGCTTCTAGATAAGGAAACCGACTTCAGTACGTGGCAGAAGAGAGGTTCAAAATCACATTCAGCTTGTGTTTGTTGTGATGAATAGGACTGTAGACGGGAAGGAGATTGCCTCAGAAGCGGCTGTCATGAAGAGAGATGAAAAGGAACGGGTAGAAAGGCAGTGCCCTGCATGTGCACCAGGTCGGCTGGAGTAGTGGAACTAGAGGACAGGAATGCAGCAGTTACTCAGAAGACAGTGGGAGCTGTGGTGGCGCACACTTGGGAGGCAGCGGCAGGCATATCTCTGTGAGTTCGAGGCCAGCCTGGTCTACAGAGTGAGTTCCAAAGCTACAGAGAAACAAAACGAATACAAACAAAAAGAGAAGATAGACTCCACAGAGCGTGACAGCATACTACTAACCTCGGGGTCTTCCAGCAGAGAACCAGCACTTCAAGTTTTATTATCAGTTTCTTTGGATTACATAGACATACGCTTGTAAAACAAGGGGAAGCTGCAGTTCTCTCGAGCCCAGCTTCATCTTCCAGCTTCTCTTTGGGAAGAAGGGTACCAACCGTCATCACAAAAGCTAAACCCTTGGAGGTAAGGGGACTTACACTGGGCAAATTATGTGACCATGCTTCTTTTATTACAAATAACAGAGAAAAGGATAAATAAGTCATAAGATTAAAAACTGGTAAAAAACAAAACAAAAAAACAAAAACAAACAAACAAACAAACAACAACAACAAAAAAACCCAAGAGTCATAGCGTCCTGATAGGATTTGAGGCATGCTCCACAGAAGGGAATTTCTTGCCATGGTCCAAAATCTAGGTCACCAGCCCGTGACTGGGAAGATCACAGAACCTAGGGTAGAAGTCCAATGGGTTAGTTTGCTCAAATGTTAACTTTGTCAAGTTGGCTTTCAGTGTATGTGATTAAACTCAGGCCTGGGTTCTCAACTTCGGTCAAAGAAGCGTGTTTGTGCACAGGGCAGCAGTTGTTGGGGAGATGCATGACTGTCCGCGTTCTGAGAATAAGAAACCGAGTGCTCAGTCCTAAGCGGGATGTCCTTATCACATGCCATTTCACCACTGCCACTGCCGCCGCCACCACCGAGTCTCGGGGGACACTAAGGAGAAGTAGAAAGGAATATAAGAGCTAGAGGGTGGGAAGGGACGGGAAATCCTCGACTCAGCTGTACACCCATCAACTCACAGTGCTGACTGTTACCTGTGAAAGACGTGTTAGAGAATCAGTCCAGCCCAAGTGCCAGCATAACTGAAGTACTCCCTAGCAACCATCCCTTACTGAGGAGCTATCGGCAGGTGAGATGCTGGGAGAGGAGAATCGTTCTTGTACGAGTGTGTGGCCTCTGACAGGTTTCCCATGCTCCAGTGCATGGTCCCAACCAACACGTGTATGGGCAGCGCCAACAGGACTTAGTGGCCTATCCAAAAGAAAGAAAGAAAGAAAAAGAGATACACAAGTTTTAAGGGGGTCTTATTTGGGGAGGCTCAGAGGAAGTTGAGGATGAAATGGGGGTAGATATGATCATGTTTCACTGTATACATGTATGAAATTATCAAGAAATAGTGATTATTTTTTTAAATGCTGTCTTCAAACCTGAGCTAATTTTCTTCCTCGAAGTCTCTTACGCCTTCAAAACGTGTGAGCTAAAAGGTGTTGTGCATAGGTAAGAATAGCAACCAAGTTTTAACAGATCTTATTTACTTCGCACATGGCAAACGTACTTGACAAGAGAAGCACCAAGAGTTCAAGAGAACCAAACACAAAACAGACACCTCAGCAGCCCCAATTCTGAACTCACTCTGAGAAACTGTTGGCCTTAGTTTGCAAACAGCAGGTGAGACATTAGCCATGGGCCTTAACCTTGGCCTTAGTGGGGTCCAAATCTCTCATCCACTGCTAGGAAACAGCCTCGCAACATTGTGGGGGGCGGGGGGCTATGATAAATGGACGCCACAGGTGGAAGACATGAAGGAAGAGGATTTCCAGCAACAAATTCATCCCTGTATTTTGTTTCCTCTGCCATCTCCTGGGGCTGTGTTAGCACCTGGCTGTGCTGGGAAATCACCAAATTAACCTCTCTGAAATGATATGGATACTGTCTTGATTTAATTTTTTTAAAGATTTACTTTTTATTTATTTCTGAGTGTGTGCCAGGTCTGCAGGTACCACCCACAGAATCTAGAAGAAGGTGCCAGAGCCCCTGGAGCTGAAGCTACAAGTCCTCATTAACCACCCTATGACCTTTCTGGGAACCATTTGAGTCCCAAGGGCAGAACTTATGTTACCAGGCTGGGCTGCGGGCCCTTTTACCTACTGGTCCTACTTTTTCCATTGCAGTTAATGTGAATGTTCATAAAAATAGTTTTGGAAGACATTTTAATTTCCTATGGAGTATCCAAAACACAAGCGTGTGTTCCCTAGGGGTCTAAAACGCTGCTTCCAAATAAAAGTCATGGAAACACTTGCTCTCATTGAGTGATGGCTCCAGAGACTCATAGTTGGGTTCCAGACTCCTCATTAAAAGTTAGAGGATCAGGAATGGAAATGTGGCTCCATTGCTAAGAGACTGGTTGCTCCGGCGGAGGAACAGGGTTCAGTCCCTAGCACCCATCTGGCAGCTCACAACCATCTAGAACTCCAGTTCCCAGGGTCTGACACCCTCTTCTGGTCTCAGTAGCTACCAGGCACATACACACAGTACACATACATAAATGCAGACAAGGACACACATACACAAGACATTTAAGTAAATAAATATAGTAATTTATAGCCAAACCAAATAGAGAAAATGTCCTTTCTGGCAGTGTGATACGTAAGCACCTGGAGATTGTAAGCACACCCGTGGGGCTGTCTGTGCGCTCCTGTCCTAACCACCAAGCTCTCGGTCCATCTCTCTCCCCCATTCCTTCCCTGCCTCCTCCTCTTCCTTCTTTTTATCTAGATGTGCTTCCTGGCCACCATATCTTAGCCGATCTGCCATGCCACACACCTCCATGGCATGGTGGACTGCAGGTTCTGAAACCGTGAGCTAGGCAAACTCTTCCCCCTTTTCCAGTTTCAGCACTGTCCCAGGAACAAACACTGATACACGTGTCATTAGGTCTAGTTAAGAACGCCAATGGCGGTGATGCACACCTTTAATCCCAGCACTTGTGAGGCAGAGGCAGGAGGATCTCTGAATTTGAGGCCAGCCTGGTCTATGGAGAAAGTTCCAGGTTAGTCAGGGCTACACAGAGAAACCCCGTCTCTAATAAATAGTCAAATAAAAATACAGGCAAAAATCTACACAGAGTAATTCCTTAGTACATTTGTTCTTTAATTCCAGACCTTTTTTATTTTTATCATGTCCCGAGTCTTCAGTGTATAGAAATTCAGGATTCACTTGGATACATGCAAGGACGGTTGTAAAGGAGGTGGCAGAGAAATGAAAACGAGCGGTGGTGGTGCCTGCCCGTTATCACAGCACTCAGAGAGAGAGGAAGGAAGATCAGTTCAGGGTCATCCTTGGCTACACAGGAGTTGGAGGCCACACGGTCCTTGGCGTGACTCTATCAATCAAAAAGTTGAGCACAGCTGGTTCTCAGAAAGAAACAGTGTTAGTCAGGGACGTTCAGAACTGTTCAGCAAACACTTCTTTAAGGTCAGGTCACATCATCTGAACATTGATTCTAGGGTGCTTTCAAGCTCTTAGCTGAGGAATCTCTCAGCTGTGGGGCAGTCAAGAGTGGGATTTTTTTCTCTGGCAGTGTGTAACAGAGCTGTCTCTCTTTTGAAATCACCTCAGCTACTTGCCGTGTTGAAGACCTCAAATGCTTTGCTTTGAAGATGCTTTTCTTCTGAAATCTACTGAGATTTATGGATTTAGACATAATTGGATTGTTATATAATGGGATTCTAAAACTGAATTTACAACATGAAAGAGCTTGTGTCCCCTGCTCTGTCTCCCAGGGGTCACATCCTTAAGGTAAACTGACTCTCTGCACCCAGAAGCCATCAACTGTCAGCTCCTCAGGTGCGGTGGGGCTTGTGGGAGTCCCTCCCTGCTCCCTGCTAGAAGGTTGACTGGCTTGGTCCCGTGCAGGCAGCCACAGCTGCAGCGAGTGACTGAGTTCAATGGTCCTGTCATGTACAGAGACGCTGTTTTGTCCAGACCTCCTGACTTCTGACTCTTGTATTCTTTCCTCTCTTCTTCTGCTACAGATGCTGAGTCTTGGGAGGAGGAGATGTGATATAGCTGTCCTATTTGTGGCTGTCATTTTTTTTAAAATTTGATTTATTTTTATTTTATGTGCACTGGTGTTTTGCCATGGGTGTCAGATCCCCTGGAATTTGAATTACAGACAGTTGTGAGCTGCCATGTGGATGCTGGGAATTGAACTCGGGTCTTCTGGAAGAGCAGGCAATGAATGCTCTTAACCACTGAGCCATCTCTCCAGCCCCTGTCATTTTTTTTTTTTTGCATTCTAATTGTGAGTTTCTATGTTAACCACTGTCCGTTATATTGAGACTTCTCTAATGTGGTCTGAGAGCTACACTAATGTGTGGGTACTATGCCATTTTATAAAGCATTTGAGAGGAGCTGGTAAAGAATACGGACTGCTTTCCTAGAGGACCCAGGTTTGGTTTCCAGCACCTGCATGATGGCTCACAGCTATCCTATGGGATCCAGTGCTTCTCCTGGCTTCTGTAGACACCAACCACACACTTGGTGTACAGATACAAATGTAGGCAAAACACTCATACACACCATACACATAAGATAGAGAGATAATAGGTAGGTAGGTAGGTAGATAGGGCTTTGAGTGTCTCCAGGTTTTTTGCATGATGGGGGTTGCAGAACCAGTTTCCCAAGGATACCAAGGGCAACCATCTGTGGTTGGTAGCCAGCGTCTGAACTCTTATTTTTGCAAAGCGCTAATAACTTTATGAAATGAGTTTCTTGGGAGTACTGGTGTTTTTGACTAGGATGACTAGGATTCAGGTTTACGTTGTTGGCATCAGGGCTAAGAGGTGACTTTGAAGGAGAGTGTTCACCTGCCGCTTTGGAATAGGATTCTTGTGAACCTCCTGTGTCCTTTCTGTGCCCTGTGGTTTAGTGCTAAGAGCAGGTAACCCATATGACAGAAACTTCTGCATCAGAATCCCTATTTAAAAAATTAAAATTCTGGGGCTGGAGAGATGGCTCAGTGGTTAAGAGCACTGACTGCCCTTTCAGAGGTCCTGAATTCAATTCCCAGCAACCACATGGTGGCTCCCAACCATCTGTAAAGAACTCTGGTGCCCTCTTCTGGCGCTGCAGGCATCATACATGCAGGCAGAACACTACGCATAATTAATAAGTCAATTTAAAAAATTATCCCAGGTTTCCCTTAAAAATTAAAATTACATTTTATTCATTTTTGCATAAATGTGTGTATGTCATAGCTTGTATATAAAGTTACAGGCCAGCTTGGAAGAGTTGGTTCTTCTGTGTGTGTGTGAGGACTGGATTTGACACAGTGGTCTCACAGGGGCTGAGACTTGCTGTCATCTCGCTGTCTTTATCTTCCCAGTCCAGACAGGAGGTCTTGGGTGAGGAAGGGAAGGCATCCCTGCTCTCTGGTTGATTTTGTTATTACCAGACTCTCAATGTTGGTTTTTCAGTCTCGGATGGCAGCCCCTTGAAGTCCCTTCATTCTTGATGTTCAAAACTCAGTTCAGTATTTTACTCCAATATGCTTTCCTTAAAGCAGACAATGGTTCTCTTTGGGTGTTTCCAGCACCCTGCACTTTAGGCTGACAGCGTTGGTATATTGGCATGTGCAGTTGTGATAAACATCTTGATTCGCCTCTCCTTTGGTAGAC
The DNA here is from genome assembly GCF_903992535.2 of Arvicola amphibius. NCBI lineage: Eukaryota > Metazoa > Chordata > Mammalia > Rodentia > Cricetidae > Arvicola > Arvicola amphibius. Next base: position 95,536,711 of record NC_052049.1, on the reverse strand, counting down.
AGTGGCTAGATTTACTAATTAGACAAGTAACTAACTCAATAAATCTTAACATATTTAGTTTGGCTTAATATTGTTAAACATTTGTTGGGTGCCCGTGTTCTTGCTACTTCCCAGAATGGTTTATAGATTACCCAAAAGAGCGTGGGCGTCTTGGGGGTTGTTGAGAGTCACCGCCTTTGCAGGATGTTCTGCAGAAACCCCTGGCCCTCGAGGTTCATGCCTCACTGAGAGCTTGGGATGAGGGCGGACACCTTAAGATAAGGATGGCTTCATTTCCTTTTGCCATCCTCCTCCTCAGTGGTTTGTACTTAGAGCCAATTTCTGAGTGGCAGAGCTGGCAGAGTGTAGCCACAGTTGTTAATGGCCATGGTAGGTGCTCTGCTCTTCAAGGCCTCGGCCTTGGATCGTCCCAGGTATTGGCCATTCTGCATCATGCAGTCAGGAATGGAGCACATGAGTTCATTAAAACATTTTTAGATTATTTTATGTGTATAAGTGTTTTGGGCCGCATGTATGCACGTGGAAGCCAGAACCGGGATGAACAGATGATTGCGAGCCACTATGTGGGTGCTGGGAATCAAGACTCCTCTGGAAGTGCAGCCAGCGCTTTAACTGCTGAGCCATCTCTCCAGCCACTGGCTTTATTTTCTTAAAACCTTTTGTTGGATTTATTTTATTTTGTGTGTCTGAATGTATTGTCTATGTGCATATATGTACCCGCACCATGTGTGTTCCTGGCGCTTGAGGTCAGAAGAGGGCATTGGATCCTCTAGAATTGGAATTATGGCTCTACAAGAGCAGCAAGTGTTCTTAACCATCGAGCCGTCTCTACAGCCACCCTGGCATCATTTTTGTTCCCCGTGGAATCATTTGGTAAACTTTTTTGGAGCATGTTGACACTAGTCAGCACCTTTCTGCATAAGCGTTCCTTAAATCTTAATGGCTGTTGCTGCTTAAAGGAGCAGGCTCATGTCTAGCTGTGGAGCTAGCTCTTGTTTAAGAACTGTGAATAAGTCAAAGCCATTTTCTTTAACCTTTGTTGTATTTCTGACTGGATAATCTTTATTTCAGGTTACTCATTCTTTGATCAATCCCATAGATTATGGAAAATAGATTCAAGGTCTCTCTGTCAGGATATTGTTAGTTTGTCCTCCCTCCCCAGAAAGACAAGGTCTTGCTGTGTGTGGAGGCGGCAACAAAGCTGTACTTCTCCGTCTCGGCCTCCTAAGTGCTGAGATTACAGTTTTGCATCAGCATACCTGGTCTGTTTTTTAAAAAAATTAAATGTAATCTTTTGTTGTTGTTGTTGTCCTGGAACTTACTGTGTATACCAGGCTGGTCTTTAAAAGGATTCTAAGTTTTGCTTGTTAAGCACTCTAGCCCTTGAGTGTGTGTGTGTGTGTGTGTGTGTGTGTGTGTGTGTGTGTGTGAGAGAGAGAGAGAGAGAGAGAGAGAGAGAGAGAGAGAGAGAGAGAGAGACTCTCCTTGTTTGAAGTAAGGTTTCCCTTGCTTCTGCTGCTCTACTGTATACTACAGGCTAGCTGGTTCATGAACTTTCGAGAGATTCTCTTGTTTCTGCCTTCTATCGCCCCAAAGGAATTGCAGATGTTCAAGGTTGCATCCTGTTTTTCATACGGGTTTTGGGATTCCAAAACAGGTTGTCAGGCTTGCAAAGCAGGTGCTTTTACCTGCTGAACCATCTCTCTGGCTTGCCCTTGAGTCTTTTAAGTTATTGAAAATTTAGTTAGTGCTGATAGAAGTGTGAGAACAGCATTAATTTTTTCCTATTTCACTGTGTAAAAACAAACTTTATATAACACACAGGAAACATTTCCTTTCCCACTTAGTTTCCTTATAAATCTGGCTCAGATCCAGTCCTTGGGACTAGTTAGTATTTAGGGCAAGCCTGCTGCATACACAGGAATGAATGGCACTGGCTCTGCCTTCTAGAAGAAGAGCTACCCCTGCATTTTCCTTCTTACTTTCCCTCCCTCCCTTTCTCTCATCATTCTTCTTTCTTTCTTCCTCCTTCCCCCACCCCTCTGTGGCAGTCTCTCTGTGTAGTTCCAACTGTCTTGGAACTCACAATGTAGATCAGGCTGGCCTTGAACTTACAGAGATCCTCCTGCTTCTGCCTCTGGAGGCTGGTCCTGCCAAGCCTCACTATGCATATCGTCTGTCCGTAGACACATAAGAAAAAGTAAGAACAGCCCCAAGGTATTGGAAATCTGTTTGGAAAGCTGTTTCAAAAGTCAATGCCCCGTGGCCAATATCAGCAAAACTCAAAGAGTTCGTGTGAGATATTTGGGATCTGCTAAATTAGCTTTAATTTTGGGGGCAAGACAATTAAATTATTTTTTTATCTACCAAGGAGTTTTTTCCTGCTTGTATGGTAAGAACTCTGATGTACAGGTGCCAGCCCAAGTTCACAAGTAAATGCCTCTTCTAGGTGGACAAGCTGTTTGCCTGTGTTGGCTTTTGTCATCAGCAAGATGGTTGAGGTGATAGGGAGAGCCCTTAGCTGCCATGTACTCAGGACATTGTTGCCGTGCACGAAACTGTGCATTGAACTAATAGTGTTTTCTCTGTATCTTTCCTGGGTCTTATTTAACATTATCGGAGCTCCCTGACCATGTGATTTCCCCGCCATCTGGTGATGTTTAGCTTTCCACCTGCTGGTGCTTTCAGGGACACTTAGTGAACACTCTGTTCCTCGACCACCCTCCTCCTCGCTAATACCCATTGGTGTTTCGTCAGTAGAGCCAGCACGTAGGGAACGTCCCTGTTTAAATGCATGCAGGTTGGGCAGCACAGGAGGGAGGTGAGGTAAACGTGAGATGAAGGTGTTGGGGAAAGCCCTGAGCATGTGGGTGTTGGAGTCAGAGTGGCAGGCTCAGATACAGGTGCCAGAGTAATAATAGTACGTGCTGGTGAAGTCTGTTTGCATTCCCTTAATTGTCTTCTGTTCCTCGCACTCTTCACTGACTAGAAGGGGATTTGAGGGTGCGCATATAAAGAATATGATTGGAACCTTCTCTCACTTTGTCCTGACCATCTCTGGTGGTAGTATTGGAGAAGAGAGCATTTATTAGCCTCGGGTAACTATATTTGTAAGTGAAACTTCTGCCAGTTTATTTGCACGCTAATTTCCTGATTTATGCCCTTTTACTTTTCTTTGTTCAGTAGAGATTTTTCAGTGCTCCCCTAAATATATTTATAAATAAGTGTGCTTTTTTTGCACTAGTATCTGTAAGATTATAATTCATTGATAAAAGTTAATCACACGATATGGAAAGTTGTTATTGAACTGGGCATCACAACCTGTGCCCCAAGTGAGGGCTGGCCTCCATTCCTTGGTACATCAATTAAAAAAGTCAAACTAAAAGTGGAGAACAGAACTGGATGATGGTGGCACATGCCTTCAATCCCAGCAATTGGGAAGCAGAGGCAGGTGGATATCTGTGAGTTAAAGGCCAGCGTGGTCTACAAAGAGAGTTCTAGGACAGCCAGAGCTGTTACACAGAGAAATCCTGTCTTGAAAAAAACAACAACAACAAAAAAGGGTTTGGGGACAGAAGAATTTTTATTCGGTGTGGCCACATGGGGAGAGGGACTGTCTTAGTTACTTTTCTAGCTGTAGAGACACCGTGACTAAGGCAACTTATAAAAGAAAGCATTTAGTTGGGGGCTTGCTTGCAGTTTCACGATCATCATGGCAGGGAGCATGGTGCATGCAGACAGGCGGCATGGTGCTGGAGCAGTAGCTAAGAGCTCACATCTGATCCATAGGAACGTGGCAGAAAGAGAGCCAGACTGGGTCTGCCATGGGCTTTTGAAGACTCCAAAACCCACCCCCAGTGACACACCTCCTCCAAGAATGCCACACCTCCAGTCCTTCCTAAAACAGTTATAGAAGGCCACACCTCTAATCCTTCCTAAAACAGTTACACCAACTAGGAACCAAACATTCAGATGACCAGTGGGGGCCATTCTTATTAAAACCACTACAGGGACAAAAGGATCCAGAAAACTTCCCATATGTGTCTTCAGGTCCTTAAGTGAGATCAAACTTTTAGTAGAGGGCGAAGGATGTGCCCATCTAAGCAGTCCTGGTCCAAGTGTGGTCCCTCCACCACTTGCCCATCGTTGGCTGGGCTTCAATCTCATCCTGCAAGGCGGGCTGTCATTTGTTAGAAAGGTGCGAACTGTTTTAGGGAGACAAGATACCCCTCTGGCTGGCACCTTTCCTTTCTCCCAGCACAAGGTTCTAGGGGAAATTTCTATTTCTTTGGGGGTCCCTTGCATCAGTAGTCTGATAGTCAGATTAGGAGACACAGTGTCTCTTTAGAACACCTTCATTTCTGCCGGAATTGTTAGAGTATCTCCTATCAGCAGGTCAATGGATATAAAGATAGAAACATGTTATTGTTTGTCGTCACGTGCATGTGGCAGGAAAAGTGTGAAGGTACACTGTCACGTTGTGGTGGCCAGAGGTCGACCTCCGTTTTTTGGGAGCCTTCCATTTTGATTGCTGGGACAGGGTCTCACTTTATAGTCTTGGCTGGCCTGAACTCACTCTGTAGACCAGGGTGGCTGCAGACTGAGAGATCTGCCGTCTCAGCCTCCGGAGGGCTAGATTTAAAGGCATGTACCACTATGCCTAGCGTTCCATCTTTGTTTTTTTAAACAGTTTCTTACTAGTGTCTGGGGTGTACCAATTTCACTAGGCAGACAGGTCGGGGAGCCCTGATGATCTTCTCATATCCCCCTCCCCAGAGCTGATATTATAGACGTGAATCAGAATGCCTGGCTTGTTTAAATGAGTGCTGGGATTTGAACACAGGTCCTCATCCTTGCATGGCAAAGCAGCTTCCTTTTTTGTTTGTTTGTTTGAGAATGAGTCATAACTACTATGTAGCCCTGGCTGGCCTGGAACCTGTTATGTGGGACCAGCTTGAAATTACACTGATCCTCGCACCTTGGCCTCTCCAGTGTGGGGATTACAGGCATGTGCTAATGGTTGACAGAAATACATTATTTAAAAATATCATTTTTTATCTGTATGTGTCTACGTGTGTGAGTTTCTCTATGTCACATGCATGTAGGAGCCCACAGAAGCCAGAAGAGGACATTGGATCCTCTGGAGCTGGAGTTATGTTTGTGAGCTGCCCTTTGGGTTCTGGGAACGAAGCCCTGCTCCTCTGCAGAGCAGCCAGGGCTTCTCACTGCTGAGCCACTTTTCCAGCCCAGAAATGTGTTCTTATCACCTTAACCGTCTCATGAAAACTATTAGATAAATTGTTCAGATAAGGGTTTTATTTGTTTTTGAGGAACATGCACAGAAACAGATTCTACGGAACATTTTTATACTTCATGGGTTGATCCTACCCCACAGCTCCTCACCCCCATCCAGGCCTTGTGCCATTTCCCCCAGCAGTCCTCATTCTGCCTTTATGCCACATACATCATACTCCTCACCTCTTTTTTAAAAGTAATTTTTATTAAAATATAACTGCATTGTTTTCCTCCTTCCCTTTTCTGCCTCCAACCCCTCCCATTCCCCCAGTCCTCTCAAATTCATGGTTATTCATATGTGTGTGCGCGCGTGCATACATGCATGTGTTTATATATATACATATATTTTTATGTATATATGTATATAAATATTTAAATTCAACCTGCTGAGTCTATTTAGTGTTGCTAGTGTTTATAGGATTTCAGGGTTGATCACTTGGTATTGAGTAATCAGTTAGGGGCTCATCCCTGAAGATTTGTGTGGGTCTTGACTGAAAAGCCTCAGACCTTCCTGAGGTCTAGCTTTCACAGCACCAGAAGGTGCAGTGTGATCTGCCAAGGGAGGGAAGCAGTCTGCAGTCCTACCCAGCTGTGAGCCACACTAATGACCAGCAAGGCAGGCTGTCCCCGAAGGTAAAACAGTGATGTGTATATCTTGGCAGTAGCCAACAGTTCTCTAATTGGATTAAAGGCTTCCCTCCTTAACAAGAAGAAAATCATGCCTAGTTCTGGAAACACAGGCAACTACCTGAAGCTGGTAAGTTTATACGTCTTATGAGAGAACCTACTACTGCCACCTGACTAGACCAGCATAATTCCTAACTGTATGCTAAAACTTAACCTCATGCCCACAGGTAAATGTAGCGCTCACCTTTCTTCAAGGAAACTTCTCTTTGCAGATGGAGCTCGTTAGAGAAAACCCAAACTGGTCAACTGATTGTGGGGTGCCCACGCCCAGCAGGTACATCTGCAACTCAGCTCCTGCACCTAAGGCTCAGGAACATTTGGAAGAGGGGGCAGAAAGATTGTAAAGAGCCAGAGGAACAAGAAGTCTGCTGTTGAGATTTTTGTCTCTCAGAAATGAGAGGGAAGGTGCATTAATGACTCCCTTAGTAAGGTGGATGCTGGAACAAGACCTGAACGATACAGCACCAATTGACATGCTAATGTGGAAGGGGAAGTCTCAAGGGGCCCCACCCCAGACAAAGAACTACAGACCGCTCACCCCTCATCCCCTCATGGTTTCTTTTAAATCTCTCTCTCTCTCTCTCTCTCTCTCTCTCTCTCTCTCTCTCTCTCTCTCTCTCTCTCTCTCTCTCTCTCTCTGCTGCTGCTGCTGCCTGTCTCTCTTCTGTCTCTTTCTTTTTGAGATAGGATCTCACTGTGTAACCCTAGCTGTCCTGCTGTCCTGGAACTTTACCAGGCTAGCCTAGAACTCGGAGACCCACCTGCTTCTGTCTCATGTGCTGGGATTACACTTGGTTTCCCTCTTTCTTAATACTCCTTCCCATCTCATAGTTCCTTCTCTAATTTCATGACTTCTTCTCACACCCACTTCTACATAAATGCTTGTTAGAAGCTCATACTCGTGTGTTTTGAGTTTGGGTCACTTCCCTTTATAATATAATCCTTCTCAGGTCTATTCATTTTCTTTGAAGTTTCAGTTCATTTTTCTTTTTAACTGAATGAAAGTCCATTGAATGTATAGACCACATTTTTATTATCCAGTCACCTATTGATTGACATGTATGGTGAACATATTTCCTTAATGTTGTGAACAGAGGAACCATAAGAATGAATGTTCTGCATCTCTGTGGTAGGACATAGAAGCCTTTGGTACATGCCCAAAGTAGTGTAGCTGGGTCACGTGGTAGTTTTTTATTAGTTGTTGAAGAATCATGCACATTACATAGTGGCCGCCCCGGTTTTTACTCTCTGCATCAATGTTCCTCTTTCCTACATCCTCACCAGCGTTTGCTAAATAGACACTTAACAGTGAACCCCAAGAAATGGGAATGTCTTCAGGAATCTCCTGGCAGAAGGAAAAGCACCCGCCACAGGGGAACTTGTTCTCAGGAAACAGGTCTACAGCTTAGACCACTTCACAGGATGCGGTCGAAGCCAGACATTGAAATGGTCAGCGGTGGACAGGTGTGCTGGACTGGGACTGCTTGGATGTGCAAACCCTTGTCCCATAGTGAAGGTGGATGGAGGCAGCACTCAGGATCTCTCTGTCCCACTTCCCATGTGGTCGCATTGAAAAAACCTCTTTTTTCTCATTTTTATTATTAACTGTACTTTTAAAAGTGGCTTGTTTGGGACAGGTGCCTGAATTTGGCTGCTTGGGGTACAGACTGTTGACCCCAAGTTTGGTAACATTTTCCTTTAGTAGTTTTAGGTTTTAAGTGAAGGTCTTTGTTCTATTTTGAATTGATTTTCATGTGGGTGAGAGAATAGGTCTACTTTCACTCTTCCGAGGGTACATATCCAAATTTGCAAGCACTCTGTTGGATAGATTGCCTTTTGCCAGTGTATGATTAAAATTTTTAAAGTCTTTTGATTTTTTTATGTGTATGGTTATTTTGCCTGCATGTGTGACTGTGCACCATGTGCGGACATGTGTGCCTGGTGCCCACAGGAACTGGAGTTAAAAATGGTTGTGAGCCATGCCTGTTCTAGGAAGTGAATCCAGGTCCTCTGGAAGATCAGCCAGTTCTCTTAGCTGCTCCAAGCCTCCAAGTGTATGTTTTGACAGTTTTGTTAAAATTAGGTTGCTGTAGCTGTGTAGGTTTATTTATAGGCTTGTATTTTGTTCTGATATGTTTATCTAATTATTCTTTATCAATAAAATTTTGGGAGTCAGATGTCATGGGAACAATCTGAATGATCAGAGAAGTGGTGGAGAAGCCACCAGTGACCTCTCTGTTCCTCCATCCAGAAGATGGAGACCCTCTCTTAGCCCTGCCCCACTACTTCCTGTGTTTGTCTGTCCTCAGTCTTCAAAAACCTCTATGGTTAATTTTGGTCAGCTAGTAGCTAGCTCCTCCCTCTAATTCAAAACAAACTTTATTGTCAGTCTCGGGAGCATCAGAATGCAATCTAAATATCACACAGTATTGTCCCGTGGTCTTCATGTCTGTTTTTGTGCCCTACTGTGCTACCTCTGTCCCTGTAGTTCTGTGGTATAATTTGAAGTCATGTGTTGTGATACTGTTCTTTATACTGAAGATTGTTTTGGCTTCCTGTGATCTTTTGTGTTTCCATATAAATTCTGGGATTTTTTTTTTTCTGGTTATGTGAGGAATCAGACACATTTCTGATAAAAGTACCTGAAGTTAATCCCTCTCCCCCACCTAAAAAAGTAGTTGTTATCCATGCCTTAAAAAAAGATCTTATGTTTTTATTCTGATCCAAACAAGTCTCCTGGCTCTCCTGGGAGGCCCATGTATCTTCTGGAGAGTGTTTGCTTTGTGCATGACGTACAGTGTTCTCTGTTGCTTTCCACCCACAGAGCTTCTCTTGGTGAGGAGGAGGTGTGATATAGGAAAATTATGGAGGCTTTTCAGACCTGCTTTAATTGATGGCCCAGATGGTGAGGAAAACCCTTTGGGGAGATAAAAATTAAATGAGTGATAGCAGATTTAAAAGTTCATAATTAGACATTCACGTTCATATTCTCTCTCCCCCTCCCCAGCTCCGTCCCCTCCCCCGTGTGTGTGTGTGTGTGTGTGTGTGAGTGTGTGTGACTGTGTGTATGTGTGTGTTGTGTTTTAGACTGGGTCTCATGCAGATGAGGGTAACCTCTTGCTGTATAGCTCTGGATGGCTTTGAACTCCTGACCCTTTTAATCCTGCCTCCACTTCCCACATGGTGGGATTATAGACAGGTGCTACCACTTAGCTTGACTCACTTTCTGGTCAATACTTCTTACAAATGCCCAGACCTTTATTTATACACGAAGAATCCTATTTCCCAGATGATAGTAAGTTCGTTGAGGTCAGTATTGAACTTGTACATTGTTGATCAGCAGCTATAAAATCATCCTCCAGTATAGTAATGACGGCTAGCATAAGCCAAATGCTCTGGGCATGCAGGGCACTGCACTCTGCATGTGTTATCTTATTTATTATTTGTTGGAGTACATTGCTGTCTGGTCAGAGGTCGCAGCCTCCTTACAGCCTAGCAGCTTATCTCAATAGGTTAGCATCACGGAGCTCCTTTTCTCTAGCAAAGCTTCCTGCTCACTACCTGCCCTTACCTGGAGAATGTCCCTGGGCCTGGAGAACTGACCTTATCTAGATGCTGCCTCTAAACCAGACGCCTGATTCATCTTTACCTTGACCCTTGGCACCGATCTCTGCTATAGGACCCTACCTCCTACCTCCACCGACTAAGCCTTGTGTTGGGAGCGTGCCGTTTAATGCAAATTAGGGTTTGTCTCCAGGCTCTCCCATCCTGTATATTCCTTTTACTCTGGAATAAAATTAAAATGATTCTCTGAAATCTGTCTTCTGAAATCTCCGTTCGTGCTCATCTGTCTCTTTCTGCTGTTCCGTCTCTTTCTCTTCTTGACCTGGTGGCCAACAGGCTGAGTGGGAAAGACGACCCCACAATTATTTGTTGTCTGAGAAAAGGAAGCATTGTAATCATTCAAGTCTTCCACATTAGGAGAGGTTAGGATCCAAGTCAGGACAGCTGGTAAGCAGAAGCCAATCTCCACGATATCACACCACTTCCTTAACAAACACTTAGCTTTTAAATAAATATCTTTTGAGCAAGACGGTGAATGAACTGAGCTTAACATTAATTTTCCAGAATCCCAGGGATGTTTGATGCCTCTGTACAATGAACTGTGCTCAGTGTGAGTGGTCAGCATGCCGCTGTGCTCGGCGATGCTTGTAATTAAGGCACATGATGCCCCTGACAGGTTGCAGTGTAAACACATTGCTGCGCCATGCTTTTCCTTTAAAGTAGAACAGTCAAGAGCAGCTACCAGCATGCCTCAGTGTGGGCTTCACAAATACTGCTTCATCCAATGCTGAATTAATGTGTCCTCATCCTTTCAGTGCAAATTAAAATGTGGATTTTCACCCCGGTTCTGTAGTAAGTGACCTGCGCTCGGACCACTGAGTGTTCCATGGAGCATGGTTAAGTAGAATCCTTGACTGGCTACGGGGAAGACCAGAGTGTTCATTCAGCTCTCATGTCTTTGGTCAGGGTCCTCCTGCTTCTGTTAGCTTGTGCTGAACTTGGCAGCTGCTCTGGAATCATGATGGCTGTGGCCACTCTCAGGAGACCCTCAGAAGGCCTTTTGACATTCTTTTGTAGTTAGGGGAGGCTGGCTGCAGGGCTCTCAAGATGCTCAAAGGGCTTCCCCAGGGTTAGCCAAGAGGAAAACAGTTGGTCCAGGGGAACTCTAGAGTAGCCTGTGAGTGTGTGGGCGTTCTTAGGGGTGTAGCTTTTTTGCTATTTGTTCATGCTTCTCCTGGTGGACTCTCAAGTCCTGAAGAGCTAGAAGTTGCCCAGGGACTTCGTAGTGGCCTAGCTACCTTTGTGTCACCCATGAATGGTCTCAACAGTCTGGACTTGTGTGGAAGTGTTTCTCTGACCCTCCCTGTATAGCGCAAATCAGTGCTCAGTGGTTTGCTGAGGTTCTAAAATTCTAAATTATGGACAGAGTGTGTGTGTGTGTGTGTGTGTGTGTGTGTGTGTGTGTGTGTGTGTGTGTCTGTTTGTCTGTATGTGTATGTGTGTCTGTGTGTGTGGGTTCTCTCTCTGTGTGTGTGTGTCTGTGTGTCTGTGTATGTGTGTGTCTGTGTGTGTATGTGTGTGCTTGTGTGTGTGTGACGGGTGGGTTGTATATATGGGCATGCGCATAATGTCTGTGGAGGTCAGAGGAGGTGGAAATCCCATGGAACCTGGTTATAGGCAGTTGTAAACTGCCTGATATGGGTGCTGGGAATTGAACTCTGATCCTCTGTGAGAGAATGTTGTGCTCTCAATCACTGAGCCATCTCTTCATCCACTTGCTGATTTTTTTTTGTTGTTTAACATTTCCCCAGAAAATGATGAAATAACTTTATACTAAATGTTGAGAACATTGGGATGTGACTCAAGATGTCAAGAATTTCGGTTTGTCCCAGTTTGGATAAGCTTTTTCTGTGGAACCAGGCAGCATCCTGAGTATACTAGAAAATAAGGGAGCTTCCGCATGCTTCTGTTGGGATACAGTGTTCTTTTGGTAAGATTTTCTGTCCGCTTGAGCAGCATCTCTCACTGGCTCAAGAAGAAGACTGATCATATTACTCTGCTGACTTTTTATTTCAGTTTTTATTGAGTACTTGCTACGTACCAGCAAGTTTTATAAGTCGTTTATATGCGACACTTAATTATATTAATTACTTTATGAGCTAGGCCCTGCTTTCAGTATTTCACAAATAAGAAACAATAACACCCAAACAGTATGGTAAATTGCAGGACTCTTATCAGCCCAGTTCCAGAACCACAGTGTCAGTTGCTGTTAGTGGAACATTTACTTCTCAAGATTCAACAGCAAGACAATTATGAGCCCCTATTATATGCTAATTCCTGTACTAGCTTTGATGGCTCAGAGGTGACCAGATAGAGTGCTCTCTTTCAAGTGCCTTTGGCTGGAGTGCTTTGCTAATGACCTTGTAAGTGGTTTATTCAGCAGCTCTGGGCCACTCCAGCTCCTGCCCATTACGCAGAAGGCAGCGTATTAAGTTTTCTTTAGAACCAATCTGTTGCTGTGGTCCTACCAGGAGACAGGGTTTTCATCCCCCGACCTTCCTTTCTCGTGTTGAAGATGTCTGTTAACACCTTGTACTGTGTGCAGGTGGATTGTTTTAACTTTGTAGAACATGTGTTCTGCCCGCACATGACTGGAGGCCCTGTTAGGTTTCTCTCCTTCACCTACTGCACTCAGTGGCTACATGACCAGTTAGTTTTCTTGTCCGTAATTTGGGTGATCACAGCACCCATCTCTTAGGATAGTTGAGGGGAATATAAAAGTTGTTTAGGAAGCTGGGTGGTGGCGCACACTTTGATCCCAGCACTTGGGAGGCAGAGGCAGGTGGATCTCCATGAGTTCGAGGCCAGCCTGGTCAACAGAGTGAGTTCCAGGACAGTCTCCAAAGCTACAGAGAGAAACCCTGACTTGGGGTGGGGAGGAGGAGAAAAAAAGTTGTTTAGAATTGTTGTGGTTAGCACAGAACAAACACTCCAGGGAATTCTATATGGGAATATGTTATCGATATACACACATAAATATAGTAGCTTAGACTGTCTGATTTGAAGCAAGTTTCTATTCTGAGACTGAACATGAAGCTTTTTTGGGGGGTGGGGCATTGGTGGTGATTGTTTTTGGATTTTTTTTTCTTTGCCAAGACATGGTCCTCCTATGTTGCTCTGGCTGGCCTGGATCTCACTATGTAGCCCAGGTTGACTTCAAAATGGTAGTGTCTTTCCTGCCCCAGCTTCTACAGTGCTGGGCTTTGAGGCCTGTGTATTCATGCTGATTTATACAGCTCATTTGAAATTGTTCTCCTTGATGAGAATGTTGCCAGGAGATGGATTGCTTTCTCATAGAGGCTGTTTTCCCAGTCTTCTCCTCCCCTCCCCTCTATTACTTTCTTTTGTGCTGCAGATCAAACTTGGGCCTCATGTATGCTAGGTTAATGCTACTTCTCCGCCTGATTTTTAGAAACTGATTTTAGTCACCCATTTCTTTTCCTTAGGATTGCCCAGAAGCGTCATAAAAAGGAAACTGTTTGACCTTTCATTGGTGTCTTCTGTAGTTGACTTAAAAATAGGCATGTGCTGGATAGGAGGCCAACTTTGGGGATACAGGAAGGATGCAAAGGGGACAAAGGCATTTCTAGTCCCTAACTCTTTCCCAGGAGGACATGGTTATGTTCCTTCCGTACCTGTCTTCCAGTGACTGTTTTAATTGGTCTACCATCAGTACTATCTGTTGGGTTTGGAGTTTGGTATAGTTGCCGTCTGATAAACTCTCTGTATTTTAAGTATCTAATTTGATAAACAGCACATATGAAAGGCCTTGCAACCTCATTAAAAATAGTGACAATAGCCCCTGTCTCCTGATGCGTCCCAGTGGACATACCCCTGGTTAGCTGTCCCTGTGGGTATTGCACCACCTGCAGTTGTCTCCTCAGGGACATATGCATCGGCCACAGGAGTCCCAGTGCTGCCTGTAACCCACCCCTCCCTCACTGCGCCCCGTTCTGCTTTGGCGCTACACAAATACTTATTGTATGTATACTGGTTTGGATTTCCATAGTTTTTAAAAGGATTTTATTTCATTACAATTTTTAAATTATGTGTATATATGTGTCAGTATCTGGGTGTGGATTTGTGTCCATTAGTGCAGTGCTTACAGAAACCAGAAGAGGCCACCAGAGTTGCTGGAGCTAGAGTTACCTACAGTGTTGGTGCTGGGACTTGAATCCAGGCCCTCTGTAAGAATAGTGCATGCTCTTAACTGCTGAGCCATCTCTCCAACTCATGCTTTAATATTTTGTTGTTTCTTCTGGTAATGCAAGGATCATCTTCTATTTAATGTGCTTCAGAATCAGCCATTTCTCCAATGTTTTATGGTTCCTGTTAGTAGAGAATGCTATTTAGAAAGCCAAGGTGCTTGTGCCTCTAGGCTCTCTGTGGAACAGGGCTAGGTAGTACATGCATTTCTTTTGCTCTGTGCATGCCTCTGTGTCTATTTCTTCAGTTGTGTGCATTAAAGTAAAATGTGTATGCTGGTATCTCTTCTCATCTATCACAAAAGCTTGGATCGGCCCTGCACACTTATTTCTTCTCTCTTTGTAAGAAACTCAGTTCTCTATTTGCAACATGTTTTATTTGTTTAACTCTTGTATATAAAGGGTTTTTTTTTCTATCTGAGTTGCTAACCCACATTGCTATTGGGTGAAGAATCAACGAGGGTGCAGCGTCTTGCCAGAAAGTGCTTGTCACCCTAGGGATCCCTGCGGACGAGGTGCTGCTGTTTGCAACAGTTTCCTTTTTCACATTCTGCCCTCTAACATCCTAATTGATTCCTTTTTAAAGTTTCCACAAGGGGCTGGAGACATGCCTCAATGGTGAAGGCATTGGCTGCTCTTCCAGGGGACCCGGGTTCAGTTCCCAGCCCTTTGTATCTGCTGTCGTAGTGCCATCCTCCTGACACTCCGTTCTGGCCTCCTTTCTGCCGTCTTATTTATGAAAGCAACTTATTTCATGAATACTGACAGTATATATTCTTAAGTCAAACCAACAGAAAAAATGCCATGGCGTGGCTTTTGACATAAAAAGTATGTAGATTAGGCAGCACTAAATTAATTAATTGATTTTTTTGGGAGGGGGAGGGGTTGAGACAGGGTTTCTCTGTAGCTTTGGAGCCTGTCCTGGAACTAGCTCTGTAGACCAGGCTGGCTTCGAACTCACAGAGATTCGCCTGCCTCTGCCTCTCCAGTGCTGGGATTAAAGGCGTGCGCCACCACTGCCCGGCAGTAATTAATTGAATTATGCCACCTGAAATTAACAGCAAGGAAATCATCCAGGAATAGCATTGCTCTGTCTTCATTCTTGTTGGAATGGTCGCCGTCAGCATGGGGTCTTGAAGTTCCCTCTGAAATAGCACCTCTCACGTTCTTACGCACTGCAGAGCCATTTAAAGCCAGTGAGTGGGAGCTGACCAGCGGAAAGCAGACAGAAGCTTCTTGGTCAGATAGTCCAGAGCCTCCCACTGTTGCCACTTGTAAATCGCTTCAGTGCAGTAACCCT
The DNA here is from genome assembly GCF_903992535.2 of Arvicola amphibius. Lineage (NCBI taxonomy): Eukaryota > Metazoa > Chordata > Mammalia > Rodentia > Cricetidae > Arvicola > Arvicola amphibius. Next base: position 95,521,600 of record NC_052049.1, on the reverse strand, counting down.
CCTCCTAATGGTAAGGTGCCTGGTGTTTTTTTTTTTTCTACCTCTTTTACAAAGTTTTGTCATTCTTGCCATTTTCTTACATTTATGAATTTATTCATTTATTCAGTGAGCTTTAGAGATTTAGTCATGGTTGTATATATGGCATTGAAGTGTTGTTTCCTCTAATATTGGCCTGTTTCCTTAAACTAAATATAAAACTATTTACTTTGAATTATTAGCTGTATTTTTGTTGATTACATTTAATTATATAGTCTGTATTTATATAATTTATGCACTGGATATACATGCATTTCTTTCATGCTTTAAATTAAAATATTAATAGTTTTATTTTGTTTTTTCCTGTCATGAACGAAGGTATCTACAGCTCAAGTAGGTCTCTCACTGGCTGTGCATTCGAAACGTACCTCGAATGGTCTCCCTTCTGCTCAGTGTTCTAAGTACTGGAATTCTAGGTTCTGAGCTAGCACAGCTAGCTGGTTTGAATATTTTCTTATTCATTGAGGAAAGAAAAATAAAAATAAATTGCTTTATCTGTAAGAATATGTCAATGGTCATGAGTTAGAAAAGATTTTCCTGTAACAGACTTGGTTGTATATATTCTTCTGTGTTGGTAGAACTGACCTGAATCTAAACTAATTGATTTATTTATTTCCTTCCTTCCTTCCTTCCTTCCTTCCTTCCTTCCTTCCTTCCTTCCTTCCTTCCTTCCTTCCTTCCCTTCTAATAAAGATCACTCTTAATTTTCCCCATCCTTTAACATTTCAGTTACACTGGATAACTTTATACCATGTTTATTTTTCTTTTAACATGTTAAGTTAAAAAAAAGCTGAAAGTCCTGCAGCTTGAATGTTCCTCGTTGCTATGACAATGGAATAAACTCATTCCTCTTTACAGTGGTCTGTGGCTGGTTGAATTATCTTACCATGTTCAGTCTGGGAGCCATGAAGTGGCAATTTCATTCAAATTCTAAAGTAGGACCATGGTTCTCCACTGCCTTTGACTGCAGCACGAAGGCTGTTTCCATACACCTCCTGAGGCTACCAAGAGAGAGAGGGCCTGGAAGTATAAACAAGATGGAAGACCATTAGCCGGGCGGTGGTGGCGCACACCTTTAATCCCAGCACTCGGGAGGCAGAGGCAGGCGGATCTCTGAGTTCGAGGCCAGCCTGGTCTATAAGAGCTAGATCCAGGACAGGCTCTAGAAACTACAGGGAAACCCTGTCTCGAAAAACCAAAAAAAAAAAAAAAAAAAGATGGAAGACCATTGTGGAGTGTGTGTACTTGGAATGGAAATATAACTTTGAATTATTCTTTATAGCACATAGAACACATAATTTTGTCTTGGAATTCTGATACTAGCACTTGTAATGAGATGCAAACAGTGTTTACAGGACTGGGCTCACACAGAGAGTGGCTTTGTGCCAAGGTCTCCACTCAGGGCAAATGTTAGGGCTGATGTATTTGCAGATGAGGTGTTTTACAGGATAAGAATGTGCCTTGACATATGTTGTGTATTTAGTCATAACTGCTTGTCATGCCTCAGCACCTCCAAGATGAGTCTCATGGAAAAAGATCAGAGAATTGTATGTGTCTAAGCTCTCGAGCCAAGAGCAGTATTAGCTAGGTCTGATGAGGCTGCTTTTAGAAAGGTGATAGTGCTGGGTTTGTACAAACACAGTGACCAGCCTCTCTCTACCAAGTGTGTTACGATTCTTACTGTTTCAGTGCAAAGCTAAACTCATGGTAAGCAAAGCAGGGGTGCTGTCTAGCTTTCTTGGTTATATACTTTTTGATTGATTAAGAAAAATGGGAATCATTAACCAGTTAGACCAGGCTTAGAAAAAGATGTGATGCTATTATCCTGGGTCACTCTTTCCCTTCCTCCTCTTTCCGTTTTGCCTTTCTCCTCATTCCTGCTCCTGTCCTGGATCTTCTTTGAGCCTCATCTCTCCTTTGTTCTTCCTGGAAGAGCCTGGGTGCAGATGGAGTGTGAAGGCCATCATGTTGTTTGGCACTTTGGTACTGAAGATGGTAGCACGGCTGTACACTGCTCACTTCTCCCTCTACACACCCCAGACCTCCTTACAATGTTTAGAGCTTCGTGTTAGAGAAAGGAGAGGAGTGGGGCCGTTTCTTCCAGGACAGTTATTTCTGACATGCTAAGTCTATAACAAGCATTGCTAGACAGAGTTTTACTATTTTCATATTAATCATGTTTGTGCTTAAGAAATCTTTGATGAAGCTGAGCAGTGGTGGTGTACATCTTTAATCCCAACACTCAAGAGGTAGAGGCAGAAAAGCAGGTGGATATCTGTGAGTTTGAGGCTATCCTGGTCTACAGAACGAGTTCCAGGGGTACACAGAGAAACCCTGTCTCTTTAAAAGAAAGAAAGGAAGAAATCAATGAATCAGCCAACCAGTCAACCAATCAACATCCACATCAGGTGTCTCAGTCACCTGTAACTCTAGTGCCATCTTTTAGGCTCTGAATGTATCCTGTGCACTGTCCACCCCTCTCCATTCTGTGGTCCCTCCACCCCAACATAAACACATAAATGAAAATAAAAATCTTCTTCAAAAAATAAATCTTTGGTGACTTGAGATGGGAGATAGTGGAATCAAGTAGAAGCAGCAGCTCATCTGATAGTTTCCTACTAACTTAACATGGAGGTGTCAGAAGCTGCTGCTCCGACTCGGCACTCTGAGTTTCCATTGATGAATTCTTCTGAGCATAAGTATTGTGGAATCTCATACAGTTTTTAAGAAGTGCCACAGCCAGAGCATTAGCATGGCAGCATTCTTCAGAGAAACAGATCTCAGGAGAAGAGGTATGGTAAGGGATTGTCTTGTGAGAGTATGAAAGCTGACATATTCAGAATTTATGATGCGGCCCTGCAGCCTGGTGACCCTGAGAGACAGTGGTGCCACCAAGTTCAAAGACATTTTGCTAAAGAACTCTTTTTCCTATTGGGAGGACACTTTTTAATTCTGTTTAGATCTGCAGCCGATTCTAGGATAAGATCTAATGATACCACAGAAACCAGAGTTCCACAGTTTAAATAGTAATGCTACGCAAAAACACCCTCCAAGTTGACACTTAAAATTAAATATCTAAGCCAGATTTATGATTTATTTTTTTAATCCTATCATGTTTGGCTTGGCCTTTTAAAATTTATTTATTTTTATTTATTTTTTTAAGACAGGGCCTTGCTCTATAGCCAAGCTGACCTAAAACTCATTTTTGTCCCGCCCTGCGCTCCCATGTGCAGCACCGGCCAGGCTTATACTTTATCTCTCAGGGTCTGTTTGATTCTACTGACATTTAGCTTGGCCTTGATCACAGTGGGCGAGCATGGGCAGGGATTCATCCAGCTGTGCTGTGGCCAGCACCTGTTTTGAATGATTTATAGTCTGCTGTGTGTAGGCGAATAGTTCTGGACAGTAGTGTTTTGTGTCCTTTCTCCCTCAATTCTTGTCCTTAAATTCCTTGAAAGTTGAAGAATAAGCTGTGCAATTGTTGAAAGGATGCTTTATAAAAAAAAAACCCTTAAAAATGAAATCAACAATAATAAGAAACCTTTTATGTAAGTTTTATGTAAGGTGGATTTTGCTGAGCAAGTATAAGCAAGCATTCTGTTTTGATCAGTAAACATGTAGTTAATGTTGATGGCAGAGCCTGTGCGACCTCTTTATATTTAGACTTGAGCCCCAGTGGGCCAGCAGTCCCACAGTGCTGTGCGCTTGAGTCCTGGTTAGGGGAAAGTTTCTTTTGAGCAGGAGACAAAGTGAACAGAATGTCAGAAGGCTAAATATAAATCCTTCGTGAGCTAGTCACACATAAACTAGTTTTTAGCCGACAACATACTGTAGATGGAAATATTTTTAAAAGAAATTTTTTTTATCTTAGTTTATAGTACTGAATATAAATCCCAGTTAATGGAATTTACATGAAAAGCTAAGATTATTGATTTTTCTTTTTAGCTGGCCCTGTAGGTAAATAATAGCCACTGTTAAAGATAGAACCCTTTTATCTCTTGTTATTGTAGCATTTTACTTGTGAGTCAGTAGATCTGGTCTACTGTTTATATGCCTAACTTCAAAAAAGAAAAATAAAAAAGTGGACAAAAAGAGATGCATAGTTTCATTGGATTTTGAGCAGTGTTAATGTGGGCTGTTGAGTCACCTTTGGACTCAACTTCGCTGCAGCTCCCAGGACACCCAGCCAGAGTCAGCCGCCCTCTGCTGCGCTGTACGTGGGCTGAAGCTCAGCATCTCCCACTTCACTTTAAGTCTGCTTTTGTCATATTTTACATTGTTGGGTGGCTTTGCTTGAGGTCCTAGAAGTATTTTATAGCCAGCAACTCTCTGGGATGGTAAGAGGAAGCATGGGCATCGCCGTGCCAGGCAGCAGGCTGTTTCTGAGCTGCTCAAGGCTTCCTAGGTAGTGGCTCCAGGCATGCTCCGTGAGACCTCAAGCTGTGTACGCTCCAAGGAACCAGGGGCAGTTGGGCAGTGGTTCTTTTAAAAACGCCTCTTAAAATTAACTATTTTAGTTAGCACAGTGGGTGTCACCATGATATTTTCATATGTGCATGTCATTGTACCTTGCTTATATTTGCCCCTCCTCCTGCTTTCCCCACCTCATCCCTTTCCATCCCCTAATAGCCCTCCTGCTTCTGACATTTCCCCGTTCATATATATGAGAAAATATACACTATTTTCTTTTTCCTTTTACGCTGTTTCCTCTTCTCACCTCTTTAGACTTCTTCCAATGTCATGTGTGTGCGCACATACACACATGTGTTTGTGTAGCTGCATAAGAGAGAAAACATGCTGTCTTTCTGAGTCTTGCTTAGACTTGCTCAGAACTTTAAACAAGTGAAGAAGGGTCATCGTGTGTCTTGCCCCCCATCCTGTCCCCAGACCCTGGCAGAATCTCTAGGTCTTCCAGCACTGAGGGAGGAAACTGCAGTTGTTGTCCACAGCTCTACGATTGTTCCAGATGAGGAAAGGGAAGGGGAAGCCAAGAACACGCAGGTTGAGGTGCTCTGGCGACGAGGAAGGGCATTGTGATCGTCAGCACACCCGCATTTCCTCCCTTCCCTTATCGGCGGTATCTTGTGGGCTCCCTGCGCTCCCCCTTAACTTAGTTCCATGTCTTCAGCAGGAGGAAGAGGTGTTGGGTTGAAGATGACGGTGCCAACTGCACATCACCCAAAAGCCTTTTTAAGGGCACTTCCCTGCAAACTCATCTAAAAAAAGGTCTCAGTAAAACAATGGTCTATCAATTAGGACTTCAAGGTCTGATTTATGTTTTCCTTTTAGTATAAAATCTCTGTTTACATGTATCTGTTGCTGTCTATTTCCGAGTGGATTTTAGCAGTATGTTTTCTACAAGAAAATGTATGAAATAAATCAGGAAGTAGGAATGACAAGTCCAAAGCTCCTGGACTGTCATCTTGACTGTCCTTGTTGTCACTGATGTCTCTAGGCTCCGTTCCCCTGCCTGGAAGTACATGCCGTACTCTTTAAACTCAAGGATACCAGGAGGTGGAGTCAGTATTGAGAACGTGTTGTTAGCTAGCCCCAGTGCTGCACAGATGTACAGCTCATTAGAATCCCAGCAGCACTGTGTGAGTCCTTGCCCTGCTCCATCGCCTGTCAAAGTACTGGGGGAGGGGACCAGTGTCTGCTCATTCTTTTCTTTACAATAAGTTTCAGTCTGCAGCAGGATGGTAATTTCCTTCAGCAGAATAGTCAGCTGACCTACAAGAAGCAAACCATCCTAGTTGGTGCCTGTCAGAATGCTGCTGTCTGTAAGTTTAGGTCTTATTTCTGGTCTGTCTTCTCTGCACACTGCTGACAGGCTCCTCATATGTGGAATTTTAGACTCCATGGCTGGCGGATTTTCATGTGGCATACCTTCCCTGACTTTTTCAGGAAAAGCACAAATTCTGCTTGTAGGTATAATGTCCAGAGGGATGGAATGCTGGTGTTTTTTGGAGTTAGCTTCTTAACCAGAGGATATGGACATGAGGAAGCGACCTGAGGTCCTCTGACCTGCTCAGCTGCTTTTGCTCTGCTCAGACTTAAGGATGCCAACTTTTCTCTGGCTTGCTCTCATTGTGTTACCCATCACCTGTGTCTGGTGCATCTAGGATATCCTTGCCTTTGGACCATTGTAGCTTTTGGGAAATAAATAGGTAGATAGGGGATTTCCAGACGTTTATCAACCCTCCTTCACTCCTCTTTTTTGAGACAAGGTCTCATTCTGTAGCCCCAGTTGGCCCTGAATTTTCCATGTATTACAGTCTGGCCTCAAGTCCTTGATCCTCCAGCCTCACACCTCCTGGTGCTGAATCACAGGCCTGGTGCTTCATTGCTTTCTTTTTTTTTTTTTTTTTAATAATTTATCTAACTTTATATACATTGGTGTGAAGGTGTCAGATCTCGTGGAACTGCATTTTCAGACAGTTGTGAGCTGCCATGTGGGTGCTGGGAATTGAACCCGGGTCCTCTGGAAGAGCAGTCAGTGCTCTTAACCGCTGAGCCATCTCTCCAGCCCCCATTGCTTTCTTTTTATTTAATCGTTTTAAGGTAATTTTTTATTTTTTTTGAAAATGTCACACATTTATACAACGTATTTTGATTACATCCATATATCACGACCACCTTCCAACACCACACCCTGTTACCCCCTACACTAGTTCTCTTCCAACTTCATGTCCTCTTTTTGTTACTGTTGTTATTAATAACCCTGAGTCAAATTAGTGCTCTCCAAATCGACACGAGGGTGTAGCCATCCCTTGGGACATGAGCAGCTGTATCCCCAAAGGAAGTTTGACTCTTTTTCTCTCAGGCGTCATCAACTGCCAAGACTTCCTTTACTAAGAATGGGGCCTTGGGCCCTTCCCAGTCCAGATTGGAATGTTGACTGGCTTGATCTTGTACGGGTCTTGTGCCAGTAACCACAGCTGCTGTGACTCTGTGAATGCAAAGCCATGTCATATCTAACAGTGAGCACTTCACATCTCTCTTCGCCAGCTGCTGGTGTTTACCGTCTTCTCACCCCATTTTGTGAAGTTCCCTGAGCTTTGGATGGTGTGACGTTAATAGAGATGATGCATGCATAGCTGAGCATTCATAATTCTTTGTACTTGGCACTTGGACACAAGTACAAAGTCTATGCATTAACGATTGTCCACTGCAAGAAGAAGCTTCTCTGTCTAAGGTTGAGAGAAGTAAGAATCCATGGCCATGGGCTGGAGAGATGGCTCAGAGGTTAAGGGCACTGGCTGCTCTTCCAGAGGTCCTGAGTTCAATTCCCAGCAACCACATGGTGGCTCACAACCATTTGTATTGAGATCTGGCGCCCTCCTCTGGTGTGTGGGCATACATGGAGGCAGAATGTTGCATACATAATAAATACATCTTTTTTTTTTTTTAAAGAAATCCATGGCCATGAACAAAAATCTATAGAAAGTAGTTTGACAACATGGTCATTTAGCAAAAGGACAGCTGTAGGATTTCCAAGTCATAAGCCTTTGACTAAGTGTATAGTATCAGGCACAAAACACCTCCTGTGGAGCATGATAACAGTCATGCCATTATCATACCAGTGGCCATATCTTACAGGAGGTCAGTACTGTCGCACACAGTGCCAGCAACTTAGTCAAACTGTTGGTGTCTTTTCTCCTTAGCACCCTGCCTGGCATCTTCTGGTACAGTGTAAGCTAGTTTCCTGGTGAGTTTGAGTTAATAATTTGAGTTGCTTTCTCTAAATCCTGCATCCAGAGCTAGTGGTGTCTTTATTAAAAATGTCTTACATCTAATTAGTGGACAACTAAGAGCAATGGCAGTGGCCTGTGTTGATCTGAGTGCCTCTGAGGCCTCTATGACCATTAACTCATAGAGAGGCTTATATCAGGCCATAGTAGCAAGTCTGTGGGAGAATTTTCTTGATTAGTGATTGCTATGGGAAGTTCCAGCCCATTGTGGGACCTTGTGCAGGTGGTCCTGAGGCATATAAGAAAAGCAGGTGAGCAAGCCATGAAGAACAAGCCAGTAAACAGCATCCCTCCATGGCTTCTGCTTCAGTTCCTGCCTTGACTTCCCTCAGTGATGACTTGTGAAAGGATTTGTAAGATGAAATAAACCCTTCCTTTCCCAAGTTGCTTTGGTCATAGCGTTTTAGTATAGAAATGGAAATCCAACCTAAGATACTAAGTGCCATTTAAAAATAAAATGTAGGCTAGAGAGAGAATTTGGTCAAGAGGTGCTTGTCTTAAAAGCATCAAGGATGCAAGTTAGCTCTCTAGAGTCACATACAGCTGATCGCTTCCACTTTCAAAACTCTTGCCTTATATTCTCTTGGATTATGAGAAATAGAGGTTTATGGTTGGCACATATATCTGTTGGCCTTTGTGAATATTGACATTGTCAGTGCTGTAGCCACCCGATGCCCAGACAGCAGCTCTGGAGTTCATGCTGTTGTCTGCTCTGGTGTTTGCACCACACTGATAAGTCTCCCCATCTCCTTACACTCTGCCTTTCTCTAGCTCCTTGTGACTCTCAGTGATCTCCCTCACTTCCAAACTTTAATTCATATTCATTATAAAAGGTATGGGTTTAGTCATGCAGGCTCTTAGAGTCACCTCAGGAGATTCTGTGGTCATCTTCAGGAGGTCTCAGTCCCTCAAAGCCAATTTTAGTTTGTCGTCTAAATCAGAGCCACCATACCAAAAGAACCATTAGTGGGGACTTCCATTAGAAGGAACTTGGGTGGACTTGGCAGTGCATGTTACTCCCCATTCATGAGCCACTGGGAGCTTTCAGATTGGAGGAGAAATAGTGTTATACTTGCAGTATTTTCTGCTGACCCTCAGAAAGGGCAGTTCGTGCTTGCCCCAAACCAGATTATCTTCAGGTGTCTTGCTTCTGCAGCCTTCTATAAATGTAAGAGCAGCTCAGGTATATTCTAATTCTGCTTTCCACCACCTTTTATTCAACTCTTCCAGACTTTTGCTAAAATGGGAATGAATTCTCAGTAAATAAGGAAGTGAACATACATCAGAATCATTGTATAGGTCCAAGACTTGTAATTCTGCAGTCTAAACTCTTACCAGCTCACAGTGCTGTCTTTGGCCACAGAGTAAGCTAGTATCCCGAACCATCAGTAAATGTTTCTATGTCAAAACACTCTTGGGGGATGACAACTTTTCTTAGAGGCTAGCAGCTGAAGGACAGCATATTATAGGTGGTGTATTATCTCTGCGAGATTGGTTGGAAAATGTTGAGATCATGGTGGCAGTGTATCCTCATTCCATTAAATCTACAAACCTAGCAGCATGGAAATCACTGGACTGTTACCTCTCTCACATCACTGAAGTCTGGTGTGAACTTCTCCATGTACTAGATGCACTGGGCCAGATGAACATACAGTAAGGCAGACTCACTGTGCCAAAGAGGGATGCGGCCATCCTGAAGGGGAGGCTTCAGGTCATGGGTTTTTTAACCGTGCTGTGCCATCAAGATTGCCTTTATAGGACTTGACACCTAGAGAAAAGGGAAAGGCAGGGGAGGAATGGTAGAGGCCCACAGTCCGTATGAGAGATGGCAACCCATCAATAAAGAAGTGCTTGGAAAGGTTTTAGCATTCTAAGGGCTTTGTCTGGGATGGAGAAGGAAAGCGGGTTTAAAGAGACTTCTCTTTCTCTTGGTTCCTCCAGAGGGCATACTGAAAGGAAAGCATCGCTTCTGGTTGTCTCTAAGAGACTGGTTAGGATGTATTTCCCATCCCCTCCGCATCGTGGCAGACATCCACATCTACATGGAAGGAAAAACTGTGGCCTCCACCCAGTGTTCCTTGCTGTGTTGGGGCTGTAGAGTATCTAATTTTACTTTTGCTTTCCCCTTCAGGCTGCTTGATAGAGGCAGTGACTCTGAAGTCCAGCAACCGAAACCCAGTGGTACATGAATTTGAAAGTAAGTACAAATAAACAGAGTGGAATGGGCCCCCTGGTGGACATTGTGTAGCTCTGCAGCCAACCCAATACTTGTTCCTCTATTATGATTATTTAATTAAATTAATTTATTTATTTATACATTTGTTTGTTTTAGACAGGATTTCACTGTTTAGCCCTGGCTGGCCTGGAGCTCACAGAGACCTACCTGCCTGCCTCTGCCTTCCAAGTGCTAGGATTAAAAGTGTCCACTACCATACCCAACCTATTATTATTTAAAAAGATATTTATTTTATTTGTGACTGTGTGACTGTCTGTGCACATGTTGGGGGGAGGCTGCAGAGGCCAGAAGGGGGCCTTGGATCTCTAGGAGCTGGAGCTACAGGTAGCTGTGTGCTGGGCATTGAACTGCTCTCTGCGAGATCAGTCAGTGCTCTTAACCACCGGGCCACCCTCCAGCCCCTACGCCTCTACATGTTATGATGAAGAATGTTCAGGATGGCCATTGTGTATGCGTAGATTAGTGGGTACTCCGCGGTTTATATTTGGTGCCATCTGTTTCCTGCCTGTCACTGTGCCTGCACAACAAAGAAATCACATATCATAGATTCAGCGTCTTTAAAGGAAGGTGTATTCCCTATAGTGTAATCCTCACTAATTTTTACGGCAAAAAATTCATCTCGGAATCTTGGGAAAATTAAGCTTATGCTTTTTCTCCCATTGCTCATTAGGTGTGGAATTGTCTTGTATCATTACGGAATCACAGACAAATGACCCTAGGATTGAATGGAAGAAAATCCAGGGTGGTCATACCACATATGTGTATTTCGACAACAAGGTTCAAGGTACGAACCCATCATCCTCTGTGCTGCTCACTTCTCTTTTGTCCACAGGCTTTGGAATTTATTCATAGCAGAGATTTGCCCAAGACTGCTAACCTGCACCTGCATTTAGGACTATTCTGATTTTCTTGTGAAAATTTCAACTTTAGCATTGATATTTTGAGCCTCTCTGTACCTTTACGATGCAGATTGAAGAGTAGCAGCTCATTAGTAAAGACATCTAATCTCTGCACAACCTACCTGTCTACCTGTCCGAGAAGTCACAGCAAACAGCTTCCTTAGTCTTGTTGTTATGGCCCGTGGCAGATAAAGTGTGAGCAGGTGACAAAAGGGTCATCACAGAGCTGCACTGTCCGGTGTGGAGGGCCGGGGTCTCCCTCCCTTGGCTGCCATGGGATGTCGAGGAGGA